>NC_074720.1:12552394-13166144 GCF_947242115.1 Biomphalaria glabrata
ACAGACATTTTTATTTTATTAGGCAGAGACCTATTCCGCCATACTCTCATTTCACCTTCACCTATCCCTTAGTCTGTTGGGGCACCATGCAAGACTTGTCGACCGTCTTTCTCCATTCCTCTGTCTTTTGCCTTGGATAGAAATTCTTTCAATGGCAGGCCCTTCCATTCTTTTATGTTGTCTTCCCATCGTTTTCCCTGTCTGCCTCTTCTTCTTTTTCCTGGTACTGTTTTCGAGCCCCGAAGACCTTGTAATATGGTCAGATTTTAGTTTGCGGGTTGTTTTTTTTTACAACAGATAGCAGGTCATCGTGGGGTAACCCTTTCTCTGATCTCTTCGTTTGTGATGCGGTCTTTAAATGGGATACCTAGGATCCTTCATTAGCATGTCAATTCCATTGCTAGGATCCTCCTCTCTAGCTCTGTAGTCAGCGCCAAAACTCGCAAGCATATAAAAATGTGGCCATGACCAGTCTGATTTTTACTCTCATTTGGAGACGACCAAAAGTACTGTTGGCCTTTGCCAGACGGCTTTCTTTCTGTCACGTTTTGAACTCACGAAGAGACGCACCGATGGTGAACGCACAGATATGACAGTAATTCATAATTCAAAGCGAGACTGTTGTTTTGGTTGAGAAATAGTTGATGCTAGTTTTTCTAGGAGGAAACATCTATAACGTTAGTGACTGAAACTAGGTCGTTCTCGTTGTGAATTAAATTATTATATTGAAGCATCATAAAGTGACTTAGTCTGTTTACAGCTACTTCAATCTTGTGTATGTCTAGTTCGTCTTGTAATTAACACAGTCTTCTGAACATCAACGATTCAGCAGACCCACATTAGACATATTACACTCATGAACTAAAATCGCATCGCTTCACAATTGGCTATCGTTTTCTATACAACTGAGACGGCTAGTTTTTGATGAATACAAACATACATACATATGTACCATTTTTAAAACACGATTTTAAAAATCGTCTATTATAAGTGTGGTGAAATAGTTACTATATGTTTATGTAACGTCATGAGAATGTGTTCACAATATTGATTAGTGTGTTACTGTCCAAGTCTCTTTGTCAGTTCATGTGTCGTTCTTGTTTTAGGTTACTCTTCGGTGTTTCTTTATTTAACATTACAATAGGCTATAGGTATAAACACGTAGATGAACCTTACTATCATTAAAAAAAATCCAGGTACTCATAAATAGTTGCCTCAGGAAGATTCTTATGAATGAGTAACTGTGGCAAAGAACAAAGCATCATCGCATTGAAAAAGATATCCTTCAGAAACGCTGGCGATGGATGGGCCACATCCTTCGCAAGCATGCACCCAACGTTACCTGGAACCGCCTCCCCCCCCCCCCTTTTTAAGGAATTGGGAAAAAAAAAAGTGGGGGGGGGGGGGCAGAAATACATGGCGAGAGATTCGAAAGCAGATACCAAGTAGGTTGGCAAGACCACAGGTAGCGATGATGAGCGACATTTTAAAAAATGCAACAATTAACAAACTTGCATCAACATAATGACTTTATAGACTTAAATATTAATGGATATGTATATATTGCAAATGGCAACAATTCTCAAAGATATGTGTGAGCTAATCTTAAAGAACGACAACTGTGCCAAAGGTATTCAAGTACATGTATTTAAAAAAAAAAGAATTGAGCATAAAAAAAATGTCATTTCAAATCGTTTCTCTCATCTCCACGTTGAGACTACCAGGATGTTCAGATATCTATTTCTGCCATATATGCTGGTAAAAGCGATCGACGTCGTTTTGCAATGTCTGTTAGAAGAAAACAAAACTCTAATGAAGGGGGTTAACTCTTTACTGCTGCTAACGAATTTTTAATTTCTTGTAGGCCTAATCTATGTAATATTATTTAAATGCATTTCTTATCTTATCTTATATAATACAGACGTTACTTCAAAAAAGAAGATGATTACGTCCTACGCGTCATGCATTTAGTCATGCATATTAACCAATGACTTAAATTCTGCCAAGTCACTGGTTTTCCTGGCTAGCTTAGGCAACCCATTCCATGCTCTAATAGCACTAGGGAAGAAGGAGTATTTGTGTACAAATTTTTCCTAGCATATGGGACAAGAAATGTGCCTGTATCTTTGTGTCTTTCAGAGTATTTTATTTTAAATTTTGTTTTTGTATTTGAAGATTATGGTTCAGTGTTTTATGTGTAATTTCTACTTTACTTTTGAGCCTTCTGTCCTGAAGGCTTTTTAAATTTAGTGATTTTACTAAAGGTGTTACTCTAGTCAAATGTGAATATTCGTTTGTTATGAATCTCACTGCTCTATTTTGTGTCTGTGCCAGTTTCTTAATGTTTTCTTGAGTTGAGGGGTCCCAAACGGAGGATGCATATTCTATTATTGGCCTAACCAAGGTTAAATAACATTTTAGTTTTATGTTCTTATTTGATTTATAGAAATTTCTTTTAATAAATCTTAATGCTTTGTTTGATTTTTTTGTAGTTTCATCAATATGTGGATTCCATGACAGTTTTTCATTTATTATAACACCTAGGTATTTTGGGTTTTTAGTCTGTGTTACTGGTTTGCCATGAATAAGATAAGTGGAATTAATTTGTTTTAGTTTTTTTGTTACTCTTAACAACTGACATTTTTCTGGGTGGAAAGACATGCTCCAATTTGATTCCCATTTCTGTAATTCATCTAATTCTCTTTGTAAAATATCTGTGTCTTGTGTTGCTTTTATTGTTCTATATATTAAGCAATCGTCTGCAAATAATCTGACTTTTGTTCCTGAAGTAATGCACATTTTGTATTATCCCGAGAAGATAATTATCAAACAATTAAGAATTTATTTTTCAAGTAAAATTTTTAAAAATTTACTCTGAATATCCTTGATTGGTTTCTCGTGGAAGGTTGATTCGTCTCCATCTTTGTTGTAATTATCGTCCCTCGAAAAGAGTTTGTCACGAGAAATAACTTTGTCTGTCGTGACAGATGCGACATTTTTGAAGTCTTTGACGCTATGCGAACGTAAATATTTCTGAGATGCTGTGTATCTGACATCGTCACATTCATCAGTATAGATAACGCTAATGCCTGTGTACACTTCCTGAAGGCTATCTGAAAATAAAGAAGCGTGCGAGTTCAAGCGGAAGCCTTAATTAAGATAAACATGAAATGGCGGGCAAAACGTTTTTACGTCTTTGGGTGAAAATATGCACTTTAAGGAAAAAGCTTCATGCTCATCGCTTTCCCCCCCCCCCCCCCCCCCCGTCTTTTAAATGGGAGGAAGGTGGTGTCCTCAAACAAAAAGTAGGCTACCGATACTGCAGATGAAAGTACTGATAGTTTGTTGTTCATCGTTTCTGATATTCTTTCTGAAAATATTGAAACCTGTCGTTTTAACAGCCGGGGCGGACCACTCCGGGGACCTATTTTGAGTTTGTGTTTCCACACAAACTGTCTTTGTAACCTTGTTATTATTCACATTTTGCCCGCATTAGATTTAGGTCTATTTACCTTGCCGATATCCACTGTCTGTACTCGGACTTCGGTCATTGCCTCCAGGGCAGACGCTGTTTCTTCGCGTTGGTTTATCGTTCTTTGTTGATTTTAGAGACGAGTCGCTGCCCATGGAAGATGGGAAACAACTCTCGGGGTCAGCAGACGACGTCTTTAGAGCATCAGCTGCACCAACCAAAGTTTTTCTGGCATTTTAGTTGTAGATAAAAGGTAGTTTTATTAGTCTTTTTATTTCAAAATGAGTTGTATTTTGATGTTACATGCTTTTGTTCAATAACAATGTCTTATGCTTTTTTTAAAATTGAATTATGTTTAATTGTATTATTCTTCGTAGATAAGACTAACAGCGCTGCCACACACAAAAATATAAAAATTAAAAAATATATAAACAAACAAAGCTTAAATAATGGAAAGATCTGCACAGTTACTGACATAGCTCTCAAAACTGCAAGATTTTTTTTTTCATTTTCTATATAAATAAATAAAATTAATTATTCATGTGTTTTCATCGACAATGAATAATAGTGCCAAAATTCAACTTGAACCTAGAATGGGAAATGTGAGAGAAAAACGTCTGCCAGACAGACAGAGTTAATGTAAGCTTTGTAAACAAAAAGATGTGATCAATGGTTTGCTAAACTACTTGTTGGGGAATTAAATTTTACTGCTATTCATCACATTTAACATACCTGTTATCAGTAATAGTGTGTTAAAAAGTCAAATTCGTACTGCATGAGTCATTTGTGTATCGATTGGTTTTAGTTAAACTACATTTCAAATACCGGTATTATTTTTATTAATATTTATTTGTATGTGCATACAATATGCATACATAATTTTATAAAACAAAAGCACACCATTTCGGAAGACCATAAGTAGTTGTTGTTGTATTTACAAACATAAACGTGACATTTTAAATTTTTTTTAAAGACGGTTATGTGTCATGCGGGCAACACAACAACCAACCGCCTTTACTTTTCCCCAACTAATTTCAGATACCCATTAGAGCTGGGTGGACTCAGGGGTACCCTAAAGATCCCAAACTTAAAAATCCCCGTCTTCACCAGGACTCGAACCTGGGACCCTCGGTTCAGATGCTAAGTGCTTTAACACTCAGCCACTGCGCCTCCACTGTTTAGAAGGGAAACGATCGGAAACCAATCTTACTTACACACCTTGTTTTCTTGGGCAGTTTCAGTTTGGCCTGGGCGTGTGAATAGTAGAGAGTAAAGTTGTTGACCACGACAGGGACCGGCAAGGCCAGCATGAGAAGCCCACACAGAGCGCACCCGGCGCCGACGATGTAGCCCAATGTTGTCCTGGGATACATATCACCGTAACCAAGCGTTGTCATGGTTACCACCGCCCACCAAAAACCACGTGGAATATTCTTGAAGTCATTGGCTGGCTCTTCTACCACCTAAACGTGTTGATGAATGAATTGATTAAAATCTATCTATTTAGATCTAAATAACTATCTCATCAATGCAGTGTTTCCTAAACGACTGATCTGCGACGCCTGAATAAGTGTTCCACAAACTATTGGTGTAATTAACTACTGGCGTACAGGTCAATTAATTCTTAATGCAGAAAATAAAAATGTATTCAAATAGCTCTTCTCGGTAGCCAAAAAAATAATATATAACACTAAACACCACAATGAACTTTGAGCGAACCTAGCTTCTGACTCTGATTTGAAACAAACATACCAAGATGTCAAAGTAAAGTAGAAAAGTAAAGTTATTGCCCTTTCAGAACTTGTTATCTATAGATCTATAGATCGCAAGATGTCAAAGATCAACCATTAAATGATGTCTAGTCGAGTTTGTCTGAAGTGTACTTCATTATTTCCACACAAGCTGCTAGATGTTGTACTTCAGTTTTCTTCAACGTATTGTTTGGAAGCAGGGTTTTAAACATTATGTCGCAAAAAGTCAAAGGTCAGAAAAAGGTTCAACGTTACACCAGATAGTAGAATTCAGCTTAACAATATCATGTCTGGTATTAAGAAGTTATAAATAAGTTTAAGGAAAGCACAGCACCGTCAAAGTCATTACCTTTTTTTGTTTGATATGTTTATAACAGTATTTTATTACAGTTTTATACTTCAAAATAAATAATAATGCTAAATTTACAATATGGTTTTATTTTGATTATGTCTACATTTTAACAAGAAATAATCCACCAAAAAAAGAAATAAGCAAACTTTATGCTACATTCTTCAAATGTGCGAAATGTTCCGTCCAATAAACAGTTTGGAAAACACTGATCTAAAGTTTTTAAATGTCTGTTAGAATGTCTGTTACTCCAAAATAAGCTTACTTGCTCAGCATAGTAGACCAGACACGAGAACGTCAGTACTCCAATAGACAAAAGTAAAATCATCAACAACAATTCTTTAGCACTGGCTTTTATTGTATGCCCCAGAATTTTAAATCCACTAAAATGACGAGTCAACCTTAATACTCTCAGTATCATAATTAGCCTGTAAAGGAAATAAAAAGTATTTTAAATTTAGGCAAGATTAAAGACAGATTTATTTGCTGCTTTATTTCTAAAGCAGAAATGAGCTTGAGTCTGTCATATTTCCTTTTAAGTCCTATATTATTTAGAAAACTAAAAGTTGAATCAACTAATACCTGTAGGGCTACTTTATGTAGTATCTGAGATACGTTACCATTGAAGTTTAAAGCAAGAGTCATTTGTGTCTTAAAAATACTCTTCTTCTTCTTCGTAATTGTCCTAAGCGTTGAGTGTAAGACTCTTTGAAGTCTTGTCTTATGGAAGCGTGCCACTATTCTGCCAGTCTGAAACACATTTCTGGGCTTGGGCGAGCAGACCGGGGAAACTCATATTCCTTTTCTGTACCTCATCAGCCGTGCATCCTTACCATGAGATAATTGAGAACTCGAATCAGTCCTCCTCAAATTCAGTTCAATATCCTGTGCTGAAACTCTTTAATAAAAAAAACTGAGGCGGCAGAAAAGTGTGCTAGATCTACCTGACAGAGTTGAAAAAGTAAAGTCCATCTGAAGTATCAAGATCTGAGTCTACTGCCACAACGATCTGTCTGATGTAAAATGGCAGCACCGACAAGATGTCCAGAACAGTTTGAGTTTGTAAAATGTACTTGACTCTGAATAAACAAACAAAAAAAAAGCAGATAATAGATCTATAATGAAATAAATATTCTTCCATAAAATAGGTTTTCATTTTATAACGGATGCTAAAAACCCGTATGAATGTGCGGTAGTGAAATTACACTACTCTTTACAGACAACAGAATTGAGGATTTCAACAGTGGAGAGCAACTGTCATGCCTATATGAAACCAAATAGATCTAAGGCAAGGCCAATTCAAAAGTGAAGATCGTCAGCATACTTGTGGAGTGGAGTGGATACCTTTTCAGAAAACACCAGCCACCCCGATATCCACGTGACCCTTCCCCCTAGATGGCACCTTGTGTCCGCGCATAACAAGGCAGACCAACGTGGGCACTGTCCATTCGACCGGCATCTCTTGTCGCTGTAGTGTCCGTACGTTACTGGACCTACGTCGTCTCCATTCTCTGTCTGTGCCTGGTTCTACACCATGTGTTTATGGATGGCTGCAGGTCTTTAATGTATAATAAACAGTTTGGAATTGTCCTACGAGTTGCCTTCGTCATGTCATTTAGTTTGTTCTGTGCCAAAACCCACCACACTTGTATTTTCTAATCCAGTGATGCACAAAATACGACCCGCGGGCAAGATCGGGCTCGCGACGTGCTTCCATCCGGCCCGCCGAAATGTCGGCACAAAGAGTAGAAATTCCCCCCCCCACACACACACACACTTTGATTCCCCCCCCCCCCCCAAAAAAAAAAAAAAAAAAGGTTGACAAATGTATCTTTACCAAACTCACTTTTTCTCCGACGGAATAGTTACCAAAAAGAGACAATAAAATGAATCGGCGGTATAGCTAGCTACACTGTTGTTCATTTTAAAGTAGAGAAATGAAGCCATTTTCAGCGCGTAAAAAAAAAGATAAACGTGAAATATTCCATTAATTAGTGTAAGTACTAGATTATAGCTATTAGGGCTTCTAATCAAATAGTTTCAGGTCAATTTTTTTTTCTGTACCTTTTCGTTCATGTGGCCCGCGACACGAGTGTCGGAAATTAAAATGGCCAAAAGGTCGAATTAGGTCGGGCATCACTGTTCTATTCTCTGTTTAATAAAACGGAATCACAAGACAGTTTTCCTTTACCCCATGTCGGAAACAACTATTTGAATGAGAGCCTGTGTTGCAGGTTTCCCAATTAACAGTAAAGGGTTGCGCTAATTTCTAGCTGATGTTTCTGTGTTGTAGGAAATTTCCTGAGAGCTGTAGTTTCCTATTAGAAACGCCGAGACTACATATCGGCTACTTCAACAGTTGATCTTCTAGGTTGATAAAATGCACTAAAAACACTTCAAACTTTTTCCGTTTAATGTATTTTTTTTCTTTTTCTAAGACATGTTCAGTAAATTGTAAAAAAAAATAATTCCTAGTGTTGTGTAATAAAATAAAAAGTCGACATTTTGTAATTCAATAAATCACTCATGTCAATAGTAACAACCCTCTTGAGTTCTGACTTGATGAGCTTGATTTTTTAAACATTTTTACAAAACTGATAATGGAACATCTAACACATAGTCATTATAAAAAGTTTGCTTTTAGATCTATGTCCAGAAGAATATTTTAACATGAAATAAAAAAAAATACCGTCCCTGGGTGGGCTCGAACCACCAACCTTTCGGTTAACAGCCGAACGCGCTAACCGATTGCGCCACAGAGACTGGTGTTATTGCTACCTGCCTGTAGATCTATGTGTAAACAGCAGACATGTGTCGTACATAACTAAAGAACTAAGATAAGTCTTATTGTTTCTTATCATAAAACCTTGACAACAATAATATTTTTATAAGCTTATTCTTTTTAATTAATTCTTTCTCTAGTCTACGTTTTGACAGGTACAATATTTTAAAAGTCTACTTCTTACTTGTCTGGACAGACTAAAAGTCTGATCAGGATATCTAATGTGAAGTAGACCATACACGTGCCCTCAGACACCTTTAGGAACATGTAGGGCTCGGTAAGTCTCTGGGCATCTTTCACTGACGTCACATTGGACAGGCTCACGTTATGCTAAATAACAAATTAAAAGAGGCATCTTTTGAAAGTAGAATCAGTAACAGCCCAGTAGGATCACAGTGTACAGATCAAAACATTGAATTATATATAGACGCTAAAGTTTCCACGAAACATTAAATTAGCGAAGAAATTCCCTAAGTAGGTCCTATAGGTCTAAGGTTATATATTGTAAAACGTTTAGCGAAAATGGTAAAAACAACAACTACAAAATGTTATGCAGTGCCAGTATATATTGAAAAGTTAGAATGTACTTCAATATAGGCTATTGAAATTTTATCAAAGTCATTCCAGTCATTTATCAAGGTCATTCCAAAGAAGAGCAAACAATAACAAAAGATGTCTACCTTGACGTAACGAAAGAATGGGTGAGTCTCTGCACAGAAGGTGACGATTGCTAGAAAGACAAATACTGACGTCACGGCTGTGACAACCTGAAATTATGACGTCATCAAATGTATTTTGTTTCTATTTGATTTTCAATTCCACGACTATTTTACACAGACATGGGCATGCAAGCTTAAGTTTCGTGTCTTCAAATAAACTTTTTGTTGTTTAGAAATCTCACTCAAGATTTACACGACTTAGGGTTTCCCATTGTGATTCTTCAATTTGATTGCTATTATACAGACCACCAAATAAAAAAAAATCATTATTTTTTTCCTCTTTAAATCAACATTTACTATACCGGTACCTTACGAGTTCCTATAGTGAATTTTTGTTTTTTGATAATTAAAATCAATTGTCAACATTACTTGTGTATGATGTATCTTACCATATGTTTAATGTTTTGCTTTGTTTACAAAGCTTATATCAACTCACTCTGTCTGTCTGGTAAAAAGTAGGCCTATGTAGACGATATTTCTCCCACATCCATTCTCGGATCAAGTTGAAACTTCGCACAATTATTCATTGATATAGACAAGACATGAATAAAAAAAAGTAACCAATTAAACTAATAATTACTGGTAATTCATTATTTTGTTTAAACTAATACTTTAGTATTCACATATTTGGCAAAATGTGTTGGGTTTAGTCCCCTTTAAAACAATTGTTACAGCTATTTCTTCTTCGCGCATTCTCTGATCAAGTTGATACTTCAACAATTATTCATTGTATCTTACAAACATGAATTCAATAAACAAAATACTCAATTCGCCAATTATTTATTGGTAATTAATTATTTGTTTGATATCAAATAAGGGGAATAGCTTGTACATTATTGGTAGATATAGTTTTAAGGACGGAGTTCTTACCCTTTGTATAAGCTTTTTTTTTAAAGGATTTTTTTTAATCGGATACTAAACTGCCTAAACATGACATATAGCTAAACTAGAAGAAGGAAGGGAGTGTTATTATTATTAAAGAAAAACAAGGTTACAAAAGACAATTTGTGTGGAAACACAAACTCAAAATCGGCCCCCGAAGTGGTCCACCCAGGCAGAAAAAACATCCGAATAAAATTATATCAAAGACAAAATGAGAGATAAGAATGGAGAAAGAAGCTTAACAGATCTTGTGTAGTGCCCCAACGGTCCCGCAGATCAAAGGATAGGTGAAAGTGAATGTAAAGTTAGATTTGAAACTGGCCTAACTAGTTCCCCTTTCAGACCTTGTGGTCTATAGGGCAGATGATATAAAGTTCATCTGTTTTTGTGGCCTACGGTTAACGAGGGTGTCATGTAGCCAGCACAACGACCAACCGCCTTTACTTTTCCCCAACTAATGTCAGGTACCCATTAGAGCTGAGTGGACTCAGAGGCGCCCAAATATTTCAAAGTTAAAAATCCCAGTCTTCACCAGGATTCGAACCCAGTTCGGAAGCCAAGCGCTTTACCACTCAGCCACCGCGCCTCCCCTGGTCTAACTGATGTCTTATAATTTAATTTTTTGAAAAGGCTAAATCTCTTTTTCGAATTTTTAAAAAAAAATTACTAAAATTACGCAATTAAAACTTTACAGGAAAATGAAACTGATAAGATTACCATTCGTTTTAAATTAGGTCTATTTTATAATGCATACTAATTAGCTTTTTCTCTTTAAAAAAGTACTTGCATAACTGATTTTAAAAATTAGATTTTTCCGCTTTAAGAAAAAAAAGTAGCCGTTGCATCAGAACTTTGAATGGTCTAAAATATTGTGATGTCCGATTTTCAATATCTTTTCTAGTTTACGGGATCTAAACGGGACAGACGGACAGACATTTCGCACAAAACTAATAGCGTCTTTTCCCCTTTCGGGGGCCGCTAAAAATTAGCTCTACAACTCTTTAGACATAAAAAAAAGTTGTGAGCCTATAAATCTGATCAAACACGGGAATAAACGCAGTGATTGTTACAGTTATATGCATCTTACATTTGAAATGTTATCCTGCTTTAAATATTTAAAAAAGTGTAATACAGTTCTAAAAATGTGCAAGATAAAAACATATGTATATAGTGAAACAATTTTTTTTAATTAAAAAAAAAAAACTCGTCCCTGGGTGGGCTCGAACCACCAACCTTTCGGTTAACAGCCGAACGCGCTAACCGATTGCGCCACAGAGACGTGCGAACATTTACCTTGGCAGCCATTGAAGATGCTGGATCCTCTAGCAACGCCCACACTTTGGGTCGCCATCTTTCATGCCACTGACCATGCAATCGCTCAAACCAAGACTTCTTGATGGTCACTTGCTGAACCAAGCCAAATCTTCTGGCCATCTCCTCTTCGTGACTCTCGCCACAGTCTTCGTCGTTTGTATTGTCTTTGTCGAACTCTTTTGAATAGACACACAGCCGTTTGTTAAAGTGATAGTCTAGTCTTACAGATCTACACAAAACTTTAGAATGTGCAGCATGATAGAAACTTTTTCTGGCTTATCTTATTTTTATAAATTATAGGCCTACTAGATCGAAATATTCCGGTAGACAATTGGAAGCACCTTCATAGCTTTAGCCTAGTAGCTTTAGCCTATGTTGTATTTTTTAATTACTTGGAGCATTTGTTCAGCAAATTCAGCTGACGTTTGATACTCACATATATGGAAAACCTAGAAATGACTATCTAATTTCTATTTCTTTGGTTGTTCCGTCAACGGAGATCACTAAACAGTATCAAAAAATAATACGAATTTGATATCAACTTTTTATTTGTCTTGAGCGCTGCCACCAATGAAAGAGACAATTATAAGGTACAGAATTGATATCCTATAGTACCGGTATTTTTTCCAGAACTGCATTGCCCAACAGATCTATTATCTCGTTTTGAATCTGCTAGGCTTTGATTTTCTGCAAATTTGAATATTCGTTGCAATTTTATGATGTTTTCGTATAAATATATGGCGTTAAATTTCTTTAAGAGCAATGAACCAAGTTTCAACCAAATAGTAGGCTAAGCATTCGCCAGAGAAAGGTACTATTCCATGATCCATTTAGTCACCAGTCTATCTTCTTGATCTAACACAGTGATTCCCAAAGTGGTCTATATAGACCCCCAGGGGTCTACGAGGACTTCCAATGGGTCTACGGAAGTGAACAAATAAATTGGGGGTCTATGGCCTGTTAATGGGGGTCTACGAAGGCGGATCTCATTGAAGCATGACCATTCATGAAATTGACTCGTTCACACATGAATTGTACCTTAGTTAATCCTTTGAATTTCAACCCTGTTAGTGGAATGATTTTTTTTTATTTAAAAATTTTAACGTATTATTTTAAATACCTTAATTGTGTCTACATGAAAGTAATAATTTACATGACCGAGTCTATAAAATAAAATTTTGACCTAGAATTGTTGGTTATTAAAAATTTGGCTTCATTCTTTCTTTGTTGAACAACTATTGCATTTGTTCTTTATTTTTATGTAACAAAGTTTGAAGCTATGTCGCTATGAAACCATCGAAGTCAACATGAAATAAAATAGATTAAGATTTGAAATACTTTTGAAAACTTTTAAATTCAGAATTAAGCCACAGTAGAAAAATGTTGATTAAACATCATAGAAAAGAATAGGTTTGTGAGCGTCTTACAATATATTCACTTAGGATTATATCAAACTCTAAAAAACTGCACACTATAAGCAAAATATTGACTTTGCCAACCATTGAAGAGGTTTTACAATCTGTTTTACACAATCCTATATCTGATATCATTAAAAATTCCTCTAAGCAACAATACAGTTCAAAGGTGTGATGGTGAAATGAGTTTTGGACAATGAATGGTTATCGTGTTATTACGATTTACTTTTTTAAAAAGCTGGACTAGTTAACCTTGCCTGATAATGTAGTGGTATTATTATATTTTTGTTATGAATCAAGAAATTCATAAAGAATTGCTTTTTGCCTGAAATTTTGATCAATTGCTCCTTCACACTGAAGTATGATAGTTTTCGAAAGGCTTATCTTTGACACTATTTTTTCTGAGTTCTTGGTTGCTAAGATCCTATTTTAAAACACAGAAATTAAACGGAAATCAGACATAGTCTATTTCACAAACTTGTTTCATAAATTGAATGAGGTTAACTTGCAGCTACAATGTGATAACCTAAATTTGATCAACACGAAGGCATAATCTCAGTGTTTCATGTGAGGATTAAATTAATGAAGCATACAATGACAATGATACATTTTCTTACTTTCCAAATTTAAATCAGTTAGACATCATCTAATCGAGAAGATAGAATGTTAACCCGAACTAAATTGAAGCCCAAGATTGACATTTTATTATCAAAGCTGCCCACCAATAGGCGTTTTTTTTGTTGTTGTTGTTGTTGTTTAGTTACATCTTGTAATGCATATTAAATTTTATTTTGTTTTATTCTGCTTTGAATGTCATCAATAAATATATATCGCATAGTAATCAGTGAGAAAAGCACATCTGAAGTTAATGAATTTTCAAAAAAATGCTGGGGGGTCTACCGAATACTTAAAAACATGGCAAGGGGTTTACGAGACAAAAAAGTTTGGGAACCACTGATCTAACAGATCAGCATGACCGTTAAGATTGAACAGAAGAATACTATAATAGAAAGAGATGATATTACATATTTTAAATACAAAACAAAATTTAAAAACATATTGAGCTTTGAGAAAATTGAATAATTTGCAGCTGTATCGAAATTTTAATTAGTGACTATCAGGACTATATATATATATATATTCCTTTTTTTTCTAACCAAACTCTCCCCCATCACCCCCTTCCTGTACTACCAATGGTTTTATGAACATACAGGAAAAAAAAAAGAATGGTACGATATGGAAACGACTGTGACCTCAAACGCACGGTTAGGGCTAGCCACCATTACAATTTACAAAACCTGATGCAAGCAAATCCTTACATTAATGGTTTTGAAGTTAATATTAATTTTGATACAACGTTCATGAAATTTTGATGGAGCTTTTTATATTCTTTTTTTTATCGGTTTTTACACAAGTGAATTTATTTTTTTACTTTGGTGTCACTCCTAAGTTCTCGACAAGTCAAGAGTCATGGGCCCAAGCGCAGTGGGCCCCTAATGGTCATGGGCCCGGGTTTATTGAGCCCCTTCGCGCCATGGATGCTAGGCCACTGCACCCAGGCAGGTTTAAATATTTTCAGATATAACATCAAAAAGGAAATTCTATCAAAGACAAATGACAGAGAAGAATGGAGAAAGAAGGTTGACAGATGTTGTGTGGTGCCCCAGTGGTCCAGCAGACCAAAGAATAATTGAAAGTATATGTGTAGATACGTGTGAGCCTGGCCTAACTGATGTCCTATAATGAATGTCAAATTGATCTAATTGTTTTGTAATGGGACATGCTCTAAAAAAAAAAAGTTAACATTTTTTTTTGTGTGCAAATTTAGTAGTTAGTATGACAGAACTTACTTAACTTAGCAATACAAATGTAAATTTAAAAAACTTTTTTTGACAAAAAAACTAAAACCGTTTCCATAAATCTGTTAAAAATATCGTTCGTTATTTACTCACCTACTAAGGAGCCTCCCGTGTTTGTTACTATTAATAGTGAATAGTTGTAAAAGTGGTGTATTTTTATGAAAAAACTGCTTGCATAAGTGATTTTAAAAATTAGATTTTTCGCTTTCAAAAAAGAAAAAAGTATCCGCTGAATCAGAACTTTGAATGATTTAAAATATCATAATGTCCGATTTTCACTATCTTTTCTAGTTTGCGAGATCCAAACGAGACAGACGGACGGACGGACGGACAGACATTCCACACAAAACTAATAGCGTCTTTTCCGCTTTCGGGGCCGCTAAAAAAAAAAAGAAAAAAAAAAGAGGAGTTTCATTAACGCTAAGGATAATAAAAAGAAAAAAAAAAGGAAATGAACTTTTTAAAAGAACATACACTAAAACTTAAAATGGAAAACAATTTTTAACCAAATGTTATTTAAAGAGATATTTTTATTCATATTATAATCATCTTATCCAATTCAAAATATGGATAGCCTTTACCTCGATCAGCGGTTCTCAACCTATTTAGCTCGGCGATTCTCCACTGAGCTAGCCAGGAAAACCAGTGACTTGGCAGAATTTAAGTCATTGGTTAATATGCATGACTAAATGCATGACGCGTAGGACGTAATCATCTTCTTTTTTGAAGTAACGTCTGTATTATATAAGATAAGATAAGATAAGGCGGCGACCACAACCATAAAATCTATTTCGTTCATAGGCCTAGATAGGCCCTAAATGTTATTTTGCTAATGTTATAAAATCATAAACAAATTTTAAATGTAGTAGACTATATATCTGTTTATTAATTTATTATATTTATGTGACTCTCAAGCCTTAACTAACGAAGCATGATCGACTGATCTATGAAAATTGTTCCCTCGTATTGTTTTCATCTGAATTATTTATACTCAACCGAACCTGCCAGTGTTTCCTGGGCATCTCTGTGTGCTCTGTAGTTTGGCCAACAGCAAGGTTCAATCTGCTTTTCATCTATGCCCCAGAAGGCGAGCTCTTCTTCAAAAAGAGGTCCACAAACGTGAGTTGGAGCGTGTAGTTTTCCTGAAATACATTATCGCTATTTCGTAGAATAAATGTATAGATTTGAAAGAATTAACAAAACTATAAATACATAGAAATGAGGCTTATTATTCGGATAAATTAGTGGGGATCTTGATAGAACATGAAGCCAAACGCCTATCGCAAACAGGACAGGAAAGCAATGTTTAAGCCGTGTAGATTTGATGCTTAGAAAAAATGTAAGGCATTGTCTATGTGTAAGTGAAACAAGGATAAAGTATACAACGCATTTCGAGGGTCAAGCAACTCAAGCTGAGATAATTCGTTTAAATCACAATATTCGAGTTTTTTTGTTTTTTTTTTGACATGGTGACACATAAGTAAAAACACAAAGTTTCAAACCGAAGCTTCTCCTGGTGGAGATTGGTAGCTTTTCTTTAAGTAACAATTTTTATGACGAGATTCCATTCATTTCGAGTATTTCATTAACTGTTGGCCATAGAAACAGGAGAATGTGACATCATCGTATACACCGCAGACACTTGGTTCCAGATAGAAACTATATTTTTTCACTTCCAACTTGTTTTTTTTTTTTTTTTTATTCATTTACACGGTTCCACCCCACTTTTACCAACCCATACAAACGGCAATAATGGTAAACCCGATGTGTAGGCCTAAAATCCTTTATTGTCTTTTCCACAGAAAACAGAAGATATTTTGAATCCCCAAAACACTAAATGATTTATGAATCAAATGGACTTTTATATTTAATGTCTACGTCAGTGGAGTAGCTAGAGTGGGGTGAGGGGGGTTCCCCTAAATGAGTGTTCGAAATTTGTTTTTACGCCCTAATCTAATGTCATGATGTCGAATATCAAAATGCAGGGGCCCCTAAAGAGATCAAGCCCCCAGGGCCTCCAAATCCTTAGCTACGCCACTGGTCTACGTGTTGATTTTTTAAAAAGTGTTACCAACTTAGCTCACATCTTTGTCACATACACACAGACAGACCGGGCCGGAGACACCGCTTCCATTTACCCATGATAATTTAAAAAACCTACGCGTGTCAACAATATCAGGCTTACAGACTGTTTGGTAGATTGCTTACACGAGATAGATGAATAGCGGGTAGAAAGAGATAACTTTTGTTCAGTCTCACCGGTCCTGTAGTAATTTAATATCATGTTGAAAATTCCCGGATGTCGATCAAAGAAATATTCTCCTGTGGCCGGATCGTAATCAGGGCTATTGACAGATGTATCCGTAACCCAAGCAAGCCGTGTATCGGGTATCGTTTTAAGTGTAGATCGATACGTCTCATATCTAAAGAAATAAAAAAAAAAATTTGGTTATAACAGAAACAACTTGTTATTTATTTTGTAACGAAATAATTTAAAAAAATTAGAGCATTTTAAGGCCACTCCAACCACATAGTTACATCTAATTTGTACGTAAACCGGTATATGATGTTCCTTTCTATGTTGAAAGAAATAGTATTGCAAGTAAAGCTCTACGTGTATCTGTAAGATAGAATACAAGAGATAAGAGATCTGTCATGTTTAATATTGTTTGTTTTTGTGCATGTTTTTCTTTGTCTCAATATTCCCATCAGACCATTAAATCTGACGCAGAACGAGTATACGTTGAGTGCACAATTATCAGAAACAAATTGAAACAATCACTTTCTTTTACTATGACCTGCAGGATGCAGCGTTCACTTTTCCCATAATAGTCATTAGTGATACGGTAACCTTATCCTTCAAAGTCTCATGCAATAAGCACACGTAATGTGCATAAACAATAAAAACGTATAAACGGCTCAGTAGTCTTCTAGATCAAAGAGGAAACAATAGTTATTCTTTATCTTGTTTTCATTTTAATCCTATATTAAATTTTTTAAATATTTTTTTTTCTTCAAGGTGGAAAAGTGTGCACAAGAAAAAGACCCATTATATTTATAATTAATAATAATACACTAAGGGTGACTAACTTTTCATCTTACCTGACACCGCCCACGTTGAGAGTCATTCTGTTGCTGTTTTTCGCAGAAGTCTTAGGGAGTAAGGATTGGCCTCTAGCTAGTTGCATATCTGAATCTTTTGACGTCTTGGGAACAATCCGGGCGACGCGCGCTTAAATTTTAAACAATTAAAATTGAACAAAAGAAAATCTGCGAAAATTTGTTTAAAAAAATACGAGGTATAAAAAAGCTATTGCACTGTATTTTCCTGGTTGTACTTTAGTAGACAGTGACCTATATTCGATTTTTTTTTTTTTTAGTAAAGAGTTCTATTGATATTTTTTTTAAAGCAGAAAAGACACTATTTACTATGTATATTCAATTTTCAAGTAAAACCAACCTCTACTCACAATTTAAGACAAAAAAGAGTGTTACAGGAGGGACTAGAGGTAGATCATTAATATACAGATATTTTGTGATTTTACCCGATTAATTGTTTTATTTTTTTTTTTTGGTGACAAAATAATAACATTTAAACTTCAGCTACAAAAACTCGGAACTGCATTTAAATATCTAGTCTATGCATTTTAAAAAATCTTATATCGACACTCAAAATTGTTGATTGATTATCCAATCCATCCTTCATGTTAACAAATAGGTTTATTGTCGATACTAAAAGAAGTTATTTCTCCCAAGTAACTTTTTCTATACAATTTGCTATCACTCTGCTAAAAATAAGCCTTTCTCCCTATTTCTACCTTTAAATGCGTTGCTTTTAAATTTTTTAAAGTTTCTTTAGTTCAAAACAACATATTACATTCAAAAAAAGAATGACCCTAACAACACAATATGCAGAGATTGTGATCTGATCATGCAAGTACAATTAATACACACAGAATGACTATTTCAAATGCATGCATCGTGAATTATTTCCATTCAAATGTATCGGGAATATCAATGTCCTCAAATACAGTTATCTAATTTAAAAATGAAGCAACCAAACTGAAAGGGGAAAAAACATATATTCCTAAAAAAATAAGAATATGGCAGAAACACATACAAAAATCTGGCATATGATACTTCGTAGTTAATTTTGGCACTGATATTAGTAACTTGGTTACGTGTTTTTTTGTTGTTTTTTTTTTAATCCGTATTATAATACAGTGGTTCGTTCAAATGTAGCCTGTTGTAACTTAATTTTTCATTTTAGTTCCTATTCCTTTACCTTTCTACAGTAGAAGAAGCAGATGTTTGTGAATTACCATTTGAGAACCATCATTCAGTCTGGTTCTTTGTGATCGAATTTCACAGATCGAAGACATTTTCACCAAACATCTCAGTAATCTTAATGGCGATAAGGCTTTTTTTTTTTTTTTTGAAGAGCTAGGTGAAGGGATTTGAATGTGTTTGAAGATGGGAGGGGGGGGGGGTCTGAGGGAGCGAGTGATTACATTATTAAAAAAAAAAGATTAGTCTTTAATTGACTAGAAAAACAACAACACGATAACACTCTCAACATTAATCATGTCTAAGACACTTTACTCAGTCTACATTTAGTGATATTGTTTTTGATTATCTGTTTCTGTATAAGTAATGCAGTTGGAGATGGTTTGTATGCGTCATATATTGTCTCTTATTCTTCTCCTCCTCTTATTTGTTTGTCTACTCCACACTAAAAAAAAAGAAACTGAATAATATTTAAATATCTGGCCTCCTCATTTTCAAAAGATGTTTTTGTTTGTTTTTTATTTTTATGTTTCGGATTTTCCTTCACCCAAGCCCAAACATCTCACAGGACGCGGAGCCTGGCGTTGGAAGGGGCTCGAACCCGGGACCACCGCGACGACAGTCTAGAGCGCATACCACACTACCAAGCAAATATTACTTTATTCTAAGGAAATCTCTCCCGAATTAATACAGTAGATTTGATTCAGTAATTATAAAAAGTGTGAGATCCTATTCTTGCAGAACTGCTGTCCCGCATTCATACAACATATTAGAAATATAGAGCTTGCTTGTTGCGTAGCATTCTTACAACATGGTGTATTAGCTATAGAGCTTGCATGTTGCCTAGCATTCATACAACATGGTGTATTAACTATAGAGCTTGCATGTTGCCTAGCATTCTTACAACATGGTGTATCAGCTATAGAACTTGCATGTTGCCTAGCATTCTTACAACATGGTGTATTAGCTATAGAACTTGCATGTTGCCTAGCATTCTTACAACATGGTGTATTAGCTATAGAGCTTGCATGTTGCCTAGCATTCATACAACATGGTGTATTAACTATAGAGCTTGCATGTTGCCTAGCATTCATACAACATGGTGTATTAGCTATAGAGCTTGCATGTTGCCTAGCATTCATACAACATGGTGTATTAGCTATAGAGCTTGCATGTTGCCTAGCATTCTTACAACATGGTGTATCAGCTATAGAACTTGCATGTTGCCTAGCATTCTTACAGCGTGTTTTTTGTGCTTAAGAGCTCAATGCTATAACATCCTTGGCGCGAAGGGGTTAAATAAACACTGGCCCACGACCATTAGGAGCCCACAGTCTGTGGCGTAGCAACTGTTGTACAGAAGGGTTCATTGCACTTGGGCCCACGGATAAGGGTTTTGTAAAAGCCGATTTAAAAAAAAAAATAAAGGCAATAAGTGTTATACCAAACTTTATATCAACTTTAAAACATTAACCCGTGTTTTCAGCTAGAGTCTGTGTACCAGAGGCTTTGATTGCTTTAATGTAAGGAACTGCTTTCATCAGGTTTATGGTAATAGATGGTAGCCTAATCACATTGTGCGTTAGTGGTGACGTTAGTCTCCTGTGTTTTAATAATACTCTTGATAGTATTACAGGAATAGGGTGGGTTGGAGGTGGAAAGGAGAGAGAGTTTGGATAAGAAAATAGTGATGTGTAGCACAAAAAAAAGGATGAGGGCCACAGGAATAGTTCCTATAGTAAGATTTAAAATCTATACAAAGTTGCTAATTATTCAACGTTCTCAAAGCTCGATGAATTTCATGTATTTTTACTGCCCTTCTAAAGAGAAAAGTAATCATGGCTTTCATCTTATCGGTAACATAAATCTAAATTTAACATTAAATATTAAGCAACGAATAAGAAACATCCTATTCTGTTGCACATGGAATCGTTAAAAATGTTGAATTTTCTGTGCTTTTGTGATTTGAGGATGAGGTTTAAAACAAACTTTAATAAAGACCAAAGTGATAGAGCCATAACAACATATTTCATGGAGTGTCTTTCACCCTATAATGCTTAGTACCGGGACTTGGTTCATAGTTCTAATAAACAAACAAAACAAAAAAGGGCGTCAAACAAGAGCAGGCTGATTTCGATAACTTTTTTCCGAGAAGAATTTGAAGAAACTGCTATGGAAGATGAACTTTTCATTACTCATTTCCCAAATACAAGAAAAAAAGACATTCTTATAAATCATGGAATCTGTTGTGGAACAGAGGCTTTGTAGACCTGATTTGAAGTTTCCAAACTGCTAGCGGTTGGGATTTTATCTATATTATAAAGTAGAATGTGAGGTGTATGTATGTATGTATGTTACTTATAGACATCAAAACCGCTTGACCAATCTTGATAAAACTAGGCAGGAATGTTCCTTGGGTACCAACTTAGACCGTAGTGTATGTATTGTAGCCCTAAAACAAACTTAAGACCCTCAAAAAAAATAAAGTTGTCCGACTCTATTACAGCTATAGTATTTTATGGATCTAGGCCATGTCTACAATGTTGACATGAGAAAAGATAGAAAGGATTTAGACCTAGATCTAATTTTAAGAAATACACTTTGCGCAGATAGTTTTTTACTTTGACACATGAAAATACAAAAGAAGATCCATTGATTTCATTATATAATAAAATTAACCTTCAATTTTGTGTTTCAAAAGCATTTTTTACATTAATTAGTTCCTTATATCTGTGATTACAGATTTCCTGACGAACATTCTTTCATTAGACAATTCCGTAATGAATCGCGTACTAAATATTAATTCGTTTAATTGTTTACTTTATAATCCCATCCCTAGATCTAAAACTCTAATTCAACTCTAAGATGATAAAACTTCTCTTCGAACAGATAGTTTTATACTTTAACACATAAACATATTAATTAAAGTCCATTCATTTCATATTTTGATCAAATAAACATTCAAATTTGGTTTTCTAAAGCTACATTCGTTTACGAAAGCTGCGAAGCCGAGTTGAGATAGGCCTAGATCTATATTCATTCATGAATCGCGTACTAAACATTATTTCGTTTAATTATTCACTTTATAATCCCATTCATTTAACAAAGCTATCGCTCTTTTCGTTTTTAATAGATAAGAATGTATCGACTTCCTTCGGGTAAACCCATTTTCTCAAAACTAATTTTATTTTCGTAGCGAAACAGAAATAACGTGAAAGGATCATTAGCTACGTTTAACATACATCTAAATCCAATCCACTAGATTATCCAAAAGCATTTTTTACATAAATTAGTTCCTGATATCTACAGATTTCCTGGCGAACATTCTTTCATTAGACATTACCAAATGGTTACAC
This sequence comes from Biomphalaria glabrata, assembly GCF_947242115.1. Taxonomy (NCBI): domain Eukaryota; kingdom Metazoa; phylum Mollusca; class Gastropoda; family Planorbidae; genus Biomphalaria; species Biomphalaria glabrata. Next base: position 12,574,581 of record NC_074720.1, read on the forward strand.
ATTAACACATCTCTCTTCTGAGGTCTGAGTCTATTCCTAGGCCTAGGTCTAAAACTCTTACTGAACTCTAAGATGATAAAACTTCTTTTCGCAAAGATAGTTTTATGCTTTAACACATAAACATACTAATTATTGTCCATTCATTTGATATTTTAATCAAATTAACATTCAAATTTGTTTTTCTAAAGCATTTCTAATACATTCGTTCGCTGTTCGCTAAAGCTGCGTAGCCGTGTTGAGATAGGCCTATATTCATTCATGAAAAAAAGTTCATGCATGAGCAGCACAGAACTCTAAATTAGTGTAGATTTAGATCTACGTCTACCTCAAGATCTACTTTATACTTTAACACATGGACATACAAAATTTAGTCTATTCGTCTCAAATTTTAATCAAATATATGTAGGCCTACAAGCAAATGTTTTAATTTGAACAAATGGATTTAAGCCTATTAGCTATTCTGATTTGATAGCTTCATTCACACTATTTTTACATTGACACATTCGCTTTACTTATTACATTATTATTTCGTTTAATTGTTTACAAAACACTCTCAGTGACTATATCGACAGTAATGCGCAAATAAAGACCTGCGGGTCGCGGGTAACATATGTCTAGTAATCTATATTATAAAGTAGAATGTGTGGAGTATGTATGTATGTATGTTACTTATAGACATCAAAACCGCTTGACCAATCTTGATAAAACTAGGCAGGAATGTTCCTTGGGTACCAACTTAGACCTTAGTGAATGTATTGTAGCCCTAAAACAAATGTAAGACCCTCAAAAAAAAAAAAGTTGTCCGACTCTATTACAGCTATAGTATTTTATGGATCTAGGCCATGTCTACAATGTTGACATGAGAAAAGATAGAAAGGATTTAGACCTAGATCTAATTTTAAGAAATACACTTTGCGAAGATAGTTTTTTACTTTGACACATGAAAAGACAAAAGAAGATTCATTGATTTCATTATATAATAAAATTAACCTTCGATTTTGTGTTTCGAAAGCATTTTTTACATAAATTAGTTCCTTATATCTGTGACTACAGATTTCCTGACGAACATTCTTTCATTAGACAATAGCCTACCGTAATGAATCACGTACTAAATATTAATTCGTTTAATTGTTTACTTTATAATCCCATCCCTAGATCTAAAACTCTAATTCAACTCTAAGATGATAAAACTTCTCTTCGCACAGATAGTCTTATACTTTAACACATAAACATATTAATTAAAGTCCATTCATTTCATATTTTGATCAAATAAACATTCAAATTTGGTTTTCTAAAGCTACATTCGTTTACGAAAGCTGCGAAGCCGAGTTAAAGGCCTAGATCTATATTCATTCATGAATCGCGTACTAAAAATTATTTCGTTTTATTGTTACTTTATAATCCCATTCATTGGACAAAGCTATCGCTCTTTTCGTTTTTAATAGATAAGAATGTATCGACTTCGGGTAAACCCATTTTCGCAAACCTAATTTTATTTTCGTAGCGAAAGAGAAATAACGTGAAAGGATCATTAGCTAAGTTTAACATACATATAAATCCAATCCACTAGATTATTCAAAAGCATTTTTTACATAAATTAGTTCCTGATATCTACAGATTTCCTGGCGAACATTCTTTCATTAGACATTACCAAATGGTTACACATTAACACATCTCTCTTCTGAGGTCTGAGTCTATTCCTAGGCCTAGGCCTAGGTCTAAAACTCTTACTGAACTCTAAGATGATAAAACTTCTTTTCGCAAAGATAGTTTTATGCTTTAACACATAAACATACTAATTATTGTCCATTCATTTGATATTTTAATCAAATTAACATTCAAATTTGTTTTTCTAAAGCATTTCTAATACATTCGTTCGCTGTTCGCTAAAGCTGCGTAGCCGTGTTGAGATAGGCCTATATTCATTCATGAAAAAAAGGTCACGCATGCGCAGCACAGAACTCTAGATTAGTGTAGATTTAGATCTACGTCTACCTCAAGATCTACTTTATACTTTATACACATGAACATACAAAATTTAGTCTATTCATCTCAAATTTTAATCAAATATATGTAGGCCTTCAAGCAAATGTTTTAATTTGAAAAAAAATGAATTTAATTAAGCCTATTAGCTATTTTGATTTGATAGCTTCATTCACACTATTTTTGCATTGACTTATTCGCTTTACTTATTACATTATTATTTCGTTTAATTGTTTACAAAACACTCAGTGACTATATCGACAGTAATGCGCAAATAAAGACCCGCGGGTCGCGGGTAACATATGTCTAGTACTGCTATAAAGAACGAAATCCGACAGCGGTTTATAAATGTACAGAAGAAAAGTAACCCTTGAATAGTCAGCGTTTCGTGTTTCACAAATTACTAACGCTTTAAATTAAAAAAAAAAATTATATATAAAAAATTACTTAAAATACTGAAACAGAATAAAGTTTTTTTTATTGCATAAAGCTACATATTTTTTAAACATTATTCTCTTTCTATTTTTAATATTACTGTATTTGTTCACTCGTTTAGATTCATGACTAAGAATTATGAGTAGTCAGTTTCTTTAAACATATATTTTTCCTGAGAAACAATATCTTTGTAGAATCTAGATGAATTGTGCCCTCGTACAACTTGGGGGCGCTCTACGAATGCCTGAGTGTTCTTCTGTTCAATCTCGCAGAATATACTATCAGACAAATGTTATGGAATGACGCTCCAAATAAAACTTAGACTTGGATATTCGATGTGTTAAAAGTGTTAACACCAATTGTGTGGGGGGAAAATATACGCTCTCAGGGAGCAGCACTAAGAAAAACTAGAAACATTCAGTAAGGTGTTGGTCTGCCTGTCAAGTTCAAAGTATAAAGTCAACTTTTTTCAAAAACGCTAGATTTTTTGTCCATATTACAAGGTCCTATGGGCTCGCAAAGACCTTCCTTCAGGGAACAGTACCATGAAAAAGAAGAGGCAGACAGAGAAAGCAATGGGAAGAGAACATAAAGAATGGACGGACCTGCCATTGAAAGAGATTCTATCCAAGGCAAAAGACAGAGACGGTCAACAGATCTTGTGTGGTGCCACAACGGTTCAACAAGCTAAGGGATAGGTAAAGGTGAAGGACGATTCTTTGATTCAAGTGAAGAAACTCTCTAACCATGGAACTCTAACGAAATAAATAATTTGAGGAAATAACTTTGAAAGCGTGAACATTGTGACTCTAGAAGTAACTCGATCAAGTGCATTGCTCAACACGAGGGCGGATAATTAGAAAACACTTTGATGAGCATTTCGATTGAATTTTCTGACGACAAAACTCTAGGTGCTGAAAACGTCTTAGCACCTTCTCCCCTAATTGACGATACCAACGTTGATTTGACCCCATTAAATTAAATATTTTTTTTTGGTTTTATAAACTTGTATTTGTGTTTTATAAAAAAAGGAGCATGCATTCTTCTATAATTCTATACCAAAAGTAACGTTTTCTGATTAGCCTACAAACAAAATATTGTTGAAGTTTAATGATAACAGGGTAGAATGTACAAATGTGAAAAATGAACAATTCTGTCATAACCATAGACATAAATAAATATAGTCTGGAAAAAGGAAATAACTTCATGTAACTTGAAAACATGTATATCTATTGTTGTCGGATTTCCGAATTCTGAAAAGTTGCATGATCTTCAGTCTTAGAGATAAAACAAAACTATACTGCTCATAAATGCTGTATAATAAAGTACACAAAATTGCAAGTCACAAATTTCGTTTCATAAAACTCTTTTATCGGCCAGTCTATATTTATTTATGTATATGGTCATAACGTTGAAAATAATTACGGAGACAAAGAGTTAAAATAGATCTACTTTGCCGAACTATGAGTGTCAGTGTTTCTCAGCTACATGACCAATTTCATACACATAAAGTGATACTGACAGATGTCATTAATGTCCAGTGCAAACGACAAAGACACATACGCCTACAATCGTCTTATATTGATGATATAACTCTAGAATAATATTCATAAATGCAATATTTCAAAGAACTATTCCATACACACATTAGGAAAGTGTTCAATTTAAAATTTAATTTGTAACAATTAACTACTACGTTTTATTCTCATGTCTTCCAAAACATTGTCACTGCTGTTAATTTATCCTGACAGTTAGGTCAACAGTTTCAAAGTTGAGATTGATAAAAGTTACATTTCTTTGCCATAAAGCAGGTTTACTGTGCTTCGCTCCCCATTGAGCGAGAAACAACAAATAGTTTATATATATATATAGTGATCTGTAAATAGGGCCTACAGCCATACACTGATATATCTTTTTACATACCGTTTGCCTCGATTCGGTTTTTGTCACACTCAATTTACAGGAGGGTCTCACCATTATATTCTTCAACCCGGGCCTACTGGTAGGCCTACACAGGGCTGGCCTTGGGCCACTGTAACCTATGCGGCCGCAGTGGGCCACGCACTTTCATAGGCCCCACGCTAATTCTAGGTGTAAATTATTAAATTAAACCATTTTAACTTATATCAAGTTTCTCGCGGCCTTCCGATTTTCCAAGAGTTCATGGAAATCTCCAGAAATTGCAAAATATACGAAAAAAAAGTCCTGGAAATCTCCTAAAAACTCATAAAAATGTTCTTAAAAATTGACAAAATTGTCATTTTGGGGTGTCATTTAATATGGTAAACGCCAATCCTACGCGCGATTAAAAAAAAACGGGATTGTCAGATTTCATTTAATAAAAATGTAATGCAAAGACGAATTTATTTACTAATACAAAATCTTAATTTTCACTTATTATCCTTATCCCTACCCTGACTGGGCCGCGGTAATCCATTTCGCATGGGGCCCCGCAATTGTTAGGGCCGGCCCTGGGCCTACCTTGGTACGCCACTGTTCATTGCGTGTAAAATTCTTAGAGAATCAAACAGCACTAAGACATGGGCTACTATAATAGAATACAAGAAAATCGTGAATAAAATAGGCCTATTGGGTATAAATATACGCAATGTTTAGAGTGTGTTGTTTTCTCTAAAGTGTTGTTTTCGTTGTCTCATTTTTTCAAGTAGGCCTATTTGTATTTTTTTTGTTGTCTCCTATCTTATCAAATAACAAATCAAGAAGACCGATAGTATTTTAACAATAATGCATAAAACACTGAACCATAAATTACAAATACAAAAAAACGCAACCTAATAAAATACTCAGAAAGACCAAGATAAAGGCACATTGCTTATCCATATTGTTACGAATCTCACCATCCAGGCTCTCTGCAAACTGCACCATACACCACCAACTTAAAGAACTTGACAACTCAGGGCTCCAAAGTAACGTAACGCTTTAATGGTTGAATAAATAACAGCCAATACTGTACAATTGGCAGCACGTAACACAAGACTGTACAAATATCTCTTCGATAACACCGTTCCGCCGTATCAACTCTTGCACTGGCCTCTCCGTCTCGTTCCGGGCTTGCACTGGGTTCAACAGTTCAGGACTGACTTCACACACTAGGCTCGTTGTGTCGGACTCGATCGCAGACCAAGATCAAGACGCCAGCCGTCTCAACTGTACTTGACAGTACTCCGCACTGAACCGTCGTAATGCTCCGTACAGAACCACACCGCTGAACTGTGCTATAGTCGACCGGACTGTAGTGAACCGGGCTCTGAACCCCTGCCGTGAACCGTCTTGACTGCGACACCTCCGCTCTTATATAGGGTCCCTACTGGCCTTCTCGAACCGGACAGAACGCCGCTTGACGTTTCTAGGTGGTCAGATGACTACAACTCTCGTGACGCTCCTGAGCTCTGTTCACGACGTCGATCCTTCCCGGACCGCCGTCGATCCTTCCCGAACCGCCGTGTTGACACTCGTCTCGGCTGACCGTTGTAACTCGTCACGGTTGACCGCTCGTCTAGCGCTGGCCTGGGGCGATTTGCGTCGGCTGACTACACTCACACCACTACTCCCATCTGTGCCACCACCAGGTTTATAACAATATGCTAATTGCATTCTATGTATACATTCCTTCTATCCCTCACAGTGCCTTTAGACTTGATTAGAGCATGGACTGGGTTGAGGAATCAACCAGGAAAACCAATGACTTAGTTGCTTTTTAGCAGAGTGTACGTCTCCATTAACATGCACCTCTAGATGAACACATGGAATTGCTTTTGAAAGAACGTCTGTAATATATAACCTTGGACTTGGACCATGGATATTATAGTCAATTGGCGGCGTAGCATAGGCCTACGCCTCTATTTTGCAGGGCCGTCCTTAGGTGACAGCAGTGGGCTCCGCACTTATGCGACTGCAGTGGGCCCCGCACTTTCATAGGACTCGCGCTAATTCTATGTGTATAAATTATTGAATTAAACCATTGTATAATTCCTGAAATTGCAAAATATACGAAAAAGTCCTGGAAATATCCGTAAATTATTAAAATCTTTAGAAAGCTCATACAAATCTTCTGAAATATAGCCTATAGACAAAAATTGTCATTTTGGGGTGTCATTCAATATAGAAAATGCCAATCTTACGAGCGATAAAAAAAAAACGGCATTATCCCGTAATTCTGGCGCCTCAAACTAATGAAGAATTACTTACGTTTAACAATTCTCGTAGATAGATTGAAACATTTGGTAATTCTTGCTGTTGAGCATGATCTATGTGGGAAATAGAATTTTTATGATATACTGTATCACTTCGCTACACGATAGGCTGGTAAAGTAATTCTGTACGTAGTAGGCCTAAAGGACAGGGGCGTAACTAGGGATTTGGGGGCCCGGGGGGATTGACCTCTTTGGGGGCCCCTTGCATTTTGACATTCGACATATGACATGAGATAATGTACGCAAAAATAAATAAGCCCCAAATCAAATTGGTTCAGTATATCAGTAAACTTAACAAAAAGTAATCATCAAGACTATTTTAATGAATAATACCGTTGTTTATTAGTTAAATAATGCACAAGTGACAAATCTAAATTGATATCGCTTCACGTCGTGCATTATGTGCAGCAAAGACATCTAAAACATCAACTACATCGATACTTTCTAGTATTTGTGACTTCACTGACATTAAAACCATGATAAGCCTTTCTTGCGTCATTGTGCTCCTGAAATAGTTTTTGATGAACTTGAGCTTTGAGAATGATCTCTCACATGACGTAATGGAAGTGGCCTGAGTTAGCGGTATTCTGAGGAGATTGCAAAGTTTGATCTCAATATGTCTATTGGTGATTGTATTACTGGTTTGTTAATGAAAAGTGCTCGTGCATCAATGACATCATGAAAAAGCGATTTTCCATTTATTTCATCATACAAACTGGAAAAGTAGCACAGTTTGTCACAAGCGTGTCTTCATCTAACAGGTGTCTTGGTTCAAGAAGAAACCCATAGGTATTCATTTTCTTTCCAGCCTTTGGAATCTGCCCTTCATCTCCATATGAAATTTGTCCAGCACTTCTGTCGTATTACGTTTGAATTGCAGTTCTATTGACAGTCCTACATTAGAACTCAACTTCCCATCAAGTCTTTTCTTTCTTCTGGTTGTTTTGATTACTGGGAATCCATAGTATTCACTACCTTCTTTTGCTTTTTCGATGGATTGGGTTTTTATCAGTTTGTCATCATTTTGCAGAAAGCATGAAAGGGTACTAATTTCTTTAGCAGCTTCCCGTATATGCAGTCCATACTTTTGTAGCTTCTTCCGAACTATATTAATTGGGCGCAGGAGCTTTGACCAGAATTCAAGATAGGCAAAAAATTCTTAATTTTCCACTGCATGAAGAAGATTCTGTGCTAATATTATATGGTATTACGTCATTGTTGGTTGTTTATGTTTTGTGCGAAAGCAAAAGGATTCAGAGCATACAAAAGTGAGAAAGATCCATATCTCGTTAAGCTCGAGTATAGAAATACTCCGATAAATAGACTGCCGTATTCACCATCACAATTGCTGACGAGTAGAAGACTCAGGGAATGATTCCAACTGATCACAAACTATTGAAACCATCGGTAGCTCAAAATGCAGAGACATTACTCAACGAACGACAGATGAAAAGAAAAGTGAAATACGATGCAAAAGCAAGACTACCTAAAGATTATTCTGTCGGAGAGTTCAAACATGGCAGAAAGCAGTTGTCATAAAAAAACATTCATCACCCAGATCTTACATCATAAAGACAAACGGTGGATAAACATACAGAAGAAATCAACGCTTTTTGAATAAGAGTTTCAATGAAGACATCTCTGGGTACTATGATACCGATGAAGACAATGAACTGCAAACTGTTGGAACAAACGAAACAGACAGTTATAGACCAACGTCTAGAGAACTTGTTGTGCCAGTCAAGACAACCAGAAATGGACGAATTCTTAAAGTTCCTAGTAGAAAGGGCCGGCCTTAGGCCACTGCAGCCTATGCGGTCGCAGTGGGCGCCGCGCTTTAATAGGCCCCGCGCTAATTCCAAGTGTACATTATTAAATTAAACCATTATAACGTATATAAAATAACAGGTTTTTCGCGACCTCCTGATTTTCCAGGGCTCCAGGAAATCTCATGAAAAGGCAAAATATACGATAAAGTCGTGAACTTTTTTTGAATTTATTCAAATCTCCTGAAGAATAGACGAAATTGACATTTTGGGGTGACAATAAATAAAAAGTGACATTGCGAGCTTTCATTTGATAAAAATTTATTGCAAAGACGAAAGTAGGCCTATTTTCTAATTCAAAAAAAAACATTATTTTGACATTATGCTTATCCCTACCCAGACTAGGCCCCGCTCGATCTGTTTCGCATAGGGCCCCGAAAATGCTAGGGCCGGCCCTGCTAGTAGATATCACTCTTAAGAACTTTAAAAGGAAGGGTGTGATAATAACTTCAAAAGGAAGGATGTGCTAATATTATATGATATTACGTCATTATTTTTTGTTTATGTTTTGTGCGAAAGCAAAAGGATTAGATGGAAATAAAAAGAGTTTCCATTGGATTGAGGAAAGATGAATAGAGGGGTAATAACTCGAGTGTGAAGTTTAATTGTGAAATTATAGACGCCAAACCCGAATAATCGACTATTCTAGCATTATTAAGAATAACTTTTAGATCTGTTATACTTGATTCGGTAGATTTTGCTTCAAGGTTAATTAGTGTAGCCATATAATACTCGCCATTTAGATCTATTATTAGTAAAGGTAACAAGATACCTGGAATTCGCTGTATATCATGCAGTTTTATTCGTGGCAACAAAGTTTAAAATGTAAGACTAATTTTAGTTTTTAAATTTGATCTCTGTGGGAAAAAATATTTTTAAAATGTCAACAAAGTCAACGTACTGATAGACCTAGATCTAGTTTTAGTCTTTGTTATAAATTTAATCCATAAATGTTGAAGAAAAAAAAGACACCTGTTGACACTATTTGTCAATCAAACATATTAATTTATGTATTTACAAATAAATTTCGGACACCCATTTGGGGGGGGGGGGGGCCGGGGGGATTTTAAAATTCTCCCCCCCATCCCCCCCCCCCTTTAGTTACGCCACTGCTAAAGGATAAATAAAATACAAAGACGAATGTATTTTCTAATATAAACTCATAATTTTCACTTATAATCCGTATCCCTACCCAAACTGGGCCCCGCGAATTCCGTTTCGCATAGGGCCCCACAATGTTTAAGTCCGGCCCTGCTATTTAGTGACGGGTGAATACAGAGTAGATTACTTGTTATATAAATATATATAGTCAACCCACGGCGTAAGATACGCGCTATTTTGCAGGGCCGGCCATTACTAGGCCACTGCAACCTATCTGACCGCAGTGGGCCCCACACTTTCATAGGACCCGCGCTAATTCTAGGTATAAGTTATTAAATTAAACCATTTTATAACTTATAACAGATTTCACGCGGCCGCGTGTTTTGCCAGGAGCTCCTGAAAATCTCTTGAAATTGCAAAATATATGAAAAAGTCATGGAAATCTCCGGAAATTATTAAAAATCTTTTGAAAACTCATACAAATCTCATGAAATGTATAGACAAAAATTGTCATTTTGGGGTGTCATTCAATATGGAAAACGCTAATCCTACGCGCGATAAATAAAAACGGCATTATGCATTAGCCGTAATTGTGTAATCTGGTGAAAGAAGCTTCTCGCGCCTCAAACTAATGAAGAATTACTTGAGGTCAACAATTCTCAAAGATAGATTAAAACATTTGGTAACTCTTGCTATTGAGCGTGATGTAAGTATAGTAGATTACTTGTTCTCTTTCCGTGACTTCTTGGCCACAATGGTTAAGTCCAGCGCTGCTATTTAGTGTTTGTAAAATGTTTTACATGTTTCAGATGTTCCTTCAGAGTTGAAGGACGAAGGGGGTGGGAGCGGGCAGGGTTTGATAAATCCAAACGACAGTCCAGCGCGCAAACCGCACGACCAGGCAGCCATCCGTAGTGATCGGTGAATACTTGTTCTCCCCCCTCTTGTTTTTTCGTGGGGTGACTATCCGCAGAAATAAGAGAGTGATCTTTCCTTTCCTTCTTCTTCTCGTCGAACTCTTGAGCGACTAAGAGAATTATATATATATATATATATCTAGATACTATAACCATAGACTACACACCATAGACATAAGAAAAGATAAATCTCAAAAAGAGCTAATAAAAGGGAGATAAACAGGCAGGTAATAATAAATTGTAGTAGTCTTCCTTGAACAACTGTAACCTTTAACCCTTTTTGTTATTGTTTTTTTTTTTATTTAACGGGTCTGGATGCCCTTCGTTTCTAGTCTGTACTCATTGATTTACTGTTCAATATTTAGGCTTAATCGTTATCTTATAAATAGATCTACATGTAAATCTGCATATTTTTTTTGCTGTCATAAAGGCTTCACTTTTTTAATCATAAATGGCATCACGCTCAGTTGGTAAAGTCTTGTACAAGAATGCTGCTCTTTTCGTTTGTGACATGCAAGAAAAATTTCGGCCAACTATTCAGTATTTTCCACAAATACTTAATGTTGCTGGTCGTTTACTTAAAAGCGCTGAAGCTTTAGGCATGCCTGTGTTATTTACAGAACAATATCCAAAAGGTGTGTAACTGTGTGTTTTAATTAACGACCAACCCAACATATTTTTAATAGGGCTATGATTCTATATAGAATATTCAATATACTGTAAAGCCACTATATAGCCTAGATACATTGATTATGATTATTACATATCTGGCAAGCCACAGCCACGTAATTAAATCATTAATACTAAATACCAATATATTAAATTGATAAATACTAAAATAAGAGTCTAGATCTAGAGTAGGCCTATACTATTATATCATACATAATTTTACTGATCACTACTCTGCGCAGATTGTTCTAGAATCTATAATTTATAAATGTTTTACTTAATTGAATCTAAAATTAATTTTAATCAAATCATATAATTTACAGATGTAAATTCAAAAACAATAGTTACTTCATTACTTCAAAAGAAAAGATGATTAGGCATGTCCCTGTGTCAATCTAGTCATACATGTTAAATGCAGTGATAAACTCTGCCAAATTGTAGGTTTACATGGCTGATTTAGGCAATAAACCCATTACAAACTCTAATAGCACTAAGGAAGCAACAGACCTGGATTAGTTGAAGATTATGATATTATCCCGGGACTATTGGACCATGATATTATTAAAATACACAGTCAGATAAAGCAGTAGCCAATATAAAACCTAAATGAAAAGTCTTACTTTGGAACAAATGCAATCTAACACAACTACACCAAGCTGCATTAAACTTTCAACAAACATTCTTTTCAGAAAATGAAATTAACCAAACAGTTGATGAACACTGGAATTTCATTAAAAGCTATCTTAAAAACATTATAGAAAATCATATACCAACTAAACATTCGTCGAACAAAATAAAGAAATGCTGGTATAAGGCAGAAAGAGTTTATAAAAAGTATATTAAAATAAAATACCTAACCCAAAAAGTAAACAGACAGCTGCAGAGTAAATTCATAAACAATGTAATATCTGAGGATAACAGCACAGAATTAGAACACATAATTCTTGTGCTGTCATTGATCTGAGTATGGGAAGTGGGAGAAATAACATGTAAAAGATTCCACCCAGGCAAGAGTTAATTAAGCTTTGTAAAAAAAAACATGAGGGAGGGAGACTTCTTGTCTCATTCAAATATTAGTTTTGTATATATGTGTTAAAAGCATTATAATTACAAATTGTAGAATACATCTATATACATTATACATGTACATTATAATGCTATTTTGTTTGCAGGTCTTGGCCATACTGTATCAGAATTAGATGTGAAACAACATAAAGTCTTCCCCAAAACATGCTTCTCTATGATGGTTCCAAGTGTGGAGACAGAATTAAAGAAATATTCTGGTTTGTAATTGTTTTTACATTTCTGGTTTGAAGTAAAACTGAAAAAAATGTACATACATGTTGATTTCAATTCTTTAGCCATTAACAGACTTCAAAATTTTTTGTATTTTTCTCATTGTTGTTTTTATACATTTGTACCTTTTTTTCTATAGTGGAAGCAAAACGTTTAAACAAAGTAACAATAAGTTCTTGTTTGAGCTATACAAAACTTATAGGCAGCCTTCTCTGCAGTTCAGTCACACTCACACATTACATTGCACAGAAACTCATACAATCATAACTGACAAGAGTGACCTGGAATGTTTGTAAAAGAATGTTTGTAAAATGTTTTACATTTTCGGATGTTCCTTCAGAGTTGAAGATAATTACTTCCTAGTCCAAACCTCCCGCAGGATGACGGGGGATGGGAGCTGGCAGGGTTTAAACCCGGGACCATCGATAAATCTGAACGACAGTCCAGCGTGCAAACCGCACGACCAGGCAGCCATGAATGAACCATTATGAACTGTTGAAGAAAAAGGAGAATCATTGTCAAAGTCTTTTGTAACCTTACTGTTAATTACTGATAAGTTACTGATAATCTTGATTCTATACAGCTGTGACAAGTCAAAAACTCGCTGTCAGAGTCACTCTAATTTATCACAGCATTAATTATTATTTTTCATTATTTATTTATTTTATTTTAATTATTTCCCCATCCTACCCCTAAACTATTCACCCGCCACACCTTTTCCGCTCCAGGCTAGACTTAGTTGACCACCTTGGAGATAGCTAAGGCGCGTCCTTTCATTTATCTGCCCTTGATCGGGGAAAGGTCTCTTTTGTCTTGCCCGCCGGATGTCTGAAGGACGGTCGCGGTTGACCCCACCTTGGTTTGAATGCAAGCTAATCCTTCTCCCCCCCCCTTCTCTCACGTCTCTCTTTGATCTAAGGGATTACCCTGGTCAACACACCGCGTGATATTCCAAGGTGCGGCTCCCACCTCGAGTCAAATCCACCCACGTGTAAGATAAATCTTAGCCTAGGACATTTCCTGTGTCCGCTCACATTTTCCAGGCCTTTGTATATAAGGTAAATTAAATAAAGTCAGACCCTCTCTTTCTCATTCGAGCTGAGCTATCGAGTCTGGACTATATCATTTATTCTACCTCCTAGAGGAATACCTGGTGGTAAGCCGAACTTAATCACAAGTTCCATCTTAATTACTTTTGTGCTATTTCTCACTGGAGACTATTATGTGTATTTCATTATTTCATTTATATTTAATTAGTGCATTGTGTATTTCTCACTGGCGTAAGTAGAAAACATGAACATGGCTAATGTATATTTTATGTATTGCATTAATCTATTAATGCTACGTTGCTCAATTGATCATTGAGGCAACCATGTATATATTTGTACATCTTATTTTATTTCCTTTATCTCGGTTGATCGCCTTGATGATTTTACTATCGCACTAATACTGCGCTTAGAAAGGAGATAGGAGTTATCTCCCCTGTATTGAATTATCTCCCCTTTTCTCATTTTACCCTAATGAGAGTTGCGCCGCTTGAACGGACACACCATTCAAGCGCGCTCCATTGTTCCCGACCCACGGTCATATGTAAACAATCATCTGGGTCGCTGACCACCGCCCAATTCAACCCCCCCCCCCTTTTCTTTCTCTATCCACCTGTGTTGTTTATTTGAGATTATTATTTCCCCTTCTATGTACATTTTTATATTATTATTTCCCCTTTTATGTACATTTCTATATTGCTACTATCTGCCATCTATTTTCCCAAAATCCCATTTGTCATCATCTCCTCATTGTGCTCTAAAGCAATTTCACCAACCTGACGAATGCACCTCAGTCGAGGGCATCTATAAGATGTATGAGAGACATGTCCTAACTTGTCTTTATTTATCCGCAGCCTCCCTCAGGTGTCTGCCTATTTATCGGATCACTGACCTGCCTATTGCCTATTTGTTTGATATCAAGAATCACCTACTATCTTTGTGCTTAGTGCTATTCAGCACTGCACTAGCTCACTGACCTGCTTATTTATTTATTGGATCAACGATCCATTTACCTGCATCTGTGCTTAGTGCTATTCAGCACTGCACTTGCCTACTGAGATCTACTCAACTCTACCACTTGGCGCTATCGGCATTGCCCGCCTATTCGACAGCCCACCTGTCACATTTTGGCGAGCCCGTCCGGGATTTAACCCATTAGTACAGCAGGCACGAACAGGCAGCAATAACTAAACTCCATATCAATATTTTTTTTTTCTTAGAATATTTATAAGTATCATCTCTTCGCATTATCAAGAGTGTCACTTCTGTCATATTTTATGTATTACTATTATTGCATTTCATGTGTAATATTTTCTTGCAGGAACTTTGTGATTAACTTAGGCAGACACCGCATTCCTTCTGCACTTTTTCCTGTAACTCATGAGCAATTGCTCTCCAGTGGCCCTTTCCTCTATTCCATTTCATACTTTTCTAATCCGTCTTCTATTATCATGGACTCAACAGAATTAGATTCTGAAGTTGAGGAGATTATGATACTCCTTGGATTTAAAGACCCCGAGGTGGAAGACATCGTACGCTGGTTGATTGACAATGAAAGAAAATCCAAGCAAGAAATGGAAGAAGTGGACAAAGCCCATGAACAGGAAACACCAGAAATCAGACAGAGCTATAGGCCGCAGAGTTTGGAGCTTTGTGCTCTAAAGCAATTTCACCAACCTGACGAATACACCTCAGTCGAGGGCATCTATAAGATGTATGAGAGACATGTCCTAACTTGTCTTTATTTATCCGCAGCCTCCCTCAGGTGTCTGCCTATTTATCGGATCACTGACCTGCCTATTGCCTATTTGTTTGATATCAAGAATCAAAGTCAAGAATCAAAGTCTTTTGTAACCTTACTGTTAATTACTGATAAGTTACTGATAATCTTGATTCTATACAGCTGTGACAAGTCAAAAACTCGCTGTCAGAGTCACTCTAATTTATCACAGCATTAATTATTATTTTTCATTATTTATTTATTTTATTTTAATTATTTCCCCATCCTACCCCTAAACTATTCACCCGCCACACCTTTTCCGCTCCAGGCTAGACTTAGTTGACCACCTTGGAGATAGCTAAGGCGCGTCCTTTCATTTATCTGCCCTTGATCGGGGAAAGGTCTCTTTTGTCTTGCCCGCCGGATGTCTGAAGGACGGTCGCGGTTGACCCCACCTTGGTTTGAATGCAAGCTAATCCTTCTCCCCCCCCCCTTCTCTCACGTCTCTCTTTGATCTAAGGGATTACCCTGGTCAACACACCGCGTGATATTCCAAGGTGCGGCTCCCACCTCGAGTCAAATCCACCCACGTGTAAGATAAATCTTAGCCTAGGACATTTCCTGTGTCCGCTCACATTTTCCAGGCCTTTGTATATAAGGTAAATTAAATAAAGTCAGACCCTCTCTTTCTCATTCGAGCTGAGCTATCGAGTCTGGACTATATCATTTATTCTACCTCCTAGAGGAATACCTGGTGGTAAGCCGAACTTAATCACAAGTTCCATCTTAATTACTTTTGTGCTATTTCTCACTGGAGACTATTATGTGTATTTCATTATTTCATTTATATTTAATTAGTGCATTGTGTATTTCTCACTGGCGTAAGTAGAAAACATGAACATGGCTAATGTATATTTTATGTATTGCATTAATCTATTAATGCTACGTTGCTCAATTGATCATTGAGGCAACCATGTATATATTTGTACATCTTATTTTATTTCCTTTATCTCGGTTGATCGCCTTGATGATTTTACTATCGCACTAATACTGCGCTTAGAAAGGAGATAGGAGTTATCTCCCCTGTATTGAATTATCTCCCCTTTTCTCATTTTACCCTAATGAGAGTTGCGCCGCTTGAACGGACACACCATTCAAGCGCGCTCCATTGTTCCCGACCCACGGTCATATGTAAACAATCATCTGGGTCGCTGACCACCGCCCAATTCAACCCCCCCCCTTTTCTTTCTCTATCCACCTGTGTTGTTTATTTGAGATTATTATTTCCCCTTCTATGTACATTTTTATATTATTATTTCCCCTTTTATGTACATTTCTATATTGCTACTATCTGCCATCTATTTTCCCAAATCCCATTTGTCATCATCTCCTCATTGTGCTCTAAAGCAATTTCACCAACCTGACGAATGCACCTCAGTCGAGGGCATCTATAAGATGTATGAGAGACATGTCCTAACTTGTCTTTATTTATCCGCAGCCTCCCTCAGGTGTCTGCCTATTTATCGGATCACTGACCTGCCTATTGCCTATTTGTTTGATATCAAGAATCACCTACTATCTTTGTGCTTAGTGCTATTCAGCACTGCACTAGCTCACTGACCTGCTTATTTATTTATTGGATCAACGATCCATTTACCTGCATCTGTGCTTAGTGCTATTCAGCACTGCACTTGCCTACTGAGATCTACTCAACTCTACCACTTGGCGCTATCGGCATTGCCCGCCTATTCGACAGCCCACCTGTCACATTTTGGCGAGCCCGTCCGGGATTTAACCCATTAGTACAGCAGGCACGAACAGGCAGCAATAACTAAACTCTATATCAATATATTTTTTTTCTTAGAATATTTATAAGTATCATCTCTTCGCATTATCAAGAGTGTCACTTCTGTCATATTTTATGTATTACTATTATTGCATTTCATGTGTAATATTTTCTTGCAGGAACTTTGTGATTAACTTAGGCAGACACCGCATTCCTTCTGCACTTTTTCCTGTAACTCATGAGCAATTGCTCTCCAGTGGCCCTTTCCTCTATTCCATTTCATACTTTTCTAATCCGTCTTCTATTATCATGGACTCAACAGAATTAGATTCTGAAGTTGAGGAGATTATGATACTCCTTGGATTTAAAGACCCCGAGGTGGAAGACATCGTACGCTGGTTGATTGACAATGAAAGAAAATCCAAGCAAGAAATGGAAGAAGTGGACAAAGCCCATGAACAGGAAACACCAGAAATCAGACAGAGCTATAGGCCGCAGAGTTTGGAGCTGAACACCACACCGGCAAGACTAGACGAGGAAACAGAAAAGAGCGAAACCACAACTCATGTCCAAATTGAGTACACTGCCCAAACGGACTCAGAAGTTGCTGCTAAGGATGAAACTTTCATACCTGATATCCCTACTCTCGACAATTCCACATTGTCTACCCAGCCCAACCCTCCTGCTCAGTCCAATAGTCCTGCAAACTGCGATGCCCCAATCCAGCCCATGCCCTCGAGCAAATCTCAACATAGAAAGGCACCAACCCAACAACCAGCCTTGCACAAAAACTGCAACTACCCAGCACGTAAGCCTCGTCATAACCAGAACAACCAAGCCCACCGTGACTGTAACAACAGCACACGTGGCAACAAACTTAACCTTCCCTTTGGTGACTGCAACGACAGCATGCGTAGCCACAAACCCAACCGCCAAAAGCAGCAGGCCTCACAGCGCATTTCAGTAATGACCGCGGTCCCCAAACCCTCTGAGTCTAATCAGCAAACACGGACAGATAGAACAGCGGGCGACCCATGTGTCATATCAACACTGACTGTGGCCCCTGAACACACTGCCCTTGGCCCTACGAAAACGGAAGTCCTACCGGCACTTCCTCACCCTGTCTCTTCTTCTCCCGGGATAGAGACCATTCTGGTTAATGGGCGGTACGTCCGGTCCCTATTTGACACAGGCTGTGCGGTAAGTTCAGTTATCTGCAAAGCACTGGTTGATCCGGCTGATCTCACAGATAGAACTGTGACGATTCAGTCCCTTGACCGTGAGATTCCTCCAAAGGTTCTTCCTATTGCTAGGGTCCACGTAGAATGCAAGTACGTACATGGCACCATTGATGCAGTTGTCATGGACAAGCCAGTATATGACTTCATTCTAGGCTCAAAATATGTTCCTCTTGGAGTAGTCAATAAACCATTCTTCTCACTGCCCGTCGGTAGATCGACGAAGCAGAAACGTGGCCGCAACCAGCCGGTTGGAAGCCCTGGTCGCCACGCTAACACGCCTAGTCCCGACTCATCAGCGAATCTCAAACCACTCCACCCTGGCATTGACACTGCTAGGAAGTCACGAGTTAAGTCGTACACCCGCTCTCGTGAGGGTCTTCTTGACCCAGGCTACTCAGCCAAAATTAAGCAACATTCCTCTGACATTGACAGTGTCAGAATGCCCCGAACCCTTGCTCTCGTGGACTCACTCCTCTTCATGGCTCCTCAGCCACCATTCCGAATCAACCTTCCCCTGGCATTGATAGTGTCAGGAAGTCACGGGGTAAGCCGCACCCTCGCGCTCGTGAAAACTCTTCTCACCCTGGCTCCTCAGCCACCATTCAATATCAACCTTCCCCTGGCATTAACCGTGTCAGGAAGCCACGATGTAAGCCAGATTATCGCACTCGTGGGGACGTTCTCAGGCAGAACTCCACATTCTTTATCAGGCCACTCTTCCCTGACATTGATCGTGTCAGACGATACCGAGGTAAGCTGACTACTTACTCTCGTGAAGAAGCGCCTCACAGCGGCTTCGGAGGTAAGCCCCAACGAGCACACGTGCCTTGGGCACCCCGCCTAAGCCCCAATCACCCTCCCCAATCCGCCCCAGGAAGGAATTATTACTCACCCAATCGCCCAATCTACTCTCCCGAGCAACCCCAAATGTTTCACCCAGGTGACTACATACTCAGGGACGGAAAGTAGACCACGGACAGACTTGGACAGACTCTCCTCCTGGCATGGATACCCCTTTATTTTCCAGATATTTTTTTTTCTAATGCTGTGATAACAACTGATCTTAAAGTTAGAGTGACATCAGTCTGCTCGCACTTTATGGATCTTCTGCGATAGATCCATCTTGGCGGCGGCGTATGTGACAAGTCAAAAACTCGCTGTCAGAGCTTATTTATTTATTGGATCAACGATCCATTTACCTGCATCTGTGCTTAGTGCTATTCAGCACTGCACTTGCCTACTGAGATCTACTCAACTCTACCACTTGGCGCTATCGGCATTGCCCGCCTATTCGACAGCCCACCTGTCAAGCTATTAGGTGCGACGTCCCTATGGATTCAGATCTGTGTGAGACGTCATAGCTACGCCAACCCTCTGCAACTCACTGGACATATCCTGTCAACTACGCTGCCCAGGCAGATCCGCTCTGCCCGCAGTACATTTGTGCCCACGGTAGCCGGCCACCCGCCCTACTGTGCCCACTATAGATATTAGAGCTTGGGATTGAGACTCCACAAGAACTATATCACCGGCGTCCCTCTATCCGCTAGAGCGCCACCTCCAGCTGCAGAACCTCAAGCCAGGACACAGCCAGCTGCGACATCAACAGGAAAACCAGCTAAGTCAGAGGACAAAGTGACATACTCTCTTATTAGGTGCAAGAGTGATGATTAAACATATTATTCACTAGAGATAGATGCAACCCTCCCCCTTTTTATTCTTATATGTATATTTATGTAAATAAATATTCTTTATTTTAACTTTTGTATCTACCTTTCATTGCTTTGTCTCGTTGCGTGTCTGCTCCCGATTCACATGCTGATAAGTGGGGGTGTGATAGCATTAAAAATAATCATCCCCTAGACATAAAACGCGCCAAACACACGTCACATCTCCCCACCTACCACAACAGCTATTGTAAAATGTGAGCTGCCTATTTATTAACATGCATGAAATAGCTTTCTGTTTTTCCTTCTTTTAAAAATGTTTGACACATGTGTGCATACATCATGCATTATTTTTAAAACAAATGGTTTGCCATAAGAAGCCATTGCACATGGATCAATCTTGATGAAGATGATGGTTTATTATATTTATTAGAATAGCAGAATGCACAAAAACAACAGCAGCTTTTCCCTGTGGGGGGACAAATAAATTATTTGGAAAACAAATAAATGCACAAATCATCCAGAGGTTGTATTTGATTTATGCTATTAACTTTCTCTTTTGTACATTTGTGGGGCTGAGTGGTAAAGCACTTGGCTTTCAATCAAAAGGTCTTGGGTTTAAATCTCAGGGAAGACGCCCATTAATTTATTTGTTCCCACTCTTTTAAATTGTTTATTATGGCATTCTTTTCTTTTTTTAAATAACAGTGCACATTTTAACGATCCCATTAAGATATTTTTTAGCTTGTGAATTAGTGTACCTGTTACAATGAAATTAAAGGGACTGCTCTCTTTCTCTTTCTGGAACCACATTTATAAAAAAAAAATTTCACCCAGGGCAGTTTTGCACAAATGCTTTGGTCTCTGAATTCTAGTAATACTTTTACTTATCTGCTACTTCCCTCAACCTCCCACACAAAACAAAATAATTAGTCCTATGTACAATCTCTGCTCTGACTGTTCTTAGGCTTCTTGTAATATACATTATGTTGCTTTTTGACCATAACACCTACACACACCATTCTTTCACTCTTTTCAGCCCTTTTTTTTTAGTTACAAAACAGCTCTTCACTTTTTTAGCATCCTACGAGACTGATTGACCCTTACTTTTCAGATTTTGAATTTTTTTTATAGCACATTTGGTTAATTTTACCTTTTTTTTTGGGGGGGGGGATCTTTAAATCATAAGGCGAGCAATGTATGATATGACACTGCAAACATTTCTTTAGTCCATCAGTATTCCTGTTCCCCACACTGCATTTGTTTTGGTTTTCTGCCCTCAAAATATATGGAAATATCAATTTGATTTTATTAATTGTAATCATTTATTTGATCCCTTTTTAATGTAGAGAAATAACATTGTTTTCTCTCTCTTGAAAAAAAAAAGAAATAGGCTATATATTTTTATATGTTATTAGCATTATTTTTTTTATTTAGAACAAAGGAAGCGGAAATGATTTAGGGAAATTTTTTTTTTAAAGTTGAATTTTTTTAAATTCTATTTTTGTGCTACTTCTATTAATACTTTATATATGGAATGCAGCCTTTTGGAGAAATGCTAAAAATAAAATACAAAGGTTGAATAGAAAGATTGCAGTTCTTTGTGAATTACAGTGTGCAGTTTAAGTTAAGGATCTGTCAAAACCACATATTAGCAAGTGGAAAAAGGAACCTTTGTACGAAATTTCATGTGAATCCCTTACTTGTTTAAGAGATCTTTTAATACATACATGAATCAGTCAGTCAGTGGTACTTAACAAATATAATATAAATTGTTTACATAGCCTTTGGAATACATTTTTTTAAAATGTTCCTGGAATTGTTGTATGGGGATTGTAATGTTACGCTTAAATAATTTCTGCAAAATCATTATTTGCTTTAAAACATTTTCTTTGTTGTTTTTTTTTTTGTTTTTTTTAGTTTAGCTAAAACAAACCAATCAAAATGAAGGCTGAATTTTCTTATTTTAATAACAGATGTTAAGTCCATAGTCCTCTGTGGTATTGAGGCCCATGCTTGTGTACAACAGACAGTATTTGACTTGATAGAAGGGGGCTATGATGTTCATGTTATTGTTGATGCTTGCTCAAGTCGAAGTTTGGTAGACAGGTAGGTCATATGATTTCTGTTTAACTATATAGTTTGTTTCTGGCTTATTTAACATCAAACATCTCAATACCATAACATGAAGACTTCTCACATTTGTTGTCAATAAAATGTGACTTCTCAAAAAGTATAATTTGAGGCTCGAGATTTACTTCTTTCCCAAAGGTTTTAATAATAATTGGAGCAAAATAACTTCAATATTAATTGAAAAATGTACATAAATAATAGTCTTCATAGAGCTTCTTTGATAAGATCATCTATCAACTTACATAAGATCATCAAGAGCCTAAGCTTATCAAGAGACCAAGTTATCATAAACATATCCTAGTTTGAGATTTCTAGATAAGGATTAAACATGTCCATATGGGTATTGGGAAAACAAATTTCTGAGATGATATTATATGTAACAAAGGTTACAACTCTTCCTCCTCAGGATGTTTGCGTTTCAACGAATGAAAGAAGCAGGAGCTCATCTCACAACATGTGAAAGCATTCTTCTAGGACTCCTTCGTGATGCTTCTCATCCAAAATTTAAAGAGATTCAAAAACTTATCATGGAGCCTTCCCCTGACAGTGCTTTGGTTCCAGTATAATGAAAGAGTTTCTTTTTCTTTAGTTACCTCTATGATGTAATTATTAATCAGATATTTTTTGTTTGCAACTTTCTGATTATTAATTTCATTTAACAAAACATGATATTATTTCTCCAGAATTATAGAAATATCTAAAGTGATTATGAATGAAAATAAAAGACAAAAATGTCATATTGTAACAGTTTTTTTTCCTATTTAAGATACATAGAGAGTGGCATGTGCTCTTTAATTATATATTATAATTAGCAAAAGTTTTAAAATGGTATCTGAATATTTAATATAGATCCATAATAAAAGTAATCACCAGAACTAAAATAAAAAAAAAATAAAAAAACTTGCTTCTTGATTGGTACAGTAAACAATGAAAGTTAAATTGTGAGTTTTTATATTTTGAGCCTGATGAACATGAGGATGAAATTAGAACACAAAAACGCTTTTCTGGTGAGCTATTATAGTAATAGAAAATAAAAAGAACTAAGCGTGTTGTCAAGTTGTGTTTTTGCTTGATTGAGTAGGTCTATACTCAGTAAAGCTTCAAATATGATGATAGATTTTAGGGAAGTCCTTGTTCTTTCATAAATACAAATATAAAATAGTTTAACTAATAATAAATCATTCAAGCAGCATACTGTCAAAATGTGTTTTTGCCCTATTAAAGAGGCGTTATAAGTTGGGGCTGTGATGGCTGAGTAGTCAAGCACTTGGATTCCAAACCGAGAGGTCCCGGGTTCAAATCTAGGTGAAGATTTTTAGCGGCCCCCGAAAGGGGAAAAGACGCTATTAGTTTTGTGCGAAATGTCTGTCCGTCTGTCCATCTGACCGTCTGTCCGTCCGTCCCGTTTAGATCTCGTAAACTACAAAAGATATTGAAAATCCGACATCACAATATTTTAGACCATTCAAAGTTCTGATGCAATGGCTACTTTTTTTTTTCTGAAAGCGAAAAATCTAATTTTTAAAATCAGTTATTCAAGCAGTTTTTTAAAGAGAAGAAGCTAATTAGTATGCATTATAAGTTAGACCTAATTTAAAACGAATAGTAATCTTATAAACTTCATTATCCTGAACATTTATTTTGTTGCGAAAATTTTTTTTTTTTTTTTTTTTGAGGATTCGAATAAGAGATTAAGCCTTTTCAAAACAATTCGATCAATTATAAGACATCAGTTAGGCCAGGGGAGGCGCGGTGGCTGAGCGGTAAAGCGCTTGGCTTCCGAACCGGGGGTCCCGGGTTCGAATCCTGGTGAAGACTGGGATTTTGAAGTTTGGGCGCCTCTGAGTCCACCCAGCTCTAATGGGTACCTGACATTAGTTGGGGAAAGTAAAGGCGGTTGGTCGTTGTGCTGGCTACATGACACCCTCGTTAACCGTAGGCCACAAAAACAGATGAACCTTACAAATAAAGTGAAATAAACAAATACAAATAAACCTTACATCATCTGCCCTATAGACCACAAGGTCTGAAAGGGGAACTAGTTAGGCCAGGTTCACATCTAACTGTACATTCACTTTCACCTATCCTTTGATCTGCGGAACCGTATGGGCACTACACAAAATCTGTTAACCTTCTTTCTCCAATCTTATCTCTCATTTGTCTTTGATATAATTTCATTCGGATGTTCTTTCTGAAAATATTGAAGCCTGCCTGGGTGGACCACTTCGGGGGCCGATTTTGAGTTTGTGTTTCCACACAAACTGTCTTTTGTAATCTTGTTAATTTTGGGATTTGTAAGGACTCCCTGAGTCCACCTAACTTTACCATGTACCGTACCTGACACTAGTTAGGGAAAAATATAAAAGGCAGTTGGATATTGTGCTAGCCACATGTACATTAACCGTTGGCCATATAAACAAATGACCTTTACATCATCTGCCCCATAGATCGCAAGGTCTGAAAGGGGGAACTTTACTAATTCATATCTTAAGTTGGAAAAAAAAATAGCTTGTCATGTCACATCCGTACCATCATCGAGCAAAGCCTGGAATGTCAACAACGGCTGATGATAAGTTTTTTAGATCTTGAAAAAAAAAGCGTCCATCGCAAATCGCTCTGGAAAATAGCAAGACTATTAGGCCTAAGGCTTCCCGCAACGATTTTTCCACTGCGAAATCTCTACAACAAATCAAGCTGATGTGTTAGAACAGACGATGGAATAACGAGTTCTTCGACAATGACACCGGTATGCTAGCCATCACAACACAAGGAGAAACATATGAAGAGGTTACATGTCGGATAGGGAAAGCACGATCCTACC
Source organism: Biomphalaria glabrata (assembly GCF_947242115.1). Classification (NCBI taxonomy): domain Eukaryota; kingdom Metazoa; phylum Mollusca; class Gastropoda; family Planorbidae; genus Biomphalaria; species Biomphalaria glabrata. The sequence continues at coordinate 12,599,436 of NC_074720.1, forward strand.
TAGACAAACACATCAATCAGCCTGGAAACCAATATCTGACTCTTCAATACAATCGTCGTCCCAATGCTACCTACATTTACGAGACGTGGAAATCATCCATAAAGGTTGAAAAGAGACTAAACGTGGCTCAACAGCGATGGCTAAAACGGATCCCATGAATAACATACCGAGATCATGTCACCAATAGAGTTCTTTCTCGCACAGGCACAAAATATTTTTCAATGCTGTAGTACATGGGCGTAGCCAGGATTTTTTTCGGGGGGGTTTTGGGGGGGGAGTGAAATTTTTTCTACCCCCCCCCGACCCCCCCCCCCCCGCGAAAAAAAAATATGTGTATTTGTGTGTGTGTGTGTACATAATCTTTATTACATTCTGACCCTTCATTCTTTCGGAAGACGTTTATTGTGCCTTAGAATAGGTTCTTCCATGAGTTAGTGGAAAAATTCCCCGATATTACTAGCAAAGGGGTCTGGGGGAGCGCTAGGAGCTCCCCCAGCGCGGGGCGAAGCCCCGCCGCCAAGCACTATTTCTGATATTGAAAACCAACAAAATGCATATTCTGAGGTATCTACAGTGCATTTTCCTGCTAATAAAAAGTTCTATTTCAAAAACCTAATGTGCTATTCTTACTGACTTAGACCCTCCCTCGTCGTTCGGCGCATTTGCCATCAAGCTGTTTTCATAAAATTGTAGACTCCCCGCCATTACTAGCAAAGGGGTCTGGGGGAGCGCTAGGTGCTCCCCCAGCGCGGGGAGAAGCCCCGCCGCCAAGCACTATTTCTGATATTAAAAACCAACAAAATGCATATTCTGAGGTATCTACACTGCATTTTCCTGCTATTAAAAGTTTTATTTCAAAAACCTAATGTGCTATTCTTACTGACTTAGACCCTCCCACGACGTTCAGAGCATTTGACGTCAAGCTGTTTCCATAAAAATATGTCACTGGTTATGTCTGAAGCCTCTTCCCACCTACCATGAGGACCTCCATGAATGAGTGGCATCAAGTTGTACTAGGATATCATTGCTAATCTTCTTATGCGTAATTCATTATGTCGGAGAACATTTCCCGCAAACCTCATGCGTCGTTCTCTCACAATTTTACTAAGGGGTCGACTCCCAGTTCGGCATAGCATTTCTTTGATTTAGACCCATCTCTATAACTGACTCCTAAAATTTTCTTAGCCATCTTTGTTGAGCTACATTTAGTGTTTTTCGATTTCTTCTTATCTTATCTTATATAATACAGACGTTACTTCAAAAAAGAAGATGATTACGTCCTACGCGTCATGCATTTAGTCATGCATATTAACCAATGACTTAAATTCTGCCAAGTCACTGGTTTTCCTGGCTAGCTCAGGCAACCCATTCCATGCTCTAATAGCACTAGGGAAGAAGGAGTATTTGTACAAATTTGTCCTAGCATATGGGACGAGGAATGTGCCTTTATCTTTGTGTCTTTCAGAGTATTTTATTAAATTTTGTTTTTGTATTTGAAGATTATGGTTCAGTGTTTTATGTATGATTGCTACTTTACTTTTGAGCCTTCTGTCCTGAAGGCTTTCTAAATTTAGTGATTTTACTAAAGGTGTTACTCTAGTCAAATGTGAATATTCGTTTGTTATGAATCGCACTGCTCTATTTTGTGTCTGTTCCAGTTTCTTAATGTTTTCTTGAGTTGAGGGGTCCCAAACGGAGGATGCATATTCTATTATTGGCCTAACCAAGGTTAAGTAACATTTTAGTTTTATGTTCTTATTTGATTTATAGAAATTTCTTTTAATAAATCCTAATGCTTTGTTTGATTTTTTTGTAGTTTCATCAATATGTGGATTCCATGATAGTTTTTCATTTATTATAACACCTAGGTATTTTGCGTTTTTAGTCTGTGATACTGGTTTGCCATGAATAAGATAAGTGGAATTAATTTGTTTTAGTTTTTTTGTTACTCTTAACAACTGACATTTTTCTGGGTGGAAAGACATGCTCCAATTTGATTCCCATTTCTGTAATTCATCTAATTCTCTTTGTAAAATATCTGTGTCTTGTGTTGTTTTTATTGTTCTATATATTATGCAATCGTCTGCAAATAATCTGACTTTTGTTCCTGAACTAATGCAATTTGGTAAATCATTTATGTAAATTAAAAATAGTAGTGGACCCAAGACTGTACCTTGAGGTACACCTGAGTTTACTGTTATCGGTGTTGATTTAGAGCCATTTATTATTACAGTTTGTTCTCTCCCTATCAGAAAGTCTTTAATCCACTGATGCAGTGGACCATTAATGCCGAAATATTTTAATTTTTTAAGCAAACTATGGTGGTGAACTTTGTCAAAAGCCTTAGAAAAATCTAGTAAGATAGCATCTATTTGTTCACTATTATCTAAACCTTTTGAAAAATCATCAATTAGTCCTATTAGTTGTGTTTCACATGATCTATATTTCCTAAAGCCATGTTGGTATGGTGTGAGGACATTATGTTTGTCTAAGTGGTTTATGATGTTGCTACATATTATGTGTTCTAGGATTTTACATGTGATGCTGGTAAGTGATACTGGTCTGTAGTTCCCTGGGTCAGATTTTTCTCCTTTTTTAAATAGGGGGGTGACATTAGCTTCTTTCCAGTCCTTTGGTACTCTGCCCTGGTTAAGTGAAGCCTGAAAGAGTATTTTGAACACTGGGGCTAGCTCATTACTTAGTTCTTTGAGTAATCTAGCTGGAATACCATCAGGTCCAGAAGCTTTATTTGGTTTGGTGTTGGCTAATAGTTTTTGAATTCCATTTTCTTGTACTACTATATCTTCTATGTTGTCTACTTGGTTCAAATTCAGTAATATGTCTTTGTCTCCTGGGGCTGAAAATGCTGATGCAAAGTATTTGTTTAGAATGTTTGCTTTAGTTTCATTATCATTATGTATTATGTTATGTTCATCTTTTAATGGCGCTACGCCTGTTGTTTCCATTTTCTTAGACTTAATGTATGACCATAGGTTTTTGTTGTTATCTCTAGATATTACATTGTTTATGTATTCACTCTGCAGCTGTCTGCTTCGATTTCGGTAGATGACTATTCACTGCAGTTTATTAATGGAGCCCTGCCACTGATAAAAATGTGTAACCTCTCTTGAATACGCTCTTGGAATTAAGTGACTGTAGTTTGCTTTAGATATTATATCGAAAAGAGAAGTTTTATCGTCAAAATCTTCTGTTGGGGCATTTCTACCTCAAAATGCTCTGTAGGGGGATCTTAGACTCAAAACCATCTGGAGGGGTTTTAAACTTTAAAATAAAAAGCCATCTGTAGAAGAAGGGTTTAAACTCAAAATCCCCGATTGGCTTGGCTACGCTCAAATAATTTTAGTGTGTAATTTGCTTTTTTTTTATATTGAAGAAGTATTTTTAGCACCAAACACCTCTGAATGGGGGTTTAAACTCAAAACCCCTTTCGGCAACGCTCATAGCATTTTGAGTGCGTAATTTTGCTTTTTTTTCTTACACTGAAGATGTATTTTTATCCTCAAACCCCCCGCCCCAAACCCCCCGCCCCACTGGCGGGGGGTTTAAACTCAAAACCCCTTTGACTACGCTCATAGATTTTAGAGTGAGTAATTTTCTTTTTTTTATATTGAAGAGGTACTTTTTAGCTTCAAACTCCACTGGAGGGGAGTTTAAACTCAAAACCCCTTAGACTACACTCATAACATTTTTAGTGTATAATTTGCTTTGTTTTTATTATTAAAGGAGTATTTTTTACCTTCAAACCCCGCTGTAGTGGGGTTTACACTCAAAAGTCAAAACCCATTTAACTACGCTCATAACATTTTGAGTGCGTAATTAGCTTTTTTTTATATTAAAAGGGGGGTTTATCGTAAATTTTAGACGGGGTTTTAAAATCAAAATCTTCCTTAACTGTGCTCTTGGAATTATGGGATTTTCGTTTGCATTTTTCTTGTTTTGTTTTATAGAAGAGGGGGAGTTAACTGCAAAAACGCAGGTAGGGGGTTTAAAACTCAAAACCCCTGGTAGGGGGTTTTAAACTTAAAACTCCTAATAGGGGTTTTTAAAATCGAACCCCTTCTGGTAGGGGGTTTTAAACTCAAAACCCCCTGGTAGGGGGTTTTAAACTCAAAACCCCTTTGGTTGTGCTGGGGCAAGTGTAGGTTTAGTATTAAAATCTCACCTAAAATAAACAAAATCAAAGCAAAAAATCAGTCACTAAATTCTGACTCCCGGGGGGGGGGGTTCATTTCGGGGGGGGGGACCCCCCCCCCTCTGGCTACGCCCATGCTGTAGTATTAAAACAAATTCATCACTGATTTTTTGTTTATTATGCCCTTTTTGTTCAGATGCAGCTCAATGTCCGAATGGATTATTCGTAGAACATCTTTATCAATAGACATCAACATTAAATTTCCCAAGTGTCATTAAATTTCTTTACCAATTTTTAACATATAGTGACTTTTTTTTTTCACAAGCTTCTTGCGTATAAAACAGCATAGTTACAAGATACATCCTTGTGAAAAATAAAAAATTCTGTATATAGCCTATTACTGCAATTATCGCATTATTTGCAAGTTCTCACCAGATTCGGTTTCAATCCACGACATTTTCTTAGGCATATCATCGCATATGCAGTTCAATGTACAAATAAAACTCCTCATATTAAATTCTTTTTATCTTCCAACCTCACAAAATCATGTGCTACTTTCTTAATAACTTGGAAATCTAGTCTGAGAGTCCATATCTTTGAGTGGGCTAAAAAATATACCAGGTCCAGTTGTTGAAAGCTAATTTTACATCCTTATATGGTAGGCCTATGCTCTAAACACTCACGAAAACATCTTTGAATTTGGGTTTAAAGTCTACATCTTTGTCATCATGGCAAACGTGTCTCTTTGTCTGCTAAGCTGGTTTGATCTCATGGAATAAATGGCGTTGGGCTTGTTAATTCAAGGACGCTGTCATCATGAGGTTCAACAGCGGTTGTTGAATCTCTTTTGTACTTGCTAGGAAACTGGTTTATAATTTTAAAGGATTCCAGCAATATATATTATTGCTTTTTAAACTAGTTCTTTTTTTTTGGGGGGGGGGGGGGGCGGGGGGTTACTTCTGTATTCTTTCGATTCTGTTGTATCTTGTCTTCAATCAATATTTGGTTACGCTGTCAAGATATAATTGTGATTTTTAAATTTCATAGCGGAGCCATCTCGAGATCATGCAACAACTCAACCAAACCATTAGGGTCTATTTAACTGGGCACGCCAAATATGAGACAGCGTAGGGCGCGTTGTGATTGGTCCCTTTATAGATTCCTCCAAATGTATTCACACTGGCCTAACAGCCTACGGCGGATTTTTTGGAATTAGGTGGCCCAAAATGATATCTTCTGTCAACTTTTGGAGCTGGATATAACACATCATGCGAAATTCAGCCACGAATGTTGCAAGGCAGGCGTTTGATTGGAATCTGCAAGGAAAGAGGAAAGTGGGCAGGCCCAAGCAAAGCAGGAAGAGGTCGCGGTTAAATGATCACGAAGATGTGAATACTGGAATAATGTGACATGGGAGCAGATATATATATATATATATATATAGCTTTTATAAAGCGCTACTTTCATGCTTATAGTCTCATTTGTGGACCAGTGGGGAGGGGGGGGGGGGCTATCTAGGAGTTGGTTTTCCGTGCTGCCTTTAGGCGCTCAGTAAACACAACTCTGCCAGAGTCGGGTGTCGAACCTCGAGCCCCCTTCTAGGTAGCCAAGCCAAGCGCACTTAGCCTCTCAACCACGCTTCCCACAAAAGATCTTCCCAGATGAAGAAAACTTAAGAAACGAGTTTGGTGGAGAGGTTCCGCATGCTGTACTAAAGTTATCTTTAACTGTTAATGAAAAAAATCCCCCCCTTCCTGTAGGTAGAATCCCCTATTCTTTATAGTAAATAATATCTTACGTAGGCTGTTGTTTTAATATTGGTACATTTTTATGAAAAAAAAAGAAGAAGCCTAGTTACATATTTAATTAAAAAACAACTAAACAACGCTTTGCTAATAATAATAGCAGCTGCACCTAAATTAGCAGGTAACAAAATATGAAAACTGGTTTTCGATAGTTTTTCTTGTTTTTTATATAGGCCTAGATTATAAACGTGGAAGACGGAAGGAAGATGGACACACCAAATAATAGCACCATAGAGATATTTATGTTGTACGTTGTACATAAAACACTGAGCCATAATCTTCAAATACAAAAACAAAATAAATAAAATACTCTGAAAGACACAAAAATAAAGGCACATTCCTCGTCCCATATGCTAGGACAAATTTGTACAAATACTCCTTCTTCCCTAGTGCTATTAGAGCATGGAATGGGTTGCCTGAGCTAGCCAGGAAAACCAGTGACTTGGCAGAATTTGGTTAACATTGGTTAATATGCATGACTAAATGCATGACGCGTAGGACGTAATCATCTTCTTTTTGAAGTAACGTCTGTATTATATAAGATAAGATATGTCTATGAATAGCTATATATAGCACCTTCTCCTCCTTTTCAAGGGCCTCTTAAAAAGTTAAAATATATACGTCAGTGGTCTTGGCGCATACCGGAACTCTTCTTTCAAATACACAAATATCCGGTTTTCCTTTTCTATATTTGTCGCTTGGACGAAGGGTAGGTTGAAAAATAACTCGAATTAAAATCTGTTTACATCTGTACTTTAACAATATTTAATTGATAATTATAAACATGTAATTATAAAATTTACACATCGATACATTTATAAACAATTATTCAATTGATGTGTTTGTTATAAATACATTTTTTGCCCCTTCTTAGCAACTAGATCTTGTTTTATTATTCTATACCTAGTATAGAATAGAAGAATAGATCTAAAGAGGCCTAGATTTCAAAATATAAAAAGTATACAAATGCAGATGTTTCTACTTAAATACTTATGATATGTGTAGTCTAACTCAGGATTTGGTATCTTTTCAGCATTAAAATGCTTATTCCAAAGAAGAATAAAGTTGCCATCTATGAATACCTCTTTAAGGAAGGGGTATTAGTTGCTAAGAAAGATGCATTTGCAGCCAAGCATGGAGAAATTGAAGTCCCTAATCTTCATGTTATGAAAGCTTTGACAGTAAGTACTATTTTCTGAAGTAAGATCTAGTGTTATTGAAATCTAGTCTTGAAATTATTAAAATTAATTTAGAGAAACTTAAAATATAAAGCAATTTAATTTTATTTAATGATCTAAAATAGTAAAATCTAATCTTGTTATAAAATTGCTGGGTTCTCTTGATCTACTAATGAATAGGCAATACCATCAAAGAAAATACTGGATCTACTTTTAGCTGTGTATGTGGACAGAGATGTGTCTGCGACTGGATTTAGATCTAGAGTAGTCTAGACACTTAAATGGCTGCCTGGTCGTGTGGTTTGTGCGCTGGACTGTCGTTCGGATTTATCGATGGTCGAGGGTTCAAATCCTGCCCGCTCCCATCCCCCGTCGTCCTGAGGGAGGTTTGGACTAGGAAGTAAACTATCTTCAACTCTGAAGGAACATCCGAAACATGTAAAACATTTTTACAACAAATGACTTAACTTAATCGTTATTTTGGTTTGAAAGGTTTAAGTACTTTAACTTAAAGTTTAAGCTTAATTTAAGCATAAACATCTTTAATCCTTAGGCCTTAGTGACCTTATCAGCTTATATATTGAGATAGTAGATCTAGAAGTAGTAGGTTGTTCCTTCTGATAGTGTGATAGCCATTAACCATTTCACCACTAAGCAGTTGTAAGAAACTATCTACCCCATCCCTAAGAGAAGGGATATAACTCTGTATCAGCTAATTTAAAAGATCGATTTTTTGACTAAATTCACAGAAAAAAACTAATAAAACTTAACAAAAACCTTCTTTTTATAATAGAAAAAATAGACCTAGGGTTAAGCATCATGTTTGAAGGCCTACAGAGCTCAAAAACATTAAAATATCAAGTCATATTTAGTTGCCTTCCAATCTCCCGTTTCACTAGATCTAACATATTCAATACTGGATCTAGCATCAATTTTTTATTTATTTTCACTACTATCGGTCTTAAATGGTTCTAAAACACCCCAATCATTATATCCTTATTCTACAGCTTAAACATTAATATTCCCATTAAAATCTTATTCTATTAAAGCCTAAACATAAGCCTAAATATGTTCCATTTTGAAGGCTAGCAAAAAAAAAACACGTAATTTTCAAAAAATCGTAAAAATCCAATCTAACATGCTGCAGAGTCAAAATAAGCACCTAAAAATAGCATCACTATCGCTCTTCTAGGTCAGAGTTAGTAAAGGTATAAAACTAGCAGTGCGTGCGTAAACAAAACAACCCAAAATCAGCGACTCTAGTTGTCAACCAGTAGAGGCGACTCCCGGCGACTCTAGTTGTCAAAGGGTTAAATATGGTCTTTAGATCCAGTGGTAAGGTTTGTTTTACGAATTTTAGGATTTGTCATTTATAGATTTTATCCCAGCTCAAAATTCCTAAACTTAAAGCTTGTGGAAAGGCTCGCTGAGACAGTTGTGGGAGGCTGTGTTCAAACTTGGCATCATCATGGTGAATGTCCAAAGCACATGCCACATATTTATTGACTTTCTATTTTTGCATATATTACGTAAGGGTATAAGCTTTGTACGAGTTTTTTAAGTTACGTTCAAAGTTTTTATGCTTTTTTTTTTTTCAGAGCTTAAAATCTAAAGGTTTTGTTCGTGAGCAGTTTGCATGGCGCCACTATTATTGGTATTTAACAAATGAAGGTATTCAGTACCTTAGAGATTTTCTACACCTACCAGCTGAAATTGTGCCAGCAACACTTAAAAGACAGACACGCACAGAGGCACCAAGGCCAGCTAGACCTAAAGGTAATAATACACATTGTGAAATAAAGTTTTAAATTTTAACAGCTATTGAAAAAAAAAAGAAATAAGAAATAGTACTGGTATACTCCTACTTCTCTAACACAGACTTGAAAAAAAAACAACAATATTCTTTCTTTTATTTGTGTCTGCTTCTTAAATGATTTATTTAGCAATTTAGCCAAATACAACTGTTAAACTTAAATTTTTTTTCATCTCTTATTATTTGACTTTCAATTTTTCTCAGCTTCTGAAGGTCCTCGTGGTGGTGGTGCTACAGATCGCCAGGAATACCGTAAAGCTGGACCACGTAAGTATTACTTCTCATACTTCTATTTATCTGTCATTATAAGTTTGGTAGTTATCATTTAATCATTAGGAATGTAACTCAAGCTCTTTTAAAAAAGCAACCAATAAACTTTCTAACTATTGAGAATATACTTTCTTATTGTTAATCTAGGTATTTTTCACCATGTCTGTTTAGGGTGTCTTAAAATCTTTTTCAATTTTAGTCATACATCAACTCTACCCTTTTAAGATTTTACATTCCAAGTGGTTTTTTTTTAATTTGATCAAAGCTTTATGTTTCAAAACTTTTTTTTTTTTTTATAGCTGGAGCAGACAAGAAATCTGAAGTTGGTGCTGGCTCAGAAAAGTTTGAATTTGTAAGTTATGGAACTCTTTAAAAACAAAGTTAAATAAAATCTCATTTTTTCTTAAAAAGAAAAAAAAATTTTTTTTTTTAGTAAATAATTGTTTTATTATAAATATAAACATTTAATTGCCTCAGCTTCTATAAATTAGCACTAAACCTTCATATTATTTTGAAGAGAAATAGACCCACAGAAAATATAATATTATTACTTCTGTGTTTTAGTTAGTTTTGTTAGATATAATATGTTGATCTAACTTGTGTTTTACACTTTTTTTTTGTTTCAGAGAGGAGGATTTGGAAGAGGCCGGGGGAGTGGTGGCTTTGGCGGCACACCAGGTGGACAGTAATAAACTAACTGTTTGGGCGACAAATGGAGATATGTATGGTTGTTAGTTGATGGAATAAATCATTACCCAATCGAAATTCGTTTTAAGTTATTATTTCTGTATCTCCAGAATGTTAAATCTTTCAGAACATGTTTTATTGAATTGCGCAGCACCCATCATACTTTGGTGGAAAGCGATAACATTTAGGAGCTTAGAGCCATCTCTGCTGACTAGATCGAAATGCCTTATTCAAAGATGATGAGGCATCCATTATTTTCTGCGCTTTTTATGCTGTTAAAGAAGAGAGAATATGTCAATATTGGATCTTCCTGACTGAAATCCACATTTGGATAATGTACTGGATAAACCCAAGTTTTTGTAGCCTGCCTAGTGTCACTAGGGCAAATACTTCACTTACAACACTTAGGAGGTAAATTCCCGTGTTTGTAATCATTTCTACATCTCTTTCCATAAGTGTTTCCTAGTGCCCTCTTTTGGAATAGTATTTTCATTGCCATCCCACCACCTGTTGAACAAATCCTCTAGGGTGTTATCTCCAGATTGCAAACTTGAATATTGCCAGATTATGGGTGAAGACAATGATCAGAACCACCTTCACTATTCATGGATGATGCAGCAGTAGTGGCACACACAGATGACTTGCAGTCATTACAGCTTCTCTCAGGTCTTCAAATACCAGTAGTATGGGCTAACTGATAGCACTATAAAAAGAAACCTGATGGGGTCACCTAATATACCTCCATCCTTGATAAAACTAAAAGCCATACTTGAATTCTGCTACATGGGAACCACAATTCAAGTCGACCTGTCCCTAGAAGAGATTTTAAAAAACGTAGGAAAGGCTGTGTCGACATAGCAAGAAAAAGCAATAATGACATACTTGCTCGAACAGGTCTTCTCAGCTTCTTTACAATCCTCAGACCACACTTCTTGTGCTGAATTGGTGGACAATTGTACAGGTATCCAAATATTCCTCCTTTATCATCGACTCTTGCTCAAGAAAAACTAGACTTCCTCATTTTGGGAATGTGGATGTAATCAAACTGAACCTAATCAGTTGGCATTGATGATTGCTACTGGGAAAACAGAGCCCTAGACCACACTACTTGGAGAGAGAGATGTTTACCCACTAAGATATGGACAGCCAAGTAGCATTGGCCTCAGCTTAGGAAGAAAAGCATGCCAAATGAAAAATGTCTGGCTCCTATATTACCAAAGAAATGCCACCTTAACCTGCAATATATGTGGATGGGAATGTCTTGAGAATATGGCCATATGAGATGAACCATAGTCACTCTATGACTGAAGGAGGCCAACAACATTAATATATTGTAATTGTATATCTTTATTATTATTTGAGAAAATTTGGCTTAACATAACACATTGAAATTAAGCTGCTTTTTACAACAAAAATCATACCATACTTTTTATTTAAGCTGTATCTTTCTCTTTTACTCTTGTAGTAAAAATGAAAAATTCAGTGTTCAAATTATTAGTGTACTACCGGTATCTTCTAACGAAATGAATAATCCACTATTTTGCAGTCTAGTTGTTGGTGAGACAGTAGGAAATGTTGTTGGATGTTCAATATTAGTTTTAGAGAGTTGCAATATTTATTAAGTTGTACCTGTATCTCAATTCATGCACACACTGGCATGGTCCTAATGATACACTGTAGAAATGCAACGATTAGGGTTTTAAATTATTAATAATCCAATAGTTGTGGCAAAATATGTAGGTCGCAGGTGGGGCTGCGCAGCCACCGGAAGTACTGCATTCCTCACTAATCTTCGAAGTCAAAAGACAAGCCTTATTATTGATTCAATGATTAACAATTTAAGCATTCAATCACTTATAGAAAGTTTTATTGTCGCTTACCTACCGGTTACTTCAAAATAATGGACTGAGAACAATGACACCACTACCTTCATCGTTTTCCTTTAATAGTCTTCCAAAAGTTTTTTTGCTAGATGTTTTTATTCTTGAAATTAAAAAAAAAATGTTTTTTTCTCTTCTACTACGGCAGTGATGCCCAACCTAATTCGACCTGCGGGACATTTAAATTTCCGACACTCGTGTCGCGGGCCACATGAACGAAAACGTAGGCCTATAAAAACGATAGACTTGAAACCCGTAGATCCAGTGCTTAATTAATTAATGGTATATTTGAAATGTATATTTTTTCCCCGCCTCAGCTTCATTTCTCTACTTAAAATATCAGCAACATTGGGCTTCATCTCTGTACTTAGATTATGTGCTAGTTTTACAACCGAGTCATTTTCCTGTCTCTTTTTTTTGGTAAAATATTCCCATCAATCCTCCAATTTCTAGGCTTAGTTTAACAACCTTTCATTCGCAGAACAAACCAAGAATGCCGTCATATTTGTTTTATAATGTCGTTTATATGTTGTTTTTTTTTTTTAAATAGCCACACTTTCTCAATAAAACAAATATGTTGGCCTATTATCATGTTCCACAAAAAAAAAGTAAAGAACCGTGTCACTTTACTTGGTTGAAAACGTACATTCTACACTCAGATATCTCTTTCATAAACGCACAAATGCTAAATGTCATGGTACCAATCAATCAGGAGAAAAATTGAGGGCTCTAAGCCCCTAACGTAAGTACAGATACATTTTTGCACATTCTAATTCTTTTTTTTTTGGGGGGGGGGGGGGGAAGGGGGGATTTCTACACTTTGTGCCTACATTTCAGTGGGCCGGATCTGGCCCTCGGACCGTACTTTGGGCATCACTGTACTACGGTATTTAAACAAAAGTTTTACTAATATCTACACAACATGACCAAAGTTTGTTTTATGGATGCCATCAAGGCAAATGTTAGGATGGCTGAGGGAACCAAATGTTGTGGGCAAGAAATTCATCACTTTCTTTGATCGCAGTTTCTGTGCTAACTGCTTAAACTTAGTATTTGTTTGTCAAATCAACTGAGACTATGAGGACACTGTCCTACTTAACTCCCCCCCCCCCCTTTCATGAAAACCAGTCGAGTACTGGTACGTAGTACTCGGTATATACGTTTGACCTTTGGTGGACACATTGAATCACTTGTTTGTAATAAATAATATGTTTGTTGAATACGTTCTCTCCTAGGTTTGTTCATTCACTAACATTTTACTAATTATTATTATCGGTGACTGGAAGTCACGTCTACTTGGAAATAAAAAAATACTGCACTTCAACTAGGTCGATGTTTCCAACATTTAAATTCAATCTAGAACAACGAAACAGCAAAGAATCTACCGTTACCGTATATGTCTATAATATGATCAAGCTCTTTAAAAAAAAATCATAGTATCCAATGACGCATCCCACTTAACTATATAATCGAAATCTTGCGATGAGGAAATAGGATCTTGTACATCGGGGGTAAAAAACGCTTTAGTTTACAAAATAGAGATTGATTCTATAGCATAGGCATAGGTCTGACTGTAGATCTATAATTCTAGATTTAGTCTATATAGATCTATGGACAGTCACTATATTAATATAATCAATAATGACTCTTGTGTTAGAATCTACGTTTAGAGATTTTTTTTACCGATATAACGGGTATCTAGATCTAGATTATTCTAGATCTATAATAATTTTAAAATTAAATACTAGATTAACTAGATATTTTTAGATCTAGACTAGAAATTAGATGAGTACAATCTAGATCTAGAATCTACACTCTAGATTTAGTTATAAAAAATAAATAGTATATTCATAATATAATACTAGTTACTAGAGTCTATATATATTATAATTATATAATAAAATAAATTATAATAATATAATAATTTATAATTACTTAGAATAGTTAGAATAATCATAATCATTTAATGTCATAATATATTAAATATTTAATATAGAGTCTAATTTAAAATAAACAATCTAGATCTAAATATTCATTATTATTTCTAACTGTTAGTGTTACTTACTCACTTAGACTTAGGACTTAGACTTACATATCAGTATCCCTCTCTTATTTTCTGGTCCTCATAACTTGTTTAATTGTTATACTATAAGTGACATTACTTCAAAGTCTCAGACATAATCATATCAGATGAAACAGATGATCATCATGATTTTAATATTTATAATTAAGTTAGATCTCAATCTATTCTATATTATATAGGTCTAAAAAAAATATAGTCACTTTGATAAGATTAGAATCCTAAAAATAAGAATCTAGATCAAAGGCTCCTAGTTTTTCAGGTCAATTATTTGGCAGCTGTCTATCCACACATATGATGATGTCTAATCTAGGCCTAAGGCGACCAGACATCCAGACTTAGGTGGGGCAGTCCCACTTTAGATCATGTCACCCTTTTCATAAAATGTCAGGGCGAAATGCCCAATGTCCTGTTTTTGTCAAAAAAGTCGATCAGTGTCACACTTTTATTTTGAAATGTTTTTTAATCTTTTGACTAATAACTTAAAATACCACCTAAGGGGTTTCCTTCTTGATCCTTATTTCGTATTCCCTACTTCGCAGGATCCTGTGTTAGAGGCATGGGTAGTGCTTTTACTTTGCAGCATCTTGCCTTCTCAGAAACTGTCGTCAGCATGTTTCTCGCTGATTCTATGACAGGGTTTGAAATATCAGAGACAAAACCTACAGGCAATGTTTCCATTTTTTATAGAAGGCAAGAGGAATCAACAACAGTGGAGTGCGATATGAGAAATGTTGGTAACAGTTTTCTGTCGCACTTGTGGATAAAACTAAACCTCTGAATACCATTAAGGTACTTCTCCAACATTTCCATATTTGTTTAATAGTTGAACTCACAGTCGTTATGGTACTTTTGCCTATCATACACTTTTCAGTAATAACAGTTTTGGATCAATGGACTACACATTGAAATTGCTTACAAATGTATGACCCAAAATACGCATGTGCAAGAACCAAATGTGAAGGAATCATTACTAAAGGTTTGGCCCTTATAAAATGAACAAAGTAAAGATGAATCTAAGTTTTTGACATTTTCATGGATGCTTGGAGCCCACAATAAAATAAAGTTGGTGGTTACATCTGAAGCCTTAGGTGGATATACTACTTAAAAATATTCCATCATAGTCAAAAGCTTATTTAAAAACTTGTGTGCTGAATTGTGGCTGCATTTTGTACACAACTTCTTCTTCGTTCTCATTTTACATGTCGGAGAGTTCAGATCAGTAACCTATATCTGAGTTAAACCTTGCAGCTCTCTGTATAGTTTTTGTTCGATAGGAGGGCTTTGGAGCCACACTCTTGTTCAGGCCTCTTGGTATAGTATGCAGCTTTAAAGGACATGTTCAACATTCTCTGGTGATGCTCCACAAGGGCAGGTTTCGATCGTCCCAGCTTAAAGCTTCCGGAACATATGTTGTCTTATTCTGTTGTGTCCGGTTCTGAGTCCAGTTTCAGAGAGAGTAGGGGCTTATCGATATGTTAACCCTTTCAAATGGCTTAGAAAAAATTTTTAGAAAGCCTGGAATTATTAAATCATTGTGTGTGTGAAAAAAATTTGAGCCTGTTCCTTTTACGTTTAATGATCCACATGTGTCCTGCTTTCGCTCCCCAAATATCTGGTCATCTTATGTAGGCTGCCAGTTCGATCTTATCCTTAAGCCTTAACCCATTAAAAAACGGATCAATAAGAATAATTTAATATTTAAAATTTTTTTCACTTATTTTTTTTTAGGATGTAGTCTACAGCAAAGAAAATAGATATTACAGACTTATTGTGAACTTTTATTTATTCCTATTACCAAAATGTTGTGTCGAGTGGCCTGAGTTACAACTGATTCTTATTATACATTGTTATGATGACATCAAAAGACTTGTAAGTTCATCTACTCTATAGACTTTTTTTTTTCTATGTTTGTATGTTACTTAGAAATATAGTTCTTATCTTAATTAGAGAGCTTTTTTTTAACAATTCAGAATGTTTTGTTTAACCTTGCCAACTCAAATATCAACCTTTCAATAATTTTATTGACCAATACTTCTAGCTTAGAGATTAAGAGGCTACAGCTTAAATCATACTTTGAACTACTTTTGTAGCTTGTCTACATGAAAATGTTTGAATGGAATATTAAGTCTATCAATACCGATTGATTTATTTGGTTGAAAAATAATTTTAATGTAACTATTTCTAACACAACTTTTATTTCTTTGAAAACAAATACATTTCCCTTTTTTTTGTGCATTTAAAAAATAATTTTTCCTTATTTAAGTGTGCATGGTAGAAGTTAGTTTTTTAAAGATATTTATTCATTTTGTTCTCTATTAGAAGCAATGTATATTTTATCTTGAAATTTAACTGATATTTTTTCACTTACTGTAATTTTACTTCATGCATCACTAGTGAGCGCCACAACTATGAATATGGAGATCTAATTGTGACATGTCCAGTTCATATATCAAAGGGCATTCACAAGAAAGACAATGAACAGATTCTCCAGTACAGCTGTGCTTTGCTCAACTCTGGTGGTGGCATATTGAGAATGAAGAATATTGACTGTCACTGTGGCACACAGTCTAAATCTCTTGACATGTGGTGGAGTGGCATGGAATCCAATCTGGCAACAATCCTCTCAGGGGACGACATCTGCAATTACTTTGATTTTGTGGGTAACTACGATGATGAGTACTTCTATCTCTTTGTCAAATCAGCTGAGCACCTTTGTACAGTGGATTACAATTGCAGGCTTCCCACAGATACAGCCACCCACTGTGTGACATATAAATCAGCTGTGAAACTCTGTTCAACTCTTGGTAGCAGTAAGTCCCTGTCAGCTTTGCCCCCCATTCCAACCTCATTTGAATATGGCCAGATAGAGGAAAGCTTAAAGCAAGAGGGCAAGCAGATTCAGTTTAAGTTTCTGACTACAGATAATGAGCTGACAAAAAGGACATTACCTGAAAAGGTCAGTTTCTATTGCAGCAGATACATTTCTGCTTTTGCCAACCATGAAGGGGGACACATTTATTTTGGGATTGAAGATTCAACTGCTGCTGTCCTTGGTGAAGAAATGAATGAAAGTGATGAAGCAAGATGTAGTAAGTATTTTTTTTTTTTTTTTTTAATTTTAAATTCTGTAAACATTGATAACCATTAATTGTGCAAGATGACCGTAATCAATAACCAAAAATTATAAGACTAATTCACTATAAAAAGTAAATGTTGAGAGTGATGGATATTGGACATTTTCATTTGTTTTATGAACATCATTTGCACTATCTGTGACATGTAAATGGTTTTAGAAATATTAAATGTTTTTTTTTAATACATTTTCATTGAACTGTTACAATTAGTTTTCTTATTTTGTGTAATTTGAATGGAAAAAATAATTTAAAAAAGAAATGAAATGTAAAAATCAATTTGTAAATCAAAACTTAAGCTTTATAAAGTTCGAGTATAAAGTCTTTCATTTCAGTAGGGAAAGATTATAATTAGTCTAGCACAATGACCAACTACCTTTACACTACTTATAACGTAGAGTAAAAATGCTGGTCACTAATTAATTCCAAGATCTTATGAAATACAATTAAGATCTTTCCCTTTCCAGCATAATCTTCCATTTTAAAAGTAGCAAACTACATGTTTGCTACTAGGCTATATCTTTCAGATTACCAACCAAACACCTGACACACTGTTTGATTATACAGCTACCACATTCCATTTATGAAAAAGTAGAAGTAAACAAATATAGTGTATATATATATATATACTTTTTTTTCTCAGCCAACTTGATTCAAGTTAAAATGAAATCAATTATTTGGGGGGACACAAGATTTTCTGCATTGAAAGGTGTTCACTGGGACATCAAGTTTGTTCCCATATTTCATTGTCCTAATCAGGTAAACACTTTTTTGTCTTAACATTTTAATTTCAGTGATATGATATAGTTGTTGGCTGTCAAACTAATATTTTAGAGTTAAAGCCTTTAATGCTTTAATACGTTAATATAGACTTGAAAAAGAGTCACTACTTTACTGTTCATCTTACCTGTAAATTATAGACCTTCTATAATTAAGATTATCTCCTACACATATCTATTTTTTAACATAATTGTGTGTGCCTTTTAATTAGAGGCTTAAATTTTACTAAGTCATTGGTTTTTCCTCTTTGATTCATGCAACCAGTTCCATACTCTAAGAAACATTATCATTAGACACAAGCTCACATCTTTTAATTTGATAAATTAATTCTGTGCCATTTTGCATCTCGTGAGACGATCTTTTCCCTTTGCAACTTCTTTGCAAATTAATATGTTATGGACTTTTACTTGAGGATCCCTTTTATAAGACATTATAAAGTTTTATTCTAACATTTTCATTTAGCAAAGAAGGAAGGTCATTGTAGTGTCAGTATGTAAAATGTTTGGTGGAGTCTTCACCAGTTGTCCTGAGTCCTATATGATCACCAAAGTGCTGCAGTCAGACAGTCATTATCCTAAATATGGAATCAGAAGACTGGAGTTTGATGAGTGGAAAGCTGAGCTTTTAAACCAAAGTAGAGGTTTGTTTGTATGTGTTATTTGTGATATATTGTGATTTTAAAAATTCAAATTTTGACAAACAATATA
Organism: Biomphalaria glabrata; assembly: GCF_947242115.1. Taxonomy (NCBI): domain Eukaryota; kingdom Metazoa; phylum Mollusca; class Gastropoda; family Planorbidae; genus Biomphalaria; species Biomphalaria glabrata. The sequence goes on from NC_074720.1 coordinate 12,617,923, forward strand.
ACATTATCTGTCTATAAGATTAAGTAATATAGTATTATAAGATACAATATTACTCTCAATTTCTTGGCTATTACTACACTCAACCTTGTTTAGCATGTCTTTGCAGGACTGATTCTGTTTGCTTGATATATAGTAGCATAGCAAAAACAGTATTAAGGTCAAAACAATTACTATTATTGGATCTTATCATGAAGTAAGAACAGTTTCAAAGTAACTGAGACTTTGATGAAAACAAGTTTGAAATAGTTTTAACTTTACATAGTTTTCTCCCCCTTTTTTTATTTATATGTTTCTTACATTTATTAGCAAATTTTATATTTCCACAGATGTAAAATCTCTTCATTCAAGATTTGTCAAGATTCCCCTGAGAGCACCCCAGTCTCGGTTAGTGTTTTCACTCCCTCACACACTGCAGGCAGCTAGAGAAAAGGTTATCAAGTGTATGTTGTTTGGTTATATTTGATTCTTACTTTTTATTGACTTTGTTTTATCTTGCATGAGTTCCATTTTATTTGGTGAAATCCTTCACCTCAAAGGGATTGCCTACAATTGCAACTTTTTAAGCTCTTTGTATGTCTTGTAGAGTTTTATCCACCTATTTTGTTTTATGATTTAACTGTATGGAATTTAGCTCTGGTGATATGAAGGGAGAGTAATCCTTGAAGGATTGCGGGCACAACATGGCCTAAATTGTGCCGATGTGCCCAAAACTAAAACTCTGTCATCTTCCTAATTTATTACTAATCCTAACCTTTAACTCTTTTCACTATTTGTTTTCTACCATACTTAAAAATTATTTATTATATTTATTTTTAGTTTATTTTAACCCAATACTTCCTACACCCTAAGCAATGAGGGGTAAAAATTTTGAAAAATTTTTTTAGATCTAATATTAATAAATAAATACTTTAAAAACAAATATAAAAATATGTCTAGTTTTAAAAAATGTATCCTTTCAATACCTTTAGAATATAAAAAAAGCTTTAAAAATACTAATTTTCCTTGGTGGAGGCTTATACACCTTGGCGACGAGCCTTTTTTTTTTTTAAATTCTTTAAAAAATAATTTTAAAAAGTGATACACAAATAGTCACCACGCTCCAATTCTCATTCTAAACAGGACATGATGAGCTCTTCATATAGAAAAGTTTAAGAAACTGTTGGTAGTGTTAGCGCATTAATCTTATGTAGGAATTAACCATAAAGGACGCACTTTACTGTGGTTGGAGCTATTAGATTAAACTTTGCTGAAGATATAAATACTTACAAGTGTAAAAGAAAAAAACACTTAATGTTTCATATTCTAATTTTCCCCCTATCTTTACTTCAGTATCAACAGGCCTGAATGTCTACCCAAAGAATATATTGCAGTCCTATGGGAATGAAACCATGAAGAAAATAATCTCCAAACTTGCTTGCACATTTTCTGAGGAGCCACATCTTATTATCTCCCTGGAAGCATGGGGACTAGAGATTGAAAGGCCATTTAAGCCCCCATCAGTTTTGAGCACTCTTGTTGTCATAAGCTCACTTTATGGTCTGCATTTGGTTTGCCTTGTGTCTAATGTGGCCACAGAGGATGATGTCTGGACATATGCCAGGGAAATAGCAGTTAACTTTAAAAAGGTTTTTACAAATAAATTTTCTTAAATTTGGTAACTTTAATATGTATTGGCAGTCAGGAGCTATTTCATTAAACTGAATAAACTATTCAGAATGGAGTCTTACTTCTGATATTATCCTGATTTTAATGCCGTCTTCTTTTCATGAGACTGATAAAATTGTCTTCACTTTACTTCATAAGGAGAGGTGCTTCAAAGCAAAACTTGAAGTAAAAAATGATGCCTTTGTGTATACTTTGTATATTGCACTCAAATCCAAAAGGTCATGGTCTGAGAAGACTAAAATATTCACATTAAAAGAAAGGAGAGACTAAAGAATGTGCTTTTAAAAAGACTATGATAAATTGAAACGAATTGTTTAAAGTCTTTAAAAAATAGTATAATGTACCTTGAAATGCTGAATTTTCACTTAAACATAATTCATAGCTCACTGAAAGGGATACAACCATGTTTAAATATTTTATAATTAGAAAACTGCAGGTTCTATGCCCTAATTAAGCTTTGATTAAAAAAACAGGTTTTAATCCAACATGGAGGCTGTATCAGTCACCTTGGTGTGAAGATTCATGTTCTAGACATCAACACATCCTTGATACTTGAGAACTTTCAGGGATCCATTGATGTGGACATCTATCCCCAGACTTACAAGCTTAGAGAGGACAACCTGGATGATATCCTCACAGCACTGACCATAGCCTTGGCTTCCTACAAGAATTTAGGGTAAATAGGATGAATTATGAAAATGTAGTTGTACATCTATATAGGTCATGGGGCTGTCCATGTGTCAAGATCCTCTTCAGCTTGCTTGTGTTGGTCTATGGTGTCCTAGGCATTTTAATGGGCATCAGCTTAGCTGCAAAGTTGAAAATAAGTTGGTTTTCTACTTGGTTTGGTACATTTTCATAATAATAAAAAAATAAATATAAGGAAATTCTATTGTAAGTTAAATTTGTAAACATTTTCAGTTGAAAATTTTTTTTTTAATGCAAATTATTAAAACCAGAAACTATGTAATAGTGTTAAAAAAAGAGCATATTTTCACTAGCTTGTACACACACAGAGCAATTTCAGTGCTAAATTTGTAATTCCTTGTAGGGCTGAGAAAAACACAGACTCTGACTACTACTTTTTACTGACCTGTGATCAGTTGGAGTTGCTGTGGTGTCATCAGTTTACAAAAGAGCTCTGGATACACGGACCTCCTGGATCAGGTAAAACCATTGCAGCTCTGGAGATGATCAAAGAATTCAGGAGACGAGGCTGTCAGAAAGAAGAGATATTGTATGTAGCTGAGAATCCTTTATTGTGCTCATTTATCAGGTGATTAGCTTTTTTTTTTTTTTTTTTTCAATATTTTAATAAGTAAAAACAGCCTCTTAAACTTACTAAATCAAAGTGAAGGTATCAAGTTTATATTCTGGAGTTGGCAGTGACATTGATTTTTTTAGCTGAACCTTCTTCTCTAATGGCCATATGGTTTTGTTTGGGGAAAAATTAAGATCCATGTCAGTGTCAATGTTAATGAAATTTTCATCATTAGTTAAATGGATTACTAGGTCATGAAAAAATACTTAACTCATAAAGAAATAACTAGCAAGTTTAAAATTTAAAAATGCTTTCCATCAGATGTGATCTTTGTTAAAGAAATATAACTGCTACATGAAGATGCTTACTAGACTTTGAAATAATGTGTTTTAGATGGGCTTTTCTAGGACATTAAAAGGGCCATACTATTTTTTTTCTTAACACTTTTTTAAAGTTATTATATTCTAATAATTAAAAACAAAATGTTCTTGCAGTTCTTTCAGCCTGTGTCAAGTAGTTAGCAGAAGAGAACTAATGGCAGACTCATCAAGCCCTGACATTGTTTTGAAAAAGTATTCCCCAGTAAAAAATGTCGTCGTTGATGAAGCTCAGAACTTCAAAGATCGAGATGGTGATTGGTATTCCCTCTTGGAAAAATTCTCACAGCAAAATGTGGTAGATCCTAAATCCATTGACAGGGGCTACTTTTGGGTGTTCATGGACTATGCTCAGAAGGTGCACAAGTTTGAGGCTGGTCTTCCAGGACTGATTGGGAAAAACAACTTTATGCTCAGAGAGATTTCACGCAACTCTAAGGAGATTTACGACTATGCCACTAAGTTGATGGAGAGTTCAAGTGGGTCATCGGCCAACAATGGCTTGCCTGTGACTTCTCAGTTAGGTCATGAGTACAAGTCAGGGCAAGATGTCAATGTAGTCAAGTGTAATAATTCTGACTTGAAAGATACTCTCTACAAGGTGCTGAAACAGTTCACCGATATGGGTGTTGACCTTAGTGACATCGCCATCTTAGTCAGTAAAAAAGCAGAGGCTGAACTGATTGAGAGAGCAGTTGCAGAGGCCAACATTCTGGACTCCATAAAGAAGAATGCACCAGATGTAAATACTACTGACTTTATTGATGGAAAATTTAGCGCGGTTCCCATGGAGACAGAGACTAACGGACCATCCAAGCAGTTGGTGATTTCCACAGTGAGGGAGTTTAGTGGTTTAGACAAGCCTGTTGTCATTGGCTTTGACCCGCACATCAATCAGGAACATGCCAACATGGACAAATTCCTTCTGAACTTGGTAACCAGGGCCAAAGACTCTCTGGTCATACTGACTACCTCAGACCAAATGGCAAATAAATTGAAAATAGACAACTAAATCAAAATGGTTGTTTACAATGACTAAACCTTTGTAATGGAAGTTAAGCACAATTTAATTTTCTATGGCTGTGGACTCTTCCTGCATATTTCATCTACTTCAACTCCTAATATAAGTATTTTATATTTTTATAACCTTAGATTTTTAAAAAATTGTCTAATGGACACATTAGCTTTTAGAATATATACTATATATTTTAGTTTGTAAAAGCTTTTGTGTTAATTCTTTTTATAATTTTGCATTCAGTAAGATGCAGTCAAATTCTGAATGTTCTGGTTCATTTTTAAATATTGCCTGGAATTTTGCGCATAATTTTTTACTGTTTCAGGTGTGTTTCAGATTATTACATCCTAGCCCAAATCTCTTAAATGGCGGTGGGCAGGGTTTCAAAACCGAGATCATTAAAGGACAGTTCAGAGCGCACACCACATGACCACTATATGTATATATATATATAACCATATATACATAACCAACTTAGCTAATTATCAAAAGTTATTTGTTAACATAGTTTTAATTATTTTTTTTGTTAAACAATGTTGCTTATATTTAATATTTATTTGCCCATGCAGCATTCAATATTTTCCTATAACGAATTTCTACAAGATGTTTCTATTGTTTTTTTTTTTAAATCTCTGTTTTGTACCTACATTTGCTCAATGTGTTGAAATTATGTTATTGTAATGACGTCTTATTACACTTGTTGTATAAAGCTTCTTTACATTATTATTTCAAAATATTCTTAACATATCATAATTTTATGTATATATTTAATTGTATTTACATGTGTTAGAAAAAAATAAATCTTAGGCACTTTTGTTCTACTGTAACTTGCTTCAGTTCAAAGTGAAATGAGATATAAAGCCTGGGCATTAGCTATGTTACCCACACAGCAATTCCCCCCTCCACTCCATGCAGCTAATGTGTTAAGGATCAACTGCATCACAGATTCTGTCAGGGCATAGCATTGTGTGCTGCAAGCTGCCTAAACTTCACTAACTCCCTTATTTTTACTCAGGGTTGACTTCAAAATCTTTCCCATGTTTGGGTATAGCTGAAAGGCAGCACAAGTTTAAGCCTAGAGTTTTCCTTCTCCTAGGTAAGGGGCATGGTGGCTGAGTGGTGAAGGGCTTGGCTTCTGAACTGAGGGCTCTCTGATTTAAATCTCTGAGAAGACTGGGATTTTGAATTTCGGGATTTATAGTATGCTCTGAGTACACCCCTCAGACCTGACATTAGTTGGGGAAAGTAAAGGTGGTTGGCCACATGACACACTTGTTAACCATCGGCCATAGAAATAGATAACCTTTACATCATCTGCCTAATAAATCGCAAGGTCTGAAAAGGAAACTTTATTACTTTACTTTTTCCCCTAGGCTAATGAGCCACCTCCCTTCTCCTGTCAGTGATTAAGTTCTTCTGGACCTGATATGTGAGCCACTTGCCAAGGTCAGGAGTTAGACTGATGGTTAGAGTCTGTTTGAGACTCTGCCATTGGAAGCATTTTATAGGTCAAGTATTGGAGTGCTAATATCCTTTGCCTCTCCTGTGGTTAAAAATCTTGCTGAACTACTTTGTATTCTATTAGTTTGAATGTCCAACAAACTTGACACATTGTATTTGATGATGACTAATAGAAGGATCCCAAAGTGTGCTCTACCATTGCTCAAAATGTGTTACATTAAATTATCTGTTGTCATCAAGAAAAATCAGAATTTAAAAGAAATGTGCTTAAGATATTTTTAATGCCAGTTTTTTTTTTAAATACAAATTGTTATTTCAAAAGGTGATACTTTTTCAAGTTCTTTCATACTGTTAAGTGAGAAATGTTTTCATCCTTGAAAGTTAATTCAACTTTAATAAAATAATATAAATATCATGAAAGTGAATCTCTTTTGTGAGGTAGTTGAAAAGTTGATGCACCAATGCTGATTTAGTCTTGGTCCTCTACTCTTTTTATAGCCTGCCAAGGATATGCAAATAAACCTCTTGATGACATCTTCTTATGTCTTTTTCTTTCTTTTCTATATTAGTTGGCATCTAGTAAGAAATCAGTTATTTTACTTTTTCATGGGTCTTCACCACAATGATCATCAAACATGTCTTATAGTTAGTTGTTTGTTATTTCAAGTTTGAGCAGAGTGGCTGTATGTCATAAACAATTTGTATTGAAATTAAATAATCCTGTCTCCTCATGAGACATATTTTGACAATTCAAATTTCATTATCCTTGTATATTACAAGCATTTATAACCAGTTAGCTATTGTTAAAATAATGAATTCCTTATCACACTTTTAAGAAAAAAAAAGGCTTTTTGTTTAACATTGTAATGTAACATTTTTGTTCTATCTGCTTGTCAGCTTTGGTGTATACTTAGCAAGAGCTGTAAGTGTGATTACATGATTCTTGTTCTTTTTGAACATTGTTATGTTGACATCCACATTTCATGATTTTATTCATAATTAATTTCCTTTCATAATAAACATTTTATAGCAACAGCAAACATGAATTATTTTGTTTATCTATGGACAAATTAATAACAAAAAATATGACAGAAAATTGTTTGTATTTAAAATAAATGCAAATATTAGCAACATAGTGTGAACAAACAGTTCAAATATAACAGGATATTAAAATTATAAAACAATTAGGATCCAAATGTAAAGGTCTACACTTTTCTTTCAACCACTCACACACACGTTTCTAATAACTCATTCTTTTTAGTTTTGCTAGAATTTACAATCTGGTATTTAACAATATTGTATGGGACTTTATGTTTTATGTATGGGTTTTATGTTAGTAGTAGCTTGTAAGTAATAGAATCTAAATTTTCTTAGGATGTGTGAGGTGTTGGGTTCAATTCCTGAGATAAATTATTCTGACTTAAACTGCTTGCTAAAAATGTATAGGTCATAGCATCACACAAAATTCTTAGGAAGTATGTAAATACAGTCCTGCACTAAAGGCTACCCACTAGAAGTTAAATAATGACTTCAAGGAATGCATGTCTCACACTGGGGGACATTTTAAGGATGTCCTCAGAAAATCAAGGAACTGGACAATAGTGATGCCCTGATTGTCCGTTAGAATACAGAACAAGTGACAATATAACACTTTCAAAATTAAGGCAGTTATGGGAATAGTCTTTGTAATTAATATTGCCAAGAAGCACTAGGTCATCATTCTTTGGACTTGTAATATTGAACTTTTTGTTAAAGATTACCTGGCAAATACAGTATTTGGAACTACAAACTGAAATACATTTTTTTATGCTAATAGTAAAATATAACAGATTGGAATTAATATAATGATAAAGTTCTGTAAAATAGTTTTCACTAAATATGCAGGACAGTTAAGTAAATAAGGACTAAAATATAATTGGATGTACCAGGTAAATAAATATTAAATACTCCCTGCAGCTCTTATTGGGTGCAATGCACTGTACAAAGGCTACACATTAACAAGAACTAAATATTTACTGGGTAGTTTCTTTTTTTTTATTTTGACAGAAATAAAATTGGCCATGTGCATAGTATTGTTAAATAGAGAGACAAGAAACCTAATTTTGGTTTATGAATTCTCTGCATGTACCCCACAGCATAAACGACCTGTAAGCGAGTAGTTTGTTGATATGGGACTTTTCTTATCTCTTGAATCTGTTGCAAGAATGTTTCATTTTACTTCCTTTTTAAATTTTTGGTTTGTTTGACATGTTTTGGTTGTAACTTCAAAATACTCCAAACATTTTACAGGAGTGGGGGAGGGAGAGATAGAAGTATGAAGCAGGGGCACAATACATGAAAGGTAATCATCACGTATTATGCTTTACTCTTATCAAAATTATCATTATCAAAAATAATGTAATAAATAATTAAGATTGCATAGATTTTCTTTCTTTTACAAATTTTCCCTAACCACCTAACCTATTTACATCTAAAATACAATACGTTTTAGAAACCCACATTTGCATACATGCGTTCAGTTTTATTTATATCATACACAATCAAGTTGTGAGCCAAATCATATGGTAATGCCCGGGCCGATTTTTGACACCCATTCCTCCCTGGCTATAACCTACCTAGCTAAAATCATACACTAGTATGTAATCTGATTGCTGGGAGACAGTGGGACGAACTGTAAAGTAGAGGTGTATGTGAAGTAAACAAGTTGCACATAACAAGATTTGATTGATGGAACTGACATGTACGTTTGATTGATGGGACTGACATTTATGTTTCCACACATTCCTTCAGAAATGAAGATTATTACATCTTAGTCACTCTTAGCCTAAAACCTCCTTCAAGATAGTGGATAGCAGTTTTTGAACCTAGGTCCATCAAGAAGACAGTAGTCCAGGGCTCATACTGCATGCCCAGGAAGCCATTCAAAATATTTTAAATTCAAGGAAAAATTTACTTTAACATTATTCTTTAAAATGTACCGAATACAGGTATCATTTTAAATTAATGAAAATTTTGCATATATAAAAGGCATGTATTTGCATTAGCCATATTGCAACAAACTCTAAATGAAAAAATATATTCTTGAAATATATTGCCATTATGTATCCACAGCAGCTGTAGGGTCATCTTTAAACATCAGGTGCAGGTCTTTGAGAGAATTGAGAACTTGACTTTGACTCAATCGAGAAAACAGACTCTGCACTTTCTGCTTCCCACTGCCAGCGGCACTGTCTGCAACAGTTTCAGGTAGTTTAACTTGAACTAGAACTTTTTTATGACAGAGATGAGTCTCAGGAAGTGGCCACTTCAGGTTCAGGTGATGTCTGTGAAGCTGAGGACAGTTTGAAATGAAAATGAAATATTTTTTGTAACAATATTTATTCAAGAAACCATTTTTTTAAAATAGTACCGGCATAATGTCTTTATAGCCAAATATGTCTTGATGGAATGATACTGAAGCTATGGAAATGTTGAAACAGTTCAAAGTGTTTCAATTTTTACATTAAATATGTAACAACTTAAATCAGTTCTCTGTTTATATTGAGATTTTTTTAAAAAGAAAAATCTGAATTGAATAACCAAAATAAAAACAAAGTGGATTTGTAGCTTACTTTTAAAACATTGACACTACCAAAATTCTTTCCTTTAAATAGTTTAGTCATTTTCAATGATGACTAATCCCAAATTAGTTTAATAAACGTTTTCTTTAACTTGTGAAAAGAATATCCATAGCAATTAATAAATGAATAATTTTATAGAGTATTAAAAAAAAGCAACAGAAATTTAGGGCATAATTGAAGGAAATGTTTCAAGTACATTTGGAGGACTTCAACATGTCAAAATAGTTAGGCACTTGTTTTTAAACATTATTTGATGATGTGCTTAACAATACAAAACAAAAGGAGGGAAAGACACAAAATTGTTTAGAGATAGAGGAAGTGAAAGTTAGGGGTCTAACAAATACAAGCCAGTTATTTTCTAAAAATTAGATTTCAAATTTCAGTTTTATGTTAACTAGTTTTTTTGTTTATTTCAATCACTTACCCTTAAAATAATTTACATGTACTGTAGTCGTACTACTTGATGAGCATTTAAAAATTCAACCTTCACATATTAAATAGTAACAGTACTGATATTCTGTAAAGGGCTGCAAGTGCACTACTATAAAAATGTCCTTGAAAAATAACAACTTATAAACAGCAAAAATGTTTAAACCAATGATTCTCAACCTGTGGGTTGTGGTCCCCAAAAAAAGTATTTTTTTTTAAATTGCAAAGTACCAAATGTCTCTTAACACTTCAGTATAATCTGTAACTACCTCAAAGCCAAATCACTTTATCTCTGTTCTTAACCTACAATATTTACAATGATAAAGTTTGCAGATTAAATGGCTGGAGAATGTATTTCTGCAGCTTAGAATGCAGGAAATTGCCTGGGTCTAGCCTAAGACTTTACCCTGGATCCCGTCCGGGAGCAAACAGTACTTTTTCAGAAAAGGGCCCTACTCTTATTCCATCGGAGGCTTCACAGAAAAGGTTGAGACACTGGTTTAAACTTTAAAAAAAAATACACACATGCATGACTTACTTTATAAAGAGCCCCATTGCCACAGTGCCAGACAATGCCTTCAATCAAAGACTCTGGTGACTCACTGGTAAACCAATCACATAAACTTTTATAATCAGATGGCCTGGGACACTCCACTGATATACTTCCATGAGGTACCAAAATGTGAACTGGAGATTGCTTTGTGCCTAAACCTGCAGAGTTTGAAAAGTGAATCCAAAGTAAAAATGTTATATTCATTATCATAGTCTTTTGATAAGTGGCTACCAGCTATATGGGGCACGCTTCATTTTTAGCGGCCCCCGAAAGGGGAAAAGACGCAATTAGTTTTGTGCGAAATGTCTGTCCGTCCATCCCGTTTAGATCTCGTAAACTAGAAAAGATATTAAAAATCCGACATCACAATATTTTAGACCATTCAAAGTTCTGATGCAATGGCTACTTTTTTTTTTCTGAAAGCGAAAAATCTAATTTTTAAAATCAGTTATGCAAGCAGTTTTTTAAAGAGAAAAAGCTAATTAGTATGCATTATAAGTTAGACCTAATTTAAAATGAATAGTAATCTTATAAACTTCATTTTTATGAACATTTTTTTTTATTGCGGAATTTTTTTTTTGAGGATTTGAATAAGAGATTGAGCCTTTTCAAAATAATTGGATCAATTATAAGACATCAGTTAAGCCAAGGGAGGCGCGGTGGCTGAGCGGTAAAGCGCTTGGCTTCCAAACTAGGGGTCCGGGTTCAAATCCTGGTGAAGACTGGGATTTTCAACTTTGGAATTTTTGGGCGCCTCTGAGTCCACTCAGCTCTAATGGGTACCTGACATTAGTTGGGGAAAAGTATAGGCGGTTGGTCGTTGTGCTGGCTACATGACACCCTCGCTAATCGTAGGCCACAAAAACAGATGAACTTTACATCATCTGTCCTATAGACCACAAGGTCTAAAAGGATAATTAGTTAGGCCAGGTTCACATCTAACTTTACATTCACTTTCACCTATCCTTTGATCTGCGGGACCCTTGGGGCACTACACAAGATCTGTTAACCTTCTTTCTCCATTCTTATCTCTCATTTGTCTTTGATATAATTTCATTTGCATGTTCTTTCTGAAAATATTGAAGCCTGCTTGATTGGACCTTTTCGGGGGCCGTTTTGAGTTTGTGTTTCCACACAAACTGTCTTTTGTAACCTTGTTCAATAATGTATTTGTAATTTTGCAGATCACATTTACTTTACAAAATGATGACTTAAGACTCAAAATAGATTGGGAGCCAGAGATCTATATACAATAGGATAGTTGCATTCTGGATGAAATACTTTCGCTACAGAGTCTGCTTTGGATGTGCACCAAGTGAACCCCCCCCCAAAAAAAAAACATGTTTGTTTAGTAGTGTACAAAAAACATTTACCAAAGTTTTTCTTTTAATTACAATGAAGGGACTTGACAGTTGCTTTAGAAAAAAAAATCCACTTGAATACTAGTTATTCTACAGATTGCAAACTTTATAAATCTAAGTCTCGAGGACAAGACTGAGATGCACTTCTTGTAAGTTGTTAGTTTTCTAAAACTCAAGAAACTATATATGTAACTTACTGTAAGGATTTCCATTAATATTGGTGCCTATTAATTCACAAGTCTGACCACAGAGAGAGGACAATGACTGAGACTTTAGCACAAGACTGTCTGGCTCATTAGTATCCTGACTGAAATAAAAAGAGAGAACCTTATTGAAAAAAAAAACAATACAAAAAAACAAAGAAAGAAAACAAAAACAACACCTAGGAACAAGAAATAAAATCTAACATTCTCTACCTAAGCACAAGTGCTACTCCCAACTCAAGGTCCACAGATGAGAGGTGCCAACACTGCTGACGACAGCCTGGTTCAACAGGTATCCATCCTAAAAAAAAGATTATAAAATGCCACTTTTATTCAAACTAAACTAACCATTAATATCTTCATTAAAATCAATATTTCTTTTGCTTCTTTTCAGCAGAGAATCACATATCAAAGCCAATAACTGTATAAGTAGGACTCTTGCATAATTTAGTTTATTACTTAGTGGGGAAGAATTAAGAGAGATTGATAAAATAGGGATTGTTAAAAAAAAGGTTAGCCCAGTTAATAACTATAAATAAGGTAAGGTTAAGAGGTTATGAAGATAATAACACTATCCACCATTGGTAACCACATAATAAGGCATTGTCTTCAAGTTCCAAGATTATGGATGAGTGCCTTATTTCATGTGACCATGAAGAACCAATTGTGACATGCACATTTTGTGACATCTGATGCAGACAAAGCAGTTGTATACAGGGTGTCTTTTAAATCCTCTTTTCCTTCACCTGTCTTCAGTTACCATATAGCTTGAAGGTAATGCACAAGGCGAGGTTGTAAAAGAAACTTGCTAGCATCATTGACATCCACCAGTTTCAAAGGTGGAATTATTTTCTATTACAACTTGGTAGCAAAGTAAAGGAATGTGAAAAGGTCCTTCTCAGGATTTGCCTCTAATAGCATTGTCTAAAATTGATATACATTTCATTAAAATTGTGCTGAGTGCTCTTTTCAAATAGAAAACAACCAATGGAATTTCTGTTAGCTAACAACAAAAAGCAATTAGATACTTATCAAGTTAAATCAGCCATGGAGCATTAGGTTCTCTCATTTCATTGAAGTTCAAAATATCTAGATTTAATATCCAATTTAATGAGTGACTTGAATGTTGGCGTTATGTCAAAATCTCACCTGGTGTGTGTCCAAGCTTGTCTGGCATAACAAAACCATCTTTCTTTTCAAGTTGAGTAGCTGGAACCCAATGCTGAGGTGGTTCCTACACAAATATAATAATTCACCTTTACAACAAAAATGTGTCAGAAAGTTGAATTTGAGGTATAAACATGCATTAAACCAGTGATTCCCAAAGTGGTCTATATAGACCCCCAGGGGTCTATGAAGATTTACAAGGGCTCTACGAAAGTGAAAAAATAAATTGGGGGTCTATGAGATGTCCACGGAGGTCTACGATTATAGATTTGATTCAAGCAGGTCGTGACTTTGATTTTTACAACCCATTAATGTAATAATTTCATACGCTAATATATTATTTGTACCTTAGTTAATCCTTTAAATATTTATCCTGCTATTCAAATGAAAAAATTATTGTATTTAATTACAATACTTATTTAAAGAGCTTAATTTAGTCTACATGTAACTAATGTTTAACATAAAGAGATGTAGACTGTACAACAATGATTATTTAAAATTTGGATTCATTACTTTCTAGTCAAACAAGTGGTTGCCTAAGTGCCTTTTTATGATGATATGACACTAATCACGCTAGAGAATCATCTGAGATGATGCCACCCTAACAAAATAGATAAAGATTTGAAAACCTTTCGAACACTCAAGGTAAAAAATAGAACCACAAATTCTCTCTTTGACATCATATAAAGAAGACAATGGTTTGTGAGAGTCTTACAATATCTCTATACTTATAGCAAAATATGGAAAACACTATAGATAAAAGATTGATTTTACCAGCCATTGTAGTTTTATTAACTTTTTTACACAAACCTACATCTGATATTTTTTAAAGAACTCTTTAAAGCAATGATACAGTTCAAAGGCACATCGGTGGCATAAGTTATAAAATTAAAAGCTTCTTATAATTCTTTGCAAATAACATTTATACAGTTTGGTATCAGCGGCATCACAGGCTCTGACAGGGTATAGCACTGTGTGCTGCAAACTGCCTAAGGGTCGCCGGCTCCTAATTTTTCCTCAGGGTTGACCCACAAAAGCTTTCTCATGTTTGGGTATAGTTGTAAGGCAGCAGAGTTTTGAAATCAGGTGGGTAGAGGCCAAGGCTATTTCGCCCCTCCTGCTCAAAGCTTACTGGTTTAGAAGCCAGTTACTCACCTTCTCTCTAAGTGAAAACAGCTCTGTGCCACATGTGAAAGATCAACAAATACGTGAGAAACTGCTCTTTGCAAAAACTTTTACAATAATACTTAAGGCATATTAATTAATTAATAATTAATGTTTGAAGGACTACTTCATAGAACAACAAATTCCCATATGAAACATAAAATCCGTAGCAATGGATAATAAACCTGGAAAAAAAAAACATTTCCAGTGTGTTTGGTGATTTCAGGAATACATATTAATTGTTATTTTAATTGGTTTAAATTTGAGTTTTATCAATAAAAAAGATCTTCATAGCTTAATTTGTAGCTTTAAAGTATTTTTTCACTCTTAAAATCACTATAGTTAGAAATTAGTTTACAAAAAAATGTTGATGAATTAGCAAAAATGCTATACAAGTTAAGCAGGGGGTCTACCAAAAACCAGAAAACAAGGCAAGGGGTCTACGAGACATAAAAGTTTGGGAACCACTGCATTAATCAATCTATTTAATACTTATAATACTTAATAATAATACTTATAATGTATAAATAAAAAAAAAACCTTGAAATCTTTTTTTGGGTCCCATTTAAACACTTCTTCTGTGTTTCCTTCATTCTGTATTTGCTTTAGTTTAGTTTTATTAAATAAAGCTAATCGTCTTTCACCAGCTTTGCTTGGCTTACGATCATATCTAGCCCACAACCAGGGTCTGCCTGGCAGAAAGTATTTTAGTTAGTAAAAGAAGGAAAAATTTACAAAGAATAATTTAAATGGAAAAAAAAATTATCCAGAGAAAAAACATAAAAGGAAGTTTTATATTGGGTTGTATATTAATAAAATAAGAACATTTTTTGAAATTACAATATATTTAGAAAAGTGAAATAGTTCTTCTACAACATAAAATATTAAGTTTTCACTGAAGCAACAGATATGAAATTAATTGAAAATAAATATTTGATACATATATATTACATCTAACAGTAACAATTGTAACATAAGAACAAGGCAGTACACGTTATTAGTTTAAGTTTGATGACAGCATGCATGTTGTTTTTTTTTTAATAATAATAATTAAAAAAAACAAAACAACTACATGTAGATCGAGATCTTAATAATCCTATTATTTTCTTTTGCTCTATAAATTCCTAATAAAAAGCTTGTTGAAAAAAAAAAAATTGATAAAATAAGATTGACCTCACATCAACTGATTATATTGCTATAGGATTTGTTGAAAGTTTTTTTTTCTGACAATGGTTTCAATAGATAAGTTAATAAACAGGGGAAAAAAAGTGCTGAACCTTGGAATTCTTGTACCAAGCAGCAAGTGCCGTCCAGTTTTTCAGTGACTTTTGCAGTTGTGTTGACACCATCTTGTTCAGCAACCAAATTCATTTCTCCTGTAGCCACCACTCTGTATTGCTGATTGTGTCTCTTGCTAGAGGCTTCATCACACACATCAATATCATACACACAGGGTATCTTTTGCTGCACAGGATTCATTTCAAAACTGTCAAAGTAGAAATACTTCAAGTAAGCAGTAAAAAAAACAACAACACTGAATTACCCTCACTAGATTAGATTTAAATAGAATAGACTCTATTTAACTCTATAAATAATAATTGTTTTATATTAAATTGAAAATTATATATGTTACATTTATATGTGAATTTATGTTTATATATGTTGTGTGTGTGTTTGTTTACTTGTAGTCTCTCATGTTGTACTATTCTATTCAGTATGTTCACATGCTCCCATGTTTTTCTCACGTATGTTATTGGTGTGTATTAAAGTCTCGTGTTAGTTTTCTTTTGGTTACATTCAATACCAAAATGACTTCTTTATTTACAGATATTACAGATTTTACCCCATGCAGGACACAGCTCCTTTTTAAATGGGTGATTTTGTCCACAAAATTTACATTTGCGCTGTTTACTGTTATGTGCAGCATTTTGTTGTTGCAAGAAGAAACAGTGAACACCTCAGAAATGTCTGAGGTGGTGATGCATCAGATGTACCTGTCTCTAGTACCTTTAGCTGCAAGTCAGAAGCTTCATTTGCCTTGCAGATTTCTATACAAATCTTGAGAGTTAGATTATGTTCTTGTAAGAGTTCTTTTTTTTGTCCTTGTGTCTTTGATGCCAACTACCATTTGGTCTCTTATTAGTGACTCTTCCATATAGTTGCAAAAATTGCAGGTTTTAGCGAGTGTGCGTATAGCTAGTAGGTAATCCTCGACAGTTTCTTGCGGTTTCTGCTGTCTGTTTTTTAAAACATATAATATCTTTCATGCGTTTCATTCTTTAGACCTATGAAAGGCTCATCAAATGCACTTATTATATCTTGAACATTGTGCTTTGGTTTAAAATGATACTGTTGTATACTGCCAACGCCTCTGGGCGACAGTGACCAAGAACAGTACTTTGGCATACTCTTCATCTATATCGTTTATTCTTTCTATAGTGCAATAGTTTAGGCACATTTACTTGAAAAGCTTCCATTCCTCACACCTTTTCTTCACATTTAAAGGAGGTGGAGGGTTAATTCTTGGTTTAAAGTGATTAGTTTAACTTACAGTATCCATTTTAGAACTTTTAGAAAGCTGCCACCAAGTTATATTATCAATTAGGATGTAAAAACAACGCTGCTGTTTAAGTTACAACTCCATTTTATTGACATGACAAGAAAGTGAAAAAAAATAACACTAGGAGACTTTATTATATTATAGATGTCTAGAGACTAGAATCTATTACAATCTATAATATTATAATAGTATGAACTGTATAGCCAGTATATAGATATAGGTCAGTATACTCAAGTATACTGAGTATAAGTATAGATGTAGATCTTACCAGTAACCAAGTAAAGGACCGGACTGGGGACCCTCGGTAGTAGAGCTAGACTTGAATGACTTGATCTCTAGATCGTCTGTAGATCAATAAGATCTACTTTAGTTTAGTTTAATATTAAAATAAGTGTAGATCTATGTAAGGACAGTGACAATATGAATGAATAACTTATAAATTCAACTTATTGTCCTCAGTGGACCCGAAAACTCTAACCAAGTCTATGACTCTAACATTATCATTATGTAAATTAAAGAAGAGTGGTGTCCCTTTATTAGACCTACTATAAGAGAACAACATACTGAAACTGTGAGACATTTATCTAGCTTTCTTTTGTTAGTAATAAAACCATAGATCTAGATCTAATACACTAATAATAGTCTAGATCTAGATTTCTAGAGCTAGATTTTCTATAGATATGAGATATTGAATTCTAGATCTACTGTCTTTATAGATCTAGATCATATAGACAGTTCTAGATCTAGTCATTCTAATTAAAATCTAATCACTATCTAATTTATAATAGTAATTTCACTAATGATTCTATGACTTATTGTCACTATTATATACTAACTATACTATAAGTTATACTCAGTATAAGTAACTATACTTATAGTTATACTATTACTATACTAGACCTATATGAATATGATATCCCAACATTCTAATAAATTTAAATAAATATTCTAAAAATCTAACTAGACAATCTAGTTTTTAGTCTAGATAGACTGAAGACAACATTAGATTATTTAGATGATTAGTCATTAGTAGTAATTAGTACTTATTAAAATGATTGATAATTGATGATTGTAACATAATTTATAAGATTTTTATTATATTAATTAATTATTATAATTATTATATTATTAATTAATATTATATTCTTATAATATTACTTATTTAACTTATTAGACTTTTATTAAACGTTGCTGCTCTCTTCACTTCAATTTCAATGAGGTAGTTTCTGAACTACTTTAACCAAAGTCACGTGATTGTGGAACAACAAAGAGAAGAATGGCCTTGTCTTCCTATATTTCCATTGCTGTTGCTCCTCTATTTTTACGAAATTTTACATTTACAAACATTTTAAAATATACAGAGTACATCAATGAACTTCCTGAATATTCAAATAATTATATGAATGTTTTCATAAAGGGCCAAGAACTGTTTAAGGATGGGTTTAAATTATTTTTTATGTTGACCCATGATGTATTATTATGTTATTAAAAGTTCTATAATTTTTAAGAAATTCACTGTGATACTATATACAAAATGTTACATTAAAGTTTCAAAAATGCGTCGACAAAATAGATCTAGATCCATTTTATTACTTGGAAACCAAATTTAACAATGAAAGGGCGGGGTAAGACACATTTGGCCTGTGTAACTGTAAGAGTAGATCTAGATTTATCCTTGACTATCAGATGTGTTTGTTCGCTAAACAACTGAAGCCTATTACGCACAAGGAAAAACTCATGGCAGTCTTTTGTATCTTTTATAACAACTAGTCGACATATCGACTACACACTAGCCCTAGAGCTATCTGACCAATACACACTGGTCTGCTGTCCAACTTTTAGTGTTCTACTCAAGTTCAAGCTTGTTTACTTTTGGGCAGAGAGGAATGGGGGATAAAAGTGTTACTTTTTTTCTAGGACTGGTTACCCAAATGCTAAGAACTGTAAGTGTAGTCATTCATTGTAGATCAAGAAATCTTGATCTCACTATGGCAGATTATAGGCCAACGCTTCGGTACCTTCAATCAAAGGTTTAACTATTTGTTTTAGTTGAAACTATTAAAAAATGTATCTCTAGATTCTCCTGTTATTAACAAATTATAATTTAGCGCTAATGAGTAAACTGAAACCACTAAATATTGACTTAAAACACTTCAGATTCCCACTACAAACTAACTAAAACTAAGCACGGTGTGCGTTGTATACACACAACCACGTGACTCTGGGGGAATCCGGAACTACCTCATTAATTAATTTGTTAATTAATTTTTAGATCTAGATCTAATAGTAGTACCACCCTCACTTACTCACTAATCAAGTCTAATCTAAGTATTAGATCTAGAATCTAGTTTAGTTAGTATTAATTAGTATTATGATACTATTACTATTAATATTTAATATTGATTAAATCTAGATGTAATTAATTATCAGCCTTATGCCTTATTATAATAATATTGGTCTAGATCTATCTAGATTTACTACTATAATATAGACGAGTCATAGTGAGTATAGTCTTATATTTATACAATAGGCTTATTAATAATTAGGTAATAGATTTATTTTAATAGATCTATATGATAATATAATATGATTATGATATTATGAGTAGTATATATTACGTCATCGACAATGACTTTGTATGAGTTATGCTCAAGTAATAGTTATATTTTTAATATAATTATGGCAATTTCTTCAATGCTGAATATTAAGAATGCGTGCAGTGATTCACATGACTTTGCAGACCCAGTTGCGACCTGCATATTTTCCAGCATCTCATGCAGACAAAAAAATATTTTTGTCCATCTTACAGCCTTGCTCAGTTGCAAATAAATTATGTTTATTATTTAACTTATTTTGTTCCCTTTTAGAATCATCTGAAGAAAAGATAAAAACCTTTGTTTTTGCCAACATTTTTTACCATGAGTGGCAGTTTGGAGAGGATGGCAGCAGAAGATAAGCTGACCAAAGAAACTTGGATGAAGCAGCTGATGACTCAACATGTCAGCCGAGCAGACATGAACAAGCTAATTATGAATTATCTAGTTACAGGTATCTTTGGCATAGTTTTTTTAAACAGTCCTTTGGCTTAATTTTCTCCTAGCAAGTGAATTTTAAAAGTTACTGGCTTAATTAAGGACTATACATGCTTTTTTTTTTTTTGGGGGGGGGGGGGGGGGGGGTTGTAAAGATTTGGTCTATACTATGGGCATAATTTGGCAAAATTTAAGTCATTGGTTAACATACATGACTAGATGCATGACACGTAGGATGTAATCATCTCCTTTTTTTGATGTAATGTCTGTATTTTTATAAGATAGGATAATATAAGCAAAATTTCTTAAAAATTAGCCTGGGTAATGTATTCATGCATGTACCTAAATTTCTAAAAAAATTTGGAAGGCTAACTTATCCTTATTCCTTCTAACTTATTATAACTTATTATAACTTTGTGATATAAATAAAATGGTACAGTGGTTTGCTGCTGATGTTTGCTGTTTAGAATAAATCTTAGTCTAGACATTTTTGTCAAACTCCTATGCAAAGCCGTTGAAAAAAAGTATTTTTATTCTTTTCACATAGAGGGATTCAAGGAGGCAGCCGAAAAATTCAGTATTGAATCTGGTGTTAGTCCTTCAGTCAATCTTGATAGTCTAGATGATAGGATTCGCATACGCCAAGCCATTCTGGATGGACGAATTATGGATGCAATAGGTCTGATTAACTCATTGTACCCTGAGCTGCTGGACAATGACAGATATTTGTTCTTCAGGCTGCAGGTGAGATAATTGGTCAGATCAGTTCTTATGTAATGAATCAAACAAGATAACTATATTTTATTTGGTCTTAAAAGAATGTACTTCAAAGTTTGGGTAATGAAAATCATTTTAAAAATAATTTCCGAAAAATTCCAAAGTTTGGGGCAATATTTGTGAAAGTCTACTACAATAGTTACTGTTGATATTTTCTGACTAATTGTGTACATGTATTTTAAATATACATTTTTGAGTGAAATTCATAATTTTATAGTCAATCTTTTTTAAAGTCATGTTGTAAGAATTCTTTCATTAATTCTTATGGTATTCATTATTTAAACTAACATAAACTAATTTAAAAGATTAAAGACAAACAAAAAAGAAACAGAACAAAAGAAGAAAGCCTTTATTTCTTACATATTTGTTTTAATGGTGTAAAAATAAAAATGGAATTAATTTGAATTTTTTAAAATCTAGCAACAACAACTTATTGAGCTGATTAAATGTAAAGATCTAGAGAAGGCCTTAAGTTATGCACAGTGCAAGTTGGCAGAAAGAGTGGAAGAAAATCCAAATGTTCTTCCAGAGCTAGAGAAAACTCTGGCATTGCTAGCTTTTGAAAAACCAGAATCGTCTCCCTTTGGTGATCTTTTGCACCCTTCCCAGAGACAGAAGGTAAAAAAAAACAACACTCTTAAAGTAGTGGTACTTAGAGAAGTTAATTTTAAGGTAAACAGTTATGGGATTGATGATGTACTTTTACCAACTCATAGGTTAATGGCAGTTGTTTTTTGCATTTGGATAACCAAACTAAGTTTCAAGCCACAACGGTTTTCTTTGAATCAATATAGAAGTGTTTTTACAACATACTTATCTTTGAAGCTTAACAAAATGGGGTAATGTCTTTAAAATGTTTAGAACTACTGTCTAGTATTTCTGATTTAATCTTTGCCTTTTGGTCCAATCAACTTTTACTAAAGACAGCAACTACAAGTAAGTAAAAATAGCAAGTCGGTTTACCAACAGTTCACCCTTTTCCCCTCTTAGTTGTAAGATCAGAACTTTATTGTACAAGATCTGCACATATTCTACATTGAAGAGCATTGATAGGAATGACACAAAAATATAAGCATATTTCTTGTTTCCTATACTAGGCCAATTCATGCTATTGTTTCTTCTTCCCTAATGTCAATTAGAGCATCATCCAAGGAAACTAATGACTTAGTAGAGTTGAAGTCTCTATTTAACATGCATGGCTAGATTAACACATGGATATGTATAGGACATAATTATCTTCTCTTTTAAAGAAATGCCTGTAGTTTTTAATGTAAGTTGGCAATAACCATTCAGTTCTTGTAAACTATTGCCTCCATAGTACTTTTAGGTGTGTCTCTCACATCCTTTGTAGTACCAAATGTCTTGCTCAGTTTGCAGACATCAGACTGACCTTGACAGTGGTTTTTTGTTTTGTTAACACTGATGTTGTTGATTGTTTCTGGCTTAGGTTGCTAGTGAAGTCAATTTGTGAACACTGATATGTTGTTATTGTTTCTGGCTTAGGTTGCTAGTGAAGTCAATGCTGCCATCTTAGAGACTGATTCCACTCCACGTCTGGCCAATCTATTGAAACTACTTTTGTGGGCACAAGAAGAGTTGGACAAAAGAAAGGTAACTCATGTCAATGTTAAGCTGTTAAGCATTTTGATGAATATCTTTTAATGACACTTATAATTACTTATATTAGGATGGTAGCCTTGGTAGGGTTATCCAAAAAAAAAATAATTTTGTGTAAATATCTATGAAACAAAATCCCTTACTTACTGATTGACTCAATGGCTCCTCATTAATTCTCACACTCAGGGGCAGTTCTTCATTTACACTTACCCAGTTATTTTCTTACCATGTATTTGAAATAGATCAGAATTTTAAACATTTGACACACCTTACACTATGGCCAACTCTCTCATTTAAAAATTGTCTTTGTTTTATTTCAAATTTGTTTTGTTGCTTCAAATTTTTAAAAGTATTGTGCTTTCATTTCTGTCCCTGCTTTATTTCCTTATAATTTAAATAAGGACAATATAAAAATAGCTCTTTCTAAAAAAAAAAACCCTGATAAACCGCTTTAACAGCTGTAATGTTATCAAGCTTGTGTGGCTGGTGACTAAATTGTGAAAGTGGTTGCAGTATTTAGTTGAGAAGGCAACAGATAAGTTTTTTTTATCCATTGCAACTAGATCTTGAGTCTAGTTCTAGAACTGATGAAACTGAGAAATGTCTCAGACTGTATTTATGTAAACGTATGTAGGTGGGGGATTTAGTCCTTAGGATAATGAAAACTGAAGGCTATGGGCCAAAGAGTATATTTGGATAAGCACTAAGGACAAGGCAAATCAGAGGCATTTTATTCTTATGGGCTACAAATAAAGGGTCAAATGAGAATATATGATGGGATAGTTATATTTTATGTGTAGTAGCTGGCAGCAGATGGCAGAGGAGAGAGACAGTTGGAGAGCTCTCACGCAGGACACGGGACACACATTTGATGCCCAAGGAAAAATCCTTTGTAGAAGAATATATATAAATATACTCCTGCAGGACATCAGCTTTGTCTGCATCAGATGTGGGAAAATATGCAGGTCGCAACTGGGTTTGCATGGCCATCTGAAACACTGCACTCATCCCTAGTCTTCCGACTCAATTCCATTTGATCTTAAAGGGCTATAAATAAATATATAATAAATAAAAAAGTAAATGTAAGGAGGAAGGCCAAATTTATGAAGGATATTGTTTCTTTAACCCTTAAAGTGCTGAGCTGTTTTACAATGAGTGCATAAACAATGGAGGCTAAACTAGTACCACACGAGCCTTAAGGGTTAAGAAGAACAAAAAAAGGATTTCATCATTATGGGCTAATATAAATGCTTACTAAAGAAGTGTATGTAAAGAAATCAAAGACATTCATTTGTACAAATAATTTAATACTTGTTTAATTAAATAATTATTTTAAAACAAATGGTAAACCTAGGCCTTCAGTTGGTTATGCCTTTTATTGGCATACCAAATGATTTATTAAGCCTACATAGGCAGTAAAAAAACACAATTATAAAAGGATTGAAATAATTTTCCTTTTTTTTTTTAGGTGCCTTTCCCACACATGACAAATATTGCTGAAGGTGTAATTGAGGATCCTTGATTTAGTGAAGAATGTGTATTTATGTATATAGTGAATGAAATGAATTACTGTCTGTGTTGAATATGTCATTATTGGCAATGCTTTATTTAGTGGACTTGATTTCTATGTAGTTGTGTAAGTCACTTCTGATACTGTTCTATTTCATTGATTATGTCAGGATATATATATATATAATTAAAATGGGATTTTTTTTTATTTCATTGGTAAAATTTTTGTGTTGATTGCTATGAGATTGAATGTCATTACAACATTAGTGTACTTGGTTTTGAAAGCATAAATTTGTTTTAAGTACAGAAGTGATCTTTCACCTCATCTTCTAGAAATTTGCTGTGTAGCAGTAGATCATTTTAACTGGGTATCAATCTGAAATGTTTCAATGAGGGTACATGGCAAAGCTTATAAAACCAGGCAGATAAAAAATACTTTCTCTGTGTCAATGTAACACTTTCTTTGCTTGGGTGTTCCAACTTCAAGCCCCACCAGCTATGGTATATCTTTGCTTGGGTCTTCCAACTTAAAAGTCCCACCAGCTATGATATATCTTTGCTTGGGTCTTCCAACTTAAAAGTCCCGCAAGATATGGTATATCTTTGCCTTGGTCTTCCAACTTCAAGTCCCACCAGCTATGATATATCTTTGCTTGGGTCTTCAAACTTCAAGTCCCACCAGCTATGATATATCTTTGCTTGGGTCTTCCAACTTAAAAGTCCCGCCAGCTATGGTATATCTTTGCTTGGGTCTTCCAACTTCAAGTCCCACCAGCTATGATATATCTTTGCTTGGGTCTTCAAACTTCAAGTCCCACCAGCTATGATATATCTTTGCTTGGGTCTTCCAACTTAAAAGTCCCGCCAGCTATGGTATATCTTTGCTTGGGTCTTCCAACTTCAAGTCCCACCAGCTATGGTATATCTTTGCTTGGGTCTTCCAACTTCAAGTCCCACCAACTATGGTATATCTTTGCTTGGGTCTTCCAACTTCAAGTCCCACCAGCTATGGTATATCTTTGCTTGGGTCTTCCAACTTCAAGTCCCACCAGCTATGGTATATCTTTGCTTGGGTCTTCCAACTTCAAGTCCCACCAGCTATGGTATATCTTTGCTTGGGTCTTCCAACTTAAAAGTCCCGCCAGATATGGTATATCTTTGCTTGGGTCTTCCAACTTAAAAGTCCCGCCAGATATGGTATATCTTTGCTTGGGTCTTCCAACTTAAAAGTCCCGCCAGATATGGTATATCTTTGCTTGGGTCTTCCAACTTCAAGTCCCACCAGCTATGGTATATCTTTGCTTGGGTCTTCCAACTTCAAGTCCCGCCAGCTATGGTATATCTTTGCTTGGGTCTTCCAACTTAAAAGTCCCGCCAGCTATGGTATATCTTTGCTTGGGTCTTCCAACTTCAAGTCCCACCAGCTATGGTATATCTTTGCTTGGGTCTTCCAACTTCAAGTCCCACCAGCTATGGTATATCTTTGCTTGGGTCTTCCAACTTAAAAGTCCCGCCAGATATGGTATATCTTTGCTTGGGTCTTCCAACTTAAAAGTCCCGCCAGATATGGTATATCAAGTGTAGATTGTGATCTTTTATTTCCCTCAATGAACGTCGGCCAACTGGTGAGGACATTTGTGTCCCAACCTCTATCCTCTCAAAGAAGTTGTCCTGTCCTGATGCTCTTAACACCGCCCTATTGTTCCAAAGGTATAACTTTTTTGATAATTCTCCGGACATTGGTTCCCTATATTACTTTTTTTTTTTTACGAGGTGAGGAAACTTGGTGTATTGGCTGTAACCTGCAGCCTCTGTCACACACACACACAGATTTTAATATCAATATCTGCTATTTCAATAATAAAATTTGACTATGAAATTTAATGCATTTCTTAATATTTAAACTATTGTTTTCTTATTTAATGTAGATTGATCAACTTACAAAATAGTCAAATAAAAAGTTGAGCTTGAATCAAATTAAGAAATGACAATCTTGTGGAGCAAATAGTCACATGTCTTATGGGAATATCTCCATTTCCTAGAAGGTCACTCGACTTTAGGGGACTGTAATTTATAATTTTGGGTTTCTTTTTTTTAGCTGATTTCGCTTAATGTATCTTTCTTGTATCTACTTATTTTTAAAGTAAAGTTACCTTTCAGACCTTGTGATCTATAGGGCAAATGATATAAAGGTCATCATGTGGCCAGCACAACGACCAACTTTCTTTACTTTTTCCCCAACTAATGTCATATACCCATTAGAGCTGGGTGGATGCAAAGGTGCATTAAAGATCTGGAATTGAAAAATCCAATTCTTCCCCAGGACCCTTGATTTGGAAGCCAAGCATTCAGCCACCACGCCTCCCCTCCTTACTTTTTAAAATAATTATTTTGTATCTATTCAAGGGAGCAGGATAGAATAGGAATGTCTTTGAACATTTTCTATGAATCTTTAAAAAAGAACATACAAAAAAAAAAAAAAAAAAAAGAATCTTTTCTTATATAATACAGACGTTACTTCAAAAAAGAAGATGATTACATCCTACGCGTCATGCATTTAGTCATGCATATTAACCAATGACTTAAATTCTGCCAAGTCACTGGTTTTCCTGGCTAGCTCAGGCAACCCATTCCATGCTCTAATAGCACTAGGGAAGAAGGAGTATTTGTACAAATTTGTCCTAGCATATTGGACGAGGAATGTGCCTTTATCTTTGTGTCTTTCAGAGTATTTTATTAAATTCTGTTTTTGTATTTGAAGATTATGGTTCAGTGTTTTATGTATGATTGCTACTTTACTTTTGAGCCTTCTGTCCTGAAGACTTTCTAAATTTAGTGATTTTACTAAAGGTGTTACTCTAGTCAAATGTGAATATTCATTTGTTATGAATCTCACTGCTCTATTTTGTGTCTGTTCCAGTTTCTTAATGTTTTCTTGAGTTGAGGGGTCCCAAACGGAGGATGCATATTCTATTATTGGCCTAACCAAGGTTAAATAACATTTTAGTTTTATGTTCTTATTTGATTTATAGAAATTTCTTTTAATAAATCCTAATGCTTTGTTTGATTTTTTTGTAGTTTCATCAATATGTGGATTCCATGATAGTTTTTCATTTATTATAACACCTAGGTATTTTGCGTTTTTAGTCTGTGTTACTGGTTTGCCATGAATAAGATAAGTGGAATTAATTTGTTTTCGTTTTTTTGTTACTCTTAACAACTGACATTTTTCTGGGTGGAAAGACATGCTCCAATTTGATTCCCATTTCTGTAATTCATCTAATTCTTTTTGTAAAATATCTGTGTCTTGTGTTGTTTTTATTGTTCTATATATTATGCAATCATCTGAAAATAATCTGACTTTTGTTCCTGAACTAATGCAATTTGGTAAATCATTTATGTAAATTAAAAATAGTAGTGGACCCAAGACTGTTCCTTGAGGTACACCTGAGTTTACTGTTAACGGTGTTGATTTAGAGCCATTTATTATTACAGTTTGTTCTCTCCCTATCAGAAAATCTTTAATCCACTGATGCAGTGGACCATTAATGCCGAAATATTTTAATTTTTTTAAGCAAACTATGGTGGTGAACTTTGTCAAAAGCCTTAGAAAAATCTAGTAAGATAGCATCTATTTGTTCACTATTATCTAAACCTTTTGAAAAATCATCAATTAGTCCTATTAGTTGTGTTTCACATGATCTATATTTCCTAAAGCCATGTTGGTATGGTGTGAGGACATTATGTTTGTCTAAGTGGTTTATGATGTTGCTACATATTATGTGTTCTAGGATTTTACATGTGATACTGGTAAGTGATACTGGTCTGTAGTTTCCTGGGTCAGATTTTTCTCCTTTTTTAAATAGGGGGGTGACATTAGCTTCTTTCCAGTCCTTTGGTACTCTACCCTGGTTAAGTGAAGCCTGAAAGAGTATTTTGAACACTGGGGCTAGCTCATTGCTTAGTTCTTTGAGTAATCTAGCTGGAATACCATCAGGTCCAGACGCTTTATTTGGTTTGGTGTTGGCTAATAGTTTTTGAATTCCATTTTCTTGTACTACTATATCTTCTATGTTGTCTACTTGGTTCAAATTCAGTAATATGTCTTTGTCTCCTGGGGCTAAGAATGCTGATGCAAAGTATTTGTTTAGGATGTTTGCTTTAGTTTCATTATCATTATGTATTATGTTATGTTCATCTTTTAATGGCGCTATGCCTGTTGTTTCCATTTTCTTAGACTAAATGTATGACCATAGGTTTTTGTTGTTATCTTTAGATATTACTTTGTTTATGTATTCACTCTGCAGCTGTCTGCTTACTTTTTGGGTTAAGTGTTTAATTTTAATATACTTTTTGTAAACTCTTTCTGTATTAGTTTCTTTAAATTTTCTATATAGGTTTCTATATAGGTTTTCCTTCTGTTTACAAAGCTTCTTTAGTCTATTATTATTTTCTGTTACTGTTTAGCATTCGTATAGGCATATAATCAGAATAGCAATTAAATTAACTGTTATTAACAGAATATCCATTAAACTAACTGTATATAAACAGAATATCAACGAAATGAAATGGGAAACTATTGTACAAACTTTTAATTAGCTGTTCATAATTTACAAAGAAAATATGAAGTGTAGCTTGTCAGCTGATGACCTTGATCGAATCTACACAGAAGAATAATTAAATACACCATCAATTAACTCGAGACCATTCGTCATAGAAGGCTTTAACACTGACCTCCAACGTCACTACCTGTGGGCAGTTTCAACCAATAGCTAGTTACCACCTGTGACTTGGCCACAGGTTGTGACGTTGCATGTCAGTATTCAGGCCTTCTGTAACGGTTGGTCTCGAGTGAACTCTACAAGATTTATTGAATGAGCTCAGCAAACGGCCCTAAAAGTGAAATGATTGATCAAAAGACAAAACCCTCTAAACCAATCCGGGTTACGCCCAAAAAAAAAAAAAAAAATTCAAATAAACAGATAAATTATGGTGAGAATAGACAGGAGCTAAGCTGTGAAACATTTCTTTTGTCTATTTGTCTTCTGGTGCTTACAAATGTTCTGTCTGTGACCGTGAGTGTGTTTCTAGGATTGGCCTCTTTATTCAAAGGGAAAGTTGCAAAGGGAAAAGAGTAACTCCGAAAGACACAAAAAAGAAAGAGGCACATTTCTTATTCCATACGCTAGAAGTAATTTGTACAAGCGCTCCTTCTTCCCTAGTGCCATAAAAGAATGGAATTCGTTGCCTGAATCAGCCAGGAAAACCAACAACTTGGCAGAGTTTAACATTCATGACTAAATTGACACATGAAATGCGTAGGACGTAATTATCTTCTTTTTCTTTTGAAGTAGGCCTAACGTTTTTAAAATAAGTCATTGGCTAATATGCATGACTAGATGCATGACTCGAAGGACGTAATCATCTTCTTTTTTAAAGTAACATCTGTATCTTATAAGATAAGATAAGATCTCTTGACACGTAAAAAGCCACAGACTTTCCGCGGTGCACCAATTCACCAATGTTTTCTAGATCTAAAGGAAAACCCCACAAACAATTCTGCACTATCCCAATATACCAAGCCTGTATCTATAAATTCAATTTAGTAAATAGTGTTTTTAAAATTCATGTTAGTCTAAGTGTATAGACAGATCTAGATTTTCTAGATGTATTTTGAAAAGAAAATCTAAACAATAGAGCTATCGCTAGTTTTTGAAAGGTAAACTTTAAAAAAAAAAGAGATGTTTCTATAGTAAGACATTGACCTACAGTCTTATATCTCACTATGTGTGTGCAGAGATAAATCGATGCATAAAAAAATATTTTGTTATTGATGGTCCATTGCATCAGTGGATAAAAGATTTTCTGATAGGGAGAGAACAAACTGTAATAATAAATGGCATTAAATCAACACCAATAACAGTAAACTCAGGTGTACCTTTTTTGAAGTAACGTCTGTATTACTCTGTATTATATAAGATAAGATAAGAACAGTCTTAGGTCCACTACAATTTTTAATTTACATAAATGATGTAACAAATTGCATTAGTTCAGGAACAAAAGTCAGATTATTTGCAGACGATTGCATAATATATAGAACAATAAAAATAACACAAGATAAAGAAATTTTACAAAGAGAATGGGAATCAGATTGGAGCATGTCTTTCCACCCAGAAAAATGTCAGTTATTAAGAGTAACAAAAAGCTAAAACAAATTAATTCCACGTATCTTATTCGTGGTAAACCAGTAACACAGACTAAAAACGCAAAATACCTAAATGAAAAACTGTCATGGAATCCACATATTGATGAAACTATAAAAAAATCTCACAAAGCATTAGGATTTATTAAAAGAAATTTCTATAAATCAAATAAGAACATAAAACTAAAATGTTATTTAACCTTGGTTAGGCCAGTAATAGAATATGCATCCTCTGTTTGGGACCCCTCAACTCAAGAAAACATTAAGAAACTGGAACAGGCACAAAATAGAGCAGTGAGATTTTAACAAACGAATATTCACATTTGACTAGAGTAACACCTTTAGTAAAATCACTACATTTAGAAAGCCTTCAGGATAGAAGACTTAAAAGTAAAGAATCAATTATACATAAAACACTGAACCATAATCTTCAAATACAAAATTTAATAAAATACTCAGAAAGACACAAATATACAGGCACACTCCTCATTCCATATGCTAGCGCTATTAGAGCATGAAATGGATTGCCTGAACTAGCCAGGAAAACCAGTGACTTGGCAGAATTTATGTCATTGGTTAATATGCATGACTAAATGCATGACGCAATCATCTTCTTTTTTGAAGTAACGTCTGTATTATATAAGATAAGATACAGATACTGAGATAAATCTATAAAATAAGTATAATTCTAATCTAGATGTAAAAAAATGTTTGTAAAATGTTTTACATGTTTCGGATGTTCCTTCAGAGTTGAAGATAGTTTTCTTCCTAGTCCAAACCTCCCGCAGGACGACGGGGATGGGTTTGAACCCGGGACCATCGATAAATCCAAACGTCAGTCTAGCGCGCAAACCGCACGACCAGGCAACCATCCTCGACAAGGCTACCACCCTAGATGACTAGAGGCATTGGTATTGGAAGCGCTTTTAATTATTTTCCTTGACGTTTAATCAGTTAGCTCATTTTTTTTAAAGGAATTTGAATTATCACTTATTTGTTTTTAATTACTGGAACAAAAAAAGTATGGTTTACCGATAGGTTTGCAAAGACTGCCCTTTGAGAGAGATATTTAATCAGTTTAAAAGGTTACAAGGATTGTATGCACGCACTGTCCTTGACGCAATAAAGCTCCATGCTGACATTACTCTATTAGGGCACGGTCAAGGCAGGGCCGGCCTTGGACATAGGCAAACTAGGCAGCCGCCCAAGGCCTCCGATTGGTGGGAGCCTTGCACAGGACTCCAACATTTTTTAAAGAGAAGTAACAGCGAAACTTGTCCTCCCAATGCGTCACCATCAAATCGCTTATTTTTCTTATTTTTTCTATTTCATTTGGGGCCACCAAGTTCACTTCGCCCAGGACCTCCAATTATCTAAGGCCAACCCTGGTCCAGTTATTTGGTAGTGTTCTTTAAGATTTGCCTGTCTCCTAATAGGACAGCCCCCCCCCCTTCCATATACTAGTACTATCGTTTAGTTCCTTTAGTGATGTGTCGAAATCGCTTCTGAGAACCAAGCAGTTGTTGAGGATGTGTTCTACGGTCTCGTCCTCCTTGTGGCAGTGTCGAAATGGGTTTCGATCGGACAGTGTCTCGTGCGAAAACGTGCCGAAATTGCTTGATCCTTTCTGTCTAGCTGCCTCCATTCGTCCTTCCTGTTTGAGCGTTTGAGAACCTTCCAGACTTCCCGTCCCGTGCTACACTGGTTCCAACTATAGTACCACTTGGACTTGTTGCATTCACAAATCCTAGCTTTTGCACTCTCGTATGTTTGTGGCTCCTGTGCGTTCCTGGCTTGGCCTAACTGTCGGCCTTCTCGTTTCCTTTGATTCCACAATGCGATCAACATATGTAGGCTACCTTGTGCTTTCCTTCTAGGCGTTCCACGCACGCCATTTCCTTTTCCAGTGGGGTAGACCACGTCTCTGGACTCTAGAGAGATTGTGGGCAGGAAGGTTAATCTGTAAAGAGAGTCGCGTGGGCCGTTGTCCTGTGTGCTCCACCGAGTTTTTAGTTTCTTCCTCGACGTGTGTATAACTACATTCAACGCAAAATTGGTGGCTAGTATCATGTCTATGTTACGCGATAAAAAGTCAACGAAAAAGAAAAACGAAACAAAACAAACACAAACAAAAAACATACAGCCATCTAAATTTAAAAAATGCCAATGTTTTGCTTTGCCGGTCTTCAAGTTGTCCTAAACATGGCGGCCAAACCCATCAAAGTTGTGATCACTGGAGCCAGTGGAGAGATTGGTCTGATGGTCAGCTACATGATGGCCAAGGAAGAAATCTGTGGAGCTGGCCAGCTCATCGACCTGGTCATGGTGGAGAATCGGAGCAGGATGAAGCAGTTGAGAGGTGCAGTGGGTGAGGTGGGTAACAGCTGGTCTCTCGTTATGTCTGTCTCTCGATCCCTCCTCTCTCTCTCTCTCCGAGTCAGAAACCCCATTGACAACGAAAAACATGCTGAGAATTACTCCCTTAGAGCACGTGAGAGGAAGCGAGCAGTGAGTCTTAAGGTTGTCTTGTCCCCGTACAAGGACAACCTCTGTGTCGTACATGAACCAGTATTTTCTCTATCTATAGCTTGTCCCAATCGTCCTTCGTGCAGAACTCTGCATTCGTAAAGAATGTGTTCTATTGTTTCGTCGTCCTCCATGCAGTGGCGACACCGTGTGTCGTAGTTCTCCTTCCATCGTCCGAGGTAAGCACCAATTGGACAATGGCCGACCCGGAACTGGGCTAGGACTGCCTGTTCCGCACGATTAAGTTGCCACCATGCATCCCTTCTGTCTGGTCTCCTCATTGCCCGATAAAGCTCACGCCCCTTGTCCGAAGAATCCCAGCCGTCGTGCCAAAGTGTCAACATGCGCTGGTTGACTAGGGATCGTACACTTTCATATGAGTACGGTTCATCATTTTCGAGCGCCGTTGCGACCGCGGTTTTCGCGAGCTGGTCAGCCAAATCGTGGCTGACCACCCCACAATGGGCGGGCACCCATTGCAAAGTAACGTTCACGCCGAATCGTAGGAGACGCCCTCCGACCGTTAGGACGTCCCATACCCTTCTAGCACCTTCATCCAGCCGTTCTATGGCCTCCAGTGCGGCCACCGAGTCCGTGAAAAGAACTATGTCGTGCGCTGACGCAGTTCCGTTACGTACCATCGTAGCCACCCAGTCCAGTGCTTGGAACATTGCTTCGAGTTCAGCCTCGAGGCTGCTTTTCTGCTGACAGGGACCACTGAGCTCGTCACTTTCGGGATTGCCAGAGAGTCGAACTACCGCTCCGTACCCAGCTTTCACAGTTCCCTCGAGCGTCCGCACAGAACCGTCTGTGTAGATGGTGGTTACTCCGGCTGGATATGATGCGATAGTCTCTCTGGCTGCTTGTAGTAGCCGTGTGGTTGGACTCTGCTTCGTCACCACTGGGTCAAGTAGGCTCTTCCGTATCGTCGGCATGCCGAGAGCCTCCATCGGAAAGATAGAACCGGACGGGGAAAGAGCAGCCCGCTCCACCGGCAGATTCGCCTCTCTGACCAGCCCGCGTGCCACATGCATGAAACAAGGCCGGTTTTTGAGGCGTCTCCTACCCTCCCAGTTGTCGACCAGACTTCTGAGTGGGCATCCATCTTCCAGCCGCATATATCTCTCGTGAGCTAGTATGACGGCTCGTTCTCTGCGCAATTTCAACGGTGGGATGTTTGCCATAATCTCGCCAGCGGCAATTGGCGTCGTCCTAAAGGTTCCACAGATTAGTCTTAAGGCTTGGTTCTGAACAGAGTCTAGGCTTGCTAAGGTCGTTTGCGAGGCCCAGACCTGAACAGGAAGACTGTAGTCCATGTGAGAGCGTACTGCACCCATGTACAGTCCTCTCAGCACGTCAGCTCTCGCTCCCCACTTCGTTCCAGCTAGTTTCTTTACGATATTCAGCTTCTCGGAAGCTGTTTCTTTTACCTGCTGAATATGATCGCACATAGTCAGTTTCTGATCGAGAATTACTCCAAGGTACTTGGGCTTTTTATCCCATTCCAGAATCTTGCCATCCATTCTAAGCTCGACAGGTTCCTTCAATATATCACGGCCCAGCGTAAACCATGAGTAAACCGACTTCGAGTGGTTTACCTCAAGGTTCCACATTCTGGCGTAGCAGGATATAGTTGTTAATGCCTGCTGGAGAGTGTCAATGAGTTGTTGACGGTCTCTCCCTGACTCCCACAACACGATATCATCTGCAAACAACAGCTTCTGACATTTCAAAAGAGCCGGCAAGTCGTTGATAAAGACCAAAAACAGCGTACAGCTGAGTGCCGATCCCTGCGGCACCCCCTGCTCAAGTGGAAGTTTCCTCGACAAGTGCTTACCAACACGAGTCTGTACCGTTCTTTCCGTGAGGAAATTTTGGATCCACCTAAGCATATATGAACCGACACCTAAGTTCATCAGTTTCAACAACAAGCCGGGCCTCCATACTCTGTCGTAGGCCTGCTTGAGATCGATAAATACCGCTAGCGTCGACTGACCAGGTCGATTTGTGTTGCCCCACTGGAAGCCATCCGCCACTTTCTGCATGAATAACGTCACTTGATCGATCGCATTTCGTTGCCTCCTGAACCCGCCCTGTTCAGGAGCAATGAGACCCTTCGTTTCTAGAAACCATGTGAGCCTTCTGTTGACCATGCGTTCGGCCGCCTTCCCGACGTTGGACGTCAACGAGACGGGTCGGTAGCTTTCTGCACGATCTGGGATTTTCCCCTTTTTGAGCAGGGGAACAATCGTTGCCACTCGCCAAGCCTTGGGGAAATCCCCCTTAGTCCAAGTACGATTGATCAAATCCAACAGTTTCCTTCTGCCTATGGGACCGAGATGTTTCAGCATTTCGTTGCTGACCCCATCTGGCCCCGGTGCCTTTCGCAACTTGCACTTCCGAAGTGCAATGTCTAGCTCTCCGTAGGTAAAAGAGTTGATGAATGTGCTCGTCTCATCCTCACCATAGACATATCTGCGTTTCGCTTTCGCCTTCCTGATGCTGTCTAGAGCTTTCGACACTTCGCTCCTCTCACCCGTCCTAGAGATAGCCGCAAAGGCATGGTTTAGAGCGTCCGACCGTTTAGAGTCAGTGACCACCAAGCCTTGAGCCGTTTGCAGGGGCGCAGCTGCTTTTGGTTCTTTCGCCCTGGTTAGGTTATTGAGAAGTTTCCATGCCTGTCGTCCGTCCGCAAGATCCAGGTTAGCACATGTCTTCGCCCACTTCTGTCTCGTACCCTCCGCAATGGCTTCCTTTACCTCCGCCGTTAGCTTGTTGTAAGCTCTTCTGGTTTCATCGGTTTTTCTACGACTATGCTGCCTGCGTGCAGCCCGCCTTAGTCGGATTAGGCGTGCCAGTGCGGGAGACCAAAAGTGACTAAACTTGCGCCCCCCGTAGGACCTCGGGATAGCTTTTCGAGCAGCACCTAAGATGGCTTTGACAAAGAGTCCGTAAGTCCGGTTAATGCAATCTGCTTGAATATCCAATCCGTCCAGAGCTACATCCGATGCACTCCTAAACAGATCCCAGTTAGCACGTTTATACACCCATTTTGGTTCTGTATATGGGGTACTCACGCTGAGCTTTCCGAGTTCGATTGTGACCAAGACCGGCAGATGATCACTACCGACATCGTTGAGCACGTCCACTCTTGACTGGGACCTTAAGTCAGCTGACACCAGGGACAAGTCTGGCCGCGACATACCCCCATGCCCGGTGTGCAGAAAGGTCGGGGGGCTGTCTTTGCCCTGCAAAACAACCAGATTTGTTTCGTCACATATCTCAAGTAGCCGGCGCCCTCGGACATCAGAGTCCGCGCATCCCCACGCTGGGGACTTAGCGTTAAAATCACCCGCAACGATCATCCTTGTACCAAAAGGCTCTTGCAGTTTGAATTGCAACTCAGACTTAGGTGGATTGTATAAGTTTACGCATGTGAATCGCTGACCATATTTGTACACCTCCACTGTCAAAGTGTCAGTCCCACCGGGTCCCGCAGGGGCGCTGGATTCCACTACTCGGGCTGTAAGCGTATTACGTACGAACGTTACAAGTACCTGGCACCTCGAGCAGGAACACCGGTAGGCTGTGAAGCCGTAAAGAAGAGGTGGCCCCTCGTCTGAGCGTAAAGTCTCTTGGCACAGTAGGACATCTGCCTCATATTGCTCTGCTATCGTATAGACCTCAATCCGTTTCAGCGAGAACTGCCGATTCAGATTGAGGTGGATAATTCGTAGCTGTTTGCTTCGGTCGTAACCGGGTGGGGGGGCACCACTCCCCCCTGCCTTGCCTCCTGGTGCGTTCACCTTTCGGGTTCTGGTGAATGAGGGTGTACCACGTCCTCTAGCTTTGCCTCCTGGTACGGTCACCTTTCGGGTTTTCGTGGGGGGCACAACTCCCCCGTTTGTGCGTGAGGCCATCGTGGCGCTCTGGGCTAGTGGGCTGGGCTCAGGCGTCGTACCTGAGGGATGCTGGCCACCTGTCTCACATCCTATGGTATTGCCGGTCTTTTGGTGGGGCACGACTCCACCGTATGTGCTTGAGGCCATCGTGGCGCTCTGTGTTAGTGGGCTGGGCTCAGGCGTCGTACCTGAGGGATGCTGGCCACCTGTCTCACATCCAGAGGAAACCGTTTCCTCCCGCGTTTTCTTGTCCGATAGTAGCACATTTTTCGACCACAAACCTATCGTTGCCGTTGTGTGGTCGGAGCCTGTTAGACCGGTAATGCTCATACCCGCGTTTTCGACACTTGACTTGACTTGCATAGATAGAGAGAAATTTTGCCCCGGGGGGGGCGGACTGGTTGCATGTATGACACACAGGCTGTCCCATCGTTGAGACAATAGCTGAGTGTCCTGGACTGGTGTCCAAGACCGCTAAACCCATTGTCGGCACTGCGAGCTTGCCCTCGAGAGAGGGGAAATTTTGGAGACCGTCTCTTTCAACGTTCGTTACCAATGCCGTCGGCGTGGCGGCTTAGTGCGATGCCGGTGTCTCCGGAAACACTGGCCCCGAGGTCCCCCAACGTTTATGGCGCGCCGTATCGTAGCACGCTGGACTCCGATCTTTTCACCCCCGTACTCAGCCTTGTGAGCCGAATGCAGTGGCTACTAAGTTAACCATGCTCCCCCACTCGGTGGGAGGCGGAGACGTGTGGCTGTTTTTATTTTATATTGATCACCTGGCCTTTAAAACCTGTAATCAAAAACCAGTTCCTCTTGGCCACCCCCACATGGGGTGTTCACGCGACAACCACGATGAGGTGGGATCTGGAATTGCCGCGGCTAGTATCATGTCTATGTTACGCGATAAAAAGTCAACGAAAAAGAAAAACGAAACAAAACAAACACAAACAAAAAACATACAGCCATCTAAATTTAAAAAATGCCAATGTTTTGCTTTGCCGGTCTTCAAGTTGTCCTAAACATGGCGGCCAAACCCATCAAAGTTGTGATCACTGGAGCCAGTGGAGAGATTGGTCTGATGGTCAGCTACATGATGGCCAAGGAAGAAATCTGTGGAGCTGGCCAGCTCATCGACCTGGTCATGGTGGAGAATCGGAGCAGGATGAAGCAGTTGAGAGGTGCAGTGGGTGAGGTGGGTAACAGCTGGTCTCTCGTTATGTCTGTCTCTCGATCCCTCCTCTCTCTCTCTCTCCAGACGGAGCTCTCCTATACACCGCGTTTTAGTGAACTTATAATTTAGACAATCAGAATTGGGTTAAAGCAGTGCAGCTTTTATTCATCTCACTGTTCCTATTCATCTCACTGTTCCTTGAGTGGTGTCTTTTTATTTATGTCACTGTTCCTTTAGTTTGTGTCTTTTTATTCATGTCACTGTTCCTTGAGTGGTGTCTTTTTATTTATGTCACTGTTCCTTGAGTGGTGTCTTTTTATTTATGTCACTGTTCCTTTAGTTTGTGTCTTTTTATTTATGTCACTGTTTCTTGAGTTTGTGTCTTTTTAGTCATGTCACTGTTCCTTGAGTGGTGTCTTTTTTTTCATGCCACTGTTTCTTGAGTTTGTGTCTTTTTATTTATGTCACTGATTCTTTAGTTTGTGTCTTTTTATTTATGTCATTGATTCTTTAGTTTGTGTCTTTTTATTTATGTCACTGTTCCTTGAGTGGTGTCTTTTTATTTATGTCACTGTTCCTTGAGTGGTGTCTTTTTATTTATGTCACTGTTCCTTTAGTTTGTGTCTTTTTATTCATGTCACTGTTCCTTGAGTTGTGTCTTTTTATTTATGTCACTGTTCCTTTAGTTTGTGTCTTTTTATTCATGTCACTGTTCCTTGAGTGGTGTCTTTTTTCATGACACTGTTCCTTTAGTGGTGTCTTTTTAAATTTATGTCACTGTTCCTTTGGTGTTTTTTTTTTAAATTCATGTCACTGTTCCTTGAGTGGAGTGCCTTTGTATTTATGTCACTGTTTCTTTAGTTGTGTGTCTTTATATTCATGTCACTGTTTCTTGAGTAGTGTGTCTTTTCATTCATGGCTCTATTTCATGCCTGTCCCCCCCCCTCTAGATAAAAACATGCAACTTGACTAACGTCCAGAACTACATAACCACTGACAATCTGATTGAGGCATTTACCGATGCAGATATTATTTTCTTAGTGGGAGGTCTCTTCTCTGCGCCAGGATTCTCACGGAATGACGTCATCGGAATGAATGCTTTGGAATTCAAGGTCTGTTATTTTTATTATGCTCAACCAATCAAAACACTAGAAAAAATTGTCGGTGAAGATTATTTTAAAAAAATTTTTACCGCCTGTTAAAATATTAAGCAAAAGAGGCTTTAGAAGTTACAAAGCCAGATTTAATGCAGTGTAGACAGTGCAGCCTCCCAGAGCCTCACCCTGATAATGGTTTCCTCCACAAGCTAAACAATAAAAGTAATGTACAAACACTATCGGTAATGATACACAAGCAGATACGGGTTGCATAGAACATTTACAAGTGTATAGACCCCTCAAGCTACACTAGAATACAATGCACTCAGCAATAGAAATATACATTTTTCAAATAAATAGATTTAAGAAAATTGTGCTGAGAATAGACAGGAGTTAATTTGTCATACATTCACAAAAAAAATCGTGCACAGGGCCCCCGACTTAAATCCGGCCCTGGAAGAATATTCGAGCTATAATAACAACGGATTAAATCTCAGATGACCAGGACTCGTTTAGACTTTCACGGTCAACCATTTCGTCAGTCTAGTGGATGTAGATAATACCTAGAAAGAAACATTCAAACTACAATGTATTTGTTTTCTTGTATATTTTACGACTTCAATCTTTCGTTTTATGATTTTCTCATTATCATATCAATATCATTCATTTAGCGCTACATATAGTCACATCAAAACATACTAACTTACATAATGTAGACATTACCAGGTAGCCCAATTTTGCTTTCATTTGGTTGTGTTG
Organism: Biomphalaria glabrata; assembly: GCF_947242115.1. NCBI lineage: Eukaryota > Metazoa > Mollusca > Gastropoda > Planorbidae > Biomphalaria > Biomphalaria glabrata. Next base: position 12,657,354 of record NC_074720.1, read on the forward strand.
ATAGGAAATAGGTTTGGCCTTGTCCAAAGTGGCCAAAGCGACAGTGAAGATTGTTGTCGTGGTGGAGCCTCAGAATATCAACCTAATGGTATTGAGGTAATGTATTTTTAAAAATATTGGCCAACAAATGGTTGCTGTAGATAAAAAGTTTCATTCGAGCTCTAGAGATCTAAGGAGCTTGGAGATGTTAGTGTCACACGTTTCCATGGCATTTGAACCAAACAAAACAAAACGCGTTTACTTCCCTCAACAAAAGTGAGTTCGACTTTCCTTTAAATGACGTTAAAAATCTCAGCCGCCAAATGGATTCGAACCCGAAACATCCTTTTCATTATTAAAGCGCTTTACCACTCAGCCTTATGTATTTCAATATTAAAAAATTAAAATGAACTGTCACTTTATATTTCATTGTTAATTTACTTATAATTAATATTTATTTTCAATACGAAATAACGTGATACTAAGAATATGAAACAGTGTCCATGATTATTCTCGCATTTGGTTAATTCTTTAGCTGTGCTTTTTTTTGTGAAGTACGCACCGGTACGGCGTACCGGCACCTTTTTCAATGTGAGGAAAAATTTTTTACTTTTCTTGTATTTTTTTAACGTTAATTATTAATTAATTAATAGTTAAAGTTAGGCAATCAATCACTGTGTACCGGCACCTATTGTTTTAATTTTTTTCTACAACCCCCCCCCCCCCCCCCCCACTGTTCTTTAGCCAACTGAAACATGCGCCTCACACTTTGTATGTTACCATGAGAAGAATTTTTATGTTCTTTCAGTTATTTCGCACCAGATCTGAAACCCTGCAACCTGACAGCTCTGTCCAGGGTTGACCATAACCGAGCTCAGACGATGTTAGCAAGAATGTTGAATATATCGTCTGACAAAGTAAGTCTCGTCTCAGGCGGATCTTAATTGACATAGAAGCTGTATTTGGTAATGTCCGTCGTTGGCAGTGGCTGCCTTTTCTAACAGAAAGAGATATGAATATACACTACATGCATACTTTACTAACCTCATATCTAAGGAAATATCTTTCATGTGGAAAACAAATTGCATCAACATAATCTATTTTCAATATCATAGAATTAAAAATGATTCTAAATGTTACTAAAAACTATACCAAACACACGACAACTTGCAGTCTGAATTCTTTCATTTAAATACATAGGTAGCATGTTTCTTATGTGTATATAGAGTCTGAGTTTGGTGCCAAATGTAATGCAAAGTGTTTGGATTCTGGATCCCATCAGCAAGGCTGAGAGAGGGATCATGAAGTCTCCCATGATCCCTTAATCTAAAGCCCAGGAATGAACCCGTAGCCTATAGGAAACTTTGGTACTGCAGCAAAGCGGCTATATATAAATATATATAGGCCTCATGGGCGGACTGGCTATATGGGCATTCGGGCAAATGCCCGGTGGGCCGGTAACCAAATGGGCAGGCAGGGCCACCAAAAGGGCCGCATGGATGCCAGTATTAAAGGTTTTATAGTATTCTCTTATAAAAGGGGTCCTCTTAGCCTCGTGTTGAAAATCTTTTACAGACATTTTTCAGTGTAATACTAATTTAATGTAACACATTTTCCGAAATAATAATCCGCAGACAGTGCTACTAGCAAGCCGTATTCCTCTAGGGCCTACACACTTAGCGATTAAAAAACTAACATAAGACCTATATTTCTTATAAGGATATAGTGTTCACTGTATGCATGTGTACAGTTATCGATACAATATCAAAGTTAACAGTGACTTTGAGGACAGGTAGACTTAGAATTAAAGGTTCATCATATGACATACACGTTATGGGCCGGATGGTATAGAAATGCCCGGGCCGATTTTGATACCTTGTCTGCCCCTGATAGGCCTACTGAGAAATAGAGTCTAACTAAAGGTTTCCTATTTAATTGTGTGGGCAACACATAGGCCCTACACTTAAAATGTATTGGCCTATCCATGGCCTATCTATAGACCTATATCCGTACATATTATTGAACAGGTGGCCATTCAGTGTAAATAAACAGGCAGTGTCAATTAAATTAAAAACCCATATGTGCTTATTATTGTCCAGATTGTCCATCTCACTATGTGGGGGAACAGATCAATCACAATATTTCCCGACATAAGACACGCCAAGATTGAAATCAAAGGGAAACTACTGCCTGCCTACGAGGCAATTAAAGATGATTTCTACCTCAAGTACAAATTCACGGAAGAGCTCCAAAACAGAGAAGCAGAAATTTTAAAAGTTAAGTATTGCAGAAGCAGTATGACTAACACTTAGTTCTACAGACCAAATCTAGATCTAGACGTCTACTAGATCATTACCCCATCCCTAATAGTACGTAAGGATCATTCAATCTTCACTGCTCTTTTTTTTAAATTTAGCATGCATTCAGTAATATTAATAATTAAGAGAATTAATCAAAAGCTTAGAGTTAGACTTAGATTCTAGAGTAAGTTAGAGTAGTATCAGTACTAGTCACGACTAGTGTTATACCGATATTTACTTGTGTAGCAGGCAGTGGTTACGCCGTATAGATCTACAGTCTCTTACCGTCACCTATATTAAATGTTAACGTAACACAAATAGTCCAAGATTTAAACTACAATTTTACATACTACTTCATAATGTGTCTTAAAACGAATAGATATTAATTAATAATATCGTTTTATCCCGTGCTTTTAAGATTGTCCTATATAATACTGTTGTAACCCTGCCCTGCGCACGAGCGCACTATTGAACCAGAACAGGAAGGCACTAGGATAGGGAAAGAACAGGATAGCAAGCGATTGTGAAGAGTCAGAATGGGTGGAAGCTAAGAAGCCGTCTTTTGTGTTTCATGAAGGCTGTAGTAGGGACCTGGAGCGATGCGAGGAAGGCTGTCGTTGGTCCGCATTCAGGTTGCTGGTGAAAGACTGGTAGAATTAGTAACAAGACTCTTGGAATGCAGAAGCCTGTTATGGTTATGTGTTTGTCCTTGTAAATAAACACTCTTATTTATTTACTGTAGAACCTCATTGAGTTGCCTGCCTTAGAGTTACAACAATACTGTCTTTAATTCAGTCACAAGAAGCACTGGCACTTCAGACATCAATATGGTCCAACACCAAGCCGTGTTTATGCCATCTCCCATTTAGCTCGAGCCTGTCTTTATGGTCCCTTAAGCTATGTCTTATTGATTCTCTTATTCTTGTGCTGCTTTCACATTTGATAAATGGTTATGCTCCAATCAAGAGTTATAAAACACATGCTAGTCCGCACAGCTTTTCAGACGCTCTTGAAAGAACTGGATATCGCTTTAGTAAACCGTTAAAACGTTTAATTAGAGGGAAAATGGTCGTCGAGTCTTCTACTCAAATCTTCTCTATTCTGCCTTCCCTTAAATCCGGCCCTGCTGCTATAGTTTACAATCAAAGCAAAAGCTCCTGCCTGCTAACTCTTGTCTGAATAGATCCGACGTGAACATTATATGATTTTATAGTTTTAGACTTGAAACAAAGAGACAGCAACATTATGTGTTTCTTTTCACGCTCATACCGAGGATGGACGAACAAAGATAGACTTGAATAATAAATAGCACTGCCTAGAATTAATCTTGTTTTAAGAAGCACACATAACTGAAATTAGGTTACATGCCAAAATTTCGTACGAAAAAGTAGCGCTGACGAAATGGTGTCTTTAAAATGTCTGTAAAAAATCATATTTATCTGGAGGCAGCAGAGGTTTGAATTCTGAGTTTTTCTTCTCCCTCGGGCAGGAGGAACTCGTTAGCTTTAGGTGGCAACCAATGTTTTGTCCTACACGCTAAGATCCTAAACGTTATCACCGACAGCACCACGGGGGTGGGATGGGGCTGGGGGGGCGCGAGACATCGGGGAGATTGGTCAAGAGGCCATAAGGTGAAAATCTGCAAAATCACTAACTCAGAATTGACAATATGTTTCAGAAGAGAAAAGAAATAAAATAGATTCTAGAACAAACATTTTAGACACGTGCAGATCTAGGTATAATAAAAGACCAAAGACTGAATCATTTATTTCAAAATAAAATGCTGCACATATTTGAATGACTGGTTGTTGAGCGTCTCGCTAATGACACACAAGTCCTAGGTTCGAACCTTATACTAAACAATTTTTGTCAAGGGCAAATAAAATATATATTGTTATGACTCTACATTGCGCACTGTCATTAGGTGCGAGACTGTGCACCATGAGACACAGGACAGAGACACGCTAAGAGGAAGTCAAAGATGGCCGATAATTCGATCTAGGATGTAAACAAGAAAGAAGTGCTGCTATTATTGGTTACTCTAGTGGTTACTCTAGTGGTTACTCTAGTGGTACATTTATTATTTTTGTTCTATTATTAAACTGGATATATCCCTTTCGTTGAGGTTCTTTGGGCTCGCTGCTGGCTGAGTTACAGCAATATGTTAAATGTTTTCTTGGAGGTTCAGAGTGTGCCGATTTAAATTATTCCTACAGCGGATTCCAGCGGTGGTTGATTTTGAAACCAATACGATGCCAATGCCCACTCATTCTCATCGTATGACCTCAAAACCATCCATTCGAAGTTTGTTTTTTTGTTATTTGTTTGAAAGTCTAACCTACAAGATTACAAAAGATAGTTTGTGTTTTCTGTCAAGAACATGATACCAGCTCTTGACGGCTAGAGTGGTTCTCACTACTTCGACTAATTAAATATTATGTATAAAGCTAATTTCAGAGATAACGATAAAGTAAAGAAACACAACACTAATAATAATAGTTATCTCACACTCCGGACACAAATTTGTATTTGAAATTGATATATTGATTTACAACTAGGCGTTAACCACCAACATTGAACATAATTAAAAAGAAGTAAGTTGATGTTTATTAATAGCAAACGTTTCGAACGACAGTAGGGACTATAATATGTAAAAAGAATAGTAATAATAATATTATAAAGTGTTTTCTTTAATCTATGTGATTCCAGAGACATTAATACTTGGCTACGATAGACTTTCTCTGTCTGTCCCTGTCTCTCTCCTGCACGGATCCTAGCCCTTTACTATTTTAACTGTGAATAGACCTTGATTTTAATGATGTGACTGTATAGAATCTGGCCCTTGTTGTTTAGAGAGAGAGTAGTCCTTAAGGGACTATAGGCACGATATGGCCTAAATTGTGCCGATGTGCCTAAAATCAAAAATCAAATCAAACCTAGAGACCAACGTCTCAGTCTGCGCAGTAGCCTTCTAGTCAGTGGCGTAGCATCCAATGCGCGAAGGGGTTTAATGAACCCAGGCCCCACGACCAATAGGAGCCCACAATATGGCGTAGCAACCATGGTGCGAAGGAATTCATTAGGCTTGGACCCATGACTCATGGCCAGTTGGAGCCCACAACTTAGGAAGAACATTTGTTTGTTCATTTGAAACACTTTTAAGTCGTCTAACTCTGTTAAGAAGTTGTAAAAAGATTGACCTTTAAGACCATTTTACTTAAATGAAGTCCTAACTGAATCAAACGTTAAGACATAATTACTTATTTAAAAAAATAAGGTACTATCTTTACAATGGAATTTTTTTTGTCACACACTAAATTTGTCTTATTGGTTGGAGGGGGGCCCACCAACGAAGATGTTCTTGAACCCGGGCCCACGGGTACCTTTCTACGCCACTGGTAGTATCCTAGTATCGCTTCAAAACTTATAACAAACAAAGTATATATATATTTAAAATATTACAATCTTTTTTTTTTATCTAAGGGAATTTACAGGCATTTACAACCACATCTCTCAATAATGCAGTAGTTATTTCCCTTATTCGATGTCAACAAAATAATTAATAACCAATAATTAATTGACAGGAGGCGCTTGGCTTAGTAGTAAAGTGCTTGCCTTCCGAACCGGTGGTGCCGGGTTCGAATCCTTTTGAAGGATGGAATTTTTAATTTTGGGATCTTTGGGCGCCTCTGAGTTCACCCAGCTTTAATGGGGACTAATTGATTAGTTTTTAAAGTCACTCATGTTGTTAAGTACAATAACTAATTGTTTAAGATTTAAGATTTGAACCATTATATAAGGGGACCGAGCCATTACATATTTAGACATATATGTGAATACTGAAGGATTAATCTCCCTTGTTGGTATCAAACAAAATAATTAACTTATCAGTTAATTTGTATTTTTTATTTATGTCATGTCTAGGCCAATGAATATTTGTGCAAAACTTAATCAGAGATTGGTTGTGGAGAAATAATGTGTAGAAACTTTTTACGAGACAGATTGAGTTAATCTCAGCTTTGTAAAAAAACTATCACCAGAAACCTTCGCTGGGCATAGTCCCTTGTCCAGTATTTCAGAGAAACGTAATGTTAGTCACTATGCCAGAAATAGACATACACATAACTAAATAACGAAAGAAACATTTAAAGAGGCACTAGACTGGTTTCATTTCACGACTTCATTCTAGTTCAAATCAATATTCATTTTTATTTATTTGTAATTTTATTTTTTTAGTGCTTTTGTATAGAGAAACTGTCATGCTTCTAAAATGCCCAGTGCACTATAGTCCAAACTGTCATGCTTCTAGAATGCTCAGTGCACTATGGTCCAAACTTTCATGCTTCTAGAATGCTCAGTGCACTATGGTCCAAACTTTCATGCTTCTATTATGCTCAATGCACTATGGTCCAAACTTTCATCCTTCTAGCATGCTCAGTGCGTTATGGTCCAAACTCTTTTGTGGAATGGAAGAGGAATGGGGGGGCAGAGGGGTATTTGGGAATCGGGTATTGAACTCGAGCCGATTACACAAATGTTGGCAACCATACCCGTGAAGATCACGTGACGGAATGTGTCTTTGGCCTACATCTATACACTGACAAGTTGTCAGTGACAACGTAACAAATTTCTTTTCCTAGATGGTTTATTTTAAATTTGTAGAGATTTGAGTAATTTATATCTATAAAAAAAAAGAAAAATGACCTCGCTGTGCCTCGAAAGCAGGGTCTGAAAATATTACATTATCGTAAACCAAAAAGAATATTGAATAGAAATAAGATTTATTTAAACTGCTATGTAATTGAAATTACAACACTAGCCCATTTGTCAATGTGTATGCATTAAAATGGCCAAACTTTGAAGAAAGACCATGCCAGATGAATAAACAATGGTATAACAGAAATGAACGAATCTATAGTTTTATTTGTAGAAACGCAAGACTAGCGGATGCTTCCAGACTGTCGCTATAGCAGCAGTTCAGCACATGAGTGACTGGATTCACGGGACCAAGCCTGGGGACTGGACATCCATGATCGTCATGTCTGATGGCAGTTACGGCATTGACAAAGGTAGGTCACTTTGACACAAAAATAATTGATTCTCATAAGTCAAATCATCGAATTTGTATTTTAAGGAGCTGTTCTAAAATAACCATAGTAGAAGGGAAGATTAAATTTTATCTGTCTAGATACAAAGAACCCACAAAATAAAGGGCCATATTGATTTCCAATGCAGAATTTAAGTATAGGGTCCACATGCTATTGCTAAGGGCCCCGACTTTCTTTGGGTGAAAAGGGGCACACACAAAGATTACGTGAGTGAGTTTATTATGAATAATAAGAACTATTATTTCACTATCTAAATACGTTAAACCCTGTTGGTATCCGAAAATCCTATTTGACACAAACACATAATATCTAGACTTACAAACGGCCCATATCTCAAATAGCTTTGTGCCCTATCAAGTCTAAATCCGGCCCTATTAATTCCTGACAAGAAACATAATATTACTAGTCGTCACTCAAGTTCAAAATGTTATGAGGATATAGGCCTCATTAAGCTTATAGGCCTTATACCATCTCCAAGTTAAACAGAACTTTAGACTTAGAGAAAGACATTGTGGAAGCAGCTTCTCCCACCTGTATATGTTAGTGATAACCCTGATGATTATAGCTCTAGTAACATGTCGTAGAACTTTTTGAAACTTCAATTAATCGCAGCAACGTTTTACGTTTACATTTTGAAGAGCCGCGTTATTTCATTGTATTGCTCGGAAAAAGACGGGGTGGGGGGGGGAGAAGCTAAAGTGGCAGGAGAAATATGGGGGTGTAATAATGAAGTCTAAAAAAAATAAAATAAACACCACAAGCTAATGAAAAGAGGACTTTTTGGCAGATTTTGAAATAAGTAGTTAAAAAAACAACAACAATATGAATGACGCTTTATGAAACTTTGACTGTTGCCAACTAAAATTGCTTTTTGCTATAAGCAATGTTCAAAAGGTACAAACAAATGATTGTACGCTTTTAATATACATAGCTCATCAAAACATTGATATAAATTACACCAGATACACCGGAATCTCCATATATGAAAAGCCAGCATATCTTAATGTCGTAAAATAATAAAAATCACCATCATCTTTGTCTTTACTCCGCAGGTTTGGCGTACAGTTTCCCTGTCAGGGTGTCAGCAGCCGGCGAGTGGGAAATTGTTTCTGACCTGGACATCAACTATTATGAAAGAGAAAAACTAGATGTAAGAGAACAGTCTGTAAAACATATAGAGTAGTTCTATATACAGTGGCGCCCCAGGGGAATGCGGGCCGCAGGATAAAATCTCCCGTCGCCTTAGCTTGGTACCTCTTTGGAAATGTCTGCCCGGGGAAGCGGATAGGCTAAAAACGAGATCGAACATAGCCTCCAGTGGGCCAGCATACATGCACGTGGTGAGGATAGAAGAAGTCCTGTCCGATCCATCGCACTGTTTCCGGGGATGGTTCCTCCACGGAACGCGATTGTTCCTCATAGGAATATAGAGTTTGTCCACTTGTGGGCTCGGCCTCCTGCCTCGCATGGGCTGGGGGAAACCATAGCATTGGCTCATAGGACCTTGACCCATAAACAAACGGATCTTACTTAATGATCATTAAGTAACTTTCTAGTTGATGGGGGCCTCCACACAAAAGGGTTGGCAACGGGATAAAGCCTTTCATGGGTCAAAGGTTCAGGGTTAGGGACACTTCGAAGAGGTGCGGGTGTCACTGACTCTAATGACGCCACTGCCTATACTGATGATATAGCGAACTTTTTGTAAGTCATCACAGATTTCTACCTCAATATTATAGAGCTAGCCATTTTCATATATCTGTATATTTGGTGAGTTATAAACTGTTAGAGACTACAGCCGGTCGGTAGTATGTATACGAAAAACTCAAATCTAAAAACGTTTCAGGGCAACACACCCGTCAGAGGTAGAGATGTCAGAGGCAGTGAGAGGGTGACATCTAAATGTAGACCATAGCCACATGCGCCACACTTAAGTAGAAATAAATAGGAAAGGACAGTTCATTGTTTATTGAGACGTTAAACTTTTAATACAAATACAATATGAAGCTTTTATTTAGTTTTTATTATGTCGTAAAACTTTCTGAATGCTTAGAGACGAAAAAAAATCGAATTACAGCGCATAAATAAGGCGGAATCGGCACGTGACTGTGGTAAACGAGGCGAGTGATATGTGGCAGAGGACTGTGCTTTCGATTTTTACGTTCCAAAGTTTATTTCTTTTATAGTGGATGTAGACTTATTGAATAATTTTTATCCAAAATTTTTGTTGCTAATAGCTATAATAAGGCAGCATCTTGTAAAGAAACGCTTCATTCTTTATACGTTATATTTTTACAAATTTTGACAGTATTATATCTAGACTTTATATCCGCCTTCATCAAGAGAGGCACCTTATACTCACTTAAATTCAGCATCCACCCCCCGTTATTAATAGCCGGGAGAGATATAATAGCCCAACCCCTACGAAGCGTATAATACTAAATATCCTGGCCAAAAACACACACACACACACTTTTAATGTAACAATTCTTAATTCTACATGCAGCTTTCATGTAAATCTATATCCAGTTGTTATATACTAGTGTTTGACATTATGATATCATTATCTTCTTTTTTGAAGTAACATCTGTATTATATAAGATAAGATATAATGTTACGGACTTAACATTTCATATTATAGTAATTTCTACAAACACACACACTCACACACACACTCGGGACGCGTGGAAACGAAATCTATGGCATATTTACATTTTTGCACATTATGCTTCGCAAGTAGCCATGCGTCCCACTTCAGATCTGTTCCAAGTATCACAACTAGATCTGTTTATATTAAAATCCTGATATTTTTTCATCATTTGGATTTACACATTTTTTTTTACCCACAGACCTAGGCTTACTGTTTATACTTAGAATCTTTTTGTTTACGTAGGCCTATAGATAAAGATATTCTGTTTATATCTATGTTCTTTCAAAACAAAAGTTTAGATCTTAATGTTCTAGTTCACGTTGAATTCTATATGTTCTAGATCACGTTGAATTCTATATGTTCTAGTTCACGTTGAATTCTATATGTTCTAGATCACGTTGAATTCTATATGTTCTAGTTCACGTTGAATTCTATATGTTCTAGATCACGTTGAATTCTATATGTTCTAGTTCACATTGAATTCTATATGTTCTAGGTCACATTGAATTCTATATGTTCTAGGTCACGTTGAATTCTATATGTTCTAGTTCACGTTGAATTCTATATGTTCTAGATCACGTTGAATTCTATATGTTCTAGATCACTTTGAATTCTATATGTTCTAGTTCACGTTGAATTCTATATGTTCTAGTTCACGTTGAATTCTATATGTTCTAGTTCACGTTGAATTCTATAAGTTTTTGTTCACGTGGAGATCTACCTGTTCGCAGGAACGAGTCAATGAGATTAAGGCAGAGAGGATGTTCGCCTACGGTATACTCGAGCTTCCCGAGGCCAAGATAGAGGTGCAGAAAGACGAAGAGGGCGCCGTAGACCAAGCACGCGCCACGAAGTGGAGCTTTGGGCACGCCGAACCCTTGCCTTGCAGCATTCTTGGGGTCCTGGAGCAGGACAGGCTGGGCACCATGTGATAAGAGACGAGGCTGGGGGATCAAGTCACCTTGATCCCAAAGGGGGGCTGATGGGAATGGAGTGCCCGAGATGAGATGATTTAACTCAAGCCACTATTTTCTTAACAGCTCTTAGAGATGTCAAAAATATATTCAATTAAAATTATCCTAAAATAAACACGTATTGTTTCATTCTCATTTTACCAAGCTTATATCAACTCTGTCTGTCTGGTAAAAAGTTTGAACACTTTATTTCTCCCACACCCAATCTCGGATCAAGCTGAAATTTTGCACAATTATTTCTTGACAACACAAGAATCAATTAAAAACAAACAAACAATTAGTTAATTAGCTATTGGTAATTAATTATTTTGTTTGGTATAGGTATCTCGAACAAGGGAAAGAAATTGTTATTGACTGAAGTGGTAGTATAAGCTGAATTAGTTTCCTTTATAGGTCGTCGTCTTAGTGAACACAAACCTGAAAAATAGGACGAAACTATAGAAACAAGAGATAACTCTACAATCTTCCATGTTCATAGGCTCTTCACTAGCAGAGTGGTTATCGTGTTGGCTTGAGAAGCCGGAGAAGGTTTTAGCCCACAAGCTTGAATTTAGGTCGTTAATGTTTTTTTCTTATAAATACAATTTTTAAAAGATCACCCAGACACCTCATTATTTCTTCCCCACCACTTTCCAACTGGTCCAGATAAGTTTTAGGATCATAGCGTAGTGAGATAGCTAAAAGCATGAAATTGCGCTAAACACAAACAATTGGTACAAATATTTCTAATTGCACAGATTTATTATTGTTACAAATGTAATGACATGATTGATCCAAACTAATTGATACAACTGCACTGAATATAAGCTTCGTTGTTTTATTTTGTATTATTTAGCATGTTTAAGTTTTTTAGGTATATAAACGAGTGTAACAGAGAGTCTATATAAACGAGTGTAACAGAGAGTCTATATAATCGAGTGTAACAGAGAGTCTATATAAACGAGTGTAACAGAGAGTTTATATAAACGAGTGTAACAGAGCGTCTATATAAACGAGTGTAACAGAGAGTCTATATAAACGAGTGTAACAGAGAGTATATATAAACGAGTGTAACAGAGAGTCTATATAAACTAGTGTAACAGAGAGTCTATATAATCGAGTGTAACAGAGAGTCTATATAAACGAGTGTAACAGAGAGTCTATATAAACGAGTGTAACAGAGAGTCTATATAAACTAGTGTAACAGAGAGTCTATATAAACGAGTGTAACAGAGAGTCTATATAAACGAGTGTAACAGAGAGTCTATATAAACTAGTGTAACAGAGAGTCTATATAAACTAGTGTAACAGAGAGTCTATATAAACGAGTGTAACAGAGAGTCTATATAAACTAGTGTAACAGAGAGTCTCTTGCCTAAGCAACGACTTCGTTTTCTTCTATTCTCTCTTGACTCCAGAATTCTGTCACAATTGTTCCTAAAATCTTTCTTAGAAATTCTGATTCTATGTCGTCTCTGTTAGAACCACTTTCTGCTGGTTGAAAATAGTTCGGTCCTCTCAATAATGATAATAATAAGGCCTGTCTTCGAGTCTCTCAATGTTGTACATTAAACGGCAATGTTACTTTTTGGTGTGCTGTTGTTGGCCTTCTTCAGTCGTAGAACGACTAGGGTTCATCTCGTATTACACTTTGTCACATGACTGTGGAACCCTATTTTGGAGAGACACTCCCGTCCACATATATCGCAGGCCAAAGTGGCTTTCGCTTTGGTGGTAGAGGAGCCGGCCATTTTTCGTTAGGCTGGCTTTTCTTCCAGAGCTGAGGCAATGTAATCTACTTTCCAACGTTGCTTCTCGACGTCAAGAACTACAATAATATTGATAACACGTTCAGTCTGTATACGTTTTTAAACACATTGGCATGGTGTCCAAATCTTTTTTTAAACTTCTCTTTGAAGAAGATACACACTTCATCACGGAACTCAAAACGCCATCAAACTGAAAAGCAAACGTTTCATGGTCAGAATCCATTTCCTTGCACAATGGAAGTAATAACCACGCATTTGAAAGAGCAGCTCCGGTGTATTTAATTTGTACACCATTATTTTTTTTGCTCAATGCCTCGTGCAAAATCTCGCTTATTCTCTTCCACGCTTATGTAAGATATAGATGAAGGATGCATTTTGGATGCAACGAATCCTTATGTTGGATGCAACGAATCCCTATGTTGGATGCAACGAATCCTTATGTTGGATGCAACGAATCCCTATGCATGCAACGAATCCCTATGTTGGATGCAACGAATCCTTATGTTGGATGCAACGAATCCTTATGTTGGATGTAACGAATCCTTATGTTGGATGTAACGAATCCTTATGTTGGATACAACGAATCCTTATGTTGGATACAACGAATCCTTATGTTGGATACAACGAATCCCTATGTTGGATGCAACGAATCCTTATGTTGGATGCAACGAATCCTTATGTTGGATGCAACGAATCCTTATGTTTGATGCAACGAATCCTTATGTTGGATGTAACGAATCCTTATGTTGGATGTAACGAATCCTTATGTTGGATACAACGAATCCTTATGTTGGATGTAACGAATCCTTATGTTGGATGCAACGAATCCTTATATTGGATGTAACGAATCCTTATGTTGGATGTAACGAATCCTTATGTTGGATGTAACGAATCCTTATGTTGGATACAACGAATCCTTATGTTGGATGTAACGAATCCTTATGTTGGATGCAACGAATCCTTATGTTGGATGCAACGAATCCTTATGTTGGATGTAACGAATCCCTTTGTTGGATGCAACGAATCCTTATGTTGGATGCAACGAATCCTTATGTTGGATGTAACGAATCCTTATGTTGGATGTAACGAATCTCTTTGTTGGATGCAACGAATCCTTATGTTGGATGCAACGAATCCTTATGTTGGATACAACGAATCCTTATGTTGGATGTAACGAATCCTTATGTTGGATGCAACGAATTCTTATGTTGGATGCAACGAATCCTTATGTTGGATGTAACGAATCCTTATGTTGGATACAACGAATCCTTATGTTGGATGTAACGAATCCTTATGTTGGATGTAACGAATCCCTTTGTTGGATGTAACGAATCCTTATGTTGGATGTAACGAATCCTTATGTTGGATGTAACGAATCCTTATGTTGGATGTAACGAGAAAAAAAAAAAGCTGTTAGAATTATATTGTTATCTTGCTCTGGCAATGAAAGCAGCTTATCGCCCTGCCATTACTGAACAAATCGCCACACATCCACTTTACGACATTAATATGATTGACACCTAATGTCAATGCGTGATGCTAATAGTTTCACATGTCTTTTGGCTCATTCTTTATATTATACTTTTCTCTGGTGTATTAAAACATCTTTGGCTTTTTTCCCCAACATAGAAAAAGAATGATACAGAACTAGATGTAGGCCTGTCTAATATGGGCTCATGTTCTGTGTTGTTGTTTTTTTATCAAAAATATTCTTTAAAATGTGTAGCCTACATGTATATGCAAAGGATTCAAATTTAATTTTTAAAAATTTAATTTTTAATTTAAACAAATCTAAGCAGCAGATCTGTTCCCGTCTGGGTTTTTTTTATATAAACAATTGCTCTATTTACAAAACGTACTCGCTTTTTTAAAACCTGGTTTCTCTAGATATTATTCAACATTTTAAATAACAAGACTTGAACGTAGGTGTGAAATGAAAATGTCATTGCTCAACACAGAATCCAATCAATCAGTCAACCCAGCCAATGACGGGCAATAAATGCTAGTAGAGTGTGAAATAAATCCACATCAAACTAGCGTCATAAAAAACTTGTCTCCCTTGAACATGGTTCGTATTAAACAACGAAAGCTTGAGTAAAAAAAATAAATCTACATTTAGAATGAAGAGGGAAAGTTTGAAAGGAACATGAAGAAACACGTTTGAAATAAAGAAGTAAAGTTAAGAATAAAGAACCAAAGTTTAGAATGAAGGACCAAAGTTTAGAATAAAGGACCAAAGTTGAGAATGAAGGACCAAAGTTTAGAATGAAGGACAAAAGTTTAGAATGAAGTCCCAAGTTTAGCATGAAGGACCAAAGTTTAGAATGAGGGACCAAAGTTTAGAATGAAGGACCAAAGTTTACAATGAAGGACCAAAGTTAACATGAAGGACCAAAGTTTACAATGAAGATTCAAAGTTTAGAATGAGTTCTTTATGTCTTACAAAATATATCTTTTTGGTAAAACGTAAAAGAAATCTAATTTCTACTCTTCATCTGCACATAATAGGTTACACAACAAATGTAGACTATTCTCACAGACTCTCTCTGTAACAGATTAGGTTATACAACAAATGTAGACTATTCTCACAGACTCTCTCTGTAACAGATTAGGTTATACAACAAATGTAGACTATTCTCACAGACTCTCTCTGTAACAGATTAGGTTATACAACAAATGTAGACTATTCTCACAGACTCTCTCTGTAACAGATTAGGTTATACAACAAATGTAGACTATTCTCACAGACTCTCTCTGTAACAGATTAGGTTATACAACAAATGTAGACTATTCTCACAGACTCTCTCTGTAACAGATTAGGTTATACAACAAATGTAGACTATTCTCACAGACTCTCTCTGTAACAGATTAGGTTATACAACAAATGTAGACTATTCTCACAGACTCTCTCTGTAACAGATTAGGTTATACAACAAATGTAGACTATTCTCACAGACTCTCTCTGTAACAGATTAGGTTATACAACAAATGTAGACTATTCTCACAGACTCTCTCTGTAACAGATTAGGTTATACAACAAATGTAGACTATTCTCACAGACTCTCTCTGTAACAGATTGATATTGAAAGGCATTTTCTGTCCAAACATTTTGATGGGAGTCAGGAAATATAATTGAAAATAAATTGTCGAGCCAAGTTTACCAAAGGAAGAATGTTCATTAGAATCAAGTTTACCAAAGGAAGAACGTTCATTAGAGTCAAGTTTACCACCAAAGGAAGAATGTTCATTAGAATCAAGTTAACCAAAGGAAGAATGTTCATTAGAATCAAGTTTACCAAAGGAAGAATGTTCATTAGAGTCAAGTTTACCAAAGGAAGAATGTTCATTAGAGTCAAGTTTACCAAAGGAAGAATGTTCATTAGAATCAAGTTTACCACCAAAGGAAGAATGTTCATTAGAATCAAGTTTACCAAAGGAAGAATGTTCATTAGAATCAAGTTTACCACCAAAGGAAGAATGTTCATTAGAGTCAAGTTTACCAAAGGAAGAACGTTCATTAGAGTCAAGTTTACCACCAAAGGAAGAATGTTCATTAGAATCAAGTTTACCAAAGGAAGAATGTTCATTAGAATCAAGTTTACCAAAGGAAGAATGTTCATTAGAGTCAAGTTTACCAAAGGAAGAATGTTCATTAGAATCAAGTTTACCAAAGGAAGAATGTTCATTAGAATCAAGTTTACCACCAAAGGAAGAATGTTCATTAGAATCAAGTTTACCACCAAAGGAAGAATGTTCATTAGAATCAAGTTTACCAAAGGAAGAATGTTCATTAGAATCAAGTTTACCACCAAAGGAAGAATTTTCATTAGAATCAAGTTTACCAAAGGAAGAATGTTCATTAGAGTCAAGTTTACCAAAGGAAGAATGTTCATTAGAATCAAGTTTACCAAAGGAAGAATGTTCATTAGAATCAAGTTTACCAAAGGAAGAATGTTCATTAGAGTCAAGTTTACCAAAGGAAGAATGTTCATTAGAGTCAAGTTTACCAAAGGAAGAATGTTCATTAGAGTCAAGTTTACCAAAGGAAGAATGTTCATTAGAATCAAGTTTACCAAAGGAAGAATGTTCATTAGAGTCAAGTTTACCAAAGGAAGAATGTTTATTAGAATCAAGTTTACCAAAGGAAGAATGTTCATTAGAGTCAAGTTTACTAAAGGAAGAATGTTCATTAGAATCAAGTTTACCAAAGGAAGAATGTTCATTAGAATCAAGTTTACCAAAGGAAGAATGTTCATTAGAATCAAGTTTACCAAAGGAAGAATGTTCATTAGAATCAAGTTTACCAAAGGAAGAATGTTCATTAGAATCAAGTTTACCAAAGGAAGAATGTTCATTAGAGTCAAGTTTACCAAAGGAAGAATGTTCATTAGAATCAAGTTTACCAAAGGAAGAATGTTCATTAGAGTCAAGTTTACCAAAGGAAGAATGTTCATTAGAGTCAAGTTTACCAAAGGAAGAATGTTCATTAGAGTCAAGTTTACCAAAGGAAGAATGTTCATTAGAATCAAGTTTACCAAAGGAAGAATGTTCATTAGAGTCAAGTTTACCAAAGGAAGAATGTTCATTAGAATCAAGTTTACCAAAGGAAGAATGTTCATTAGAATCAAGTTTACCAAAGGAAGAATGTTCATTAGAATCAAGTTTACCAAAGTAAGAATGTTCATTAGAATCAAGTTTACCAAAGGAAGAATGTTCATTAGAATCAAGTTTACCAAAGGAAGAATGTTCATTAGAATTAAGTTTACCAAAGGAAGAATGTTCATTAGAGTCAAGTTTACCAAAGGAAGAATGTTCATTAGAATCAAGTTTACCAAAGGAAGAATGTTCATTAGAATCAAGTTTACCAAAGGAAGAATGTTCATTAGAGTCAAGTTTACCAAAGGAAGAATGTTCATTAGAGTCAAGTTTACCAAAGGAAGAATGTTCATTAGAGTCAAGTTTACCAAAGGAAGAATGTTCATTAGAATCAAGTTTACCAAAGGAAGAATGTTCATTAGAGTCAATGTTACCAAAGGAAGAATGTTCATTAGAGTCAATGTTACCAAAGGAAGAATGTTCATTAGAGTCAAGTTTACCAAAGGAAGAATGTTCATTAGAATCAAGTTTACCAAAGGAAGAATGTTCATTAGAGTCAATGTTACGAAAGGAAGAATGTTCATTAGAATCAAGTTTACCAAAGGAAGAATGTTCATTAGAATCAAGTTTACCAAAGGAAGAATGTTCATTAGAGTCAAGTTTACCAAAGGAAGAATGTTCATTAGAGTCAAGTTTACCAAAGGAAGAATGTTCATTAGAGTCAAGTTTACCAAAGGAAGAATGTTCATTAGAATCAAGTTTACCTAAGGAAGAATGTTCATTAGAGTCAATGTTACCAAAGGAAGAATGTTCATTAGAGTCAATGTTACCAAAGGAAGAATGTTCATTAGAGTCAAGTTTACCAAAGGAAGAATGTTCATTAGAATCAAGTTTACCAAAGGAAGAATGTTCATTAGAGTCAATGTTACCAAAGGAAGAATGTTCATTAGAATCAAGTTTACCAAAGGAAGAATGTTCATTAGAATCAAGTTTACCAAAGGAAGAATGTTCATTAGAGTCAAGTTTACCAAAGGAAGAATGTTCATTAGAGTCAAGTTTACCAAAGGAAGAATGTTCATTAGAGTCAATTTTACTAAAGGAAGAATGTTCATTAGAGTCAAGTTTACCAAAGGAAGAATGTTCATTAGAGTCAAGTTTACCAAAGGAAGAATGTTCATTAGAGTCAAGTTTACCAAAGGAAGAATGTTCATTAGAGTCAAGTTTACCAAAGGAAGAATGTTCATTGAGTCAAGTTTACCAAAGGAAGAATGTTCATTAGAATCAAGTTTACCAAAGGAAGAATGTTTCATAGAGTCCAACTTATCCAATAAAACAATGTTCTATGATCTACAGTCTTCTTTTTTTTTCAGATTCAAACTTTAAGACACAATATATATAAAGCTTTTCTTCAAGTCCGTGCAGTATTTCAAGTGGACACACAGTGACCTACATATTTTGCCAAATTCAGAGCAAACATAGTCGTATTCTGCCAGTGGTCGGTTTCGGTTCTCTTTTCGCCATCTACGTCTGTCCTTGGCAGTAGATTTTCTTTTGGTCTCCAATGTGTATTCCGAGGCCTTAGTAAGACATCTTCAGCTGTCTCAAAAGCCTCCTACTGCGTGGTGCTCTCTTCTATGTCAGTTAAAGAAAGCTGGCGCCTAAAAGTTGGGCTTCAAAACGTTTTTCATTTGTGAGAGACAGCACTACATTGTCAAGACCTAAAAAAAAACAACAACCCCAAATATCTCAATATTTTGTAAGATACTTAATCTAAACGAAATAAGACATGGCTTGATTTTTTAATTATATTTTTTTACAGATCATCATCAGCATGTCATAAATGAAATCGAAAAGTTAACAAAATTAAATCAATTAACTCTTGGCCTGTTGATTCAGCTAATTCGATATGACAATTAACAAATTGTCCAATTTGCTATAAAAAAGAAATGATCGACCGATTTAGTCTAGTTAAGAGACGTATTAAAAATCAAAACTGTTACGCGGGTCGCTGACACCATCACTCCATTTATTGCGCAGTCGTCACTCGGGCATAGGCATAGTGAGACACAAACGCTGCTGTTGAAGTCCCCTGGCTGGACCATCAGGCCAGGTGAATGACTTGAAGGTTGACGGGAATGAGACTTCAGGGTGAGGCATATAAGGTGAAGGCAGACTGGAGAGAGGCACAGCAGAACTGAACAAGTCCAGGCAACAGCATCAACAGCTGAGGAGGTAAGCTCATCTCGTTGAAACAATTGTTGTGATTTGTACCAACACATTAATACGCTTAAACAATTATTGTGATTAGTAAAAATAAATGTTTCAACAATTATTGTGATTAGTAAAAATAAATATGTTTCAACAATTATTGTGATTTTTACAATTTTTATAAAATACAGACTTTACTTTTACAAAAAAGAAGATGATTCCGTCTTACGCGTGTCCCTTAGGGCAATCTAGTCATGCGTGTTAATCAATGATTTAAATGACAAATACATAAATATATTTCAACAATTATTGTGATCTATACAAATAATGTTTTTATAAATCTTCTCGACTACTGATTGTGGTTTTTCTAAAGCGCTTGGCTTCAGGGGGTTCTGGGTTCGAACCCTGATGAAGACTGTCATTTGTTTTTTCGGGATTTTGGCGCATCTGAGTCCACACAGGTCTAATGGGTAGGCCTACCTGACATTAGTCGGGGAAAAATAAAGGCGGTTAGTCGTTGTGCTGGCCACATGACACCCTCGTTGACCGTTGGCCATAGAAACAGATGACCTTTACATCATCTGCCCTATATATCGCAAGGTCTGAAAGGGGACTTTCCTTTTTTTTAATTGTTTGAACAATTTTTTTTTTCTTTAAATTACATCTCGTACTAAGATAATACTAATTCTAATTAAGATGATCAATTTTGTTTAAAACTTCTATTTTCAGTGTCAAAATGTCAAGGTCAATGGTATTCTTAGTGTTGTCTGCACTGATAACTTATGTCACAGCTCAAAGTAAGATCTTGATATGAATTTTTAGAAGTTTGTTTCGTTTTTTTTTAAAATATTTAAGTTCATGTTTTTGTTCTAGGCTACTCTAAGGATGATGAGGCTATATGGTTTCACCACTCGGGCTCTGATCACAAAATGTGATTTCAGGTAGAAACTTGGATATTTTTTACTGTACAGTGTAAAACTCAACTGATGTCCGTGAATTTGCCAAACACCTTAACTGCTAAATGATCTACCTGACCTCCAGCGCGGTACGAAAAGGGATGGTCGCGCTGGCTAAAGGGAATTCTCATATTGGAGCTAGGCAAACGTCAATTCTGATGAAATGGTGGACGACAGTTCCACAGTAACACTCTATGTATCTTTCGACTCAGGACCGGACACAACAGAATGCGACAACACATGTACCGGAAGCTCAAAATTGGAACCAGTGAAATCTGCCCATGTGGAGTATCACCAGAGAATGCCGACCACGTCCTCCAAAACTGCTCTATTTACTAAGAGGCCCGTATAAGACACTGGCCCCAAAACACCCAAATAGAAAGAAAACTATATGGAGAGCCTTCCTGATTTGGAAACCACTGCGCAGTTTATCTCATGTGTTGGTCTAGTCATATGAACACTCCAACATAACAATGAGAACGAAGAAGAAGATTATATGTAGTTCATTAAAAACTTTGTCCTTAAAAAATGTTCAGTGAAAAAATGGAGAACAAAATATTTGAACTCTATTAAATCTTTAAATTAGTGTAAGAGATCTATCTCGGTTCTCATTACTACGCTCACATGCGGCCCACCCGATAGGTGCCGCTTTAAAATGTCATTCACTTTAAAATGAATAAATTAACTAAGAGTTAGCGTGCATACAAAAAAAAAAAAAAGAACTCTCTTTCTTTCTAAGGTCAGCCGTGTAGCGGCAAATACTGTATCGAGGGTCAAGCTCAGTGTATCAATGACAGCTGTGTCTGCAACAACCCACCCTACACCCACGGAGACGGCTACTTCAACTGTTACAGGAAAAGTAGGGTCATTTTTTAAATCATTTTTAATACACTTAGATCTTGTTGTTGTTGTTTTGTTGTTGTTTTTTTGTTCCTATTTGTTTACATTGACAAAGTCACACGTCATTTAGTAGGCTTATTAAGATGCTAAAACATAAAATACAAAATATCGACTATAATTTCGTGTATGTGCAAGTTTTCTTTTTGTTCGGCACAAATAGTGTCCTTCACCTTGTCATTTATTTTCAAAAGGCCAAATTGCTGCTGAAATTCTGAACGATCCAGTCCTGAACACTTTTGGCAACGAGTCGGACTCCTTGACTGTTCCTTGTCGTATCTTGGTAGTGAACACGAAACTAGAGTTAAAACGTTACGTTGGCAAGCCCACCAACATTGGATTCTGTTATGTTCAGGTAACTTGGGATCAGTGCTAGGGTTGGGGGGGGGGGGGTTCAAATTTAAAAGTCTCCCCCGGGCCCCCACTTCAGGGGGTACCCCAAATGAATGCCCTAAATTTTTTTTTCACATTAAATATTACGACACTGCCATGTTTTCTTGCTATTCACGTGGAGTGGAAACTACTAGACAGCATTGATCTAGAAGATGTTATAGAGGCTGCTCAGAAAACAAGACTTGAGGCGATATGAAATGAAATTTCTCACTTGTGTATTATCTCGGCAATAAACAATGGTATTATTCATTAAAAGAGTCTTAATGATTTGTGTGTGTGTTAATTTTACTTATATAATGTACACATTGGAATTTAGACGTATACTTATTAAGCACATTATCTCATGTCATGATGTCAAATGTTAAAATGCAGGGGCCCCTAAAAAGGTCAAGTCCCCCGGGGCCCCCCAAAACCCTAGCTACGCCAGCACTAGTGAATCTTGTGATGCAGGATACTGTAACAATATTTCCTATGCCAGACTCTATGTTACGTGCACTACGAGACTAATCGATATACAAGGCCTGAACACTGACCTGTGACGTCACAACCTGTGGGAAGTTTAGACCAATAGCTCGTTGCCAGTGTTCATGCCTTCTCACCACACGTAGTATTGCTGCAAGACATCTTTTTGTTTTGTTGTTGTTGTGCTGAGAATGTTGTCTTTTTATGTACATGTCATTCGCTCCAGGCTATCGTCACGATGGTCCAGGGATCAAACCTTGCAAGACCTCATCCAATGCCATCGTGCATGAGGTTTCAGCTAGGTCGTAATGACCTTCAATTCGGAAGAAAATTCTGCAACGTTCACATTTACACTTGCAAGTCACCAAGTCACGTGATCTTGTCTGTTTGGAGGCGTGGGGGGAGAATTTAGAATTTGAAAAAAAAAATCGTTAACCAAAGACTAGACACAATTGTCGTCTAATTAATGACATAAGGGGGGGGGGGTAGTTGTGTCTGTTGAGTTAGGAAATATCCAATTAAAAAGTTGTTGGCAAAGTATTTCACTTATCTTTTGTGTTGAGCTATGATCCGTACTGATGCCAAATAATGTCCAACTTAATAATAATAATAAAAATTACTTTGTTCTGAAAATTTGTTTCTGCAGTTCTGCTTTTTAAAATGAATTGCTCAACAGTACTTTTGTATTCCATCATTGTATGCAAACCATTGTTACTTTCGAGATAAATTGTTATAACATTATGATACTGTTGTTTTGAATTGAATATCCATGGGATTCCAGAAGGTTAAATTATATCTTTTTTTATTTGGCAGGTACACAGTTTCCAGTCAAGGTCCCGTGGTAAATTTTATGTGTCTGGTTATGAAGTTGCCATCAAACTTGAATACTCTTATGGTACTGTAAAGAATGTATCCTCCATTGTCTTTGGACCCCAAGGGGGGGTAAGTAGCTATACAATCTCCCTCACATCTTCTGTGTCTAGTTGTTCACTGACGAACAAAACGGAAGCCTGTTGGTTGTGAGATTACTGGGCAGCTGAAAAGAAAGTCTTAAGGTCCTATTAAGATGCTATGAGGGGGCTGAGTGGTTAGGCGCTTGGCTTTCGAACCCGGGGGGGGGGGGTTTGGGTTTGATTCTCGGTGAAAATTGGAATTTCGAATGTTGAAATTTTATAGGACGTTCTTGAATCCACTCAGCTTTGATTGGTACCTGACATTAGTTGGGGAAAGTAAAGTGCTGGCCACACGACACCGTCATTAACCGTCGGACACAGTAACAGACGACCTTTACAGCATCTGCTCTAGAGATCGCAAGGTCTGAAAGGGGAACTTTACTTTTTTTAAAGATGCAAGATGCTGTGATGATGCAGATGTGTCCATCCAGCTCTTGAAGAGTAGATCTAAGACCTAAACGAGACCTCTGTTTACACATGACACCTGTACTCTGGCCTGAGACATGCACATCATTTGATACATGTATTTTGATTCCTTTAATCTTGTCAAAGTCACCAAGACCTACTTCTTTCAAATTTACTCACTTCAACATTAAACATTCACAAAACTCAGTCTGTGCAAATTGATCATAGTGTCTCCTAGGGCTCTAGGATTGGGAGTTTATTTATTACATTTTATTTTAGATACTAATTTTTAGTTTGCGATATAGGAATAAAATATAGGTTTTGTCGGAGAACTGCCTGATCTGGAAACCACTGCGCGGTTTATCTCACATATAGTATTACTGATCTGAACCCTCCGACATGTACAATGTGAACAAAGAAGAAGAAGAACTATTCTTTTTTTCATTTTAAGATACATAATGTGGTCATGCAGAGGCGGGCTTTGGAGTTGCTGAGTATTGCCATCTATAGGCCCTGCGTCTGAGATGTTCCGGTGAACAGGAGATTTTACCGTCACAATCAGCCTATCCTAGAAATTAGCTGGTCATCTACCACAAATTCTAAATGTAACATACCGCTCCTCCATTATTAAATAAACTGGTCAACTCCATCGAGTTTAGTTTAAAAGGATTATTTTCTAGCTTTCTTTTACTTTACTATCAAAATGTTTTTGATAATACTAAGGCTTGTCTTCGAATCCGAAAGTTTAAATGGGAGTACAGTATTTCCTCTGGCTACGCAGCCTAGCTGAGATTTACATATTTTGTCACATCCAACGCAGACCACCCACGTTGTCTGCCGGTGGTCGATTTAGATTTGTTTTTAACCCGTCTATTTCTGCTTTCGGCAGTAGATTTCCTTTTGGTTTCGAATGTGTAGCCCGCTGCCTTTGCAAATAAACCTCCAGCTGTCTCAATCGAAAGTTGTGGCATAGGCCCCGCTCATTTCTAAGATGGGTGTACTGTGACTGTAAAATCTCTCATTTTCTAGTTGAACGTAATCGAGCAGCCAATGATGCTATCATAAGGTATGACGTAGATCTATGTTTTATAACAACTGGTCAAGCACTAGAGACGGTCAAGCCAGTGAGCTTTGAGGTATGGTCCCTATTCACACTCTACCCTTTCGCCTCACATATTTCACTCGTCCGGGACCTCTTGTCCTGCTGAAGCCTCTTCTGGGTCTTAATCACAATGAGAGAGTTATTATAATGTATTTAGTTCTTCACCTTCGCCTATCCCTTAGTTAGTTGGTCAGTCGGGGCACCACACAAGATTTGTCCCGCGCCTTTCTCCATTCTTCTCTCTTTTGCCTTGGGTAGAGCAGGCCCGTCCATCCTTTTATACTGTCTTCCCTGCGCTTTCTCTGTCCGCCTTTTCTTCTTTTCCTGGTACTGTTCATTGAAGAAAGGTCTTTGCGGGTGTACCGTAGACCTTGCAATACTAGATAACTGCAATTGATCTTTCTGTTCATTTAGTGGTAGATAGTTTTTATGGTGCTGTTATGAGTATAATAACAGAGTCGAAGAATATGTCCGTTTAGTGTGGCCATAATCCACTGAATGACTAAACAACATATATCTCTAACATTTCGTGAACACATTCTTAGGGACGAGTTACACGCACATGTAAACATAAGAACGATAACCGATACAGTATCTAATTTTCATTACAGGTGCTCCAATTTTTTATAGAAAATATGTAAAGAGAATAGTAGAACTTCATTGTAGCAACTTTAATGTTCAATGTTTATTTCCCCAAGACTCCGTAGCTTAGATGTCAAACAACGGCAAACACCCGAGGATCTATTGATTCCACTTCGTTTGGTTTAACTTTTCTATATAGATGAACTTTTGATATTGACAAACATCTTCCCTTCTATTTTGATATTGACAAACATCTTCCCTTCTATGTTGATATTGAAAAACATCTTCAATTCTATGTTGATATTGACAAACATCTCCCTTTCTACTTTGATATGAACCCACTCTCAGGTCCAAGAGAACGGTACTGACAACGCCTTCCTGCCTGATGGACCCTACGCCAATGACAACGTGGACTACAATGACACTGCCAACAACGTTCGCATCACACGTTACTACGACAGCAACAACGACCAGTACGTTTTTGAGGTAAGGGTTGTGAGCACGCTATCTTTGTAGGGTTGTGAGCACGCTATCTTTGTAGGGTTGTGAGCACGCTATCTTTGTAGGGTTGTGAGCACGCTATCTTGGTAGGGTTGTGAGCACGCTATCTTTGTAGGGTTGTGAGCACGTTATCTTTGTAGGGTTGTGAGCACGCTATCTTGGTAGGGTTGTGAGCACGCTATCTTTGTAGGGTTGTGAGCACGCTATCTTTGTAGGGTTGTGAGCACGCTATCTTGGTAGGGTTGTGAGCACGTTATCTTGGTAGGGTTGTGAGCACGCTATCTTTGTAGGGTTGTGAGCACGCTATCTTTGTAGGGTTGTGAGCACGCTATCTTTGTAGGGTTGTGAGCACGCTATCTTGGTAGGGTTGTGAGCACGCTATCTTTGTAGGGTTGTGAGCACGCTATCTTTGTAGGGTTGTGAGCACGCTATCTTTGTAGGGTTTTTGAGCACGCTATCTTGGTAGGGTTGTGAGCACGCTATCTTTGTAGGGTTGTGAGCACGCTATCTTTGTAGGGTTGTGAGCACGCTATCTTTGTAGGGTTGTGAGCACGCTATCTTTGTAGGGTTGTGAGCACGCTATCTTTGTAGGGTTGTGAGCACGCTATCTTGGTAGGGTTGTGAGCACGCTATCTTGGTAGGGTTGTGAGCACGCTATCTTTGTAGGGTTGTGAGCACGCTATCTTTGTAGGGTTGTGAGCACGCTATCTTTGTAGGGTTGTGAGCACGCTATCTTTGTAGGGTTGTGAGCACGCTATCTTTGTAGGGTTGTGAGCACGCTATCTTGGTAGGTGCTATCTTGGTAGGGTTGTGAGCACGTTATCTTTGTAGGGTTGTGAGCACGCTATCTTTGTAGGGTTGTGAGCACGCTATCTTTGTAGGGTTGTGAGCACGTTATCTTTGTAGGGTTGTGAGCACGCTATCTTTGTAGGGTTGTGAGCACGCTATCTTTGTAGGGTTGTGAGCACGCTATCTTTGTAGGGTTGTGAGCACGCTATCTTTGTAGGGTTGTGAGCACGCTATCTTGGTAGGGTTGTGAGCACGCTATCTTTGTAGGGTTGTGAGCACGCTATCTTTGTAGGGTTGTGAGCACGCTATCTTTGTAGGGTTGTGAGCACGCTATCTTGGTAGGGTTGTGAGCACGCTATCTTTGTAGGGTTGTGAGCACGCTATCTTGGTAGGGTTGTGAGCACGCTATCTTTGTAGGGTTGTGAGCACGCTATCTTTGTAGGGTTGTGAGCACGCTATCTTGGTAGGGTTGTGAGCACGTTATCTTGGTAGGGTTGTGAGCACGCTATCTTTGTAGGGTTGTGAGCACGCTATCTTTGTAGGGTTGTGAGCACGCTATCTTTGTAGGGTTGTGAGCACGCTATCTTTGTAGGGTTGTGAGCACGCTATCTTGGTAGGTGCTATCTTGGTAGGGTTGTGAGCACGTTATCTTGGTAGGGTTGTGAGCACGTTATCTTGGTAGGGTTGTGAGCAGGCTATCTTGGTAGGGTTGTGAGCACGCTATCTTGGTAGGGTTGTGAGCACGCTATCTTGGTAGGGTTGTGAGCACGCTATCTTGGTAGGGTTGTGAAATCAAAAAAACTCTAAAATTTTACTTGCAAACTAAATTTGTAAAATGGTAACTATTGATAAAAACAAATAACTAACATTTAAATTTCTAGATCTATAATTATGATCAAACAGATGATCTTTTATAGTAGGATTTAAAAAAAAATAAAGTGGAGGAGAGTCGATAACCGCAAATCTATGGTCGCAAGATCCAAGAATCAAGCTCATTTGATTCCAAAAATTAAATATCGTCTTTCTGCCTTTTCGCTCATTTTCACTTAATAATTAACTCGTTTAATATGTCCAATTGAATGACGCTACTGGTGTACAATGGACTGTAGTATACATATTTATTAGTAAGGAGCATCCCTTTTATCCCATTGATCTTGAGGAAGGATTTTTCCTAATGTTCAGGCGTGGAACGGGGGCTCTTCACCCCAAGTGCTGTTTAAATGTCCCACAATGGCAGCAACCATTGCGTCGTGTTATATACTAGCGCCGGACCTCCATTCCTGGACCAGGCTTGCTACAAGCGGCCGCACTGCTTCCGGGGGGAATGTCATCATATTTTAATTCTGTAACCGCCACAAAGCCTTGTATTGACCGCCACTAGAGCTAACGGGACACTGGTGACGGCCCTTGTAAAACAGCATGGCGGATTTGTTGGACCGGTTCTTCAGGTTTCTTTCTAACTCACCAAGAGAGTTATTTAAAAAAAAAGCAATAAAGGTAATCCGACGCATGCTAAGTTCGATATCCGTTGTTCGCCTTTCTGCGTTTCGCTAACAGACGTTTCAACTATGTGCCATATTGAGGCCACAGGGATCTAGAATGACCTCGGGCGCTAAGTATCAGCATTGATGAGTGAAGGTAGCAGACCATTGTCTAGTCAACAGGACATCCTGGTCCGCCATTTATCCTCATCGGGGCATCGGTAGTAAGCGTCTGAGAACCTCTGGGATACATCCAAGGCAACACTCTTTAATTAGTGTGTGTTTGTGTTTGTTAAAGGCGGACGCCTGCGGTATTAGAGCCACATTGGTACCATACGACACAGTTTCAGGACTAGACAGAGTTAGAGTTCCAGGAGTCTCTGTGGCTATCAACTGCATACATCGTGAGTAGTATCCTCGATTGGGGTCATTTCTTTATTGATTTTATTGATGCATTGATGAATTTTGGGATAAGTTACATAATTGTACTCCCTAAAAAAAGACCCACACTATCACTTTTTATCTTTTTAACTATCTAAATATAAACCATAGGCCTCTAAGCGAGCTAAATCATTCATTGCTAGTCAACTTAGCATGTCATATATAAGCTAATTGGCTAAATGAATATTGGTAAATGAGTTAAAGAGTCTAATCCAAAATAGAAATTTAAAAGGCCATTTTTTTATAAGCCTCCAACATAGAAAGTTTATCACAATAAATGAAGTGAAAAATTGGACCTAAAATGGAACTCACTTCAATGTTTAAAAAAAATAAGTAAATTGTATATTTGTTCAGTCTCATTGTAAGTTAGCGGAATGGCTACTTCATGACCATGATCTTAGCCACACATACGTCGAACTGAATGTTTTTCCTCCGAGAAGAAGGGCTAACTAGATTTGGGAAAACACAGGAGCAGAAGGGCTAGGTAGACGCGGGAAAGCACAGGAGCAGAAGGGCTAAGTAGACGCGGGAAAACGCAGGAGCAGAAGGGCTAAGTAGACGCGGGAAAACACAGGAGCAGAAGGGCTAAGTAGACGCGGGAAAACACAGGAGCAGAAGGGCTAAGTATACGCGGGAAAACACAGGAGCAGAAGGGCTAAGTAGACGCGGGAAAACACAGGAGCAGAAGGGCTAAGTAGACGCGGGAAAACACAGGAGCAGAAGGGCTAAGTAGACGCGGGAAAACACAGGAGCAGAAGGGCTAAGTAGACGCAGGTAAACGCAGGAGCAGAAGTGAACTCAAGGAAACAATGAAAAAAGAAATACATTTATTCTTTGCTATGTTAGAATCAAAACTGTCGTTACTGTTTGCCTCAGGCTCTGTATTGAGCAATTAAAACATCAGGATAGTTTCTTTTTAAATATGATGTTGATAAGACTCTTCTATTTTCTGGGTCACTATGTGCTATCGTTTCTCCAGATCCCAAGTATTTTGACATCGCCAATAGTGTCGGAATCATTCCCAAAAGCTCTGGAGGTTACACCCTACAAGACATACAGAGCTTTTATCCAGGCACCACTGTAGAGCAAGCTTTGTCAGTCTTTGCTTTCACGAGAAACACAACGCAAACACAGTAAGTAGTAATGTACTATACAAAGGTTTGGAAATCATGCGTGTATTATGCAATATTAAGATTTATATACTTCAATAATCAATGACATAACACCGGTGTTAACTCTTTCCGTGCGATGTTACTCTCAGCGAGTAACTTGGTTTATATTATTTATTTCACTATATTTTTTATGTCAAACTTTTTTATTTCTCTCTTCTTTTTCATGTTCATGTCTATGTTTGGGAGTAAATTCGATGCAGTACCAACACATTTTAAAAAAACAACAAAAAAAACAGTATGTTAATGGTTCCTCTTTTTAGTTTATTTCCCGGGAACCTACAAATGTAAATAATACAATTTCATAGTGCTTTTTTCAGCGTTTATAGAGTCTGAAGCAATTAAATGTGTTTAGTAGTGTGATTGTTCAATATGTATGGATTAAATGTTTAATTAAAAGGTTAAATCTTTCAGTAGATCGAATTTTTTATGAATTTTTAAAATAATTTCTTTTTCCGTGCTCAGTTTAAAATTAATGAAAAAAAACTAATTTTCTTGAATAATTAACTTTTATTTTTTTAAAATTTTGTATCCTAATCATTTACCTTTAAAATAAAATCAATTATGTTAGATTATTTAATAACATAAAAATAGTAATGTTAGTTTTAGTATCTCTAACCCAGGTGAAAATTTGTGTTCAATTCGGAAAACTTCATTCCTTTGATCGAAATAATTCGCACTGGAAAAAAAATTAAAATTAAACTATTGTAACTAATTGTGGGTATGCCAGTGATCATTGTGAAAAACAAACTGGCTTGTTATGTCACAGCTTGAGAATGATTTTATGAAACAGAAACGAATGAACATTAAACAAAAATATCTTAAAATGTTGAAAACGTTCTATTAATTATTACATTTCAAGGTAGAAATGAACAAGTCATGTATTAATTACACAAAGTTTGGGGATATGTTTTCTAGGCATCATCTATCCATTACACAAAGTTTGGGGATATGTTTTCTAGGCATCATCTATCCATTACACAAAGTTTGGGGATATGTTTTCTAGGCATCATCTATCCATTACACAAAGTTTGGGGATATGTTTTCTAGGCATCATCTATCCATTACACAAAGTTTGGGGATATGTTTGCTATGCATCATCTATCCATTACACAAAGTTTGGGGATATGTTTTCTAGGCATCATCTATCCATTACACAAAGTTTTGGGGATATGTTAGCTATGCATCATCTATCCATTACACAAAGTTTGGGGATATGTTTGCTAGGCATCATCTATCCATTACACAAAGTTTGGGGGATGTTTGCTATGCATCATCTATCCATTACACAAAGTTTGGGGATATGTTTGCTATGCATCATCTATCCATTACACAAAGTTTGGGGATATGTTTGCTAGGCATCATCTATCCATTACACAAAGTTTGGGGATATGTTTGCTAGGCATCATCTATCCATTACACAAAGTTTGGAGATATGTTTGCTAGGCATCATCTATCCATTACACAAAGTTTGGAGATATGTTTGCTAGGCATCATCTATCCATTACACAAAGTTTGGAGATATGTTTGCTAGGCATCATCTATCCATTACACAAAGTTTGGAGATATGTTTGCTAGGCATCATCTATCCATTACACAAAGTTTGGGGATATGTTAGCTAGGCATCAACTATTCATTACACAAAGTTTGGGGATATGTTTTCTAGGCATCATCTATCCATTACACAAAGTTTGGGGATATGTTTGCTATGCATCATCTATCCATTACACAAAGTTTGGGGGATGTTTGCTATGCATCATCTATCCATTACACAAAGTTTGGGGATATGTTTGCTATGCATCATCTATCCATTACACAAAGTTTGGGGATATGTTTGCTATGCATCATCTATCCATTACACAAAGTTTGGGGATATGTTTGCTAGGCATCATCTATCCATTACACAAAGTTTGGGGATATGTTAGCTAGGCATCATCTATCCATTACACAAAGTTTGGGGGATGTTCGCTAGGCATCATCTATCCATTACACAAAGTTTGGGGATATGTTTGCTAGGCATCAACTATCCATTACACAAAGTTTGGGGATATGTTTGCTAGGCATCAACTATCCATTACACAAAGTTTGGGGATATGTTTGCTAGGCATCAACTATTCATTACACAAAGTTTGGGGATATGTTAGCTAGGCATCAACTATCCATTACACAAAGTTTGGGGGATGTTTGCTAGGCATCATCTATCCATTACACAAAGTTTGGGGGATGTTTGCTAGGCATGAACTATCCATTACACAAAGTTTGGGGATATGTTAGCTAGGCCCTATAACTCCCTTTCATGCAAAACAAAAGTACATTTACAGAAAGACATCCGAATGCATGGACCATCTTTTACAAGTAATTGTGTCCTGACACTCACTGCTTGTACGTCTTGTTCAGTAAATGCACGACGTTTTAAAAAACAAAGCTTTTATGTGTCGCGACGTTCATGCGCAATGGTCCTTGTGGTCCGTTTGTGCTATGGTTACTACGCCACTGTTCTGAGTGGCACTCCTAATTCTATATTCTCTATGAATCAAATAAATCAAGATATCCTCACTTCCATGTCTTCCAAGTTTCTCTTGCAAGCTTGGTGATTGCCAGATTACTGTTAGATTATTATAAAGCTTATATCAACTCACTCTGCCTCTCTGATACGTTTGTACACGTTATTTCTCCCACACCCAAATTACCCAATCTCGGATCCAGATCACCCTGACACCCCGTTCTTTCCCCCCCCCCCACCCCAACGCATTTCCAACTGGTCCAGACAAGTGATAGGATCATAGAGAAAGCTAAAAACGTGAAATTGCGCTAAATAAAAACAACTGGTAGAAATATTTCTAATCGCACTTATTTATTATTGTTAGTCTACCATCTATTACAAATTTAATTACATGACAGATCCAAACTAATTATATAAGCTTTTTTTTTTTTATTATTTCAAACTTCAAATGAATTCATGAATATTGCTAGTACATTTTGCTGTATTACAAAGATTTAATTAACTTAAATTTGTATCTTTTTTTTTTGTTTTAAATTTGGTGCTTATATTAAAAAAAAAAGATGTTTTTGTTTAGTAGAATAAGATGACTTGAAAGTAGAAATAAAATCCTATGCACTGTCTTTGCAGGCCTTACGTTAGCACTGAATGCCCACTGGTCAAATCCTCTCTGCTAAGCTGTGACAGCACCAACCTGCCAGTGGCCGTGAATAAATGCGATTTTATTTTCAAGTCTCCCAAGTTCGTGGACTGCATCTCAGGCGCTGGCTCTTCTACATCGGTTCCACTTCAGCTGTACAGGGCGTAAGTAACAAGAGATCTACATTATCCCCCCTCCCTCCCGTTCTTTTACATTCATTGGGGGGGGGGGGCTACTTTAAGATTCGGCTCTCAATTGGGTGATGTCTTGACATAAACACTTTTATAAAGGAGAAGTGTTAGCAGCAGTAATGTTGCCGATAGAAAACAACAACTTGGAATTGATTTTTCTATAAGATCTATTTCCACAGATGTTAATGAAGTTCCCATTAAAAAGATCCCGGGGACCCTCACTGAGTGTTATCCAGTAAACCCACAAGAGGTTACCAACTCTGACCTACCCTCAACCTCTCACCATTCACCTCGATCATCTGCTAATATTTGCGAATCTCTCATGCATTTCATAAAGTTTAATTTCTCACAAATGTATACTGAGTTTAATTTTCTCCACATTAAGGTTGAGTTATATAATTTAATCGCTTTTTTCTTAAAATCAGCAATAAGCTTTAATATACCCCTTGAGATGTTATAGAATAGTCTCTGGGTGACTCTCTGGGTGACTCTCTGACTTTGATGTAGCACGTAGTATGCTTCCTGTGTATCATTAGCAAGATTATACTTTTAGTTAAATTGTTTTATGTATTTTCTATACGGGTAATGAATGCACTTATGCAAAGAACGTTTCAACAACTAGCCAATTCACATACCTCAAAGATGCGCCAGTTAATGACAGTTATTTACACCCATCCCCTTTTTACTAGGTGTGTTGATAATTACTGCGGTGCAAGTAACCAGTGCGCCACCATCCAGGGCATCGTAGGAACATGCACTGTGAACACAGGTCCTCAGCTAACCACCCTGCTCGCCGAAGCTTGCGCTCCTTAAAATAAAATGTCAAAGGGACGCTATCGACGACAAATGACCATTCAAATAAGTCAGATGGAGTACTTACCCTTGTATTGTCTTGTCGTTGTTTTTGTTGCATAAGTTAGATAATAAATAAAATGTTTATTGTATTAATGCTTTGAAGGTTTTTTTTTCAACTTGTTGTTTGTGTCTATTTTTAGATCTTGGATGATCTGGTTTTATAAAAATATTTTGTGGACTTTTGGTTCATTCGGATGCAATCTTGTTTAGAGTACGGTAGTTTCATTGTTAACAGAGGGTAGGAACGTGGATACTTATCATATTCATTCTTTAGTTCTTTCCTATTACATTCAGTGTCACAATGAACTTAAGAATAGTATTACTTCTTAGAGACAGTAACATACTCGAGGTCAAATGTCCCTCTATTTAAACATACTGAAGAAAAATAGGGCAGAATATATTTTGTTAGTTTAATATCTTCAAACTCAATTAAAGAAAACATGAATACAGCCATGAACCAATTCACATAAAACATAAAAAAGAGCTTGTATAAATTATACAATAACTTAATATTATTGTTAAATAAATGAAGGACATTGAAAATAGTGACCACCAATAACCACTGACCAATAAACAATGCCCCGATAGCCAGCTTTGCTTACTTTTTAGTCTCCTAAAGGACTTTTCTGGATTGTTACATAATTCTTGACCCTTAGTTAGACATTTCTTTCCTTCGATGACAAGCAAAGCTGTTTACATAAATATCTTTTCAAGGCCTTCCAGATATTTCGCTCTGATACAAACCCACAATCTTGAGCCATATCTCAAATCAGTTGTTTATACATATTCAATATGACCTATTAACCTGGTCCATTCCCCTCGCTTGGTAAGGGATATGCATTCGAGCGTGACGATTAGCAAGCTTCTATCCTCCCACGCCAGCTTTTTGGCCCATGAATTCTAGAAAATACATTGTTTAACATAAATGGGTGGAGTGCAATTCAGAGCTTAAAGAAGGAATTATTAGTTTGTGTTATCAAGCTATTGTATTTTGCCTTTATTTAACCGTATTGGGTGGCATAGTAGTCAATATAAAGCCCATGTGTGACCATGCTAACGCGTAGATCATTTGTAGCCTAAATGTAGCCAGTGTAGAGCGGAATAAAAATAAAAGCTTTTAATATTTACATTCTATTTAGACCTTAATAAAAGAAAGTCAATTATGTAGACACACATATATCACAGCCGATTGTTTGGTATCTTCGCTCTAGAGTGTTATGGCCTCCTTCAGACTTGTTACGACTATGGACCAGCTCATAGAAATGAGATGAATGCCTGGACATTAGCTTTGCAGTCTTGTTACGACTATGGACCAGCTCATAGAAATGAGATGAATGCCTGGACATTAGCTTTGCAGTCTTGTTACGACTATGGACCAGCTCATAGAAATGAGATGAATGCCTGGACATTAGCTTTGCAGTCTTGTTACGACTATGGATCAGCTCATAGATATGAGATGAATGCCTGGACATTAACTTTGCAGTCTTGTTACGACTATGGACCAGCTCATAGAAATGAGATGAATGCCTGGACATTAGCTTTGCAGTCTTGTTACGACTATGGACCAGGTCATAGAAATGAGATGAATGCCTGGACATTAGCTTTGCAGTCTTGTTACGACTATGGACCAGCTCATAGAAATGAGATGAATGCCTGGACATTAGCTTTGCAGTCTTGTTACGACTATGGATCAGCTCATAGATATGAGATGAATGCCTGGACATTAACTTTGCAGTCTTGTTACGACTATGGACCAGCTCATAGAAATGAGATGAATGCCTGGACATTAGCTTTGCAGTCTTGTTACGACTATGGACCAGGTCATAGAAATGAGATGAATGCCTGGACATTAGCTTTGCAGTCTTGTTACGACTATGGACCAGCTCATAGAAATGAGATGAATGCCTGGACATTAGCTTTGCAGTCTTGTTACGACTATGGATCATCTCATAGAAATGAGATGAATGCCTGGACATTAGCTTTGGTCGGAACGATGTCAAAATGCAAGTGCCCAGACAGTTTGGGATTAAGCGGCAAGGCAGGCTCTGCCAGGATGTAGCACTGTGTGCTGCAAGCTGCACAAGGGTCTCTCCTTTTGTGATTTCTTTAGGGTTGACTCCCGAAGACTTTCCCATGCTTTGGTGTAGCTGTATAGAAATAATTATTGCTACATCTTTGTAGCATGTACAGAAGTGGTCAAGTTGTAAGACGATCTGTATCTATGTTATAACGCTGTTGCCACCGACCGCATTAATTCAAAATAAATAAAGAAAAGAAAAATTACAAAAAGTTTGTGTAATCACACAAACTCAGAGGCGGCCCCGTAGGATCCGCCTATTTGCAAGGAATATTCAAGACACCATCTTGTTTTAGTTGTCCAATGAAATTTCAAAGATTCATTTGGCGTTTCTTTTAACTTAATAACAAAAAATTATTGATAAAGAGATTTTTATACTTTTTGGCAAGACAACTGCCGTAAATATATAATATGTCAGAAGAGCATAAATATAATAAAATAAAAAAAAAACATAAATGAAAATGAATTTTAGAAATTTTCTGAGTCCAAATGGAACCTAGTGTTTGCAGTTTCATCAAATAATGTGAATTGGTAATGAGATGGGCGGGATAACATGGCGTCACGGACCGAATATGGCCCGTTGTCCTCAGTTTATACATCAATTAAATTTAAGCCCAGTATGTCCTAAAAAAACTAATTTACTTTTTCTGTCTGTTTCGTTTATTATTTCAATATAAAGGCGTGCAATAAAAAAAGACCCAAAAATTTATCTATGAAATCAATAACTAGATGACCTAAACAGAAATCTAATCCAAATCAATAACTAAGTAACAGCAGCCTTTAACCCTTTGTGCCCGGGCATTGGTGACCTCTCTCATTGTTTTTTTTTTCGTTTATAAGCCAACAGCTACATTTTTAAGATGTTCTAAGTACCCCAACCTCCTGATAATAAAAATATCAACTTTGCAATAAACTTTTTTCCTTCTTGATTAGATACAATGTCTTTCAATATAGAAATTTCCTATCGAGTATCATTGAAATCAATTTGAGAAACACTGCAGACATTTTATGAGAAGGACAGGTATATAATTTAGCTTACTAATAAGAAGTCATGTATGTATATATTAGACAGAGAGAGAGAGACAGAGAGAGAGAGAGAGAGAGAGATAGACAGAGAGACAGAGAGAGAGACAGAGAGAGAGGACAAAGTGAAAGTGAGAAAAAGATAGATAAAAAAGGGAAATGAGATTGAGAAAAAAGAGAGTGTGTGACTGTGTGTGAGAGTGAGAAGACAGAGAGAATTAGAGATGGTGAGAAAGAATGAGAAAAATAGAGAGAAAGAGTGAATGAGAAATAGTGTGAGGGAGAAGGAAGGAGAAAGAGAGAAAGACAACCTGCAAGAAAGAGAGAAAGGTTGGTCTATAAATAACAATGAACTGCCAGCTTCAATACTTAGGTCACTACAGCGGTATAACATCACTGACCTATGTGCGCTAATGACTAGTAGTGTAGAATTCACCCGCAAGACCCGCAGTTTGATACATATCAAAATATGACTACTTCCTTTCAATATATCCCTAAAAACTCGCACTAACCTAAAAACTCGCACTAGATCCCTAAAAACTCGAACTATATCCCTAAAAACTCGAACTATATCCCTAAAAACTCGAACTATATCCCTAAAAACTCGAACTATATCACTAAAAACTCTCGATATATCTATGACTATATCTCTACATCCTATCACCCATGAAGAAAAAAAATCTAGAAAAAAAAAAAAACCAAAGGCTATAGCAATGAATGATTATTGCTCTCGGTTGCTTCCTTTTGTATCACTCCATCCAGATCGCGAGGAAGCTGAGGAAAATATATTTCATCCCAATTGTCATTTATTTTATCCCAGCATTATCAGTGAAGACGTTTGTAGATCTATTAACAGCTTGGTTCATATTTATTAAAGCAAATTTGTTATGCTCGTACCTTGCTTAGGGCGCTATTATCCAATCTGTCATGCTCATAGTTTGCTTAGGGCGCTATTGTCCAATCTGTCATGCTCATAGCTTGCTTAGGACGCTATTGTCCAATCTGTCATGCTCATAGCTTGCTTAGGACGCTATTGTCCAATTTCTTTGTTAGGCGATTGAGGGTCGGAGTAGGGGTTGTCAGGGAGAAGATTTCCTTGCTGCATATTGGCGCTCAGCAAACACAGAATGGGGATTCAAACTATAGCCTATTTGATAGGTAGCCAAGCGGCTATTTCCACTTAACCACCTATCCCAGATCACATCATTTTAATCTACTTCACATTTCTATAAACTTATTTCCCCTTTATAGATTTTAATTCGAGTCGGGCTCAAATTACTTGGTTATCATGGGGGACATTTTAATGTTAATCAAATTACTTGGTTATCATGGGGGACATTTTAATGTGAATCTACCAGCTAGACGACAGCGTTGCAATCAAGAACAATGAAAAATCAATGAATGCAACAGGGGCAATATTTTCAAGTTATGACTGGTTTACTACATCGTAAACAGGTGAGAACTGACGATCCACTCAGCTAACGAAGCTGTGATGGACGTTGATGGCTCGTTGTTCTTTGACAATCAAATAAAAATGTAATCAATGATCTACACACACACACACACACACACACACACACCAACAAGATACAAATAAAACCGTGTTTTAGTACAATGTAAACCGAGATGCTCGCGTTCTTTGGTCTAACCTGGCCGACATTTTTGAAAATGTCTGTCTTGGGCATTGAAAAATTGTTCAATAAGTCTATATATGGACAGAGCTGATGTAGGTTATAGTTGGGTCACTTGGAGTTACCAGGTCAACTGGGATCATATTAAGTACGAAAAAGACATTGGATGAAAATATTTTTTTTCTTTACAAAGCGTGACTCACTCCGTCAGTCTGGTACAAATCTTGTACACTTTTTTTTTCACCCAGTACACTTCTCGTATCAAATGGAAACTTGATACAATTATTCATTGTCGAAGACATCACATGAAACAATTTAAAAAAAAATTAGTTAATCAAATAGTGGCAATTAATTAGTTTTGTTTTATAGAAAAGGGAAATAAATCTTGCGGTATTGATAGATATGGCAGTAATTGAGCAGTTCTTTCTTTTATATAGCATTGTTGTTTTTTTAAAGCATTTTTAAAAAATTTTGCTTGTTAATTTTGTTTTCTATTTCCGTTCCTGACCTAGTGGGGAGACTGATGTAACTTTACAGGCTGTGGGGAGACTGATTTAACTTTACAGGCTGTGGGGAGACTGATTTAACTTTACAGGCTGTGGGGAGGCTGATGTAACTTTACAGGCTGTGGGGAGGGTGATGTAACTTTACAGGCTGTGGGGAGACTGATGTAACTTTACAGGCTGTGGGAAGACTGATGTAACTTTACAGGCTGTGGGGAGGCTGATGTAACTTTACAGGCTGTGGGGAGGGTGATGTAACTTTACAGGCTGTGTGGAGGGTGATGTAACTTTACAGGCTGTGGGGAGGGTGATGTAACTTTACAGGCTGTGGGGAGACTGATGTAACTTTACAGGCTGTGGGGAGGGTGATGTAACTTTACAGGCTGTGGGGAGACTGATGTAACTTTACAGGCTGTGGGGAGGGTGATGTAACTTTACAGGCTGTGGGGAGACTGATGTAACTTTACAGGCTGTGGGGAGACTGATGTAACTTTACAGGCTGTGGGGAGGCTGATGTAACGTTACAGGCTGTGGGGAGACTGATGTAACTTTACAGGCTGTGGGGAGACTGATGTAACTTTACAGGCTGTGGGGAGACTGATGTAACTTTACAGGCTGTGGGGAGGGTGATGTAACTTTACAGGCTGTGGGGAGGGTGATGTAACTTTACAGGCTGTGGGGAGGCTGATGTAACTTTACAGGCTGTCGGGAGACTGATGTAACTTTACAGGCTGTGGGGAGACTGATGTAACTTTACAGGCCGTAGGGAGACTGATGTAACTTTATAGGCTGTGGGGAGACTGATGTAACTTTACAGGCTGTGGGGAGACTGATGTAACTTTACAGGCTGTGGGGAGGCTGATGTAACTTTACAGGCTGTGTGGAGGGTGATGTAACTTTACAGGCTGTGGGGAGACTGATGTAACTTTACAGGCTGTGGGGAGACTGATGTAACTTTACAGGCTGTGGGGAGACTGATGTAACTTTACAGGCTATTTTTATTGCCAATGGTTGACGAGAATGTTTTGTTGCTGGTATAACCTACCTCAATTAATGGCAATGTCACACTTCTTTATCTACTTAGACTTTGGTCTTCCCCAGCATTCGGCGCTTAGGGCGGGCATCTCTCTCCACAGTGATCTGTTATACGCGACTTAGCTGATGCCTTCGGATTTTAGGTCTTCTAAGAAGGTGTGACGCCACGCCAGACGTCGACTGCTTTGTTTTTGTTATCCTCGTTTTGGCTTTCATGTTAAGACTTTGGTCAGTGTGCTTCAATTTGTCTGTCCCTCGAATGTCTAACGGCGTTCTTTGATCCTATCACTTAGGGGGCGAGCTCGGTATGTTATTCCTGGGTTCCTTTCTCTGGAGCAACGCTTAGCCTCTGTTGAACCTTAATGGATGGCTGCCACGTCTCGCTAACGTAAGTGGTCGTTGATGATGGTACTCAGGAGGTGGATCATGGTCTCCAGGCTGTTTAATTTGTTTGCCCAGTTAGGCAATAGCTTTTAAAAGATGCCTAGTGCTTTTCCAATACAGCACGCAACATTGTTAATAGTAACGCTGCTTAAATGGCTGTTTGTTTTTACAGTTTGTCTGGTAAAAAGTGTGAACATATTTTTTTCTCCCACTTCTCATTCTCGGATCAAGTTAAAACTTTGCACAATTATTTATTGAACCTGACAAGACACGAATCAATTAAAAAAATTGAAGGAATTAATTAATAAATTGTTGATGATTAATTATTTTGTTTGATTTCGAAATAAGGGGAATAAATGCTACTTAATGAGAGATGTGGACATGTATATAGATTTAGTCCCCTTTTAACGTTTTGGCACATTTTATTCTGTAACTTCACATTCTCGGATCAAGTTGAAATTTTCCTAATAATTCCTATTTGATAAGAAAACACGAATCAATCCAGAAATTAACCAATCAGTCAATCATTTAATAGTAATTGACTAATTTTGTTTTATATAGTAGAAAGGGAGCTAAGCCCTGTAATTTTCAGATAAATGGTTGCAATTAGAGTTACTATAAAATGACTATGCTTTTTTTTTTTTTTTTTTGCGGTCCCCGTAAAGGGAAAAGACGCTATTACTTTTGTGTGGTCTGTCTGACGGCTGTCCGTCCGTCCGTCCCGTTTATATCTCGTAAAATAGAAAAGATATTGAAAATCCGACATCATGATATTTTAGACCATTTAAAGTTCTGATGCAGCGGCTACTTTTTCTTTTCTGAAAGCGAAACATTTATTTTTAAAAATCAACTATGCAAGCATTTTTTTTTCATAAAATTACACCATTTCTTACAACTATTCACTATTAATAGTAACACACAATCACAACTATGTAGTAGAGGAGATGACTTTTTACCATATTTTAAACACATTTATGCAAACGGTTTTAGATTTACTGTCAAAATTTTTTTTTCTTACAAATGTATTGCGAAGTTAATAAGTTCTGTCATACTAACTATAACATTTACAAAAGAGTTTTTACTTTTTTTTTTTTTTTTTTTTTTTTTTTTTTTAAAAATCTAATATGCATATAAGTGGAACATAATTTAAACAACAATTAATAAGTAGTTTTTCATATTATCGCGTGAACTGCATTGACATCCACGAGATGGCAGACTCAACTTTTTTTTTGAATAAGATATTGACCCTTTACAAAACAATTAGATCAATTAGATAATCATTATATGACATCAGTTAGAACAGGTTGTGGCACTGTGTGCCTAAGGGTTAGCAGCACCTAATTTTTCCTCAAGGTTGTGCCCCAAAGGCTGGTATAGCCGCACCCGGGCTTTGCTGCTCTGCCTCATAGTGGCGCCCGGGTGGAAACGGTCGTGTGAGGGGACGACTAGCCCAAAGGGTAGCGAAACAAGGCTACCGTGGGAGTGTATAAGAGGGTGCGAGAGCATCTCCATTGTACTGTGCTGGGATGTAAAAAAGCTTCCGCAGCGATCTGTCAACGTCCAGGCCGTTACCGCACGGTTAGCCTGGTATAGTATACGAATACGACGAGGGTCCCAGTGGTGCGGCCTTTGGTCGCGTCTCTAGTTCTCGATTCCGGATTGCCAGTGTCCATTGGAAGTGAACGAAAAACAAACTCTAAGTTTAACCCCGAGTCTCATCCCCCAGTCGTACAGGACAGCGGGAAGGAGGAACTCGCTGTCCAATTCAGACTGGTGGAAGGGAACTTTTGTTCACTTTTGCTGGCCTTAGTGTTTCAAGTGCACGCACAACACTACTAGACAATTTCAGATTCAATAGCCGCAAGGCTGTAGGGGGCTTGAATTCAGAGTTTTCCTTTCCTAGGTGGGTTGCCAACCAAGGTTAACAAGCACCTCCAGCCAGAAATTAATTTGCTCGCCTTTCCCCTTTCTACTGTCAGTAATAACGGTTCCAACGGGCTCAATATCTGAAACTAACGTGAAGGCCAGGGGTTGTCAGATGCTAGTTGAGACGCATGCTATTGGAAAATTTTAGAGGTAATGGTGCGCTTAAAACCATGACCACTTTCGGTGATAACAACCTTGGGGAACCTAAAAGACAGATAATTATTATTAATTACACTCTGGTGCCTCTAATCTCTGGGAGAAACGAGGAAAAGAGAGGATATGTGTTAGAGAAATAGTTAAGTCAAGAATTGTGTGTGTGTGAGAGAGAGAGAGAGCAAAATGAAAGAAAGGGATACGTGTAAACACATATATATATATAGACCAGTGAAATGTTGTTGTTTTTTAATGATAATGAAAAAAAAATATCTTGATTGGTTCAATGATGAAAAAAAAATCGAATTAAAAACAGACCAACATTTTTTTTTTTTTGTCAATTTAAGATATCAAGTTCTAATCATCATCCGAGAGTTCGTAGTATCAAACACCTGGTGTCTTTTATAGTAGGTCTACAGTTAAAAAAATACTTATTATATAAACTGTTATCACTCTCCTGTTGGATGGGACACTTTCTTGACATTCTCAGGTAAGATCAAACGTCTCTCTTGCTTATAAGATTGATAACAATAGTGATGATATTTTCACTTTTTTGTTTGAACTCACTGAGTATTGCTAAATCTGGCCAATTAGTTTTCAAACAACAGAATGAGGTCAGAGAAAAAGACGAACTGAAACACATTTATATTTATCACCATTGGAGCTAAATTAAATTTTTTAAATGTCATGTAAGTTGAGCTGTAAAAAAAAGTAGATCTAAATGTGCATTGTGTAAATGTTAATGTTAGGTTACTTTTCTTTGTTGCACCCACAAAATGTACAGTTTTAATATGACATGTAGCATTTTCAAAAAGTCATTAGAGAATTTACACAGATTGTTTGGACGAAATTAAATTAGATATTAATTTGTTTTGAAACACTGTGGTATGTGACCAATGACCATAGCCTTTAGAAATAGATATGGTGATCTAACAGAAGGCAGGAGAGCCACTGGTCGTCCACCGTTAAGGTATACATGCATGCAAACGCCATATGAAGCTCTTCAAATTCGACATTAACAATTGGTAAAAAGTGACACTGGATAGATCCACATGGAGAGTGAATATAAGGGTCCCGGATTGCAGATGCCATATACAAATGTAGCAGAAAGAAGGGTGAAAATGCAAAG
Organism: Biomphalaria glabrata; assembly: GCF_947242115.1. Classification (NCBI taxonomy): domain Eukaryota; kingdom Metazoa; phylum Mollusca; class Gastropoda; family Planorbidae; genus Biomphalaria; species Biomphalaria glabrata. The sequence continues at coordinate 12,701,095 of NC_074720.1, forward strand.
GCGCCTGGTGATTACAGCAGAGATGCAGTAGTTTTTGACAATAACAACCATCGCGCAATTTATTTCTTAATAGAAAAACAAAACAAAAATAAGATGAAAATAAAAAAAAATGTTATATGACTTTTTTTTTCAATAACATGTCCTTTGATTGGTTCAGACATTTCAAACTATTTGATGACGACTGGACATGGCCAGGAAAATGTCAGCAAGACTGCTGAATGTAGTTGTCCTCTTTGTTTTGGTTGGTCAAGTCTGCTATGCAGGTCAGAATTACTATTTCTAAATATTTTCCATCCCTACGCGTATTAATTTTTTTTTACAGAGAAGAAAAAAAGATTAACTAATTTTAAACTCATTAAGAATGTAATTTTATATATTTCTAAAATAAAAATCTTATAGCCAAGTAGAAAAGTCCACCAATGACGGGTTATAAATAATTAGATTTCTGTTGAGTATTTGGTGTTCATAATGAAGAAAGTGTTAATAATGGAAGTATTTTAAAAGGATTACGGTAATTTTTAGTGCACGTTTTAGAACTGTGAAATCAAAGTTCTAAAAGCTCATTCGCGTGTAGCACAAACTCATGACAATACCTCTATTCAACTCAATCATTCATGGAACTTAAATCCAGGAACCTGGATAGCGGATCTCAAAAACGACACTAACGATTTTCCTATAAATTTAACAGTTGATGTATCTCGCCGAGAAAACAGTGATTTTTTAATATAGCGTCTTTAACATTGTTTGGTTTGTTAATTTTTTTTTTTAAATCTCTTTTAATTTTTCTTTTTTTTATTTCCTTTTATTGCCTAAACATTTCCCAATATCGCTTTCTCTTACTTTTCTATGTTGCTGTAATTAATTGCATAATTAATGGAATAAATTTTAATATTTAAAAAATCAAATTTTTTTTAATGATTCACTTTTATCACCATTGGACAAAAGAACAACAACGTTATTATACACTTTTTAAGGCCTTAATCAGACTGAGTAAAGGTTGGAAAAAGCTAACTAGGAAAAGATCATTTAGGTGTAGAACTCATCTTAATCGTGACTCTTATACTGAAAAATTTCGTTTGAATTCTAACTTTTCCAAAGCAAAATCTTTCTTAAAATAATTATGTTAAAATTCATGTGAAATTACATAAACTCTGTCTGGAAAGGGGAGGGGCGGTAGAGTGAAAACGATTAATCCTCGCTGCGTTTTATAATTTCTGCTAATGATTGCATTTGGCATTAAAGAATAGGGATGGGGCGACTCGATATAAGAATTTAATTTATAGCATATATAAATTATATTAGTGACAGATTTTTTTTTATTTTGTACTTTCTTAACTATAATACAAAAAGAAAAAGTATTGGTTTGTCCGATGGGGGAAAGGCGATCGCCCCTCCCACCTGGTACAATCCTTTTTCATTGTATATATTTACTAATGATAAAATTTGACATTAGAGTATGGCACAACATAATATACAAATGGGTTCACATATCAATACGTATCTTATATTATATAGATATTCAACTAATTTTGTTGACAAACTATGATTTCTCCATAAAAATAGGACCACCCCCCACTCAAAGGACTAGAGTGGGGAGGACAGTAGGCTACATGCAATCGTTCCTCCTTATCCCACCGAATCGACCAAGATACCAGAAGGGGAGCGACATATTTTTGTTCACAAACTATGATTTCTCCATAAAAGTAGGACCGCTCCCCCCACACTCTAAGGGTTTAGGTGGGAAAGGCAGTAGAGGTATTCGCATCCCCTCCCCCCCCCCAATCGGCCAACAGGGGAACGACATAATATAAAGATCGGTTCAAATATCAATAACAAGTTTTAATCATATAGATATTTAATTGATTCTGTTAGCAAGCTGTGATTTCTACAAATAAATTGGACCGCCCCATCCACTAGAAAGTTTAGGGGGGGGGGACGGGATTGATTCCATCGCCCCCTCCCGACCCCACCAAAATCGGCCAACATACTAGGGGGCGAAATAATATAAAAATAGGTTGAAATATAAATAATTTATACTATATTAATAACAAAAGTAATAACTTCGTATACAAATTGTGTGAATTCTATACCAAAATTCGTTCTCCCCACCCTTCGAGGGGGGGGGTCGACCGAGTGGGGGGGTGATCGCCCCTACCGCCACACTCCCTGGATCCGCCAGTGAGCTAGAGTGGGGGAAGGGGGGGTGGGTCCAAGTTTCAAAATATCCTCGGTTCCCCACTTGAGGGGTCCCCCAAAGGAGTGTCCGAAATATGTTTTTACATTAAATATTAAGCAATTATCTCATGTCATGTCAAACGTCAAAATGCAGATGCCCCTAAAGAGGTCCAGCACCCTCTTGGGTTCCCAAATCCTTAGCTACGCCACTGGTGACGTGTTTATGTATGGAAAAACTCAAAACATTGACTCTTGAACTAACTGATTACAGAGGAGGTCTGCCATCCACACTATTGTATATCTGGACGGGCCCAGTGTTTCTATAACTCGACTTGTGAGTGCAACAACCCACCTTACTCATGGGGACACGGAGACTTCGCCTGCTACCAGAGCAGTAAGTTGTATTCTTTGACTTACATGTGGACATAATTAAAAGTGCAGATATTTTAAAATCAAAGTGTACACTTTATAGAATACAGAAAGTAACAGAATTACATGTATACAGATTTAAAACTATACAGGCCTACGTGTAAAGTAAAGTACCCCTTTCAGACCTTGCGATCTATAGGGCAGATGATATAAAGATCAACTATTCTGTGGCGCAGTTAGAAAAAAAAGTTTTAAAAAATATTTGGAGATGAAAGTCCGCACATAACTCTTGTTGCTGTTGCACATAACTCTTGCTGCACATAACTCTTGCTGCACGATATCTATTGTGAATGTGACCACCCCCACACAAAGGCTAGACAAAATCTTTCTATTAATTAGAATATTTACAAAATTATTAAAAAAAACAACAATATAAATGTTTTATTTACAATGTCTATATTATTAGAACCCAAACTAGGGAGATTATAAAAAAAAAACGAATTACATTAGTGATTAGTCTACGTGTTTATGTTTAGGCCTAAAAAATAAACACTGTCTTCAATTATCTTTCTCGGCTTTGTCCTACCAGCTTTCAAAGTGAAGTTAAAAAGTGAAGTTAAAAAGTGAAGTTAAAAACATTTTTGATGCTTTTGCTTTTATTTGTAAAAAAAAAAAAAAATAGGGATCCAATTCTTCCTTTCAAAAATTGCGCCTTCATGCTTTACATCTGATAAGTTGAATGACCAAGAGCTCAGAAAGACGCCGCCTTTCAAGTCCCTGTTTAAATGTATACTTAGAATTACAATCTAGAATTAATTCATGGGAGCTTCGACTTGTTATGTCCACAGACCAGTGGGCAGCGGAACTAAAAAATGATCCTGTACTGACCACATTCAACAATGAAAGTGTCAAGTTCCATGACCCGTGTCGCTTCCTGTTCACGTCTGTCAAACTGGAACTGAAGCAAAGGACTGGAGTCATGATTGGCTTCTGTTATTTTAATGTAAGATTGTCATATTTATTCACTGGCATACCGAAGAGTGTGTGAGACGCCCAGGGCATCCAAACGTGAGGGCGATCCCCAGTATTCCCTTCACATCTCCCAATAGTGTATGAAATAAGCATTAGCATAAGAAAACACCAGCAAGGGAAACAAAACTTATTTGTAATGTAAACGAAGAAAACGAAAATCTGTTATTACGTTTTGATTGTCCAAGAGCTGAGCCGAAGGCTCTTCGAGCTCTAACTTTGAAAAAAAAAACTGTTTGAGCGTCAAACAGTAAAAAAAAAAAACCTGTCCGAACTACCGTTCTGTCTGGGAGAGACCCTAGTTAATGCCTATGTAAAGCATTGCTGTTTCCGATGCCTTTGGCCGCGGACGCATGCTTGGCTGAACATGGCCGAAGGCCGAGAGCACCGGGAGCCTCCTTTTCCTTTGTTATACCAAGCTAACCGTGATGGACTCGCCATTTATGTAACGGTCCCTTGAGGAACGGCGCATGGATTATAGACAGTTCGTAAGGGCTCTCTTTCAACTCCGCTCCATGCAATGTGTCGACTCTCGCCTACCCGTGGTCACCCTCACGGGAGTTTTGTTTTGCTATCCATTTAGCCTAACCACTTCCTCCAATGGCTGTTTCCACACAAGCGCCACGATGAGGCAGAGTAGCGTGCTCGCGTCTGTTATTACGTACCTTGTGCCTAGGACAAATAAGCCATCGAAACCATAATAAACAAAAATATGTTATTTTATATAGCGCTTTGATACCCATTGTAGCGCCTCCTTACACTCCGGCGCCTCGGGCGACCTCCTCCTCCTCTCGGTACGCCACTGCCTTCATTTAGTGAGTACTCAGTATGTGGAGTCAATTACATACGTATACATACTTTGCCTGGACTTGAAGACAATGAAAAGGAACAAGGATATTTATTCCATTAAGTCAGTTGCCAGAGCACAGCATACAACACTTACGTTCTACAGCTCAAACCTGTCAAGAAGTAAAATATTAATGGTGAAATCCTTCGCATTACCAGATTAGGACTACTATTCCCAGCAATGCTTCATTTAATATAAATCTTCAAAGCTGATTTTCAAAATCAAATTTCCGAACTGAAATGCAGCATCTCAAAACCATTGCAGAAATAAATCTTGTAATAAATCTCTTCTCCCGCATTACATTACCCCCCCCCACACACACACACAAAAAAAGGTGGTAGGCCTAAGTCGTAAAAATACCACGACACACATATACATTTATGTTGAAGTAAGTATTCTCTTTTATTTTGTACAATCGTCTATTCTAGGTTCCATGATATAGATCAGGTTAAGTGTATTTAAGCATTTTAATACTTTTTAACAAGGTTTTTTGACTAGGCCTGCATTGTATAAATATTTTTAGATGGTCCACCACAGCAGCCTAGCCTTGTTTAAAACTCTTTTACTGCCCCCTTAGCGCTTATTCCAATGTGATTGTTTGTATTCTAGGTTCACGCCTTCAACCGAAGAATTAAAGGTAAAATTGTAGTGGACGGCATCGAGATAGCAGCCAAGTTTGAACTTGGCTATCAGAACATCAAGACTTTGTCTATCGTCACGTATGGTCAAGCTGGAAACGTGAGTACTTGAGTATTGTTTGCAAATAAAAAATTAAAATTAAAAACATGTGGCACGAGGTAGTCGAGAAAAAAATCTTGGTACGGTAGCTGTCCTCCAGAAATGTTCCCCTTATTTCTTAGCGCAGATCGTTTGCCATTGTACGTTTAAGAGCTGTTTTTTTTTTTTTTTTTTTTTTTTTTTTTCCCCAATCCTACGTCGCACTTTCAATTAAAACGTCGCTTACTGATCAAACCTAGGTAAACCACACCTGACAACACTTTTCTTGATGGTTCTTCCATACAATTATTGATGCGAATGAGGCTCCAACCAATGGGACAAGTAAAAGAAAAAGATTACTTTTTAAAAAAAAAACAAAGCTTATCTTAGGTAAAAAAAACAACAAACAACCCGCTAATTACTGCTATTTATCTTAAAATGACAGGGTTAGCTCCCTTTCTGACTTATAAAACAAAATTAATTAGTACTATTGATTAACTAATTAGTTAATATTTATTTTGGATTGATTCTTGTACTGTCATTGACTATGAATAATTATACAAAACATTAACTTGATACGAGAATGGCAAGTGGGAGAAAAAAACATATTAAAACATAATAGAGGAATTAAATCCATATATACATCCATACCTCTTATTAAGTAGCAGTTATTCCCCTTGTTTCAATATCAAATAAAGTAATTAATCAACAATAATTGATTAACTAATTGTTGAAATTTTTTTTATTGATTCATGTTTTGTCAAGTACTATGAATAATTGTGCAAAGTTTCAACTTGATTCGAGAATTGGAAAAAAATATGTTCAAACTTTTACCAGACAGACAGACAGAGAGACAGACAGAGAGACAGACAGACAGATAGACAAACAGATAGACAGAGCGAGTTGATATAAGCTTTGTTAAAAATGTGTGCACGTGTTAAACAAGAGGCATGACATGATGATAGGGTTAACAAAGGCGCACTCTACGATATGCTGTAGTCAAAGCCATGTTGCTTTTAAGCTCAGGTGTATCGAAACCTAGATGTATTCTAGGCCTTGGTGTATTCTATGCCTAAAAGTATTCTAAGCTATGGTGTTTAGATGATAGGGTTAACAAAGGCGCACTCTACGATATGCTGTAGTCAAAGCCATGTTGCTTTTAAGCTCAGGTGTATCGAAACCTAGATGTATTCTAGGCCTTGGTGTATTCTATGCCTAAAAGTATTCTAAGCTATGGTGTTTTAGACTAGTGTGTTTCAACTAATGATACCTGACCTTTTTTTTTACTTGACCAAAAGGTGACGCTGGGTGGCACAGATGATATCTTTAGCGATGGTGGACATTACAAACATGAACTGACCCATGGACCGGTCATTTACTCAGACCCCGCCCACAACATCTATGTGAAAAGATTCTACAACCCAGACAATAGACAGTATGTCTTTGAGGTGAGAGTGCCCAGTGTCGAGCACAGCAATAGTCTAGACTCTGGAGCTTAATAAACATAAGCTTTTCCCTGAAACCCATTGTGCATGTTCTTGTCCATTTAATTATAGGCTTTTGAAAAATTGATTTTTTAAAATGAAAATTAATAAAGAAATATATTGTGTTCTTGACTTTCAAGGGGGGTGTGCTCCGAGAAATTGAAATTTCCGCGGAATTTAATATCATATACGTACAGTAATTTGGATACGAACACAAGATATCCCCTAACACTTTCATCTACTAAATAACAATTCCCTATTCTCTCAACAACCTTTACATGCCAACTGTTTCTGAAGTCTCGACCTGTGACGGGGCATCGAGCTATTGGTCTACACAAGTTGTGATCGTAGGTCAGTGTCGAGGCCTACTCGGTCTTGATTGAACCAGTTAATGTGTTATACGGTTATTTCGGCCAATCAACATCCAGACAGTTTGACCATAACGTTTTTTTTTTCAATAGGCTACTAAACATTGGGTGGCTGTGGGAAAACCCTCGGGAGTATTTTTTTTTTTCATTATTTATTTTGAAAACCCGTGGTATAGCCCTTCCGTGAAAGTCGAGTATGCGAACGTCAAGGGGGACAACTGGATCGCATACCTTGCTGTTATAGATCATCAATTTAACATTCGGACCGCGCATCGGTGAGAAGATACATAATAGTAGTAGTAGTACAAAGTGACAAGCCAGGAAAGTTGCGTGACTGAATCCGTCTGTGACCGTCTTAGCAACTATCTGGTTATTGTTCTGGTTCTCCAACGTAATTAATAGTTACTTTCCGACGCCATCGTGCTTAGCAGAAATTATTATTATCTATTTTTTTTTTTTAATTTTTCATTCAAAATGTTTCTGAATCATTGGCTACGTTTATTAACTTTAAAAGGCGAAATATTTCATGCAGTATTATTACAATTCAGTATATAATGAGTGAAAGGCCAATAGTACAGCATACAGCGTTAGAGCGAATGAGCCTAATAGCATGATGTGGTACAGTATATATATGTTCAGGGCCCAGCACATGACACTCGCCCAGGGACTCACGCTCTGCTAAGGCCGCCTCTGGCCAGCAACATTGAACAATGCATTGTGTTTACAGCACCACTTTCAATTTACAAATGTATGAGTAGTCTTCCGTTTCCAGTCCAAAATGTCTCTCGTTCTCCATTATCACCACACTTTCAATGTTAGTTTTTTCTTTCCATTATTTTATTAATGTTGACATTAATCATTAAACAGTTCTTAAGATTGTAGTTTACCTCGATATTACTATTATTAGAGATTTTATTATACATGGCGGAGTGCAAGCAATTAGTCGTATTTAAAAAAAAATATGTAAATATCAAAGTTAAAAAAAAAAGATCTCTGCGTCAAAAGCACTGGAGAAGTACATCCTTGTGCTAGTATATCTACTTATAAACATTTCATCGCAATATTTTCTGAGTGTAATTTGGTATTCTATAATGATAAAGGACACACTCTTTATTATATACTGCTTTCACAAGAAATCTAGTCTAACTTTCGAAATGATTAGCGTCAAACACATTTACACCAATGTACTTCAAGTGACTTTTTAAGTAACTAAAAAGTTGCACTGACCTATATATCTCCAGGTTGAAAATTGCGGATTTCGAGCTACGTTTGTTCCCTACGACGTGGAGCTTGGCATCAGAAGTCCATTTATTCCAGGACTTTCCTTAGCTGTCAATCATATTTACCGTAAGAAATGTTATCACAATGTTTCCAGCTCCAGGTGACTCGTCCAATAATGTAGTTCTTTTTTTCTCTGTATGTAAGAAAAAAAAACTTTCTAAAGAATATTCAGAGGAAAATTAAAGACTCAAAACAGTTTCTAAAAAATTCTTTATAAAAGAGTATAAAAGAAAGAGTTCTATTGGATAATGTCGTTGATGTCATACTGTCAGCCAAGCTACCTTCTGTAATTGTATTTATAGGCTTATAATTAATATATAAGTGATTTGTTTTCAATGCAATTTATTTCAACGTTGGATGTGCTGGACACACAACTCCCTCAGGGGCAGACCGTCTAAATTGGTCCTAGCATTAGCATACTGCCCGGCCCACGTATTAGGTTTTGTATCTTAGTCTTAAGCCTGGGAAGGCAAGGGCCATGTATATGAGAGCATTACAAAATATTTTCACTAGTTTTAATATTATTGAAATTTGACCATTTAGTGGCCACCCAAACAGTCCATTTGGGTGATTTGGCCCTGAATGCCCATAGAGCCAGTCTGCCACTGCTCTCACATGGCGCTAGATTGACTTTTTATCAAATCACCATTTTAAAGACAAAAAGAATCTGGATTTTGAGTTCTTAATATTGTTGTAATTGTTTTGTTTAATGAAATCCGTTCCATAAGGCTTTCTAACCACAGTTTAAACTTATATTACCAGACAGTGTAATAAAATAAGAGAGTTCCATGGTTTATACAATACTCAAAGGTTATTGCTGTTAAATTTCAGTGAGGGTCAGTGAGGGTACCTTGTGGTCAGGGCAAAGACCACCCTTCCTTCCACTTTTCTTCCACCTTCCTTCCACCTTCCTTCCACCTTCCTTCCACTTTCCTTCCACTTTCCCCTTTTCGTCCTAAAACAACTTACTTAAAAGAAAAAGCAAGGTTAAACAAGGATTCGAACTAAATAAACTCACTTAGTCCTGTGAGAGCTTACCTCTTGACGTTGTAAGAAACAAGTCTATAGCGCACTTCTGTTCTACATATCGCTTAATGACATAGATTTGCTTTGTCGTCTGCAACAGATCCTCAGTGGCTGCAAACAGACAAAGTCATTGCACTCCCTCCTTCAAGGCATGGCAGCCCGACAATAGAATCGATAGCTCACCATCACGACCTGAGCAAAGAACACGCCGCTGTCTTCAGATCTTTGACTAGACATGTGAAACAAAACCAGTGAGTAGTTGCACATCTGTGTACATGTATACAACATCATTTTAATCCTTGAGAAGTATAGCACTAATAGTATCTTCTCTTACGTCACGGGTTGAGACCAATGGTTGCCTTGACGTCTGCTGTCTTTTATTAAATCTTCGTCTCAGTAGAAAGGTCAAGATTTTCACGCCAGAGGATCATTGAATCGTAGTTAGGACTTTGTTGAAGCATATTTTCTAGGGTATTTCTCCATTTCCACATTGATAATACATGTATTCAATTCAACAAAAACATTTCATTGGGGATTTAATTTGAATTTAGGCCTTTGAGTTTTTAAATTTGTTGTTTGACGTCGTCTATTTTCTATAGTGTTGTCTTTTCTTTGAAATTGTTTTCAAATATTTGCCTTAACCCATTTTTTTAAAATACAAAGCTTATATAAATTCATTCTGTCTGGTACAAATTATACATCACTAACATAGAACATTCCCTGGCCTTAAAGGTGCTTACGTGGACCCATTATTTTAACAATGCTGCAATTATATGATGACATTACATTGTGTTTTTTTTAATAGGACAAAAATTTTAAATCATGTAATACAATTTTTCACGGCATATAAAGTAATCCGCTTTTTTTTTTCTGAACAGACCTGAGGCCTGCAAGATATGTTCCGAGTTCCCTTACTACTTCGACAAGTGTAACTCCACAGAGCTCACGCTCGCCTTCCAGAAATGCTTTTGGATTCTTGACACGCCCAGATTCATCAAGTGTATTTCCCCAGACTATCCTGACACTACTTCCTACACACACTTATCTTTCTTTGCTGCGTAAGTATCATGGGATGCAAAACAAACAATAAAAACAAAAAACAGCTACGAAATTAGCACTCTGCTTAGACTTCATTAGATCTGAGAGAAACTTTCAAAACAAACTAGGAGGCGAGTCCACTCAGTTCTAATGGACCACTAATGGGTGGGTACCTGACATTGCGTCGTTGTGCTGGTCACATGACAGCCTCGTTAACCGTGGGCCACAGAAACAGATGACCTTTACATCATCTGCCCTATAGACCACAAGGTCTGAAAGGGGAACTTTACTTTACTTACTTTCAAAACAAACTCCCTTGTTAAAAAGAAAAGGTGGGGGGGGGGCCTCACTTACATGCAGGTGGCACTGGTTAAGACATTACCATAACAACCCGGTCCACGTGTAGACCTTATCTTATTTGTTACTTGCATAGAATTTATAATGACTTGAGGCTCAGGGGACTCAAGCTATTCCATTATTTCTATTAAAATAAATAAATGGCAATATCTTCGATTCCTAAGATTAAGGACGAGTGCAGAATTTCACGTGGCCACACAAACCCATTTGCGACCTGCATATTTTTTCACTTCTGATGCAGACAAAGCCGTTGTCCGCCGGAGTCTATTTCATTTTTGTTACGTCTTGTACAAGGGCCTCAAATGTGTGTCCCGTGTGAGAGCTCTCCAGCTGTCTCTTTCAGAGACTGTTGCAAGTTACTTTCCTCTAGGCCAGTGAGGGCAAAATGGCGCTTGAGTTGATCTTTAGGACGCTCTTTTATGATGGAACATTATAAAATATATAAAATGTATCGATCAAACTGGTCCGTTCGACCATTTATAGGCCCCATATGTATACATGGCCAGTCCATCCCCCTCTGCGGTGATAAGACATTAAAGAATATTACAAACACTGTACTAACACATAATAGTTGTTTTTCCAAACGCTATCGCTTGCATAAAGCGTTTGAATTGTTTTTGAGCACTGTATTTACTTGTAAAATAAAGGAATGTTAAGTATAGTATTGTAATATATGGTATCTTAAAATATTGGATCGTAATGTACGGTATCTTAAGGTATGCTACCGTAATTTATAGTATTGTAAAGTATCGTTTTGTAAAGTACACATGTAAGGATTAAAATATAGGCCTACAATCCTATTCATCAAGTATGATGCGTCGTTTCACTAATGCATGACTAAATGCATGACGCATAAGACGTAGTCATCTTCTTGTTTGAAGTAACGTCTGTATCATATAAGATAAAATAAGATAGAAAATATTGGATAAACATGAAGGAGAGAGGAAAATGCGTGAGTGAGTGAGCCAGAGGGATTTGCGAAATAGTAAAAGAAGAAAAAAAGAAAGAACAAGGAAGGATTGAAAATAATAAAAGTAAGGTTAATTAGGCCTTCCGTAGACTGAGAATAAGCAGATACCTGATGTAAATCATAGAGCTATATAGTGATAATTTGCATAGCCACGGGAAATAATGCATTCCTCATTAATCAAGCAAGAACGAGTATTCATTCTCTGGCGAAGTGATAATGTTTATGTTCAGGTTAATTTTATGATAAACAAGACTCGCGATATAAAATTGTATAAACGTATGTACTGACCATGTCTATGTTCACATATATTAAATGATAGACTGACTGTATACAACTTTTTAATACAACTGTATATCCATCATGCCTAGGTGTATTGATCACTTTTGTGATGACTACCAGAGATGTGATGACTTGAGAGGAAACGCTTGCCACTGGCCACAACTAGACCACATCATATATGAGACCTGTCAGTCATACTAACTGCCACTGTCACACTTCTAGTACTCACTGATGTTAAAAACAAACAATGAAACAGAAACCAAAGCGAGCGCAATAGTTAATCTAAAATATTTGTACGTTTCCAGAAATAAAGCCATGTTTTCGTTAACGTTATATCAAAATGTTCACAATAATACAAGATACGAAGATCTGAATAAATGGGTTTTGAAAACTTTCTATGGCTTTTTTTTTCTTCCTGGATGCTGCGGCTAGAGCGGTTGGCATGATTATGTTTATACATATTTTAATTTATGACACAGAACACATAACAGAAAAAATACAAAACCATTAAACGATGATGCATTTTGATTAGAAACCCCTGGAGATAGTACTTACACGAATTCATGGGATGTAGGAGATTTATCCAAAATCACGTCTGAACATCCCGCTGCATCGAAGCACTAAATCTAGATGGTCGTCTGTGAGGCGATTAAGAAACCATGGTTTTACCCCTCTCCGTCTGCTAAGTGATTAGTTGCTATTTCGTTTAGAATGCGCTTGTGTCAGCTATTAAGTATTATATCATATATGCGAAATCAACTTGTTTTTCTTGTAGTTTATTGTTGATTTCATGAAGATGTGATGTCAATTTAAAAAGCCTAATCCCACCACCATGAAGGGTTGTTAAATTAAGACACTTGCTTTCATTTCTCCGTCATAAAAGTTTAATGTCTTATGTAAAAAAAGTAAAGGTTTTCTCCGTCATAAAAGTTTAATGTCTCATGTAAAAAAGTAAAGGTTTTCTACGTCATAAAAGTTTAATGTCTCATGTAAAAAAGTAAAGGTTTTCTCCGTCATAAAAGTTTAATGTCTCATGTAAAAAATTAAAGGTTTTAGAATCTTTCCCCTGCTTAACCAGCGCACTTCATTGTAAAATAAAATGTATTCATATTCTGACTCTATTTCTGTTAGAAAATTTTTAGACATTTTGTGGTTCAACGCTTGAAATGTAAAATATTAGAGGACTAAACACATCAACACATGGTTCTGATTCAACACATTGGCAACGAGGTTCCGTTTGACTTGACACTTTTCTAATAACTCTTTCTGCCAGTTCACTAAGACATTCCATACTTCTAGTGGTATCAGTAGTTACTTGCACTCCTCCATGATGTCTGAAATTTCTTTCAACAGGTATTACCGTATTAGCCTGTGATGGTCCCATGTACGCTCTTCATAGCAGTTATCTCTTCTGTAATTTTAAAATTGGTTTTCGTTCCGCGAATAAGCACAAAGCGTTGAGCGGTATCAGATATGTCAGCGGCATTTCAAACTCTGTTGCTCTATCTCTTAGTTTTAAATAGAGGTTTTTAATTGTCATGCTAAAAAGGCTGGCTGCTTCAAATGCAATCTTATTTATACGACACATTTCTTCCCTCGCTGATAGTAACCCTTCATTTCACTACTTAAAATGTATCCTTAGCGTCGACTCATTTTCTTGTCCTTTCTTGATATATATTCTCGTCAATCCTCTAATCTCTAGGCGTTACTTAGCAATCTTTTTCTTCGCGGGCTCAAACTAAGAATGCCGCCATATTCGTTTATATTTTTGATTTCATAATGCCGTTTAACGTTACGTTCTATAGAAACAACCACAAACAGCTCTATGTAAATCAAATACATTGGCTTATTTTCATGCTCAACAAAAACATAAAAATCTGTCCACTCTTCCAGGTAGTTTCTACATTCAGAGTCTACTTTTTGTTTTTTCGAATCCCCCATTTCATTAACCGACAACTATTAAATGGTACGGTACCCTTCGCGTTGATACCAAAACAAGACAACCCAAAATTATGCAGGAAAGAGGCACAAACAAGATGTCAAGGACAAGGCTCAAGACAGCAACAGAATTTTCCAAGAATTTAAAATAACGGTCAAGCTATCTCGCTGATAAATATTTTTTTCTTACAAGTCTATTGCAAAATCTTGATTCAGTTCGGCTAAAGTAAGCTCAGTTCGTTCGGTTCTCGCCTATCAGTTATAAAGTTCGGGTTCAGTTCGGTTCGGTTCGTGCCTATCAGTTATAAAGTTCGGGTTCAGTTCGGTTCGGTTCGCGCCTATCAGTTATAAAGTTCGGGTTCAGTTCGGTTCGGTTCGCGCCTATCAGTTATAAAGTTCGGGTTCAGTTCGGTTCGGTTCGTGCCTATCAGTTATAAAGTTCGGGTTCAGTTCGGTTCGGTTCGCGCCTATCAGTTACAAAGTTCGGATTCAGTTCGGATCACTGGCGGATCCAGAACTTTGGAGTGGGGGGGGGCGATTTTTTTCCAAACCCTAACCCTAACGCCCAGTAAACCCTACCCTATGCATAAACGTGCGTACAGCCTATATATATATTCTATATATGAGAATAAAATAAGACTGTTTCTCAATCTTCGGCGAAAAAAAAACAGAAAAAAAAAACAGTCATGTTTAGGCCTTTCTCTTGCAAGCTTGGGGGTCTGGGAGAGCGCTGCAAGCTTTTTCAGTGGGGTTCGGGGCGAAGCCCAGACACCAAAAAGCGTTTTCTTGCATTTTTCACTGCAGAAACGCATTCTCCTGACATCATTATTGATCAGTAGGATTCGGGTCGAAGCCCCGACGCCAAAGGCGTTTTCTTGCCCTTTTACGGCTGAAACGCATTCTCCTGACATCTACAGCTCATTACTTATTAGTGGGGTTCGGGGCAAAGCCCCGACGCCAAAAGCGTTTTCTTGCATTTTTCACGGCTGAAACGCATTCTCCTGACATCTACAGTTCATTATTTATCAGTAGGGTTCGGGGCGAAGCCCCGACCCTAAAAGCGTTTTCTTGCACTTTTCACGGCTGAAACGCATTCTCCTGACGACATGTACAGCTCATTATTTATCAGTAGGGTTTGGGGCGAAGCCCCGACGCTAAAAGCGTTTTCTTGCACTTTTCACGGCTGAAACGCATTCTCCTGACATCTACATCTCATTACTTATAAGTGGGGTTCGGGGCAAAGCCCCGACGCCAACAAGCGTTTTCTTGCATTTTTCACTGCAGAAACGCATTCTCCTGACATCTACAGCTTATTATTCATTAGTGAGGTTCGGGGCGAAGCGTCGACGCTAAAAGCGTTTTCTGGCATTCTTCACTGCAGTAACGCATTCTCCTGACCTACAGCTCATTATTCATTCTATTATAAAGGACCTTTTGAATAATGTGGGAAAATATTCTAATATGAATTTATAGTCCCTTAATACATTGCAAATACAACCGATTTGTTCTTTGAAAACATAGGATACCCCACATATTTAGATTAAGGCTTTGAGGATCGCAGCCGAAAAAAAAATTCCATTAATAATATTCAATAAAATTCAAGTATAAATTGTGAGTTATAGTCCTAAATTTATTTTAACTAGAAAAATATGAGATAGAGTAAAGGTTGGAAAAAGATTAGGAAAAGATTATCTGGCTTTTGAACTCATCTCAACCGTGACTGTTATATTGAAAAATTTCGTTTGAATTATAACTTTTCCAAAGCAAAGTCTTTCTTAAAATAGTTATGATAAATTCATGTGAAATTACACAAACTCTGTCTGGAAAGGAGAAGGTCGGTAAAATAAAAACGATTAATCCTCGCTCCTTTTTATAATTTTTGCTAATGATTGCATTTTGCATTAAAGAATAGGGGTTGGGCGACTCAATATAATAATCTACTTTATAGCATATATAAATTATATTAGTGACAGATTTTTTAAATTTTGTAATTTCTTACTATAATACAAAAAGAAAAAGTATTGGTTTGTCAGATGCGGGGAAGGTGATTGCATGTATCGCACTTCCACCTGTTTATATTATATAGATATTCGACTAATTTTGTTCACATACTATGATTTCTCCATAAAAGTAGCACCGCCCCCCCCCCACACACACAAAGGGTTTAGATGGGAAGGGCAGTAGAGGTATTCGCTCCTCCCCGACATAATATAAAGACCGGTTAAAATACCAATAACAAGTTTTAATCATATACATATTTAATTGATTCTGTTAGTAAGCTGTGATTTCTACAAATAAATAGGACCGCCCCCCCCACTCGAAAGTTTATGGTGGGGGGGGGGCGGAATGATGCCATCGCCCCCTCCCGACCCTACCAAATCGGCCAAAATACTAGAAGGGGGGGCGAAATAATCTAAAAATAGGTTGAAATATAAATAATTAGTATATATTAATAACATTAGTAATAAATTCGTATACAAATTGTGTGAATTCTATACTAAAATTCGTCCGCCCCCCCTGCGGGGGGGGGGGGGGTCGGCCGAGTGGGGGGGGGGCGATCGCCCCTACCGCCCCCCCCCTTGATCCGCCAGTGGTTCGGATCGGTAGTGAGGTTCGAGTTCGGTTCGTTTCCCATCTCTAATTATAATCACTGATTCTTCCAATTACCGTGCACGATATATATATATATATATATATATATATATATATATATATATATATATATATATATATATATATATATATATATATATTATATATATATATATATGAGAGGGCAATATAATTCAACGTAACAAACTAAATCATGGGCCAAAATTATTTTAGGGGAGCTTAAATAGGATAGGGGGAGGAGGTTCGGCCAAAATATTATGTGAGCGTTTGATGCGCAGGATACAATAATACAAGTTTTCGTTCCAAAGACCATCCCAGAGAGCCCTTGAGCTATTTCGAAAAGAGATGAAAAGTTTAATACTCAGAGATTGTATGTAGGACTATTTTCTATGGGGGGTAGGTAAGAGTTAGGGCCTACTGGTAATTGAATTCACGGGAGGGTTGGGAGAGGGGAGAGGAGAGTTTTAAATTAGATGTAAAAGATGATAAAAATTTAAGGATGGGGTGGGGCGAAAAGGGTGGTGAGAGAAATGTGATATCGAAGTGCCAAGTCCGAAGTGATTGTGTTTGGGTGGGCGTTTTAAAGCGCGCCTCTCCAACTAAATCTATCATATACTAAAACATACTGTCCAAAAAGGGGATTGCTGAAAAGTGGGCAGTTTTATTAAAATTGTAAAAAGAGGGGCGGGGCTGACCTCTTTAAGGGTCCCTGCATTCGACATCATGACACGAGATAATGTACTTAATAAATATATAGGCCTAGACATAAGTCTAATGTGTGGAATACATGCAACATGGTCAGTAAATTACATAACAACGTGAATAGCAAGATAACATGGAATTGTCTTAATATTTAATGTAAAAAAAATGTTGGACACTCATTTAGGGACTCTTCGAGTGGGGGGCCCGGGGGGGGGTTTTCAAATTTGGACTCCCAATGCCTCCACCCTAGCTACGCCACTGATGTGAGCATTGCGATTTGCAAGATGTAAAAAAGGACCCAAGCCAAAAATAAGAACCGAAAAGCAGAAGTATAGTAAAAATGACTATTTGTTAAGACAAGAGTTTTGGCGAGTGGGTGGAGAAAAAAGTAAAACTAGAATTTACGGGTCGGTCCAATTTATAAGTAAGAAAAGAGACGAAAGCTGAGATGGTTTGGTCAATATTCCTAAAGACATGAATCGAATCACTGCCTTAAGTCATCCTTCAAGGTTCAGTGGAGGGAGCACAAAGGGTCGTCGAAAGAAAAGCTGGTTGGACAATTTAAAAGAATGGACCGGCCTCTCTATTGATATCCTACTAAGAACAGCTGACATGGAAAATTGGAGGAATTTATGTTACGCGAACTGTCACGGTTCGAAAGTCAAGGAACAGTTGATGATGATGATGATGTAATATCTATATATGCCAGTGAAGTAATTTTATTCTTATTTAATTTCTATTTGGCGTGAGTGTGTTTCATTCGTAGAGAGCTTCGTGCTTGCTTAGAGACAACATGGCTGCCATCGCACATATTGACAGTCACAAGCCATGATATATACTTGCTTAGTGAACTTAGTGGTAGAGTCTATACAATCAGGTAGATCTAGTATTTCTAGTTATTGTGGGCAATTTCAGCTTTTAGCTCTTGGTATTGTGAGGTTTAATGAGATGTGTTGTTACGTTGCTTTTGTTTTGGTTTTTAGACTATCGATGAACATTACTCATCACTCCAAATTCAAAATCAAATGACAAATCTCGAGACTCGGTAGTCTAAAAAATAGTAAAAAAAAAATAGCAACGAGCAAGTCTAGTACATCTAATATGATCTAATCTAGATTTATCCTGTTAGGGCTTAATTATAATACTAATTATCTTAATTATCTACTAATCTAGAGTCTAGACCATGAAAAAGATAAAAAAATCTAGATCTTCTACAAAAAGTACAAGTAGTACTACTACTACTACAAGTACTACTACTACTACTACTAGTAGTACTACTACTAGGCCTACTACTATAACAAGGTATATCTAATTTTAACCAATGTTTTATCTTAAAATATGCAGTTGATTCTGACACTGTGATTGTGCCAGTAGGCAGAAATGGTACCATTTTATATCGTACTCATTTTTAAGGGTTACCAGACCCTTGCATGCCCACCAAAGGTAAAAAAAAAAACCTTACTAAAGAGGAAAAAAGTACACTTAAAAACAAAAACATAAAAATACTTTAAAAAAAAAACTTATACAAAGTGTAAATGTATCAATTAGTCATGTAATTAAATTAGTAATAGATCTAGACCAACAACAATAAATCTGTGTGATTAATAATATTTTTACCTATTTTTTTTAGCGTTATTTCATGCTTTTAGCTTTGTCATTTGTCAATACACTATGATTCTAAAAGCTCGGGAAATATTATCTTATCTTATATAATACAGACGTTACTTCAAAAAAGATGATTACGTCCTACGCGTCATGCATTCAATCATGCATATTAACCAATGACTTAAATTCTGCAAAGTCACTGGTTTTCCTGGTTAGCTCAGGCAACCCATTCCATGATCTAATAGCACTAGGGAAGAAGGAACATTTGTACAAATTTGTCCTATCATATGGAATGAGGAATGTGCCTTTATCTTTGTGTCTTTCTGAGTATTTTATTAAATTTTGTTTTTGCATTTGAAGATTATGATTCAGTGTTTTATGTATAATTGCTACTTTACTTTTGAGTCTTCTGTCCTGAAGGCTTTCTAAATTTAGTGATTTTACTAAAGGTGTTACTCTAGTCAAATGTGAATATTCATTTGTTATGAATCTCACTGCTCTATTTTGTGTCTGTTCCAGTTTCTTAATATTTTCTTGAGTTGAGGGGTCCCAAACAGAGGATACATATTCTATTATTGGCCTAACCAAGGTTAAATAACATTTTAGTTTTATGTTCTTATTTGATTTATAGAAATTTCTTTTAATAAACCCTAATGCTTTGTTTGATTTTTTTATAGCATCATCAATATGGGGATTCCATGACAGTTTTTCATTTATTATAACTCCTAGGTATTTTGCGTTTTTAGTCAGTGTTTTTACTGGTTTACCATGAATAAGATAAGTGGAATTAATTTGTTTTAGTTTTTTTGTTACTCTTAATAACTGACATTTTTCTGGGTGGAAAGACATGCTCCAATTTGATTCCCATTTCTGTAATTCATCTAATTCTCTTTGTAAAATTTCTGTATGTTGTGTTGTTTTTATTGTTCTAAATTTTATGCAATTGTCTGCGAATAATCTGAATTTTGTTCCTGAACTAATGCAATTTGGTAAATCATTTATGTAAATTAAAAATAGTAGTGGACCTAAGACTGTTCCTTGAGGTACACCTGAGTTTACTGTTATCAGTGTTGATTTAGAGCCATTTATTATTACAGTTTTTTCTCTCCCTATCAGAAAATCTTTAATTCACTAATGCAATGGACCATCAATGCCAAATATTTTAATTTTTTTAAGCAAACTATGGTGGTGAACTTTGTCAAAAGCTTTGAAAAAATCTAGTAAGATAGCATCTATTTGCTCACTGTTATCTAAACCTTTTGAAAAATCATCAATTAGTCCTATTAGTTGTTTCACATGATCTATATTTCCTAAAACCATGTTGGTATAGTATGGAGTAAGGACATTATGTTTGTCTAAGTGGTTTATGATGTTGCTACATATTATGTGTTCTAGGATTTTACATGTGATGCTGGTAAGCAATACTGGTCTGTAGTTTCCTGGGTCTGATTTTTCTCCTTTTTTAAATAGAGGGGTGACATTAGCTTCTTTCCAGTCCCTTGGTACTCTGCCCTGGTTAAGAGATGCCTGAAAAAGTATTTTGAACACTGGTGCTAGCTCATTGCTTAGTACTTTGAGTAATCTAGCTGGAATACCATCAGGTCCAGATGCTTTATTAGGTTTGATGTTGGCTAATAGTTTTTGGATTCCCTTTTCTTTGGTCTTGGGGGTGGGGGGGGGGAGAAAGAAAGGAATATCTGGGTGGAACAACAGGAATTCAAACTCGTGGCCCATTCCTACTGGTACTAACCACTCTGCTAGTAAGTTATATGACTAGAGAAGATCGTACAGTTTTATATTGTGGGTCCTATAAAGGGGACTAATACTGCTTATACCACGACTTCAGTCAAGTACAAATTATTTCCCTTGGACAAGATATCAAATAATCAATTTTCAATAGTTAATTAACTAATTGGTCAATTTTTTTTTTTTTTTTTTAATTCTTGTCTTGTCAGGTAAAAGAAATAATTGTGCGAAATTTCAGCATGATCCGAGATTGGGTGTCAGAAAAATGTTTATAAATTTTTTACCAGACAGACAGAGTGAGTTGATTTAAGCTTTGTAAAAAGGCATCCAATTTAAATCTCATTGTCAAGAACTCATCTATAGGCTTTAATTAATTTTATAAAGTATTATCATATAAATTGGCTATTTGCAGTAGATCCTTCGCACAACTGCAAAATTTTGCATAGGAACACTACAGTTCATGTGGGAGGTTGTTTAAAAAAAGTGTCGTCTTTTTGTTCTGAAAAAATTTCAAGTTAACAGAACAAGTAAAACAACTGACCATCATCACACCAATAACACAATTCTTTATGTAGTCTGCATCATTTCTGATAGAGTTTTGTGTTTAAACTAGAAAATTGTCTCTTTGTTTTGTATAATAATTTTGTTTAATCATTTGGAGATTTACAATATGTGTAGATTGTACATCTTAATTATTACATCATTTGCTTGTTTTTAATGGATTTAAGATCCAATTGTTTTATGTGTTTTGTTATCTTAAGCATAACTTTTAAGCAATATTTTGAGTAGTGGTACTGGATAAATTTGTAGCAATTCTCTCTAACAGTGTATGCTATTTAGTCCATTGTCATTCTGAAATATTTATCAACTTTAAATTTAATTAAACCCAGAAAACTGTATTGTATGCTTAAATTCTTAAAGGCATCTTCATAAATTACACAGAACCATTGGCAAAAAAAAAACAACCTAACAACATGAAAAGAGTCTTTTTTAACTGGAAAAAGAGTCCATGTTTTAAAAAAAAATGGTTAGAGATGGGATTAAGGCTTGCTTAGAGCATGGTTGTATTTTTAAAAATATTATTTGTAACTGGTTGGTAAAAAAAAATAGAATGTAGTAATTTTCTACCAAAAGTAAAAACTTAATTCTATTATAATTTATATTTTCCTTCTTAATAATTCTTTCAACTTTTTAAAACAGAAATTCAATTATACCACAACCACCTTCAGGAATGTCTGATGACAACTTTGCATTGACTGGAGAACAGTATCTTGGTAACTAGTCATTTATATAACTGGCATAAGCTGCTATCAGTAATATATAAGCAAATAGTTTTTGTAAAGATGTAGTCAATGCTCTATTCAATAACTGTTATTTTATTCCCAGCCAAATACAACATCATCACTTACCTAGAAGACAGCGTCCAGCAATTACTAGAACACAGAGACCAAAACCCAAAAGTTGTGCCAGCAAGGTTTTTCTTTGAATAGTAAGAGGATTGTAGTACTGGAAACTAGTCAAATCAAAGCCAAATTAATATTGTCATGAATAAGTTTTGTATTTCATTTTGTTTCTCAATGACTAGTTTCACCAGTGTGCGGGATGGGAATCACACAATGTTCAGAGAGTTCAGCTTCATTAGAAGTACACCTCACAACCGAGCCTCATTTGTGGTGTTATTTTGGAAATGTTTTCGTCAAATAGGTAGAAAGGGAGGTAAGTGCAAGCAAGTACTTTTTGGAGTACAATTTAAAAAAAAATGCTAATTCATTTTTCAGACCAATCTGTCAATTAGTTCAAATGAATAATGCATAAAAATGCTAAACATTATCTCAATTTTTCTTCCCAGATCTTCTCAGTATTCAAGAATACAATTCTCTAGTCAGACTGCTCTGTCCAGATTTCCCATTTAAATTGGTGCAGAAAACAGCAAGGTGAATCATTTATTTTGAAATGTTTTCCTTGAGGCATTGAATAGTGAATTTTTTGAAGCCTTTATTACAACTAAGCAAAAAAAAATTGCTTCTTTAGTTTGATTCTCTGAGCTGGAAGATGAGTGGATAGTGTTTTATTTTATCAAGAAAAACTCTGTTCTTCTCCTAAACCTGGATCCCTGGTTTACATTGGGCAATGGGCATCAAATTTATCTTCTGAAAATACCACCCAAACCAAATGTAAGACTCAAAAACAAAGGGTTACTGCTGCGGGGGGTGGATGACATAAGTTAATTATCTGTCCAATGTTGTTCTCTATCAAGGCAGAAAAGAAATGAGCTAAGTTGGTGTGAAAGCAAAGGGAATTCGGAAGCAGCCTGTGAAGTCAGGCAAAGATGATTGGGACAGGGTGTAGCATTAGTTCCCATCTCGGTTTAATGAGATGCATGAGTTTATTTTTAGTTGTATTGTAAAATTGTTTTTCATGTTATTTACAAAGCTAAGATCAACTTATTCTATCTGTGTGTGTGTGTTTGTACAAAATTTTTGAACAGATTATTTCTCCCACATCCATTCTTGCATAAAGTTGAAACTTTCTTAATTATTTATTGTACCTAAAAAAGATGAATTAATTTAAAAATTAACCTATTTATTATTGCAAATTAATGTATTTGTTTGATATTGAAAAGGGGAAATATGTATGGTTGTAAATATGGAGTTCTTCCTCTTAGATAAGCTTTTTTTTTTTTTTTACATATATATATATATTTTGCTTGTTTTTTTTATACAATCAAAACAAACGTGACACTGCTTTAAGGTCCTCTACTTTCAGTTCTTTCAAAGATTTATGCATTTACTAGTTACTTGAATATTCTGAGAAACTTCCTGTACTATTCCTGTTGTCTTTGTTCAGTACCAGTATTGTCTAATTTGGTTTCAGAATAGTCTTAATTGATGATGCTTTGGACTGTCTTATTTCATTTTCTGATTTTGTCTATGCATTTCAAATCCAGTTTTACTATGAAGGTAACTTTTTTTTTTGTGCATATTTGTTTTTACATTTTTATTATGGTTTTAAATTTTAGTTGCATATTTTTTTAAACTGATCATGTACATAATGACAGTAAGTGTTTAATAGACCAATTGTCTTATTAAGAATTCCTTGAAAAAACGTATGAAATATACCAAAGTCAACTTCAAGCACTAAACAGTCCAAGAGATCCAGTCATAGTGCCTACTTCAGGAGAAGATGAGGTTAAAGTTCATCAAAACCCTCATTTGCCATCTGATGGAGTCGATTCGATGCATTTTTTTAGATCTGTGTATCCACTACTTGGTAGATCTGAGTTCAGGTTGGTGTGAAATTTGTGTTATTTTCTCCCTTGAGAGCTAAAGATTTAATCAACCCTTCTGATCTTAATTACTCATTGGCACGATAAGCATTTTTTATATTTAAAAAATGAAACACAATCTTTTCTTGCTTGTTTCAGCACTCCCCCTGACTCTTCTCTGCGAGAAATTCTCTTTGGTGTTCCAAGAATCTCATTTTATGGGTTTTTAATGGCTATTGCCAAATCTGATTCAATTAATTCTCATATAGGTCAGTGCATTAAATGTCTCATGTCAATTTTGTAAAGTTAATACTATCATCAGTCAGCTGTTTGATACTTTTTACCATTAGTGTTGTAATATCAACGTTTAATTTTGTTGTTTTTTAAGGTCGCCTCCCTGAGAGATCTCAGCTTCTGGAAGGTTTAGACATTGACTTTTCTGCGTAAGTATCTTCAACTGCTTTTCAATGTATTTAATTTTTTTTTAAAGACTTGACCCTAACCAGATACCTTTTGAGTATATCACATCATTAATTTTTCAAAAACTTTTTTAATGCTGAAAATGCTTATAAATAATTTTTTTTTATTGTTATACAGATTAACAATTTTTTAAATTTTAGCTAAATGTAACAGTATTTAGGGGCACTTTGAAAACTGATGTATGATGTAGGAGCATTTAAGTCCATTTGTCACTTATCATATAACTAGGTCTAGTTAATTTTTTCACCATATCACTACTAGCCTAACCACACAAGTATTTTAGCATCTATATTGCATGATCCTAACACTGTATTTGCAGCCGTTTGGATGCTTATGAGCTGCATGCTCGCAGTAGATGCGCGAAGAACAAATAAACTGGTATCTAATAATTGTTATTAGCATTCCCTTTGGTATTAACCGAGTGATCTTAAGAGTCTGACAGGGATCGGACTTTTCTTTTCACTTTATGGATATTGTGCACATTTCTGAAGAATAGTGTCTATTGGTAATGCAATAGAAATAGCCACTCCATTTACACTATTTGTTAATCAACCTCTGAGCCATTAAAAGGTTTAGGGGTTGGTATTAGAATCAGCATTGTGTTTTTTTTATTTTTTTTGGTTTAGATAGGGTTAATTTAGAACTTATCATGAGGTAAAGTTTGAAACTGTTAGGTCTAATAATTTGGTGGTACAGTAGAGTTCTGAAAACTTGGCAACACTAACCCAGTCTGGATAAGTTGGTTGCATGCTGGAAAGGTGAAAATAAACATGTGGCATGGTAAAAGCTCTGAAAGGCTCTAAAAAAAACTGCTTTTTAGTATTTTGAACTAGATGTGTCTGTGTTACTGTTCTTTGTCTTAGTTATGTAAGGCAATGTCTTCAAGTCCCAAGATAAGGATGAGTGCAGTGTTTCACATGATAATGCAAATCATTTGTGACCTGCATATGTGCCACATCTTATCCATACAGAGTGTTTTTCCATTGGGGATCTTTTTTTTTTTCATCTTGTGCCTGTCCTTGGTAAAGGGTTTTCTCTGTGTTTAAAATCTGTCGACCCTTATTCTTACTAAGAGCTCTCCATCTGTCTTTGTAATGAAACATCAAAATACAGAATACTCAAGATATTACATTTTCTAAAAAAAAATTTTTTATTTATTCTCTCTTGTATTCTTAAACAATACCAAGTACAGTACTGTATTTTCTGTATTCTCTCTCAATCCCATTCCAGATAACTTGGCATTCACTAAACATTGGGCACCTATTGGCAGCGTTTTTAGAGTTCTACTGTACTGACCAATTTATTTTTAGCCATTTATGTTTAAGAAAACTACAAGTAGCTTATAGCTTGGAAAGCTATCCATTTTGCACTACTAATAGCCCAGCCTGAAAAAACACCCCAAGCATGATAATGATTGTTTCACATGTTTTTTCTTTTAAATGTTAATTTTAAGTGCAAGTCATCAAACAAAAATGTGAGAGAAGTTAATGAATCTAATATCACTTCTTCTGGCATGCTTCATGTGGCCTTGGTCTTTTGAGCTGCATGTTTTAATATTTGTATTTCATGCTTTTTTCTTTTTCTCTATAATTCTTCATCTCTGAAATCTCATTTTTTTTTAAATAGAAATCTATTCGGAGATTTTAAATTGTTTATTTTATATGCCATATAATCTGTGAATAAATCCAGTGCACAGAATTAGTATATTTATAAATCCATTTATAGAAGTTGAATGACCTTGACATGGTTCAAGGTTTAGTTACTTCCAAGAATATCACCATTACAGTCTTTCTTTCTCTCTTCTCCCTTTTCAAATATTTTTATTGCAATTTTTAAAATAATTTGACAAATGAAGACATAAGAATTAGAAATTTGTTTGCTATAGGTTTCATTATTTTCTTTTCCCAAATCTGTTATTATAATCAAGATTTTAAATTTTTCAGTATACTGGTACGAAGTTTTCTTTTAGTAATTTGCTTTTCTGTTGTTTTGCATGAAAGAAAATGATTAAGGAGTGTTCAGTGTTCCTTCTAAGCAAAAGAGTTCTTGTTCTTATTGTAGCCTATTGTGTTTCAAATATGCATTTAGAAATGGCGTTTGGCATTTTGTGGTAGATCACTTCATCAAATATATGCTTAGAGGGTTCATTGTATATTAAGCCAGTTCAAGACACTATTTACAATTTGCTTCACTAATAATCATGCTAAGTTTTACCCTTCGTTGCAGAAAGCCTCCAAAGGTCTCTAGGGTATGACTTGTTAACTTGTTTTAAATTTAATGCTTCATGTTATGATCAACATTCATAACCTCCTTTCAATACCAGAATTTAATAAGTTCACCAAATAAAAAATAATAATTTTGTTTTATTGTTGATTTTTTTTTTATTAAAAAAAATAATTTAAATAAATTTTAATTTCATTTTACTGCATTTGGAACTATGATACTTGTTAAGTTACACTGATATAATTTTATTGCTAACAATTTATTTTTAATTTTAAAAACTTTTAATATTGATTTATTTTTAAAATTTCTCTTCATTTTTACTTTACAAAGTCTTTTTTTCCTCTCAATGAATGAATGAAAGTACTTTGAGGGACATAAGATGTGCTAGATATATTTGAAAGGGAAATATTTTTAAGACCATTTTAAACCCACTGCAGAACTGCTTCAACTGCTTCTTTGTATTAAATAGCAACTAGTATTCATGTAATAAAAATAAATATATATATATAGACTTATATAATATCTGTATGTAAATAATATTTACCACATAATGATTTTTTATTTTAGCTCTGCTTAATGTGCTGCTTTGTTTTAGTAAGCAGGTGCAACCAATCGCAATGCAGGAATACCAATGCCCACAAGAAACAAATGTTAAAATACACAATTTTGAAATATTAAAATTCAATGATTCATTTCAATATTCACAAGATAATCTTTTGTTGGCTGCTACACATTTTCTGCTTGCGATGTCCTCAGCTTAGTGGATGCTCACAAATATCAACACAAATTTAGTTATCCATTTTTCATGCAAATAGCTTTTAGAAGCTCAAAAGATCATCTTCCTTAGCAATAAATGTTTCAATGTTTTATTCTAAATAAAATGTATGTTGTTATATTTATTTAGATATTTGTATAGCACTTCTATAACAATTTTGTAAGTCAAATAATATCGGGATTAAGATAACAAACTCTGGTTGCTCACATAAAGCGTTGTCTTCAATTCTGAAAATTAAGGAAGAGTGCAGTATTTCTTGATACCTAGGCAATATTCATGGTGTCAGTGGTCAAGTGCTTGGCTTTCAGGCTGAGGGTCTCAAGTTCAAATCCAATTGAAGACTGGGATTTTGAATATCTGTATTTTTAGGACCCCCAAAGAATCTGTCCAACTCTTAAAGGGTACCTGACATGTTGTGAAAGTAAAGATGGTTAATGGTAGTGCTGGAACCGTTGGCTATAGAAGCAAAGGAGCTTTATTTACATCTTGTTTGTTAGATCTAAAAAGGGTGCTTAAGGAACTATGCTAATTACTTTTACTGTCATCGTCCCGAGACATGACGTTAAACTGCGCTCCTCTTTCCTTAGCACTTTTGGAGCTCAAAAGTGCCCTACTTCTTTTCTATCATTGTGTCTGCCTCCTCTTTTCCTAAGTCTGCCTTCATTGATCATCACACTGTCTCCTTAACTTTAAATTCTCACTACGTCCTAGACCAGTCCGTTTGCCGTGGACTGCGACGGGTAAGGGGGGATAAAGAGATCCTGGTGTTTGAGTGGTGGCTATCTGAGGATAAACCACAACAACACAATACTTTGGCTCCAAGTTCCCCTAGACCTGAGACCCAGATGGCCCGCTCTGGGTCAACCGGCTGGTCATGCCGAGCTACCAGCATAGGTCGTCGACCTATGCTGGAGGGCGGTGGCTGGAGGGTCAATCAGGGAGCTGCTGTATTGGACACATGTCCGATGTAGCAGCTGACTGAGTATAGCACCTGTGTAGCCCTGGCGGGCTCATTCTGGACATCCGAATGGCCCGTCCCCTTGTTGGACTCGATGGCGGGTGGGGAGCACAGGTGCCGAATTAACCAAAATATATATGGACCAAAAAACACACACAAAACTACTTGCCCCAGACCTATGTCTGGGCAAGAAACGACGAATTGAGGATAAAAAAGAGGAGGTCGCAAAAAGCTGTGCCACCTGGCCATCATTTCTGGTGGTTAGATGCACAGAGGAGGGAAAAAGCCTGACCAAGTTGAGCCCTTTTATTATCTATAAGGGACTCAAGTCAGTAGTGGGAGAGCCCAAGAGTGTGTCTAAGCTACACAAAACAATGGAACTCCTTGTAGAAGTAGACAGCAAGACACACTCTGATGGGCTTTTAAGATGCAGAAGACTCTGTGATCTCCAAGTGGAAGTCATGCCACACAGGAGTCTGAACACCAGCAGAGGTGTAATCAGCTCTAGGGACCTACTGGAATGTTCTGAGAAAGAAATAGTGGAGGGCATTGAAGGAATCACCCATGCCCGGCGCATTACCAGGCGCAGGGAGGGTGAGGAGGTCAAAACCGCCACTATTATCCTCACATTCGGAACTAGGACACCGCCAGAGTATGTGAAGGCAGGATACCTACGAGTTCCAGTGAGGCCCTACATACCTAACCCCATGAGGTGCTTCAAGTGCCAGGGTTATGGACACGGCGCGGCAGTCTGTAAGAGGAACACTGTGTGTGCCAGATGTGCTGGAGAGGGTCATGAGGACAAGGGCTGCACAGCCCAGTTCAAATGCCCAAACTGTCAAGCTGGCCACTCAGCCTACTCCAAGGACTGCCCTGTGTGGAAACAGGAGGTTGCCGTGCAGGAGTACAAGGCAAGAAACGGATGTACCTTTAGCCAGGCGAAATCGGCTGTACTGGCCCTACCCAAGGGCCAATTCGGCTTGACAAAGACCTACGCCCAGGCTGTTGCTAAGAAAGGAAGATCCATAGCCACACAGACGGACACATTGACCCCACCACCCCCTCCTCCTCCCCCAACTCAGAAGAAAACACCGCCAAAGAACACACCTCTGAAGAAACAAGAAAGCCCTGTTGTCATGCTAAAGAACAGGTTCTCTGTGCTCGCTGATGAGAGCATGGAGACTGAGCAGCATGTCAAAACCAATACTCCGGGAGAACCCGGAGACATCATGTCTGACACAGGTTCTCCTCAGAGAACCCAGCCAGACACCCCAACCTCTACTGAGTTAGAGGTTGACCAACTCCCTAAGGGGAGAAATCAAAGCGGAGAGGATGCCCGAGGTGAGAGAGGAGGAAATAACCTCCGCTCTAACCAGAGGGATCTCCCCTCTCCAGAGAGAAAGACTTCCCCCAAAAGGGGGTTGTCCTCCTCTCCATCCAAACCCAAGAATAAAAATACCAAGGTCACTGGAATAAAGGGAAACCCCCCCGGGGGCCTCCCAAGGCCAAATAGCTCCAAGTAGGTCATCTAGAATAAGCCATGGATTCCAGAATTGTACAGTGGAATTGTAGAGGCCTCAAGGCCAATTACGAGGAAATGCAGCTACTGATGGACTCTGAGACTCCTGTAGCTGTCTGCTTACAGGAAACATTTCTAAAAGATTGCATCAGCTTCCGAAGCTACCGTGCTTACACCAAGAATGTTGAGGATGCAGAGAGAGCATCAGGTGGAGTCTGTATCCTTGTGAAGGATAGCATCCCCCATGAGAGGGTAGAACTACAGACCACACTACAGGCCGTAGCAGCTAGGATAACCCTTCACAAGGTTATCACTTGCTGCAGCCTGTATCTACCACCAGGCGCTCCATTAAACCGAACAGACATGGAGGACCTATTGAAACAACTCCCCCGGCCTTATTTAATCCTTGGGGATTTCAATGCCCATAACACCATGTGGGGATCCAACAACACCGACACAAGAGGTCGTATGCTGGAGGATATCTTCCTCCAACATGATTTATGCATACTTAATGATGCATCACCGACCTACTTGCACCCAGGAACTGGATCATTCACATGCATTGACCTCACCGTATGCGTCCCCGGACTTCTGGACGATTTTAAATGGTCAGTTAGCAATGATCTACGGGGAAGTGATCACTTCCCAATCATCATTACTAACAATCTCCCTTCATTGGGACGACCTCAGCGGTGGAAACTGAATAAGGCCGATTGGGAACAATTCCAAAAAAGATGCTCTGAGGATATCACAGAAAATATCCTCCATGAACAGAACCCAGCTGATACCTTTGCTAGCAAGCTACTAAGTATAGCCAGGAAAGTTGTACCCCTAACCTCTGCAAATCCAAAACGGCCTAGCAAACCATGGTTTGATACAGCTTGCAAAAGTGCTATTGGTGATAGGAAAAAACGACTGGCTGCATTTATAAAGAATCCTTCCCAGGAAAACCTAAAGCTATTCAGGATAGCTAGAGCAAAGGCTAGACAAACCATACGGTCAGCCAAAAGGAATTCCTGGAGAAATTTTGTCGGCAGTCTGGATGCCAAAACTTCTGCTAGAGCGGTTTGGAAGGCAGTAAGGCGAATCAAAGGGAAAGAATCAAATGCAATAGGGCATTTGAAAAATCAAGGACGAACTGTCACGTCCCCCAGAGAAATAGCTGACTGCCTTGCATCCTCAATAGCAGAAAAATCATCCACTGCACACTACACGCCAGAGTTCCAAAAAGTCAAAACCAGGGAGGAAAGACACCCCATTGATTTCAGGTCAGAGAACAATGAAGACTACAACAAACCGTTCTCGCTTGAGGAACTGAGGGAATCGCTGGACAAGTCACATGACACAGCGCCTGGAGAAGACGAAATCCATTACCAGTTCCTCAAGCACCTTCCCGAACCCTCATTGGCAGTCCTGCTAGGGGTCTATAACTGTGTGTGGCAAACAGGCGCTTTCCCAAACAGCTGGAGGAAAGCCACAGTTATACCGATACCTAAACCGGGAAGAGACGGCTCTGACCCAGCTAACTATCGACCAATAGCACTAACAAGCTGCATCTGCAAAACCATGGAAAGAATGATTAACAGTAGGCTGGTCTGGTACCTGGAAAGGAATAAAGTGATCTCAAACTACCAGTGCGGATTCCGGCAGGGGCGGACAACAACTGACCACCTGGTAAGGCTGGAAGCTTATATTAGAAATGCATTACTCAGAAGAGAACATCTAGTAGCTGTATTCTTCGATATAGAAAAGGCCTATGGAAACATGGCATTCTACGTGACCTGGCGCTTATGGGGCTTAAGGGACACCTCCCCCGTTTTGTGGAGGAATTCCTGAAAGATCGAAAATTTCAGGTTCGAGTGGGCAACTCCGCTTCTGACACTCATGACCAGGAAATGGGTGTACCCCAGGGCAGCATTCTGTCAGTCACCCTGTTCAACATTAAAATAAATAGCATCATAAATGCGCTGTCCCCTGGCATAGAGTGCTCTTTGTATGTTGATGACTTTGTCATTCTTACTTATGGGAAAAACATGAACACCTTAGAAAGGAAATTACAGTTATGTTTAAACAAAATTCAGGGTTGGGCAAACTATAATGGTTTCAAATTCTCAGACTCCAAACAGTTAGTATGCATTTTTGTAATCTAAGGGGACTTCACCCAGACCCTGAACTATTTATACACAAAAAGAAGATCCCTGTCGTGAAAACTACAAAATTTTTAGGCCTCACCTTAGATTCCAAATTTAATTTTCTCCCCCACATTAAGGAACTTAAGAAGAAATGCCAAAAGTCATTAAACATACTAAGAGTACTCAGCCATACGGACTGGGGAGCTGACAGAGATACCTTGCTGCTGCTCTATCGGAGTCTAATTCGATCCAAGCTAGACTACGGATCCATAATATATGGAGCAGCAAGGAAGTCGTACCTAAAAATACTGGAACCAATACAAAATGCTGCCCTGCGTCTCTGTCTCGGCGCGTTTCGTACATCACCTATCCCAAGTCTCCATGTGGAGGCTGGAGAACTCCCCATGGATATAAGAATGAAAAAGCTTGCAATGCAGTATATAGTCAAGCTAAAATCCAACCCCACGAACCCTGCTTTTGACTCCATATTTAACCCCACAGAGGTAGAATTATACAATCGAAGGCCTAACGTCATACAGCCGCTGGGCCTTCGAATGAGAGAACCCATCCAAAATTTAACCCCACCCATTGACCAAATCTCTAAAATAGAAACCCCTCAGAATCCTCCTTGGCTAATGAATAAACCCAAATTAAATTTATCCCTCCTTAATTTCAAAAAAGAAAATACAGACCCAAGCATACTACAAGTCCACTTTAGGGAACTGCAGGAGAGCTACGGAGATTGTGGCACCATCTACACAGACGGATCCAAAATGGAGGGAAAGGTCGCGTGTGCCTGCTCCTTTCGGAACAAAACAATCTCCCGTAGACTCCCCGATGGCTGCTCCATCTTTACGGCCGAATTGCACGCAATATTGCTTGCACTTATGGCCGTAAAAGCATCAGAAAGGAGGAAATTTATAATCTGCTCCGACTCCAAATCTGCATTGCAAGCTTTGGGGCGGATGAAGACTGACATCCCATTGGTACATAAGAGCCTGAAGCTGTTGGACCTAATAACAGCCGACCGTAGGGATGTCACCTTCATCTGGGTCCCCTCCCATGTTGGCATTGAGGGAAACGAAGCCGCAGACAGAGAAGCAAAGAGAGCCCTAAATCATGCGGTGTCAGGAACCCAAATCCCCTACTCGGACCTGAGACAAAGTATTGCCTCTGCCACCTATCGAGAGTGGCAGAACCGATGGGAGGCTGAGACTCACAGTAAACTCAGGCAGATTGTGGCGGATGTCAGGTGGCGGCCCACATCTAAGGGTCTGACAAGGCGTGGTAGCACAACCATGTCCAGACTTAGGATTGGCCACACCTACATCACGCACTCTTTTGTACTGAAGAGAGAGGAGCCCCCACTTTGCGAGTACTGTGACTCTCGCCTCACCGTGGAACATATCCTCGTTGATTGCCCCAGATACCAGGATGTCAGGGCGAAACATTTTAGAGCCACTAATCTAAAAACACTATTTAATAATGTCGACCCTGGGAAGGTACTGGGCTTTATTCGGGAAGTGGGGCTATCTACGAAGATGTGATTTCTGAATTTGTGAACATACACTATTTACATTAGATTTTTACCAAATATTTAAATTTTTACTACCTTTACTATTTTAACTGTGAATAGACCTTAATTTTAATTATATTACTGTATAGAATCTGGCCCTTGCTGTTTAGAGAGAGAGTAGTCCTCGGGGGACTGCAGGCACGACATGGCCTAAATTGTGCCGATGTGCCTCAAATCAACAATCAATCAATCAATCTTTTACTGTCATGTTTTGTTTTATATGTTTTGGATGTATCTTCAGAAATGAAGATTATTATTATATCCTAGTCCAAATGATAGAGGATGGAAGTGGTCATGGCTCAAATTTATTAGCTGTAGTCTGACTCCAAAAGTACATACAGCACATCCAAGCAGTTATACTGTATCTCTGTATTATGTAACCATGATAATTTAAGAGTTACAATAATTTTAAAGATCCTGATACATATCCACGTTTTTCAAAAAAAAATTTTTTTCTTTTTTTTTCTTTTCTCTTTTAAATTACAGACGCTCTTTTAAAAAAAAAAGAAGCTAAGTATTGTACATCTGTACATCCTATGCATATTTATGTGTTAATCTAATAATACATGTTAGAAACTTAACTCTACTGGTCATTTATTTTCTTGGGTGATACAGGCAACTCGTTCTGTTAATAGTTTTGGATTTACTAGTTGTATTAATGGTCATTATGTTTCGTATCTGGGAAAAAAAATTGTATAGAATTTTTGACTATTTTGAATCCTGATGATGATGCTGGCCATGTTACTTATACTATTTTAAGTCAGGATGAAGTAGTCATGTATGCTCTAATAGTCTTAGTCTTATTTTTAATCATGTTTTAATTTAAACAGTATTTTTTAAAAACTCAGCCAGGTGCATATAATTTGTAAAAATTATGTTGAAAAGAAAAGATGTCAGAAAATAGTTTCTGCTTAAAAAAAACTTTAAAATATTTGGTTCTAATTTTTCTTATTGGTAAAAGTTGTTTTGATTTCATTAAAGAAATTGTTTAAATTTCTGGAAACAAAACAAAAAAGTGCATTATTGATGTGCTTTGAAATTCTGTTTGGCAAATATTTTTTTTTATTACTCCAGACCATCTGAAGACATTAGAGATTAAGTCTGAGGTAAACTGTCTCTCAAAGCTTCAAGATTTGATTTCTGCAAAGAGATTTTTTTCTTTTTCATCACAATTACATTTTTTTCCCTCCATTGTCAACCTGTTTTTTTTCCCCCTTCATTCTCAAGTTTTTTTTGTCACATGAAATTTGTTCATTTAAGTTTCTTTTTCAAATATTTCATTCACAGCTAAAGATTCCAACAGAAAATGGTGAACTTTAAAGACAGTACACGAATCACATCTTTTGTGTTTTAATTGAATGCATGCTATTTAGGCTATTTCCCCTTTTCCAAACAAAAATGATTGCTTTACCATTGTTTCATGCTTTATTAAATATTTTTTTGTATTGACTATTTTTTTGTCATAGCAGTTATGTATTCCCTAAAAGTAACTTCAAACTTAATTGATCATTCATATCTAGTTTATATTTTGCTAGTCATGTAGAGTATGCAGTATATATTTTAAAATATATTTTTCTTAGATCTAACTGATATATTTATTAAAAAAAAAAAAGATCTGTATGACAAAAAATTTACTTAAAATATTAAAACTTTCTGTTCACTATTTTGCTTTTTTTTTTTTTTTTTTTTTTTTTTTTTTTACAGAAAATTAGTTCATTTGGTTTATGAAAAAAAAAAAAATTAATTTATGCAGCAGATAAAAAAAAATAAAATTTTATAAGTACTTTTTAAATCAGTATATTTATTGTTTTTTTTTTTATGAGTCTGAAATAATGTAATTCTTTAATTTGAAAACTCTTCAGCTGGCCCACATTGAAGTCCCCAAGAAATAGTTCTGGAAGTAGACCCACCTCAGCCGTTCGGTCAGATGGTTTCAGCTCTATCTCATCAACCCACAGTCAACACCGACAACCCCAACGCCTTAAAAAAAGTCTCAGTCAACCAAGGAAAGCAGCGAATCGTAAACCCATTGCCCCTGAAACAGAATCAGATTCCAATTCAGAAACTGTCACAGAATCCTCGGATACAAATTGAGCTTATAAATGTATATAGGGTGAGCAAAAAAAAAAGCAACAGAGGACCTCAATCTATTTCAACAGAATGGCTTATTTTCTAATACAAATATTGTCTAACTCAAATTGTGTACAATTTGTCAAGTCCGTTCAGTTTTTGTAATCACTGTTTAAATCTGTAAATAGTTTAAATATAAGTGTATAAATTAGTCAAGAGTTTGGAGTTTATACTTGATATTGTTAAAATAAAATTAAAAATTGAACTTCTTGTTTGGAATTTTTAAAAAGATTTAATTTTTGTTCTAATCAAGAATTGAAGAGCAATACTTACAGAATGCTTTTTTTTAAAAGCAGTTTGGGGGAAAAATAGTTTATATATTTAAAACCTTGGATTGTAAAAAACTGCCTTTTAAAATATATAAAATATATAACATATTTTGTGACTCCTATAAATTTACAAATGCTAAAGCCAGTGCATCTTTGGTAGACATTGACACATGTAGTGCCCTAGCAGCTGGGATGGAAGCAGATAGTGTTCATACTTGTGACCATTGTGATAATGGTCCAAAGCACATACCACCTGACCAGTGATATCATCAACCAATGTTAAAGGTCTGCAAGGCTGTATTTTAGTTTTCATTACTGCTGTAGAGGAAACATTTTTTTTAAATTACAGGCATGTCAGAAAACAAGAGCTTAATTAGCTCCTGCTTAACTCCCAGAAAAATTCTCAACACCAAACCAAAGAATATTAAGCATAACATTGTAACCAGTTCTGATTATCATCCTTAAGACTTAATTCAGGCAAAGCTTCAGTAGGGAGGCCATTCCCCCTAGCAGCAGGGGATGGAATGGCCTCCCCATGAGTCAACTAAGGGTAGGGAAAATAGGACTAAAAGAGACACTTTTTGCTAGGGAAAATAGGACTAAAAGAGACACTTTTTGCTAGGGAAAATAGGACTAAAAGAGACACTTTTGCTAGGGAAAAGCAACTAAATAAAAAATATCAAAACCTTGGCAATGCATGCTTGCAAAAAAAGACTCAGACACAACAAATGTGTTCAAGCAAAGCAAATGCATTGTGATAAAGAAAGTAACTTAAAAAGGGTAAGAGCTACCCAGGCTTATGCCTACCTTGCTGAGACATGCACAAGCATATAGTAAGCAAGCAAATCACTTGTTCAAGTGCTTCTCTTCATAGACAAAGGACTAACTTTTAATTAAGTTTTGTAACATTTTTTTTAAAAAGTTGCTTTTTGTTTAATGTGTTTTCCATTCTCATATTATTCTCAGTGCACTATGCTATCTTTTGTGTGGACATGTGAGGTAGGGCATATTTGGAAGAAGGCTTCCATGCTGCGTTTAGCTGCTCAGTAAATGAAACTAATGATTTCAATTCTACGTCCTATCTCTCTATTAGAATCTCTGCAACACACTGCACAGGCAGCTCAAATAATTTGGTAACTCAGGCTCCAAATAATGTAACTCTTTAATGTCTAATAACAGCCAATACTGTACAATTGGCAACTCAGGCTCCAAATAATGTAACTCTTTAATGTCTAATAACAGCCAATACTGTACAATTGGCAACTCAGGCTCCAAATAATGTGACTCTTTAATGTCTAATAACAGCCAATACTGTACAATTGGCAACTCCTTCGCCCATTATGTAGGGTTCCCGAAAAAGATTGAACATCGCCCCTTCCTTCTGTATGATGACTGACAAAATCGCTTGTGAATTGCATGGGTAAGTGTCCAGACCACAGTAGTTTTCTGAAGTGTCGCCCATCATCATGGTTGACCACTCTCCTAGCGCTGATTACACACATGATTACCCCTACCCGCAACGCCACCACCGTTATCACAATATTATTCATTGTCTATTAATAATCTTAATAATACAATTCTGTTTGACTATCATCATTAATTAAAAAAAATAAATGAGAATGACATATTTTTAGCCTTTTGACATTTCACTTGTTCATGTTGCTGATGTTTGCTGCTGAATTAGAATCCAACCAGAAGAACTGGTCACCCCAATGAGCTCTTTACTACTATTGGAACAATACTATACTATAAACCATCTACTGCTCACTTTTGTGTAAAGAGTTTTAACATTTCTTAGTATATTTTTGGAAATCACTGCAGGCAAAAATATGTGTTTCTGATCCAAACTTATTAAAGACATCTAACACTTTGAATAACTTTCTTGATGAGAATATCTAGAAACAATGCAATTCAGAGGTGCCACTTGTTTTTTTTCTCCATCTTTATTACAGAACATAATCTGTGACATTATGTTTGAATGACATGACACAGACATCTACACATCTTTCATACGTAATGTGGTCAAGTATACATTGACAAGCTCTAGTATTGTGTGTGTTACACGAATAACTAAACAAATACTATAACAAATGGTTATCTATTCCTAGTCAAGTGTCAAACAAAGAATGTATCAGACAGAATATCTATTATCTTGAAGTGATAGCAAGACTAAATTACATCCTAGCAATGAAGAACTATTTGTATACTTCACCAACTGGTCCAATGATGTCTGTGTATCTGATTCCCAAATTCTATTAAATGTAGAATGCACCAGTTCCTGGGTTTTCTGGCCAAAATTATGAGTTTTAATAGAAAGGATAAAAAAATAATAATTCAGTAGCTTTATAATAGAACTCTTTAACTAACTGCTTTCTCCCCCTTAATGTTCAATCAAATATAAAAAAAAAAAAAAAAACTATCTTCATTAAGAAAAGTAAAAAATAAAGTTATGTCAATTTACAAAAAAAAAAAAAAATTTAGTCTTAAAAGGTAACATTTTTTATATAAGCTTTCTACAAGACAAATCTGTATTATCTTAAGTAATTATGTTTATTCTGATCAGCCTAGCAGTCAGTCAAATAGATAAATAGCTTTATGTACTGCTCCATGAGTTCTCCAAATAATGTACACATAAAATCTAACAAGTGCTACATGTGTGGCACTACAGAAGGTGGACAGTGATTTTATTTGAAAGTTCTGTATACAATAGAACAGATAACATTCTAAAGACATGAGGCCCCAGTCGACATGGAAACTCAAAACAAAACATACACAAGTGTTTAGCAATAATTACATATCACATACAGAAAATAGAAACCTTTTTTTCTGTCACAGTCATATCACTATCACCTATCTTGTCAGTGTTTGTTTTGGCTTAATAAATGACAAGTTGACTAATTCTTCTAGTATCCATAACAAAAAAAAAGCTAGAGAAAAGCTTATATATGTATTGTTTTATTTGACATTTTAAATTCTATAGCAGATATCTAAAGTAAAAAAAAAACAAAAGGTAATCCCAATATGACCATGACAATCATTTATTTTCTACAAATATATCGTTCAAAAAAGAAGAATAAATTACAATTTTGGTAAGAAATGTTGAACTAGGCAAGCTAACCCTCAAGTGACCACTCACAATCAAATTATAAATGTTAATTTACTTTAGTAGTTTGGCATAAGCAGTGAACATTTAAAACATACAAAAACAACAACCCAAAAAGCTCAGGGGCTATTACGCTACGGTGTAGTTTAAAGGCCTTCTGGTCAAAATTTATAGAGATTTGGATGGAACTTAGATATGGTGGCGAATTACTTGAATACCAGCACTGAATATGTTTGATATTAACCAACACCCACAATCTCCAAGTTCAAATGCTTGCTTCACATATAGCACACATCACTATCAAATGATCTCAATTGTAAACATTCCTCAACTCCTGGAAACAAAATATAAGCTAGAGATATTTTAAATTATATCCATGTGTACATGTAATAGCTACCTAATCAGAGATATTTTGGTCCATCTTGGAATACGTCTAGTCTACAATGTTTGTGCTTTGAAATTAGAATGATAACCATCCATCCATCCAATAAAACTTTGCTACATGGGCTGTTACTGATCAAGATAAACAGATAAAATAGCAATGTTTAAAAAATAAAAATCCAATTTATAGTTCTGATACATTGAAAATGAATTATTATAACGTTTTGTCTTCTTTCATTTTTTGAGTATTGAATACATGAGTGAAAAAAATAAAATAAAATGGATGACCTGACACT
Source organism: Biomphalaria glabrata (assembly GCF_947242115.1). NCBI lineage: Eukaryota > Metazoa > Mollusca > Gastropoda > Planorbidae > Biomphalaria > Biomphalaria glabrata. The sequence continues at coordinate 12,740,746 of NC_074720.1, forward strand.
AGACAGTAGAGCTGAATGATAGCAATGACCCTGCTTATCTTCTGTGTGAACAACAAATAGCTCTACACAAAAACATAATGGAACATAACTGCAATAGAAACAAAATGCATAAACATTTACTGTTTGAACTCGTGAAGATTTTGGAAACATTAGGTGTTTATTGCTAGCATACAAGGGGGATAACTTTATAAAGATAACATGCACTAAAGTAGATATTGCACAAATACAAAAAAAAAGTTGGTTTCAACTACAACTATTTAAAAAAATTGTTTTCGGGTAATATATTTTATTAATAGTTCAGCATTAAAAGAAAAAACTAAGTCCGGTAAGCTAAGCTACACATGAAGTAAGAAGAAGGCTGCAAGATGTTCTCATCTTGGTATGACGTTTCACAAAGCAAGAGGTGTATAGTAAGTGCAAACTAAGATGACAACCCCCCAAATCATGGAAGCTACTGACCATAACCAGAAACAAAATGATACTGAAACTTTGGAATGTTAAGTAGAAGAAAAAAAAAAGTAGATCAACACAGAGAGGGGTAATGAACATGACAGTAACAATGTTACCTCCCTTTATTGTGCAGATTAACCCTTAAAACGTGTGTGGTAGTTTATTCCATTTTGTATGCACTCATAGTAAAACGGCTCAGCACTTTAAGGGTTAAATTAGTCATATAATCCTTTTTTAAATTTTTGAACTGTCTCTATCCAAACACAGTGTAAGGACAATGGCTTAACTTTGGTTTCATTAGGCTCAAGGGACATAAGTGCCCTACCTCTTTAACAACAAAACAAAACCAAATTTTTCACCCCTTCTCCTTTTCTCCCCCCAAAAAAAGTGTGTGTGTTCCTGTACAGCAGGGTTAGTAGAAATAAATTTCAGTAGTATTATGACAGCACGTTTAGACATACATATGTAGACACTCCTCTGTAAACATTATGAGTTTGTAACATACTTTCACTACATCAATTGGACTACAAAGTCAATCATGTGGAAACAAATCTCAAAGCACAATGAAATAAAAAAAATAGTTCGATTCTAGTCAAACTAAACGACCATCAACTTCTTCTAAACACACTTTCCATATCTACTAGGCTTAGTGGCAAATACCCTCCTTAGCGGTATTAGTATAAGGTAATGCCTAGCGGTATTATTAAAAGGTAATGCCTAAGTTCCTTTCAATGATATCACAACATCAAAGTGTCCACATTTCAACACATGTTTAATCTATCCATTCAACAGTCATAGTAAAAAAAAAAAGGTATTCTATATATATCACATTGGATTACAAGATAAGAATGAGCATTGTCAGTGATATAATATTGGGCTGGGGGGGGGGGGCAAAGAATGATATCAAACTGTATGTAATAAATGATAATAAAACTAACCAAAATTGTAAACAAACAACGCCCTAGTTATGGTTAGAGTTAAGTAACACAATGTGGCGCATCAAGCGACTAAATAATCCAGGTAATATGGGAAGAAAAACAGAAATTGACAACACACAGATGGCATGACCCTAAACAATGGCTGTCTATATGCATACAGAGAAATCCACATGAAGAAAATTCCTACAGTAACAATGTTTAAGGGAGTTGTAGAAACATTTAGGACCTAGGCACTACACACTTAACATTTGTTTTGTACAGGATGGAAGAGAAAATGTTTTCTTTCCCTCTACCTACAAAATATGAATCATATACACAATATGGAGCAACTAACAAAACAATAAATAATGCATGCATCTTTAGACTGTATTGAATCAAATAAATAAAGAAAAATTAACGAATGGTTATAAAGCTTGAAATTGAAACAAAAATCTTTCACAGAAAATAAACTGTAGTTTAAAGAGTACTAAGGCAATTAGTTACAAACAAAAAAAATGTTTTCTTATTAGTTGATAGCCTAAACAAATTACAATCTTATTAGGTGATAGACTAAACAAATTATAATCTTTGATCCTGTTAAAATTATAAAAACTTGAAGAACACTTGAATCAAGTAAAATGCTTAAAAAAGATATTGTATTCAGCCCCAAGAAAAGAAGTAGAATCAACAAATACATGATAAAAATACATAAAAATCACTAAGCAGGTCTTTCTTAATGCGAACAAGTCTGGAGTCCCTGTACCTCTTCCTTCACCAGACTAAAACTCAAGGCTTACTAAGAACACTTAAATTACCATATACTAAAAAAAAAGAGAAAGAGGAGGCAGGAAGGTGAGTCGTAATGTGTAGGTTTTTGGGAAGATGACAGCAACTTTATTGCTCACCCACAATTGAATCACAGTGACCTGCACACAATCGAACTGATATAAAAAAAAAACATTTGGGGGGGCTAAAGGGAGAGAATGGAATAGGGGTGTGGGGATACATGTTTGTAACAACATTAAAACTGAGTCTCTAGAAGTGCTCCTAAAGCCTGTGAAATACTTGGTTTTGTTGATCGAATGGTCAGACGATACATCTGAAATAAACAAATAAAACAATTAATCAAGGCATTTTCTGAAGAAGTATGCATCAAAGATATAAATAGATGAACTGTTGTCATAGTTCCCATCCTCTACAAAATACTCTGAATTCTCTAATAGCCTAGTTCAAACAAATAGAGCAGATGTGTGGCTTAGATATAAAGAATGGCGAAATTGCTCTTAAACTGAATTAAAGTTGAAGATTTAAAACCCCCAATCTTCTGATGGACTATCATCCTAGTAGAAAAAAATTCATTTACTAATATGTCAAACCTTTGCTGCATTTTTTTTTATCTAATGCTTCAGGAGTCAAAGTTGAGGATGAATAAGGAGTCAATCCATTTAGATACTGGGACTAACAACTGTGGCACACCCTTTAACATTTTCTGCAACCAATTACATAAAAATTCCTTTGGATCACACCAGCAAGTTTGAGAGAGAGACCACGATGCAAGGGCAGCCCAAGTCTTTTAACAAAGGATCAGATGCCTCATTAAGGAAAATAGATTTAGGCTTAAATAATATATCAGGCCTGCCTACCAAAAAAAGTCCAAATGCGTAACGCTGATGGTCAAAATGCGTATTTTGGCACCAGAATGCGTAACACTTACACGATCCACTATTTTGTCATATATATATATATATAATATTAGATCTAGATGTCATGATTAGATCTACAATCTAAATCTAGATCAATACGACAATAGAGATGATATCTAGCCTAGATCTGGATCTATGTCTATATAATGAATATAATCTATACTAGATCTGGGCTCAAGAGTGTTACCGATGCCGTGAATCCGCTACAAACGTAGGTCTACTCCAAACTTTTGAAGGCCTATCTTCATCCTTGATCTATTCTATACTAAGACTAAGAATCTAGTCTAGATCTAGAGTAATCTAGACTAGATGGTAGTAGATGTTATCGATCTAGATCTAGTCAATCTAAAATCATACAACTAAATTGGATCTAGATTGTAGAGTAATGTAGAGAATAATGACATAACGTAATGACTAGCTAGACTACTCTAGGTAGATCTATTCCTGTATAACAAGTTATCTAGATTCTAGATCTAGACTAGATATCTACAATGTCACTCAATGTGTTTTGAATCGATAGCACTTTGATATTTTTTCTATACAAATGAATACAGGAATCAGGGATTCAACATAATTAATTTCTACTAATGAACTAACTGACGGTACCAACCTGGTACCAACCCGCCATTCCCTTACTCTCGCGTTCTTCATTTCTAGACTAAATCTAATGGCTTTTAAGAACCAATCAACGTATAGATATGGGCACAATGTGTTCCCCCACCTTTTCTGTTCTCTCCCACAACAGGACGGCTTAGCGTGACCTCCGTTACTGCTCGTAAGCTAGTCAAGAGAGGGAAAAAAAAAAAGATACGAAATGCGTAACGCGACGGGTTAAATGCGTATTTGTGTACTGACTGTCATTTTTGGGAGATTTTGCGTAACGAATACGCATTTTGCGTAATGGTAGGCAGGTCTGATATATTCATATTTTTATATATTTTTAAGTTCAGGTAGAGCTGTTTGTAACTATTTTGCAATGAAATACATTTGTAGCAAATATAATGGACTGTAAGCATTAAAATTTATGAAGATGAAAAATTAATTTCTGTAAAAGAACATTTTTCTGCTAGAACTTAATTTGAGATAAAACCATAATTTTAGAACCACTCACCTGCATTTGCTTATTGGGCTCTAAACGAACAAGACAACCAACTTGTTGATTTCTAGTATGCAAGACACCAGAAGAAACAAAGTTATCTGGGTTGGGGTCAATGCCAAGTAAAATACTGAGACCAAAGCCTAAAATCTGAAAGAGATTGATAAAAAGTGATTTAATATACAGCTTTGACATTTAGGAATATAGCAATGAAAAATAAGATAATGTACAGGGTCAAACAATAAAATCATTGTGAAAAGTGCTTGATAAACATATTGTTTAGACACATTGTTAGTGTAGTAGTGTAGTAGGATGACCAGAGTACTGTGTGGCTAATAATAAAAACAACAATAAAACTGACAAATCATTGCAATATCAAACTATAAAATGTAAATTCCTCTGATCTAGTCAAAAGTTATAAAAGTGTAGTACACCTGGTTTTACCTTTTGTTTAACTTGTTCTGTATCTTGAGGATACTGAGCTTTAAATATTTTTTGACATTCTTGTTCGGGTCTGAAGAGAAAAAAATTGACATTTTTGTTGAACCAAATAATCTCTTTCTCTTAGCATACAATACAAAAAAAAAAAAGAATGCACAATAATAAAACTATATTGATTTTTTAAAAAAAGTTAGCCTAGATATTACAATTCATATTTATGCCTGAGCCAATAAAGTAAAAAATAAAGTTCCCCTTTCAGACCTTGTGGTCTAAAGGGTAGATGATGTGAAGGTCATCTGTTTCTGTAGCCTACGGTTAATGAGGGTGTCATGTGGCCAACACAATGACGAACCGCCTTTACTTTTCCCCAACTAATGTCAAGTACCCATTTGAGCTGGGAGTACAAATAGTCTGAAATGATTGGGACTGCACATGATTGAATAATAGATACCCTTCCAAGAAGTATTTTCTATGTATATATTTATAATTTATTAAAACAGTATTCTAGTTTTATATAATGTATAAAACTAAAAAAGCTATGTACTGTGTATCGTAAAAAAACTAAAAATATGGCATATAGTACAGTATGAGTACAATAATGATTGTATGTTTGACAACCTGTAATTTTGAGTACATAATACACTTATTCACTGTTCTTTTTTAGTTTAAGCAGACTTTCTGATTACCGAAGTTTGGATTATCAGAACTCCACTGTATATACTTCATATAAGAGTAGGCACTTTCAGTTATGCACCATTATTAATACATGAAATATTTATGATCAAGCTTATCTTAGGCTAAATGTTTTCTAAAAATCAACCTACAGTGATAGAGCTTTCCAGCGGGTGAAGAATGCCTCAGAGTTCATTTCTGCTGCCTCCAGAAATTTGTTGATGATCACTGGGAGCTTCAGACACAATCTCTGAACTTTTCCACTGTACCTGTTAAAAACATCAACAACACAATTCCATACATTTTTATACTTTTATAAACTTTTATTTATGGTAAGAAGAGATCATAATGCCCAGTCAGAACGAGAATAAGAGCATACCCACGCCCCCCTCTCCTCTTTTTTTTTAATAGTAAAAACCAGATGTGTGTATAGCAGAGACCAATCTTCATAGGTCTGAGAACTGACCTACAACGTCACAATCTATGGAGACCAATCGCTAGTTGCCAAGTCAAGGTCTGTAGGACATGGCAACTAGCGATTGGTCTCCAATGCCCACAGGCTGCGACGCCACAGGTCAGTGTTGAGGCCTACTATAATGATTAGTCTCAGTAAGGTTATTTTATATTTTTGTAAATTTTATAACTTGTAATAGGCGCTATTGGGTTAATAAGAAGAAATGAGTTCTTTAGTAGGTTAATGAGTTTAAGAAAATAATTGTAAAATATCAAATGGATGCCTCAATAACTTACGTAAAGCTAATGTTGAGCAATGGGGCCTCGCTGAACTCATCTTTACATTCAATGTTAAATAACTGCTGCACCTGGGCACCGCCATCAACTGTAGGGTCAACTGGCTTGGGCTGAACACTCAGAGCTGGACATGAGGAAAAAAAACAAACAATCTTCAAAATCTTTTTACTTCTAGCCAGAACTTGAATCTGTCGGAAAAAGGTTTACTAGAATTCAAGAATGTCACTTTGCATTTATTGGGTTTACTTAAAATCAGCTGAGTCAGTCATATTTACTTTTAACATCCACTTTTTTAACTCATATATATATTTTTTTTAGTATTATTAAGAAGATTGAATGTCCATAAATGTTATAGACAACCTATGTAGCTATGAATAAAGATCTTCTGGACTTTGAATGCTAAAATGAAGCAGATGTATCTGTATGCCAACATTTACACAAGACAATGCTGAGAGCAGAAAGGATAAACTAATCAGCATTAATGCTAGCAAAACTTGCACACACAGTTGCAATACATTGCACAGGAGACAATGCCTTCTTACAAAGTGCAATAAAACAGTTAGTTGAACAGAACATAATATCAAACTCAAATAGATATTATTGCTAAAATGGCATTTCTAAAAGATCCTATTTCATTCTGATTGTTTATACCTGATGATAGGTTGCCAGGTAGGACTAGGTCAGACACAAAGTTAGTGAACTGGAATGTGGTTTTGTTGCCAAAGAAAACACCAACGCGAGCCAGGTTCTGTCTGTACTCTGACTTGATACCAATCTGAAGAAGGTCATTCTCAAACAGAACACCATTTTGCTTGCAGATGAATCTGGAAAAAAAATTTGTGTAACTGAAATTGATAGTTCTGAAATAGGAATTTGTCATGTTAAAACATGTTAGGCTCATCACATTTTCAGTAGGGTCCATATTAGAGAGTTGTAAACAAAACTATATAGAGCACTGCCTGATCTGAAAACCACTGCACAGTTCATCTCACCTCTAGGACTAGTTATCTGAAGCCTCCAAAACATTGTCATGAGAATGCAGAAGAAGAGAGTTGTCCATATATTCATATTGTAACTATTTGTCAATAACATGTTTCATGGTGATAGTTTATTAAGGCAAGAACTAAGCAACTTATTTCCTCCTCACACTGTGAGACTTGCACCACATGATCAAGATGCCTGTGTATTGTCTCATTTCTCCCTTTCAGTTTGTGTGTGAACGATTTTTTGTCTCCCCGAGCTTATGTAATCATACAACTTTTTTTTTCCAAATGGTTTCATAAAGCAACTGAGCCAACAATTTCTACAGACCAGTGCTACAAAACTTAGTAGCTTATTTAGTTTCTCTGTATAGAGATGCCTCTAAAATAGTTTTGACAACAGTGCCCTTTTATTGGAAAGAAGATTGTGAGTCATCAGTTTTATACTCTACTTCAGCACTGAGACCAACAAAGACTTGTAGAGCATTAGACAAATTTGTTCACAAAACTTTCCACACCCACTTACTTTTTGTAGTTTTCTTCAGCTCCTGGAGTCAACCCACCGCTTCCACTTCCAAATGTTGAGTCGAAGCCATTGGTGGTGCTCGATGGCTGATCCCCAAACACATCTACCAGGAAGTTCAAACCAGAGGAAACTGCTGCTGAGGGTGCTGGGGGAGTTGGCTCCAAGCCCAAAAGGTCCACAGTCCCCCCACCAGCTGCACTGCTGCCACCAAGTGTGATAGTCTGATTCAAAAAGAGAGACATTTAAAAAATAGTGCTATTTTCTTTATGAACTGAATATAAAATATAGGAAAGAAAGAGGGAGGCTAAGATCTTGAATGCTAGACTGTTGCAACAGAGGGGATGACATCAAAGATAAATAAAAAACTATGTAACAAAAATGTCTCACAAGAATTTATGTAGTACTGAATCATGTGTTTATTATTACAGTATAATAAACTAGCTTTTTCAACAAACACTTATACAAAATATCTAAAAACGCATGTCTAAGATAGATAATGACATTCTAATTTTTTTCAAAAGAATAAGACTAATCACTATAAAACATGTATAACAAGTTAACAATGTAATGTCATTTTTCTGCAGGGAATATGTTTGACAAAAAGAATGGTCATGAGGTAAAATATCAGTCCATCACCAAACTCTATATGAGTGAGGGCTTGTGAGCCTCAAACCCTCCTTTTTAAAAGCCTTGGATAAGATCCCTGAGGTTGTGTGTAATACATGTATAATACCATGCAAGTTCTACCTCAACCAGTCAAATCAGAATTAAGTCTAGGACTTGTAAAAAAACATGAGACATGGTTTCCTCTTCTTTCTAACAGCAAGACATCCAATGACGAAAAGGAGAACACAAAGTACCCAAACTTACTGTGCTTGCAGCTGGTGGTGCTGCAGAGGTTTCTGAACTGTTAATCTGAGCTTGTGGGATGGCCCGATGCTCTTTCTCTTTGGTTTCTCCTTCTGGGGCAGCTGTGGGTTTCTTCTTCTTCAACTTGGCCAATATTGAAGACTCTCTTTCTGGGAAGGGTGGCATTTCTTCCAGCACTGTAGCCTGTAGGTAACAAATACAAAGAGTTCATTATTTGTTTAGTTCAAAGTTCTTGAAAGACCAGAGGGGACTGAAAGAGATTACATGTGGTTTACATGACCAGACACCACCGAATGGGTAATAGATACCAAAATCAAGTCAAATTAGGTACAAATACAGAAGAGGGGTGGTCAATAAGACAATATTTGGTCCATTCTACAATTAAAAATAACAATTAAATGCTTAAAGACAACACTACAAAACAGTGTTTCACACATTAATGCTTTTAAATAACTTTTGCTCCTTTAATGGGGTCATATTACTTAGACAAATAACAAATTAAGCTCAAGTTACAAAATTAGAAGTAGACAAATTATTGTAATGGCATTGAGAACCTACCAAAACATCTGAGGAGGCAACTGTGCTCAGTTGTAAGTATTCAATACATCTTTGTTGCAATTCCACATCAGGGTTCCTCAAATTGTTATCACTGCCCAGGACCTGTTACCCAACAAAAATAAAGTAGTTCTTAATTTAAATTAAATACACATTTAGAAAAAGGCATTCTTAAAGTATACAAGTCTTTGATTTTTACTATTTGAGAAATTGTGTTATATCTTCAAAAAATCATCAAGATTTTTTTTTTAACTAGCTAAAAAATAGCTTTACAGACATCATGACAAATAAAAAAAAAATTGTCCACAAATATGTAAAAGTTTTATACTTTAAGAAAGATGCATGTTTCAATTATTAATTTATTATTTATAGTACATTATTTTTATGCTAGCTTTATTATCTATTTATCAGGCATATAATTAATACACCCCTATTTATTTATAGATTTTTATAGTACATTCTAGAGCTATTGTTTGATAATCAGACCTGCCTACCAAAAAAACTCCACATGCGTAACGCTGATGGTCAAAATGCGTATTTTGGCAACAGAATGCGTAACACTTACTACGCGATCCACTATTTTGTCATATATATATGTATATTAGATCTAGATGTCATGATTAGATCTACAATCTAAATCTAGATCAATACGACAATAGAGATGATATATAGACTAGATCTGGAATCTGGATCTATGTCTATATATTATATATAATGAATATAATCTACTCTAGATCTGGGCTCAAGAGTGTTACCGATGCCGTGGATCCGCTACAAACGTAGGTCTACTCCAAACTTTCTTAGGCCTACCTTCATCCTTGATCTATTCTATACTTAGACTAAGAATCTAGTCTAGATCTAGACTAGATGGAAGTAGATGTTATCGATCTATTCTACTAATTCTAGATCTAGATCTAGTCAATCTAAATCATACTACAACTAAACTGGATCTACATCTAGATTGTAGATGTAGAGAATCATGACATAACTTCATAACCTAATGACTAGCTAGCCCCTAGACTCTAGTAGATCTATTCCTGTATAACAAGTTATCTAGATCTAGAATCTAGACTAGATATCTACAATGTCCCTCAATGTGTTTTGAATCGATAGAACTTCGATATTTTTTTCTATACAAATGAATACGGGAATCAGGGATTCAACATAATTAATATCTACTAATGAACTTACAAAAAAAAAAAAAAAAAAAGTCACGTTGGCGTATCAGCTAACTGACGGTACCAACCTGGTACCAACCCGCCACTTCCTCACTCTCGCGTTCTTCATTTCTAGACTAATTCTAATTGCTTTTAAGAACCAATCAACGTATAGATCTGGACACAATGTGTTCCCCCACCTTTTCTGCCCCCCCCCCCATACAGGACGGCTTAGCGTGACCGGTCGTAAGCTAGTCAAGAGAGGGGTGAAAAAAAGGATACGAAATGCGTAACGCGACGGGTTAAATGCGTATTGGCGGTCATTTTTGGGAGATTTTGCGTAACGAATACGCATTTTGCGTAACGGTAGGCAGGTCGGGATAATGAACAATAATAAGCAAGCTAAGGTTAACTGGAAACAACAATTGCAGAGATGTCATTCCTTACATTATATTTGTTACAAAAAACTAATTAAAGAGAGACTGATCTGTTATAATTGTTACAAAAGAATACCTAAGATAAAATGTGACTGACCTCCTGAATGCTGGTCTTAATTTCAGGGAAAAGGTTAATAAATTTAATATAAGTAGACAACAGTAGACCTCTTGTGTTGGGGCTACAAAGATGGTATTTGGAATGAAGCAGCTGAAATTGTACCAGAGGGCTGAAAGCACACAAAATTCATTAGTTATTATTATTTACATTACAGATTTTAAGTTCAAACATTATTCATTAACAATATAAGTAACATGATTACAATTCAATTATAGCTTATACTTTTTGAAAATCTCTAAAGTAAAGAAACAATACATATAATTAAAATATTTAAAAAATTGCACTAAATGTTAATAGTCAAAACAAGTGCACTAAGTCTAGCTAAAAGTAATGCTACTGTACCTGGATCTAGGGTCTCCAGCAATCAAGTTACCAAACTCTCCAAGAATGTAGCCACCCACCTTCACCATGTTCTCATGACAAGCTGGAGCTTGAAGTGCCTATAGAGGAAGATAAGTAATCAAATCTCAATCAAGTATTGGAAACTATAACAACAAAGTTTAGTTCAGGGTTTCAATATCGATCTATATATAAAACACAAAATAACATGTTGAGATTAAATATTAAAATAAAAGTAACCATAGCATTACAACATGATTTAAACAGAAAACAAAAGACACATTTTTACTTAAGAGCCAGTTCATTTACCATTTGACAGTTATTTTCTGTTGACAACTGATTTGCATTTTAATCAAGTTATCTTTTAATGAAGTGGGATGAGCATGGTACAATCTGGGAGGAAACTGGTGTCCCTACTCACCTCAAATACTGTTTTGGCAGCATAACCCTGGACATCATCTCTGTTAATGACAATCTGTATCACTCTATACCATACCTACACATAATAAACAAGAGAGATAATATGCAAAGTTAATACTGGTGCAACACATAATATACAAGAAATGAACTGCAAAGTCAATACAGGAAAAGAATCAGCTTACCTCCTCACTGACATAGTCACCAGCTATTCTAATTAGGTTGAGTATTACATCCACGTACCAGGTATAGTCCACAGCATACTTCTCTGCCAATATAGCCACTTTTAGCACCTACATTAAAAATATGTTTTAGATTAACAGGTGCACATCTTCAGTCAACAAAAATTGCCTAAGTAAGGTAAACAATCTGAATAAAGTTTATCTAATAATGGCAAAAATGATCTGATAGTTTTCTTTTTTTTTTTTTAAATTACATGAAAAACTTAAGTGTCTTGGTTGCTGTCCAGAACAAAAGTATAATGGTTTCTGACCAGAACAAAAGTATAATGGTTGCTTTCCAGAACAAAAGTATAATGGTTGCTGACCAGAACATAAGTAAAATGGTTGCTGACCAGAACAAAAGTATAATGGTTGCTGACCAAATCTGCCTCTAAAAAAAGCAAATATAAGGTCAATACAAAGTGTATAGTTGAGAGTTTAAGGGTCACTGAAAATGCTTTAAAAAATTGCTGAAGCACACATAAACTTAATTTTGTAGGCCATACATTAACATAGGTAAATGATTAATAATAGACATGTAAAAAACAATAACAACAATATTTAAAAATGTTAAACTCTGCAGACGTTCTTACCATTTCCTCCCTAATGGAGTAGTCAGCAGATTCCAAATATTCCAACATTTCTCCCACAATCTCTTCAGCATTACTTCTATCACACATTGCATACAGCAAGTCTACTGCCCTTTGTCTGACACTCACATCACGCTCAGTCTGAGCAAAGATAGGACACATATTTTATTTAAACCAATTATCTGTGTTTATTCTCTAGCCTACAAAAATACCTCAAAGTAATCAATGGGCTATGACAATTACTTTCTACCTTTAGAAAGTTAAATGAAAAGAAACAATTTAGTTTTAGTTTAAGAAGCTAGTGGAGGCGCGGTGGCTGAGTGGTAAAGCACTTGGCTTCCAGGTTCAAATCCTGGTGAAGATTCATAATCTCATCTCATATCTGCTTGTGGTCTTTTCTGGGGTATAGGCCACCAACCAGCTTCCTCCAGGCATCTCGGTTCTGGGTGAGTCTCTTCAACTATAGTCTTGCCCATCTGCTTCCTAATTGCGGCACCATGTATTCCTGGGCTGTCCCCTCTTCCTCTTTCCTTGGGGGTTTCAGGTTAGGGCTTGCCTTGTTATGTTGGATGTAGGCTTGCGAAGGGTGTGACCTATCCATCTCCAGTGTCTCTGAAGGATATCTACTTCAATGGGCTGCTGCTTTGTTCTTTGCCACAGTTCCTCATTCGAGATCTTGTCTGGCCAGTGGATCATAAGTATCCTCCTCAGGCAGGTATTGATGAATACCTGGATTTTTTTCATGGTGGTGATGGTGGTTCTCCAGGTCTCTGCTCCATATAGTAGTATTGGTTTAACAATAGTGTTAAAGAGCCTGATCTTGGTGGTGGTGCTTATTTCCCTAGATCCCCAGGTGTTCTTCAGCTTTACCAATGCTGATTCTGACATCTGCATCTGTTCCTCCATGGTGGTCTAGGATACAGCCGAGATAGGTGAAGCTTTCCACCAGCGCTTCACCTTGGACTGTAATGGGTGTATTGTTGGATGCCTTTATCTTGAACACCTTGCTCTTCTTCCCTCTGTTTATGGTAAGACCCATTCTAGCTGAATTGTCATCAATGCTTATCTTTTCCTGCATCTGCTGTTGTGTGTGAGAAAGAAGAGCCAAGTCATTTGCAAAGTCGAGGTCGTCTAGCTGTTTCCACAGTGTCCATTGTATACCATTCCGCTTCTGGTCTGTTGCTGTCTTCATGACCCTATCCATGGCTAGTAGTAACAAGAAGGGAGAGAGTAAACAGCCTTGTCTCACTCCTGTTTGGACTTCAAATGGGTCTGTCAGTTGTCTGCCATGCACTATTCTGCAAGTCATCCCCTCATATGACTTCTTGATGATATTTGTAATTTTTTCAGGCACTCCATAGTGTCTCAAAAGTCTCCAGAGGGTCTGTCTGTCCATGCTGTCAAATGCCTTCTCATAGTCTATAAAGATGACCTAGAGAGGTGAGTTCCATTCCATGGACTGTTCCAAAATTAAGCGTAGTACCGCTATCTGATCTGTGCATGATCTCTCCTTTCGAAAGCCAGCTTGTTGTTCACGAAGATGCATCTCTGGTGGGTTTGCAGGAGTTGGTGTCTGTTAAGAAGCGCCTGGAAATGTTCAATCCATCTCTTCTTTTGTCCTTCTTCATCTGTTATCACTTCACCATTTGTGTCCTTTACTGGTCTCTCTGACATGGCACATTTTCCAGATAACTTTTTGATGACTGAGTACAGGTCTTTGGTGCTGTTCTGAAGGGCTACTTCTTCTGCTTCTTTTGCCAGTGCTTCAATGTAGTTCCGCTTGTCTGTTCTGATGCTACACTTGACATTCCTATTTCAGCAAAATCTTTTGTGCTTTTCCTTTTGCTGCTCTTGTTTTACTGTTATTCACGCCTGCTCTCTTCTGTCTCCTTTCCTTGATCTTCTGAAGAGTTTCTGCTGAAATCCACTCCTTGTGGACCCAGTACTTCTTGGCAAGTGGAGGTTACTGTTTCTTTAACTTTCTGCCACGTCTGTTCTACTGTCTCCTCTTCTAGTAGCTCTTCTAGGAGCTGGAACTTGCTAGATAAGGTGACTTTGAACTCTTCCTGTTTTGTGCAGTCTTTCAGTGCAATGGTATTGTAGTGTTGGAGTTGGCTGGGTCCACTTGTCAAAGTCTTCTTCAGCTTCAGTTTTACTTGAGTGCACAGAAGATGATGATCTGAAGCAACATCTGCTACTCGTCTGACACGAACATCCTGAAGAGATAGACTGAACTTCTTCACAATACAGACAGGGTCTTTTTGGTTCTCTGTTGATAGGTCTGGTGATATCCACGTTGCTTTGTAAATTCTTTTGTGTGGGAAGACAGTTCCTCCAATCACTGAGTTGCTCGTGGCACACATATCTGCAAATCTTTCTCCATTTTCATTTATCTCACCTAGTCCATGTTTTCCCATGACCTCTTCATATCCTTTGTTGTCATTGCCAACCTTAGCATTAAAATCGCCCATTATGATGATGATATTCTTTTTGGGTCTTTCATGTAAGATGGTAGTAAGCCTGTAGTAAAATTTTCCTTGTCCTCATCTTCACTGTCGTTTGTTGGGGCGTAGCATTGGACAATGTCTAAGTTAATCCTTTTCTCCACTATGTGGAATCAGGCTGTTATTATCCGTGGTCAATGCGCTTTCATACAATAAGTGCTCCCTGAGTGGGTGTAGCCTCTTGCTCATGTCCTGAGTATAAAAGTCGCTCACCCAAAGTCAGTCTGCCAGGAACCAGTCCATCTTAACTCACTGATTCCTAAGATGGTGAGCTTGTATCTTTTCATCTCAGCTGCCACTTGCGCTGTCTTCCCAGTCTCATACCTGGTCCAGACATTCCATGTACCGATGGTGGTGGTGATCTTGGTAGAGATGATGGTCTTCGGCCTGTTGGCTTCCAGATGACTCTGGCTTTCACAGACATGCGTCATAAACCTTCCAGCTGGAGGTCCATCCTCTCCCAGGTTGGTGACTTCTGTTGATTTGCTGTTTGGTGTTTCTGTAGCTAGTGGTTTTTCTACAGGGTAGGGTAGCTAACCCTACCCCCAACCCTCCTTCTTTCTCAGCCGGGCTTGGGACCATCACATGGTGGAGTTCTGGTGAATACTGGGATTTTGAATTTTGGGATTTTATGATGCCTCTGAGTCCACCCAGCTCTAATGGGTACCTGACATTAGTTGGGGAAAAGTAAATGTGGTTGGTCATTGTTCTGGCCATATGACACTTGTTAACCGTGGGCCACAGAAACAGATCTTTACATCATCTGCCCCATAGATCGCAAAGTCTGAAAGGGAACTTTACTTTTCACTTATGAAGCTAGTAAGTGAAATCTATTTATTTAGGTGATGTTAACAAAATAAATGTGTATAAGTATCAAATGTTTAAGATCACTAAAACAATCCTATCTTAAAGCCAAAGTTAACTGAAGCTATCTAGAATATGGAAAAAAAAGTACATTTTGTGAGAACTGACCTTGAGTGCAGTAATAACTGTGTCCTGGTGTTTCTTAACAGCTTCATGAGAAAACTCTGATGTAGCCAATAAACACATACTTTCTAGTGCGAGGTATCTGTAACCACAAGCATACTACAGTTAAAATATAACTCAACTTTGTCCCTTTCATTTTCAAATGAACTGAACGAGGTAATGATTTTTGTTTAGACTCTGCCTGAAATACCTTAAGTTTGTTTCTTTGTGTTGCAGGAACTGACCCAGCTGGTTACAGGCTCTGACTAGGAGGTTCGGGTCACTGTCCATGTGAATAATTAAGTTAATGGCCTCAAACAGCACAGCGTTCTTGGCATTAGAATGTTGAACTTTCTTAGATTTAGGAGGTTCCTGGGCTTTGTTCAGAATGGTTTCCAAGCACTCAGTCAATCGAGTTCGAACACTTGGATCTTCTGTAAGAATTAAAGAAATGATGCAATTAGAAGGAGTGAAAAAATATAAACGCTTTGCATTATTAGATAAAATAGAGTCTGGTTTCCTTCAATATTGGCATAACATTCTTTTATAGTACATATTTTCCTAAGTGCTCCTTGCATGATTTTATTTTCCCAATTGATCAATGTGGGTTGATTGGTAATTAAAAAGTAGTCAAGTATAGTTCAATTTTATTCTTGGTTCATGAATAAAAAAAAAAAAATTAATAAATCAGTGTTCGATCAATAATGGTGACAAGTATTCATACTGTCTGCTATTTCCTTCTCTGATGTTATTGTGTTATCATTTACACAGAAAATTTCACACATTATTGCACATAATACCCACAGGAAATATACATGAAGATGTGCACCTTAAAGAAAAAACTTACAGAAAGAAAAAAAGAACAATGTAAATGGTTTTAGATTAAAAGAAAAATAAATCAGATTAAAAGAAAAATAAATCAGATTAAAACAGTTTCCGTGAGCTGAAACTATGGGTCATTGTATTCCTTATTGATTACTTATTTCCACAGAAAACTTAGGAAAAAAATGTAAACAAAATGAAATCTAGGATGCTATGAATTCTTAGAAGTTACCTGGAGGTGGGTAGTTCTGTAAAAGTCTCAGTAGTTTCACAGACAGCCAAGGAGCAGGGACAAAGTAATAAGTGTAGTCTTGCAGGTCTGTGTAGGATGATGTCACTATCTGTTGGGAAAAAAACAACACATTTTGTCAGAATGCAATCACATCAAACTGGTCAAGACAATGACACAAACAAATCATAATAGTGTTTTGAAACATTAACATTAATTTTTGGCATAGTAAGTACATACTAAGAAACATTTAACAACTAGAACATGCAAATAAAACTGAATTAACATCCATACATTGTTAAGAATCAATGCTATGTTTAACTGTAAACAATGAGGCATAGTAGCTGAATGGTAAAGTGCTTAGCCCCCAGTTTAAACATCAGCATATTAAGGATGCCACTGAATCCAAACCATTTCTAAAGGGTACCTGATATTTGTGGGGGGAGGTAAAGGTTATAGGTCCTTTGCTGGCTACATGACACCCGCGTTAGCAGTCAGCTATAGAACAAATGAGCTTTACACCATCTAGCCCAATACAATAGATTGCAAGGTCTTAGATGGATACCCTTAATTAACTGTAACAAACCAAAGCAATAAAATATGCAAAAATAAAAGGGCACCTACTCTGCTAAGTCTTGAAACTGCCAATGAGACACAGCCTTTATATTCTTCAGGATTCTTCCTGACCAGAGCTTCAATCAAACTGGTTGCAGATGTCACAACACCCTGTCACATAAAATGAATGAAGTATCCAAAGTAATAGGTAAGTATCTTATAAACTTAACAAACCTAGTTGAAACACTTTTTCAATGTGTTCAGAAAAATAAAAACATATATTCATGAACATGTTTTGCAAATAGTTTTAAGAGGTCATATTTAGAACATGATCTTTGGTATCAGGGCTCTAGTCAAACCATTTAAATTTTCAAATTGTTTACAGGCAATCATTGGTGTCAAGAACAAGACCAAATAATATATTATGTTTTTGGGCAGATTTTTAGAGAATGAAATGTTTTATCTTTTTATTGAGATATCTGTAAGACAGCCAGAAAAACACAAATACTAACCATATGTTGGTCATTAAGTAAATGTATGATCCTGGATGTCCACTCTCCAATAGGAATCATGTCAGGGGATGCCCTAAGTAGACGCAGTAATGTTAAACCAGCGCTTTGTTTAACTGAATCAATAGTGTCACTGAAGAAAAAAATCCAAGCAAATGAATTACTCACTTATCTTAATAAACCCTTCATAACTAGACAACATGAAATTGGAAATATTGTCAAAATAATTATTTAAAGCCAAAAAAACGTAATTAGATTTAGATCCAAAAACTAAAACAAGTACTTCAAAGTATTTTGAGATAAGACAAACAATTTTCACTATTAAAAAATCATTGCTATTTTCCCATATTTTATAGTTAAATATTTTAAGTAAATATGTGAATCATGAGAACCCTCAACAGTTTATATGTATACATTTTTAAATAATCATGGGTACAAGCAATGAGCCACATTTTGGTCTTAGTCGCATGGCAACAGAAGGAGCCCATAAAGTCTAGACTCTAGATTGTGGTTTTTTAATTGAGTTATAGATCTAGTTAATTAGATTATTTATTAGTCTAGTGACAGTCTACTCTTGAGTCTAAATAAGTAGATTATTATTTTTAGATCTAATTCTAAAAGACTGGCATAATGATAAATTAGATAGAAAAACTCTAATCTAGCCTCATCTCATCTGTCCGTTTAATTTCGTCATAGGGGTGCAGTTGCCAACTGCTCTAGCTGCAGCATCCAGTTTTGAAATAAAATCTTGTACCTGGTCTGCATTTTCTCCAAAAAGGTCAATATCATTTACAAAATTAACATTGGAAACAGGCCGCCCATTTATGGTCAAGCAAGAAGTAAATCCTTGTTAAAAAAGAGCTGGGGAGAGAATGCCTCCTTGCCATACTCCTATGGATGTCCTAATACTTTCTCAAATTTGGTTGAAGAGAAGTACTGAGCTATGCGCATTTTGATATAGGGCTTTGATAACATCAATAATGTTTTTACCTATGTTGAACTCCCTCATCTCATGCCAAACCCAAAAGCTTTTTTTGAAGTTTATAAAGTTGCGTACCAGTTTCTTTTGGTGTTGAAATAATTTTTCATTTAATATTCTGATATTACTGCTATTAGAAAATTTTAATGTTTCACTGCTGCTATAAGGTTTGAATGCTTTACTGCTGTTAATCAGTTTGAATATTTCACAGCTACCAAAAAGTTTGAATGTTTTACTGCTATTCTCAAGTTTGAATGTTTCAATGCAGCTATAAGGCTTGAATGCTTTACTGCTGTTAATTAGTTGGAATATTTCACCACAATCATAAAGTTTGAATGTTTTACTGCTATAATAAAGTTTGAATGTTTTACTGCTATAATAAAGTTTGAATGTTTCACTGCTATAATAAAGTTTGAATGTTTCACTGCTATTATAAAGTTTGAATGTTTCATTGATATTTAAAAGTTTTAATGTTTCACTGTTATTATAAAGTTTCAATTTTTCATGGCTTTTATAAATTTTCAATGTTTTACTGCAATTATGAAGTTTGAATGTTTAACTTCTATTATAAAGTTTTAATGTTTCCCTTCTATCATATAATTTTAATGTTTCACTTGTATTCTAAAGTTTTAATGTTTCACTTCTATTGTAAAGTTTTAATGTTTCCCTTCTATTATAACGTTTTAATGTTTCACTGCTATTATACAGTTTGAATGTTTTACTGCTATTATAAAGATTGCAACTATAGTATAATTTAAGAAATTTAACTTCCTGTCTTGGTATAAATTTGAATTATTATTAAATTTTAAGTTGTTCAAAAGCTGACAAAGACTAATGGACAAAAACTTGTATTTATGCAAGCAGAAAAATAAAGTTTAATACTGGCAATCAGACTGGTATTTACCAGCAGGTCGGCATAGCCTGCAATCTTGCATCCATGTAAATAATATACTTAAAAGTCTTTAGTAATATATGAAATAAAATAGCCTACTATTTACCCTGAAACAAGTAATTTTGGTATGTCAGAGCCTACAGCATCTGCCATCTCACGGCTGCCAATGTTGGCCATACAATGAAGTGCCAAGTTGATATGGGTTGGGTTGCGGCTGGTCAGGTCATTCTTGATGGATTGAATGACAAGCTTCATCAGCTCATTGCTAGCTCCAACCAGCACAGAAATAAACAAATAACCCTAAAGGAAGGCATTAAAGATTATCATTAAATATTTTTCTACCAATGTAGTAACAATACATTTTAATTCAAACATAATTAACTTTTTTTTTTCCCCAGAGGAATTATAGTGATCATTAAAATATTCAAGTGAGAAAATGAACTTGGGATCACAATAAAAAAAAAAAAGCCTTTAGCTATGGAAATTAGATGATTTAGGAAGTCATCATAAAAAACAATTGCAACTAGAATAGAAAAATCTATTAGTCCTCCTGACCAGGGTTAACATATGGTATGACAATGTATGTCACTAGATACTCAGAACTTGAGAACATAAGAGCAGTTTAAGGAAAAAGTAGGAAGGACATCAAAAGAAAAAATTGGGGAAAAAAAATGGATGACCCTTCAACTAAATGACATATTAAAGAATGGCAGTAAAAAAGAGTGAAGGGAACTGTTTAGCACATCAAGCCTCAAGGTTTGTTTCCTCTAACACCCCATTCGTCTTAATTGTAGCCCATACTTACAATCTATTTCGTCTTACTTGTAACTCATACTTACAATCTGTTTCTCTGTGTATTTGTTGGAACTGAGAAGGTTGACTGCCTCCATGTGACCAAAATCAATGTCGTGGCCCAGAAGGAAGATAAAGAGAAGCTTGCACACATACTTCTTCTTTTGGTAGCCATCTAATGTTTTGTCTCCTACACAAGAGATTGTAGATAGTTGTTAGCTAGGTCACAATAGGAACGAGCCTATGTAAGCATTCAACATTACAGAGCTTTGTGTTTAGTCTTCAACATTAACCAAGTAGAAAAGATGTCAAACATTTGTTACATTTGTCATTGAGCATTTAAACATACATGTCAAGCTAGACATCCATCAAGTTTGATGGAAAAAAAAATGGTTTAAGCATTAATAACTTTTAAAGAATATTATTTTAGTAGTCTTTTGTGCCACAGGTAGAGTTTAAGAATCTCTGAGGCTACATTATACAGTTGTTGCTACTTTAATTTTTAATTGCATTCTTTTGGTTCCCCGCTCAGTCCACCCACACCTAGTTTGTACATCTTAAGTAAGCCAGAGACAACTACAACAGTAATAGCTAACAAAACAACATGTTTGAAGAAGAAGAGTTCAAGTAATGCTTGCGGAGTAAATACATTGAAACAATAAGGCCCAAGATTTTACCTTTAAATTTGGATCTAATATTAGCTAACTCTTTGTTGATTCTCTTTATCTCAGCTTCTTTACTTTTACCTGAAAAGAGAAAGCACAAGATGACACTAGGAGTTGAGGTGGTGTTATGAAAATTATATTCTGTATCGGTTGTCGTTCTTATGTTTACATGTGCTTGTAACTCGTCCGTGAGAATGTGTTCACGAAATGTGTGTTGTGTAGTCATTCAGTGTATTAAAGCCATACTATACAGACATGGTTCTCGACTCTCTTATCTTTATTTTCAAAACAGGTGGTAATTACTAGAAAAACATAGAAAACAACCCCTCAAATGTTCCTAAGTCTAAGAAATTTATTAATACCACCATAGTTTACAACCTGATTTTTGTATTTTATAAACAGCAAATGCACGAATGTACAGCTTGATCTTATATCAAGGTGTGGTGATCATCTGCATTTCTATGCAATAAGTCAATTACATGTAACAATAAGGTGTAAGCTAGTAGTAGTTGTTTATATCTTTGAGAATGTCTCAAAGTCTATTCAATTCACAATCCATGCAGCATTCCAACCACAAATGGTTGAGAATGACTAAAAAATTGTTTTTCATGTTAAAAGAAAAGAAGTTAATTTCATGTGTAGTATACATAGCACTAAACCATTCATTTTCTCTTATGATGATAATGTAATAGATCCTGTTAATGAAGTCATTCAGGAAATAAACTGATTTTAAAATTTTATTTTAAGGTGACCTGGTTTATGAAATTGATCAATTAGTCAATAGCTGACTCACACAACACAAGACATTCTTTTACTAGAACACAAGACAGACATTATTTTGCTACCAAAGTATTTTTGACAAATCTCTAATAATAACAGCTTTGAATATGGAGTTTGTTATTTCACAAGAGGTTCTGTACTGCTGGGCCACAAATGTTTCCTGTTTGAAGTCCTAAGAGTTAGCAAAGTTGTTTACAAGCATTGTTTGTGCCAGCAGTAAGATGCTGTAAGACAAAGAGTCAACAGACTTGGTGATCCATCATTATGAAACTTTCAAAGCTTAAATACTGACCAGTCTTCTAAGTTGATGATGCTCCACAAAATACTTCGATAGGCATTGATTGTGAACTAAAACAAATGCATGCATTCTAAATAAACTGTAAGATATATCTTTAAGAACAATATTTGATATAAAGGATTTTTTATATCAATTAAAGTTTGGACTGCATGGTCAATGATCTGACAGAAAGTTTTGGACTTTTTGTCTATTATCATAATTATGGTAGTGAGAGATGTGTAGTTCATATAAACAAGTGATCAGACCAGTATAGTTGGATTTGATTAAACAAAGAGAGAGAAAGAAAGCGAGAAATAGAGAGGAAGACAGAGGTAGATAAAGATACAGAGACAAGAAAAAGACATGTATAATAATAATAATAATCTTTATTGTCTGTATGGAAATTTGTCTTACAATTTGTGCATTACACCAAACAAAAACATTATAGAAAGAATAATTAATGATAGTATAGTTTGATTTGATTAAACAAAGAAAGAGAGAGAAAAAGAGAGAGAGGGGAGAGAGAAAAAGAGAAAGAGAGGTAAATATATAGAGAGAGACAAAGACAGAAAAAGATATGCATAGAAAAAAGAATTAATGATTGGATTTGATTCAACAAAGAAAGAGAGAGAGAGAGGGGGGAAGTGAGAGAGAGAGAAAGAGTGAGGTAAATACATATAGAGAGATAAAGAAAAAAAAAAGACATGCATAGAAAAACGAATTAATGATAGTAAGAAGAGAATGTCATGAAAAGAAATAATGTCTCAGAGCTACAGTGAGAAAAAGAAAGCTAAAGGCTGTGGTAAGACTGAACAATGATTTGCCATTATCATGTTAACAGAACAGGCTGTTGTTATATGGGGCCTTGGAATAATGGAATAGTTGTATAGAGATCCTGGTAGAGTAGAACAAACAATAGACAATCCTTTTTGTATGTCTTCAATACATCTGAGATAGAAAATAGCACCCACACACTTGACCATATTGTCTCCCTTTGTTGCTCTGTTTTCATTCACTATTTCACCTGACATAATTGTTTATATATTTAGAGTCTCAAGTTCTTATTTAGTGCTGAATAGAAAAGAAAAAAAAAAAAAAGCAGTAACTGTTAAAAAAAAACCACAACCCAGTATAGAATGCAGTATAAACAACAAAAAGGTCTCACAAAATCTATGGGATTATTTGAGCTAACAATTTGTATTTCAAATTATGTTCCTCTTAGCTTGTCTATTTCCTGCCACACATTGCTTTGATAGACACAGTAAATGCCATGAACTTTACAAAATAAATAAATAGGCATTAAGTGAATGTATTATAATACATCTTTCTCATGTCCCTTCACTTCACCTTTACATTGAACACATACTGTAAACAGAGAAGACGCTGATGTTCAATCTCAGAAAACAAGCATTGTTTGCAGCTAGCTGTTAAGGAAATAAATCTAACAAGGGTAAAAATAAGTCCATCTCTATTATATTGGAAATGAGAGTACCTTTTTTTAAAAAAAACTTTATTGAACTACTTTGGTTTTAAAGTTGTTCAGTATTGTAACTGCACTTTTTAAAAATCATTTTGTTAAATTTACATTGAATTTTAAAACAGGCATGGTACAATAAAAGAAGTTGAACACCAGACGACAACACTAGATTATAGTCAGCTGAGTTACACACTTAATCGTGGTAAAAGGTTGTCACGACACTAATAACAGTAACAATTACAAACCTATACCATGAAACAATATGTCCTTGTACATCTAAGGAGCCTAAGTGCATGGTTACTACGATTACACACTGTTTGTTACTATTAAAATTCTAAAACAGGTAAATAGTGGCCAGGTTTTCAATGAAATGAATGCTGATATTTACAAATAAAATGTTTGGCAATACAGAATACAAGATCATGTAATCAAAATGTGCAATGTTGGGATATTTTTCTGGTTAAATAATCACTAACAATGGCTCAATGATTCCCCAACTAAAGGGTAATGTTAGGTAGTAAAAAAAAAAGTTTAAGTGGGAAAGCATGTTAAAAATTTAAACAAAAAAAAAAAAAGAAAAGAAAAGAAGAACTAAAAGATTGCTTGTTTAGAAATGTGGCCAACATTTTTCTTCACTAAGCCTCAGATAATCTCTGTTGTAGAGTAATCCAAAAAAAATCAATAACTATGAGATGTAAATACATCAGCTGTACTTCGTCTTTTTTTGATAAATGTCAGCAGCATATAGTTGACAATAAATTCATCCTTGTATTTACTGAATACTATATCTTGCAGCATGCTATTGTTGTTATAGTGTCATTAAACAATTCAAGTATAATTGCTAATGTTTACCCACAAGAGTATAGGGCAAACAATATCATGGTAGTAATGCAGGCACATAAATATACAACTAAAACTCAAGCCATTTCTGTCAGTACACAATAATATGGATACAAGATATATGGGTACAGACAGCATCAGCTATATAAACACTGCTAAAATACCCTGTTCTACAGACATTTTTGCTTTTGATGATCCTATGTATGCTTGAATGGAAAAAAATGAGGTAATCATATATGTATATATAATGGAGCATTATGCTGTGTGGGTGACATTCCAATCAAAGCCAAAAACCAGGCTCTCATCTAGTATCTGTGAGATGAGCCTTTGTTTTCTTACACTGAAGGAAGCCAATGAATGGACCATGTGGACTGAGTATGAATGTTCTTGACTGATCAACCACAAGACTCTTTCAAAGTCAAATTTAATAGGTGCAGAAATGTTAAATCTGGCTTATGGAGATGTATAATGTCATTTTAATGTCTTGGGGCAGTGTTTCCCAAACTGTGTTCTGCTGAACCCTAGTGTTCTACGAGGCCTGAATAGGTGTTCCACAAACTACTGGAAGAATAAACTAGTAGGCCACCAAGTCAATTAACCTCTCTAAAAAATAAGCAAAGTGTTCCAGTAAATACTCAGAATGTGTGAAATGTTTTGTTAAGGAAAAAGTTTGGGAAACTCTGCTTAGGGGAATATAAAAGTAATAAGTCACAGTGAGACAAGAAAGACTCAATCAACTAGTGGGCACAGAACCTGTTGCAACAAATACATAGTTACGGAAAGAAACCTATTATGACTTGTGAACTACAGGTCAAGGTTGAATGAATACTTCCCACACACACAATAACTAGCTGTAACACACAATAACAAGCTGTATAGACAGGTACATTCTGATCTAGTCAATAGGTTATGGTCTGATGCAAGTTCACTAACAACCAAACAACATGCATGATAAATGCAATAAACAAAACATCTGTACATTCAAATACCAATCAAAGTTAAGACCAAGTAAACCCTCTAAATGCAGCCTTCCTCAACCCAAACATTCAAAGTATTGATCTAAACATGGAGGCCAGTAAACAGCTTGAGCTACAAGATAAATTGCTGTCACTGATGAATGTGGTCTCTGTATTTTGATCATTTTTTGAGCCTAATATCCTAAATGTTTGATCAACTTAATTCTACTATTTTTTTAATTTTCTAAAGAAAGAGCTATTGGTACATTGGTTATCATCCATCATTTCACATTAGAAAGTGGTCTGCACACATACAAATATAATGTATAAACAAAAACTCTCTGTATAGTATAGTATACTATTGCCTATGATATCAAGATTATTTTTAAAGTACATTTTTAATCAGTTATCAATTTGTGTTTCAGTATCAGCATCTCTTTTATACTATGGAACTTTTGTTTTGATGGTTCAGTCATTTGTATCAAAACTGTTCTAAATTTAAATAGCAATATTTTAAAACCTTTTTTCTTCATAAGCATTTATCTACATTTAAAAAAGTGATTAATTGTGCAATGATACATTATGTACATATATATAACGTTTTTTTAAAAAAAAGGACATCTTATTCAATTTAGGTACTGCATTAGAAAGACTAAGCACAAAAAATTCCGCTTATACTGTTTTGTGTGCAATCATAACAATTATAAAAAAATTTGATTTTCCCCCTTTCCCTTTTACATAAATCTCAAATTTTATGAATTAAAAAAAAAAAAAAAGAACATATATCTTGGCCATCATGAAACTAATGGAAAATGCTTGAGAATACCTAGAACATCTTTACAGATCAGAAACAAAAAAGCACACATATATATATTGTATACAGTTAAAGTTATACTTACAGTTCCTTATGTCAGATATAAAAACTGCCAGACCCCTCATGCCATCTCCTTTGACTGTCGGCATTCTTTAGTTTGTCTTCACACCCTCAACTAAAAAATGCAATTTAAAAAAAATCAACTTTTCATTTAATTTAATTATTTGGAACACCCATCAAATTCTCCTTCGCTGAACGCGTCACTTTTTTGTTTGTAACTCATTGTGTTTATGTTTGTAGCAAAAAACGAACATCCAAATTATGAAAACAACATTAAGAGGTTCCATGTAAGGGAATTAAAAGAGAGAGAGAGAGAGAGAGAATACATTTACAAGTAATTGAAAATGTCACGTTTATAAATTAAATTATAATATAATTAATTTAAATATATATATATATATATATATATATATATATATATATATATATATATATATATATATATATATATATATATATATATATATATATATATATATACACACACACATATATATAAACAGAGAGAGAGAGAGAGAATATGAGGTAATAGATTATAAATACATATTATATATATATATATATATATAATTGCAAAAGTGAATCTACTTCTTTTAATACAATCTAAATAATTTTTAATTTACACAGATAGATATAATTTATTAGCAATTACATAGTGGTGTTCAGAGACAGTGCTCAGTGTCCAATGAAGGGGAAGCACAAAAACTGTGTTCAGTATAGAAGCATGAAGTGACCCAATTTATTTTAAAATAAAATCTTGACTGAGTAGTAATACCTAAGTACAGGGTTAGTAGCACTTTTCCATGACAAAATTTTAGGAGATTTTAGGAGGTTTTTTAAGGATGAAATGTATGATGTGTGTGTGTGTTTACCGTCCATTTGTGTGATACATAGTAAAACATACACAAAACTAAGCATTTATCAAATCAATTATTGTTGTCTGATTTTAAAAATAATAAATATCTTGCCAATATGTCACAGAAACAATGTTATCAGCTGTGGTATGTCTACAGAAAATGTAATGAAAGTTATCTTTTAATCAAGTAACAACTTGACTGTCATCCCAAAACCTCAAAAACCATTTTTTTTTTGTTCTATTGTTTGCCCCTACAGACCTGTAAAATTAAAAAAACTAGATCTAGAAGACTAGTGACTAGATTCTGTCTAAATTCTAGACATAAAATATTGTAATTAATAAAATCTAGATTAAGTAGATCTAGATAATCTAGATCAGTGATGCTCAACCTAATTTGACCTGTGGGCCATTTTAACTTTCGACACGCGTGTTGCGGGCCACATCAACATAATGGTAAAATATGAAATCAAAATTCACCTGAAACCATTTGGATCTAGTTCTTATATTAATTAATGGGATAGTTAAAGTCTATCATTTTTTACGCGTCTAAAAAATTTTGCTTAATTTCTACTTAAATTGAGAGCAGCATTGTAGCTACTTTTACCACCAACTATTTTCTTGTCTCTTTTTGGTCAAATCTCTAGGCGTAGTTTAACCAATCTTTTATACGCGGCTCAAATCAAGAAGGCCGTCATATATATTTGTTTTATAATGCCACTGTATATGTTGTTGTTTTTTTTTAAACATCCAGCTTTTCTTTACAAAACAAATATGTTGGCTTATTATCATGTTCCACAAAAAAGATCCATTCACTTTTCCGGGTAGATTCTACATTCAGAGTTCCATTTCACAAACTCATACTCGTTAAAGGTCATGGCACCAATCCATCATAGAAACAAGTGAGGGCCCTAACAAAGGTAAAGATATATTTTCAACTTTTTTTTGAAGGGGGGAGAATTTATTACTTTTTGTGCCGACTTTTCGGCGGGCCGGATACAACCACGTCGCGGGCCGGTTCTGGCCAGCGGGCCGTACTTTGGGCATCACTGATCTAGATTCTAGATCTACATCTGACATCTGAGTTGAGACTGATTCAGAGTTCAGACTGACTGTCACTGTGACTGAGTGACACCCCTATTTTTCATTCTCATTCAACTCATTGGTGCGACAATGAATGTTTCTGAAAGTGAATCACTGTCACAGTGTCAGTGAATCTCTTACTTAGTAGAGTGACTTGGGACTTAGACTGACAGTCTCTACTACCTACACTAACTAACTAGATCTAGTACTCAGACTCAGACTACTACTACACTTACAGACAGTTCACAGTACAGACACTCACAGTAGTCACAGTCACACTCACTGACTGTAGTAGTGTAGTTAGAGTGTAGTCTGAGTTGACTGAGACAGTCTACTCTAACTCTAGATCTATGTGTAGAGATCTAGATTATATCACTTTAAATAAAATTGAAATGCATAATTAATTAAATTCCAAGCAAACAAACCTTTCGCAAATAGGGAATAACATCCAATAAAATCAGTACTTCCGGAGAGTGTAAGAAATAGACAGCAGTCGGCTAAATTATCTACAAATGGCCGCCATTAAAATTGTCATCAGGAACGAGGCAAAAGAACCACCCACCAACATAATTGAATTATCAGATTGTTTAAATAAATTTTAAAACTTAAAAAAAAAATAGGGTCACAAAAAACAATTTTAGAATAAAAAATATTTTATTAAAAATTAATTATCAAGAAATAAAAATCTAATAATGTTACGAAACTAAATGTATAAATAGGGTAATTTTTTAAAGACCGACAGCATCGACGGGTAAACAATCGAGAAAAATAGCGAAGGTTTAAGCCGACATGGGTAACCGTTCTTTCCTAAAAAAAAAAAAAACAGACTTTCTTCAACTGTTGCATATGCCAGATATTGGGAGTTAGAATCTACTTTTTCGTCGTATTTGCCTGAAGAGTACCACACTATTTGAAAACATAATTATTTCACTCCAGTGTCATACAAGGAGGCGCGGTGACAGAGATGTAAAGCGCTTGAATCCTGGTTTTATTTCGGAATCCTTGGTCCATCCAGCTCTAATGGGTACCTGACATTAGTTGGGAAAAAGTAAAGACGCTTGGTCGTTGTGTTGGCCTCACGAAACCCTCGTTAACCGTAAGGCACAGAAACAGATGACCTTTACATCATCTGCCCTATAGACCAAAAGGTCTGAAAGGGGAACTTTACTTTTATTAGTTTCAGACAGCCTATTTTCTTATTATGTTGCAACATATGATTAAAATGATTCACACAGATTCATTCAACCAATGATCAGTTGATTAAGATGACTTTGACAAAATTCATTCGGCAATACCAATGATTAAGATGATTCTGACGAATTCATTCGGCAATAAAAATAATTAAGATGATTCAATACAGTTAAAATATTTTAACGCTATTAGTATTATACTGTTTAAATGTATCACGCTTTTAAACAGTTTAACTTTTTTTTACCGTTATTATACACTTTAAAAAATTGTTTCACCTCTATTATATATTTTCATTTTTTACCGCAATTATACAGTTTGAATTTTTCAGCGCTATTGCACAGTCTGTATTTTTACCATTATTTTGGTGAGCTAAAAAGTGGTCGACGTAACAGAGGCGCCCCACGGAAACGCTCCAAAGACCAGCTTAGGCGTCAACTTTCCTTGGTTGACATAGAAGAGAGCACCTGGTTGCATGCGGCGTCGGAACGAGACAGCTGGAGGTCACTCACGAAGGCCGCCTGATACACATTTGAGACCAAAAGAAAATCTGCTGCCGAGGACAAACGCAGACGACGAAAAGAAAATCTAAATCGACCACCTGCGAACAATAGTTATGCTTGCCCTAGATGTGGCAAAATATGCAGGTCACAGCTGGGGCTGCGCAGCCACGGGAAATACTATATTCCTCATTAATCTTCGGACTCGAAGAAAGCCCTATACAGTTTTAATACTTTACCGCTATTATATAATTTGAATGTTTCACCGCTATTATACAGTTTGAATTTTTTACCGCTAATATACATACCTGTCTCTCTCTCTCTCCCCTTCTCTTTAACTCTCTCTCTCTCCCTAACACTCTCTTTTTCTCTAAGTCACTCTCTGTCGCTCTCTCTCTCTCTCTCTCTCTCTCTCTCACACTCTCTTCCCTCCTTTCTCTTCCACTTTTTCTCTCCTTCTCTATCCATCTATTTATATCTATAAGAGAAAGAACTCCCTATTTACAACTATATGTCTCAACGATGGAGAAGTTATTTCCCTTCTTCGATATCAAACACAGTAATTAATGACCAATAATTAATTGACCTATTGAGTCATGCTATTTTAGAGACAATAAATAATTGTTTCAAGTTTCACCCGAGAATGGGCGTGGCGGAAGTACCGTAAGCAATTATCTAAGAATGAAAATAAAACAAAATGTATCTAAGGGAAAGAAATCCACCTTTACAACTATATACCGGTAGGCCTATATTAACAATGGAGTAGCTATTTTCCTTCTTCAATATCAAACAAAATTATTAATTACCAGTAATTAATTGACTGATTGGTTAATTTTTGGATTGATTAATGTATTGTCTTTGCAAATGAATAATTGTGCTAAGTTTGAACTTGATCCGAGAGTGGGTGCGGGAGAAATAATGTGTTCAAACTTGTTACCAGACACAGAGTGAGTTGACATTAGCTTTGTAATAAAAAAATTAAAAAAAACATAAAACATGTAAAGGGAGATCACTTATTTCTTTTCTGTAAAACAAAACGTAAAATATGGTTAGTTCCCCTGTTTAAAAAAAAAAAAAAAAAAAAAAAAGGCCATCACTCCCCAGGAAAGTGGAAGAAGAATCCCGGTTGGAACAACAATGCTTTTATAATCCATTACTTCGTTTTGAGTTTTATCTTATCTTATATAATACAGACGTTACTTCAAAAAAGAAGATGATTACGTCCTACGCGCCATGCATTTAGTCATGCATATAAAAATTATTTTCCCAGTGAGAGATTGTTTCTTTAGTGTATTCAGCTTCAGGACTCGCTAAGCGTCTCAAGCGTCTTAGAATGAGAGTTAGGGTTAGGACAGCCGTGAACCAACTTTGAAAGATTGTTTCCATCTAGTTGAGGGGAGTCCTATCATTGGTCTAGCGTCTGGAGAGTTAGGTCTATGCCAAATCAATAAATAAGAAGAAGGATGGGTCTAAACACGCCATGTCGTTAAACTTCTCTTAAGCATTGAAAAAAGTTCCTAACAATAAAAATAACATTAGCCTGCGTCAAAGATACTTAGGCACTAATGGTCCATGACATCAACGGATTCAGTATGTTCTTGTAAGTTGAGAATTTCAGTATGACCAATTATAATAGCGTTTGTCTTCGAGTCCGAAGATTAAGGAGGAGTACAGTATTTCACGTGGCTACGCAATCCTAGCTGTGATCTACATATTTTGCCACAGACAGCGCAGACATAACTGTTGTCTGCGGGTGTTCGACTTAGGTTTTCTTTTCATCGTCTACGTCTGTCCTCGGGAGTGGATTTGTCGTGTCGTATCTTATATAATACAGACGTTACTTTAAAAAAAGAAGATGATTACGTCCTACGCGTCATGTATTTAGTCATGACCTAAATTCTACAAAGTCAATGGTTTTCAAGATGGCGACCGTTACCATGGCAACCACAAAAGCGACACACAATTTTCTAAGTTGTTGTTTTTTTTATCAGGGTGAGTTACTGTACCAACCAACCACTTTTGATAAGTTTCTGATCAATATTAAAGAAAACATTTTTTTAGATGAACCTCTCCTTATTTTTGTTTTAGGGCTACAATACATACACTACGGTTTCATTTAGAACCCAAGGACCATTTATGCCAAGTTTTATCAAGATTGGTCAAACTGTTTTTATTTCTATGCGGGGCATACACCCATACATACGCCTTACTTTCTACTCTATAGTATAAATATAGTCTATGGTCCTATACGCTTATTCACGTGTCAATCTAGTTATGTTGATCAGAGACAAATTGTGCTAAGTGGTCTTCCTGGCTGATTCAGGCAACCTTTTCTAATGGCAAGGAGCACTTAAATGAATTTGTCCTAGCATATGTAATAGGTAGGTCTATGCTTTTAGCTTGTGTTTCTGTATTAGCAATTTATGGTTTAGTGTTTTGTGTATTATTGCTATTACTAGATCTAAAATATTAATAATATTAAATATTAATTAAATATTAATGCTACTTTTAGTATTAAAATGCAAGACCTTAAAAAAAAATGGCGCGCCATTATGTTGAGTTAGTTGAAATGTACATTTCTTAGTGTATTGTCAACAAGCATTGCGAAATGTTTTCGTCAGATTTCTAGGCCAAATGTCGCCACACAGATACAACTATTCACGTCAATAGGTTGGGGAGACCAAGTAAAAAATCATGTGTTTGTGTGTAAGCAAGGTGAAACAAGGTTTTTGTTTTTCATGGCTCAAGAAATGTTTTACCCTAACTAGTCCTAAAAGTCAGGTGCTATTGATTTAGGGGCCAAGTCACAATTAGTCACATGGGGGAGGGTGGAGTGGCGGCAACTACGACCATACCAACTAATTGCTATTAGATTGACCTACATGAACTAGTAACTCGCGTGGAACGTACACACTGGAAATCTATCAGTTGTGTCATATTTTGTTCCCTTCCAGCTCGCATTGCAAATCTATCTATCTATCTATCTATCTATCTATCTATCTATCTATCTATCTATCTGTCTATCTATCTATCTATCTATCTATCTATCTATCTATCTATCTATCTATCTATCTATCTATCTATCTATCTGTCTGTCTGTCTGTCTATCTATCTATCTATCTATCTATCTATCTATCTATCTATCTATCTATCTATCTATCTATCTGTCTGTCTGTCTGTCTGTCTGTCTGTCTGTCTGTCTATCTATCTATCTATCTATCTATCTATCTATCTAATCTATCTATCTATCTATCTAATCTATCTATCTATCTATCTATCTATCTATCTATCTATCTATCTATCTATCTATCTATCTATCTATCTATCTGTCTGTCTGTCTGTCTATCTATCTATCTATCTATCTATCTATTCATTATCTGTTGTTGTTTTTTTGTGTCTAATCTTTCAATACTCTGCTGAACTGTTTATACATTCTGTTGACTTAGCCAGAAGACAAGTGTTGACTTAATGATGAGAACATAGGGACATAGGCCTTGCTAGTTAAAGGTCTGTATATTAAGTAGGTGGAGGCAGAAAGGTCTGTTAAAGTTTTTCTTCAATGATCTTAAGTTTGAACCAACGAAAACGTTGTAAAACTTAACATCCCGAGAATCTCTAGTTCTATCTTACACCCACAAGTCGTCAAACATGTTTTCCCCTCTGCATTATGTAGCAAGTCGCCTGTCATGCTGTGCAATTATTGGGACTGAAGTCTTTCTTACTGCTGCATGTTATATTGAAGATAATGTTGGAAGCAATAATGGATCAAGTATAACTCGCAGGATTTTTTGTGAAGGTCCTCTATCTCTTACCAAAACCTTAACAAAATAATAAAGCATGCCATATTTATGAAGTAAGAAATAAAGCAAGTATAAAATGTGTATTTATTATTGTACAGTTTTGTTTGTATATTTAACGCCTGTTGATTTGTTCCCAGGCTTTATATTGTTTATAATGCCCAAAAACACTCCGAAATAGAATTTTTTTTTTTTTGAAGTTAAAAAAAAAGGGCCATATTTTAACGACCTCCCTAACAAACATTTTAGCCCGTGAATTACAGTATCTGTACCTGTGAATTACTGTATCTGTATCTGTGAATTACTGTAACTATATCTGTGAATTACTGTATCTGTGAATTACTGTATCTGTGAATTACTGTATCTGTGAATTACTGTATCTGTATCTGTGAATTACTGTATCTGTGAATTACTGTATCTGTATCTGTGAATTACTGTATCTGTGAATTACTGTATCTGTGAATTACTGTATCTGTGAATTACTGTATCTGTGAATTACTGTATCTGTATCTGCGAATTACTGTATCTGTGAATTTCTGTATCTGTGAATTACTGTATCTGTATCTGTGAATTACTGTATCTTTGAATTACTGTATCTGTATATGTGAATTACTGTATCTGTATTTGTGAATTACTGTATCTGTATTTGTGAATTACTGTATCTGTATTTGTGAATTACTGTATCTGTATTTGTGAATTACTGTATCTGTGAATTACTGTATCTGTATTTGTGAATTACTGTATCTGTATTTGTGAATTACTGTATCTGTATTTGTGAATTACTGTATCTGTATTTGTGAATTACTGTATCTGTATTTGTGAATTACTGTATCTGTATCTGTGAATTACTGTATTTGTGAATTACTGTATCTGTATCTGTGAATAACGGTATCTGTATTTGTGAATTACTGTATCTGTATCTGTGTATTACTGTATCTGTATATTACTGTATCTGTATCTGTGAATTACTGTATCTGTGAATTACTTTATTTGTATCTGTGAATTACTGTGTTTGTATCTGTGAATTACTGTGTTTGTATCTGTGAATTACTGTGTTTGTATCTGTGAATTACTGTATCTGTATCTGTGAATTACTGTATCTGTGAATTACTGTATATGTATTTGTGAATTACTGTATATGTATCTGTTTCTCTTTTTCTGGGGACCCCTCCCCCCCCCCCCCCAATTTATTTTTTTAAACCCGCGATCGTAATTTCTCCAACATAGAAGTTTGACTTTATTTGAAAAGACCGGCTTTGTACCCCCCCCCCTTTTTTTTTCTTGACACACATTCGCACACATGCTTTTGGCCAGTGAATTCTAGTATCTCTTGTACTTGTCTGCCCTCCCCCCCCCCCCCCCCGGCCTGCATCTCGCTCACAACAAAAACATTAGTCTGATGTGCAATCTCTGACTTTACTTCTGCTTCCAGATATTTAACATACCCTATGTTGCTTTTCGACCATAACCCCCCCCCCACACACACACACACACAAACACAAACGCTCACCTCCACACTCTCGTTCTATCTTTTTAATACTATTAGGATTAGTTTTGTTTTTTAATTTCGACTGAGTCTAAAATAAAGCGGAAATAACGAAAGACATCTTGATAATAAGTTGACTTCGGGAAAAAAAAAAAGAAAAAATTGCGTTAAATATCTGAAATTTGTTTGATTTTTTTGTATTGCTTAATATATAGACAGGGGCCTTTTGGGGAAATACCAAAAATAAAATACAAAGGTTTGATAGAAAGCTTGCGATTTCCCCGCAATTTGCGGTGGTCAGGTTGCGAATGCCATAAACCGGTTCTTAGCAAACTCCTAAGAGAGAAATAGAAAACAAAGTTGGTTATCAATGTTCTAGAATACAGACACATTTTAATTCACGTCTTCCCTGCTCCACTAACCTAACCCAACCGGGCCTACCCTCGCCAAGGGGAAAAAACATTTAAAAAACAATTCCTATACGTTTTACTAAATTTCCATGCGTCATTATTTATAAGGATAGACTATCACATTACGTCATAGCTCAGTGCATCTAGGTTGCAGAAACTACGAGCCAGTGTGGATGCGGATTATTGACGGCAATCCTGTGACCCGGGAACGCAGCTGTATGACTCTTGGCCTAGAAATTGTCTCTTTAATTCTGTTATTTCTTGTGACACAGTCCCAGATAACACACCAACACATACCCAGCCTAGGTGTTTACATTAAGCAATACTGTCCTCTCAGCTGACAGAGGTGTCGATCTATTGGCTCATTCAATCTGCTAGAAAGTTGAGTTACACATTGATCTTGGGATTAAAATCTACTAACTAGTGATACTTTCTGTCCTTCGCCTGTTTCATTGTTTTAAAAAGACACGGAAGCAGTACAGGTAAGATCTCAAGATAGTTTGTTTCAAGAAAAAGATGAAAACATCTAGTGTCATTAGTGTCAACTAGATCTAGATCTAACAGACGTCTATCATTATTGTTATTACAAAGCTTAGATCAGGGCCGGGCTTAAGAATAAGCAAACCAGGCAGCCGCCTAGGGTCTCCGATTGGTTTGATGAGTAATTTTAATTTTTTTCTTTCCTTATTATTTTTATTTTAATTTCATTTGAAGCCACCAAATATCTAAGGCCGGTCCTGTTTAGATCAACTCACACTGTCTGCCTGCAGCAAATTTTGTACACGTTATTTCTCCCACACCCATTTTCGGATCAAGTTGAAACTTTGCATACTTATTTATTGTACCTAACAAAACATGAATCAATTAACTAATTGCAAGTTTGTTTAAAAAGTATTTTTTGCACGTTTTAAAACAACTTTTTTTTTTTTTACCTCCGTTGCGTAGCACTTAGCGTTCGAACCGACAGGTAACCAATTCAAATCCCGTTGAAGTCTGACATTTATTTAAATTAAGATGTCCCCGAGACCTAACCGTTATCTGCACACGGAATGCAAGGTTTGAAAGGGGAACTTTACTTTTACCAAGTTTTGTTCCTCCAAATGGGGCCTAAAACTGCCAAGGTAGGTTACGTAGGCCTAGGGCCGTATTTACATTAAACATACAGTTACATACTGCATGTAGACAGTTATAAAAGGGCATGTCTTGTACAACTCTAAACTAATGTTATAGACGCTCCTTTAGATTTGAAGATTATTACATCCTAGTTTACTTCCTAGCTTACATCCTACTTTATACCCTAAATTAATCCTATCTTACCATACATCCTAGATTACATCCTAGCATACATCCTATCTTACATAGTAGCCTACATTCTAGATAATACCCTAGCTTACATCCTAGCTTATAGCTTTTATTCTAGCTTAAATCCTAGCCTATAGTTTACATTCTAGCCTACATCCTAGCTTACAGTTTACATTCTAGCTTACATCCTAGCTTAAATCCTAGCTTACATTCTAGCTTATTGCTTACATCCTATCTGATATCCTAGCCTACATCATAGCTTACAGCTTACATTTTAGCTTACATCCTAGCTTAAATCCTAGCCTATAGCTTACATCCTAGCCTACATCCTAGCATACATATTACATTCTAGCTTACATCCTAGCTTACATCCTAGCTTATAGCTTACATCCTATCTTACGCCCTAGCTTATAGTTTACACCTTATCCTAATTCCTAGCTTAGATCCTAGCTTATAGCTAACATCCTAGCCTACATTCTATCTTACATCCTAGTCTATATCCTAGCTTATAGCTTACATTCTAGACGCATAGGCCTAAGTATTTACAGAGATCCTTAAAAATGTATCAATTATTTTGAAATAGAAAGATATGTACAAGAAATCTATCCATCCCAGTGGCACTACAGTGTACAAAAATCTATCCATCCCAGTGGCACTACAGTGTACAAGGTATCTATCCATTCCAGTGGCACTACAGTGTACAAGGTATCTATCCATCCCAGTGGCACTACAGTGTACAAGGTATCTATCCATCCCAGGGGCACTACAGTGTACAAGGTATCTATCCATCCCAGTGGAACTACAGCCCATGGAAGACCCTAGCCTCCTTCAACACATCCTTAGAGTCAGACCTCTCTTGAATTTTTCGTCTTCAAGCTGTTAGCTGTTATAGATCTACCTCTACATCATCAAGACATCGCATTTGTGACCTGAATTGGGGTCGGTGCCTTTTGGTTTTTGTCGGTATACTATTTTCGATCCCCTGTTTTCTGACCTTCTTTCAATGTGACCTGCCCAACGCTGACCACATTACACCCTCGTAAACCTCAGGCCACAGAAACAGATCGCAAGGTTCTGTCATAGTGTACATGTACTTTTTTACTTCCTAAATAGTTAAATGTTTCTACATGTTCCTACTTGTGGTTAGATAAATATGAATACATTGTACTTCTGCCTGATCGTCGCTTGTCATTCCAACGTTCTCCTTTCTAATGTACAGGATGGTCAGCGTTATGAATAGCCAAATTAAATACAACAGTTATTCCCCCTACCTACCTTTAAGTACGCCTCCGCCGTGTCCTTATCTATATAAATACATACTTCAGTGCTTCTCAACTCTCTACTTTATGGCTATTCTGAGCATTTTCAGGTACCCACTCTCCCAATACTATCGTCATAATTCAACATAACAATCAACATTTCATTGTTAGCTACCTTGTTCACTATTTCAAAATTTCTTTAAAAGTACCCCCACCTCACTTTGTCACCACGCGCCCCAGTATTGCAAAGCGTACAATGACTCCAGGCTGAGAATCGCTCCACCTACACCACTGTCATTTAGGAATTAGCTCCTTTTTTAAATCTCCGCACATCGCTTGCTAGCTCTACGCTATTTGTAGACATTAATAGAAGGTTTGTTAATCATACCTGTAAGTAGACCTAATCGATTGACGAGATCAGCGTTTCTTACATTGTACAAACACAGCTTATGTGGAATAGGTGGAGTCAAATACGTAGTGAGGGGGGTCAAGAGGGCACGCCGCCCTTTGAGCCTTTTTAGGGGAGGGGGGGTGCGCCAAACGCAGAAATATTCTAGATATTTTTGTTAGGTAATACATTTCAAGATTAGGCTATTTGTATTATTTTATTATTTAAAATTATTAAATACTTTTTATTTATAAGCCTATATTTCTATGTGATGTTCATGAAAAATGGGGGGGGGGTGCGCCAATAATATAATTTTTCTTTCCCCGTGCTAACTTTTTCGTTTTCCTGACTGATTCAGGCAACCCATTCCTTGCTCTAAGGCCAATAGGAAAAAGGAGCACTAATAAGAACTCAAAACTGTATATGGAATAAGAAATCGGCCCTTATTTTATGTCACTCTGAGTATTTATTTATGTTTTTATATTTTTGAATTATTCAGTATTATATTTTTTTTTTAGTCTTCTGTCCGGAAGTGTCGTAACGTTTAGTGATTATTGTGTTGTTATCAGTCAAAGTAAACATTCATTTGTTAAGTTATTATCTGGTGACTCTTTTATTAAATTTCGAGCGAAATAAACTTAGAAGAATACTTTCTAACCCTTTGAAACCTAATCAAAATAATTTCCCATTTATCTACGTCTGTGATATTTCTGATCACTTGACTATAACGTCAATCCCATTTTCTCAAGAGTAAAAAAAATGTATTTCAATTTAATTTATGACAAATTTTGAATAAGTATAAGGTTTTTTTTTCTTTTTATTGGTTATTATTTAATTTTTAGACAATTAATTTATTGACTACTTTTTAAATCATATTATTGATTGCTATTTGATATCCAGCAAATTTCAAGGGATTCACAAAACGCACTGAAGGAGTTTTCGGTATTAAAAACGTATCGGGTATAAGCTTTGTCGTATATTAGAAAACCTGGGTATATTTAGAACCGTTGTCCTAGACCAGCGATTCCCAAACCTTTTTTTGTCTTATAGATCCCTTGGAAGTCTTCGTAGAACCCTGGGGGTCTACATAGACTACTTTGGGAATCACTGTTTTAGACACACCCAGACATGTTATAAACACATTTCTTTTTTAAGTCTAATAGAATAGTTGATCAATTGATAAGACTGAGTTCAAACGGGTTATAGGTGCACATAGTTACCCTCTCTTACAGCAGTATAAGCTCAGTGTTGAATGTGATAAAACATTGTGCTATTGAACTCTTGGAGGAAAAGACATAAAATATTTCTATTGTTTGGGATAGACGCTACTAAAACAAAAGAATGACTTCTGCCAACAGATACAAGATAACAGAACAACATAGGATGGATAAAAACAGAACTGTCGTCACAAGGCAGCCCACAAATGAAAGTAAGTCCGTCTTTATGCTCAGTCTAATATGTAGTTCTTTTTACAAAGCTTATATCAACTCTGTCTGTCTGTCTGCCTGTCTGTCTAGTGAGTTGATATAAGCTTTGTATAACTAGCCCACAAAATGAATAGCGGCAATAGATTCGATACACATTTGAGTCCAAAGGAAAGCTCACTGCCGATAACAGACGTGAATGGCGAAAAGAGATTCTTAATTAATCGCAGACTAGCAAACAACGGTTATGTCTGCTCTGGGTGTGGCAAAATATGTAGGTCGCAGCTGGAGCTGCGTTGCCATGTGAGATACTGCACTCTCTTCGGACTCGAAGACAAACGTTATAAATATACTTACTATTAAATTGATTTAAGAGAAAATTATAAAAATAAGAGAGAGAGAGAGAGATGGAGAGAGCTGCGTTCGCTTAAATTGTGCATCATTTTGTTGAAAACACAAAAAGTGATGATGTGTTGTAGACTTAAATCCTTGCAGTATATAGTGACTTTAAGAGTGAACTCAGGTCTACACAATGCCTACCTCTGTCTTCAACTAAATCTGTTGCGACAGTCGTTATTGTCTCAAACAATACCCTCACGCTTGACTGCACATCGAGGCCACTAGGTTTAGTAGGTTAGAAAAGATTCAAAATACTATTCCGTTCTCAATCAGTTGTCCAGCCAAACTTCGGCTTCAGACTTTGACCAGTTGTTGTGTGGCTCTAACAACTGGATGCTCATTGCCATGCTGAAAGATGTCTGAAGAAAGCGTTAGCGTAGACATACAATATCCTGCTGACGTTAGTCTATTCAACACTCTGATACTTAAGGCGAAGGCCAAAGTCAAATACGACATCGGAGATCTACTATTTGCCCTAAATTCTCCGAAGTGAATCTTAAAACAAGAAAAAAGTTTATACGAAGTGTAGTTGTAACAATAGGTTTGGATTAGTCATGTAAATTAAGTTTGCAATAGATCAAAGCAAATAACAATAAATCTGTGCGATTGGAAATATTTTTGCCAATTTTGTTTAGCGCTATTTCATACTTTTAACTTTCTAAATACGCCATATCCTATCACTTATCTGGACCAGTTGGGAAAATGAAGCGGGGGGGGGGGGAGAAAGAAAGGGATATCTGAGTGAATTTTACGGCAAGCGTTTTTGAAAAAGTATTTATTTAAATAAAAAGGGGAACGAGATCAATTCAAACTCATGACTCAAGCCGACATTCTAACCACTCTGCTAGTGAGGTACGTATGAAAATAGAAAATATATTGTATCTATTATTTGTTTCAAATATACTTTAAAGTGGCGACCTATATACGGACTAATTCAAACTTTACCACTATCGTTCTCATCAGTCAAGTACAATTTCTTTACGTTGTTCGAGATAGCTAATAAAATAGCAAATTACCAATAGTTAATTAACTAATTGTTTGATTTTTTTTATTGATTCTTGTGTTGTCAGGTAAAACAAATGATTGTGCCCAATTTCAGCTTGATCCAAGATAAGGTGTCGGAGTAATAACGTGTACAAACGTTTTACCAGATAGACAGACGGACAGAGTGAGGTAATCTATGCTTTGTAAATAAACGCTTGTCCTTCTTCGCCAAGGCTTGCAAAATGTTGGATTGACTATCAATGTGAAAAGAAATTCTGCATTAACCTCCTCGCAATAAAATAATCACTGAACAGGACATTCTCATAGAAAGCCAAAACCTGCAAATGTAAAACAGTTTGTCTGTTTGGAATGTACCATATCAGTAAATGCAAATTATACATAAAATACTGAGCCATAATCTCCAAATACAAAAACAAAATTTAATAAAATACTCAGAAAAACACAAAGATAAAAGCACATTCCTCGTCCCATATTCTAGGACAAATTTGTACAAATGCTCCTTCTTCCCTAGTGCTATAAGAGCATGGAATGGGTTGCCTGAGCTAGCCAAGAAAACCAGTGACTTGGCAGAATTTAGGTCATTGGTTAACATGCATGACTAGATGCAAGGCGCGTAGGACGTAATCAGTTTTTTTTTTTTAAAGTAACGTCTGTATAATACAAGATGTCAACTTTCAAGAACTAGTATACCACTGAGAGGACTTCTACTTACAAGTTTACAGTGCTGGACTCCTTCCCTCAGATATAATTGCTTCCAAGTTCTGAACCTTATGTTCCCGACATATCAATAAAGCTGAACTCCTTCCACCTTCGCTAAGAAAGTATCACCAGGTGATTGTTTGACCACATACCAGATTTTGTATTCCTGCCCTTGTCACAGATGAATAGTATCAATGAAGCAGCAAAAGAGTCTGAACTACAATGGGCTGGGTATGCTTGAAACGAAGCAGGACGTTTTGGCGCAAGGCCGTTTTGGCGCGAAATACATTATGTACGTTTATTGTAATATTCTTTAAAAAGAAGTATGCATAGCTATGTTTTGCATGGGTGTTTGTGTTAAGACATATTTTTCACGTACAGAAGAAGAAATATTTGTGTCCGCTATTTTGGGCATTTAAGTTTGTTATTTAGTTATTGTTAAATCTCTAACATTACACAACACCAGGCTGCCATCCATACTTCACAGTATGCATGCATGAAATAGTCAAAATTATTAAGTTATTAAGACTTTTTTTTTAGTGGGAGCAAAGGGGGTGGGGCTAGAATATATATTTTGTTTGTCTCGGTATAAAATAGCTATATATACTGCACAATTGCTAATAATAAGTAAAAATATAATACATGAACCATGTTTCTCAAAATACTAAAGTTAAGTATTCATGAAGTAAGCAAAACCTTTATATTTATAAAAAAAACAATTCGCTGGACGGTGTTAGAATTCATACTATACATACAATATTATGGTAGAGTGAAATAATTATTGTTATTGTTATATCTCGCGCCAAAACGTGCCCTGTGCCAAAACGTCTCGCGCCAAAACGGCGACGCCAAAACGTTACTTAACGGCTTGAAAATCGCCTCTTCAAATGACTTTTTTAAAAATGGGAAGCAGTTTGCTGGATAAGTGCATTCAAGGGATTCAACACAAGCGTTTATAAAGACACTCTTAAGAGATCCCTCAAACAATGTGAAATTAACATCTACAATTGGGAAAAGTTAGCCCTTGATTGCTCTTCAGGGCGTGAAGCCACGAGTGTCGGTATGTCGAGATATGAGGTGAGACCAGCCACCAGAAAAGAACGCAGATCAGAAAAGAACGCAGGTCAGACAAGAACGCAGGTCAGAAAAGAACGCAGATCAGAAAAGAACGCAGATCAGAAAAGAAAGCAGGTCAGAAAAGAACGCAGATCAGAAAAGAACGCAGGTCAGAAAAGAACGCAGATCAGAAAAGAACACAGATCAGAAAAGAAAGCAGGTCAGAAAAGAACGCAGATCAGAAAAGAACGCAGATCAGAAAAGAAAGCAGGTCAGAAAAGAACGTAGATCAGAAAAGAACGCAGATCAGAAAAGAACGCAGATCAGAAAAGAACGCAGGTCAGAAAAGAACGCAGATCAGAAAAGAACGTAGATAAGAAAAGAACGCAGATCAGAAAAGAACGCAGGTCAGAAAAGAACGCAGATCAGAAAAGAAAGCAGGTCAGAAAAGAACGCAGATCAGAAAAGAACGCAGATCAGAAAAGAACGCAGATCAGAAAAGAACGCAGATCAGAAAAGAAAGCAGGTCAGAAAAGAACGTAGATCAGAAAAGAACGCAGATCAGAAAAGAAATCAGGTCAGAAAAGAACGCAGATCAGAAAAGAAAGCAGGTCAGAAAAGAACGCAGATCAGAAAAGAACGCAGATCAGAAAAGAACGCAGGTCAGAAAAGAAAGCAGATCAGAAAAGAACGCAGATCAGAAAAGAACGCAGATCATAAAAGAACGCAGATCAGAAAAGAACGCAGGTCAGAAAAGAACACAGGTCAGAAAAGAACGCAGATAAGAAAAGAACGCAGATCAGAAAAGAACGCAGATCAGAAAAGAACGCAGATCAGAAAAGAACGCAGATCAGAAAAGAACGCAGATCAGAAAAGAACACAGGTCAGAAAAGAACACAGGTAAGAAAAGAACGCAGATCAGAAAAGAACGCAGATCATAAAAGAACGCAGATCATAAAAGAACGCAGATAAGAAAAGAACACAGATCAGAAAAGAACGCAGATCAGAAAAGAACGCAGGTCAGAAAAGAACACAGGTCAGAAAAGAACGCAGATCAGAAAAGAACGCAGGTCAGAAAAGAACACAGATCAGAAAAGAACGCAGATCAGAAAAGAACACAGGTCAGAAAAGAACACAGGTCATAAAAGAACGCAGATCAGAAAAGAAAGATGACATTACAAGCGGTTATCTATGCAATAGACCAAACCGTCCTATGCCATGCGTGCGGCCAGCTTTTCAAAACGAAGATTGTATTTCCTAAACATCATAGAGTATATATACTATTAGATTGTTGCTCATCTTCGATCATGAAGTAGCAGCTATAGGGTTAAACAAACACGCTTGCCGGCAGAAAGAAATATAAAAAAAAATAAAAAATTCGGAGAAGGGTTAAAAATCTTGGTAATTTTTAGCTATGTCTTATATAAACAAAAAATAATATAAAAATATTAAAAGAAAGCGCAAAAAAAAAAAAACAACTAAAAAACAACAAACAAACAGGGTTTATTGGAAATTCATTAAATTTATTTTCTTCTATT
Organism: Biomphalaria glabrata; assembly: GCF_947242115.1. NCBI lineage: Eukaryota > Metazoa > Mollusca > Gastropoda > Planorbidae > Biomphalaria > Biomphalaria glabrata. Next base: position 12,785,489 of record NC_074720.1, read on the forward strand.
ACTAAGTTTGAAGACATTTTGTTTTAATCAACTTTTATATCGACATCGTGTTATATAGTGTGTTATTTGAACATCCGGCAAGTGTGTGCGTGTTTCACTAAACGAGACAAGATTAAATGAAACGAATATTGCAACTCTCTCAACATGACACCATATATACATATTTGTTTAGTGTAGTTTTGACCCAGCACCAATTTTTAACTAATAATATACCTGACTATTGACCTCTATCCTGCTGTTGGTGCAAAACTTGACAATACGACAAAAGTTCAGATTGCCTGATTGCGACTCGTTACAATTTTTAAAGTTAAATGTAAAGAAAAAATATTGATTCTAGATTTATAGTTTTCATATGTTTTTATTTTATCTCCAGTCGCACTCATGCCATTCCCTGGTCAGTTTCAAGGTTGTCCACCAGGCTTGGAGTACATGGCGGCCATTGATCAACTTATTTGTAAACAAGAGGTCAGTTTATTTGAAGGTTCGTTTTTTTTTTTTTAATTATACTGGTATTAATATATTTGACAATCACATATTTCATCGTAAAGAAAAATGTCAAATGTGTGTGTGTCAGTTTGTGTGTGTGTTGAGTAATATGAGTAAGCAACATTTTTAAGAAGTCTTCAATATTCTAAACTGAGAACTGCTGATATAAAAAAACAAACAAACCTTTTTTACCGTTAGTAATGTGCATGTCCTACCCTTTTACCGTTTGTAATGTGCATGTCCTATCCTTTTACCATTAGTAATGTGCATGTCCTACCCTTTTCCCGTTAGTAATGTGCATGTCCTATCCTTTTACCATTAGTAACGTGCATGTCCTACCCTTTTACCATTAGTAATGTGCATGTCCTACCCTTTTACCATTAGTAATGTGCATGTCCTACCCTTTTACCATTAGTAATGTGCATGTCCTACCCTTTTACCATTAGTAATGTGCATGTCCTACCCTTTTACCATTAGTAATGTGCATGTCCTACCCTTTTACCATTAGTAATGTGCATGTCCTATCTTTTTACCCAAGCATCTTACAGTGGTGCCCAGCATATGGCTGGCGGGCGAAATCCGGCCTGTAACGCGGTGCTGTCAGTTTTTTCATTAGACTTTAGATGTTTTGTAGCTTAAATGATAGACACCATTGGGCTGGGTGCTAGAGCACTAGCAGACGTATCTGTCATGGACGTCCTTCTCTGGGACTAACAATAACACGAATACCAGCATGATATTTAGATGTAGTGTTGGTGTCTCTTTAAATAAATAAATTAGTAAGACTTTCAGTACATTGGTAAAGCTTGGAAGACCTTCTGTACATTGGTAAAACATATGGGGCTTTCTGTACACTGTTAAGGCACTGGAGACATTCTGTACATCGGTAAAACTTACAAGACTCTCTGTACGCGTTAACACTTGGGAATGCTTCTGTACATTGGTAAAACCTGTTACATTGTAGAGGCACTAGAGACATTCTGTACATTGGTAAAACTAAGGAGACTATTTGTACTTCTGTACTTTGGTAAAACCTGTTACATTGTTAAGGCACTAAAGACGTTCTGTACATTTGAGACTTTCTGTACATTGATAAAATTGGGACATCTTTCTGTACATTGATAAGACATTGTGACATTCTTGCCCTCTTCTGAGACAAGAAGAGAATGTTGGTTGTATTTTTTTTTATTGACAACACAAAAAACCAAAATACTTTTGACTTCTAGTATTTTTTAAAATTCAAATATGAGTCAGAGAAATTTGTTGTTATTCTAGCACGAGGACATGTCTTGATTAAAACCTAACCCTGAAAGATTCTATATGACAAGTCATTCTATCGTTTTCTTTGTTTCAGTTTTGACGGGTATAGAAGCTGTTAACAAGTACCGTGTCTTCAATACATTGAACCAACAGGCGTACTGGGCACTGGAAGGTCAGACAGAATGTGTGGCATACATCAATCTATAAGATCACAAAGGATTCAGTCCTTTAAAATAAAAAACAACAAAGATAGGCTACTTGTTTTCAGTTGTTTGAGTAATATAGATTTATCTCAAATTAAGAAAGAGCACACATTTTTACCTTTTTTTTTCAGTCAAATTTATATTCAGAAACTATTTTCCAAAGAGTTTCCTGTCGAACTTCTAGACATATGTCTTAAACATCTCATTTTTTATTTCACAGAGTCTGACTGTTGCAACAGAATCTACTGTGGGCCAAACAGAGGATTTGTTTTTCATATTACAGACAACTCACAACAGGTAGGCTCTACAAATGCTCAAAGATTTGAATAATCACTGTAGGCATGTATGAGGACTTTATTTCAAGGACATAGAAAAAACTTCATGATTACTATTATGGCTGTTATACTTAGATTTATTATTATGACTATAGATTATAACAAACAGTCTGCTCTCAAAGCAGAGATGAAAAAATGGCACAAATAAAAAAAAAACAGCTCAAATCCAGTTCTACTTGACATCATGTTCCTTGAATAATTTTCTATTTGTTTACAAGTAAAATATTCAATCCTAACAGTTAGATTAACTGACTATAATTTAGTATCATTGTATTAGATTAACTGACTATAATTTAGTATCATTGTATTAAGAAGATGGCATTAGGTTTATCATTAAATATTGTCCGTTTACTTCAGCAGGCGTACTTTCTAAATTCTATCCCAGAATATCTTGTCTCTTAATTAGTGATCTCTGTGGAATCTCCATATTGATGAACTTTTTGAACAATCAAGCAAAACATTAGGGTTTATTAAAAGACACTTTAACATATCAAACATTAACTTAAAACTAAAATGCTACTTAACTTTAGTTAGGCCAATATTAGAATATGCATCCTCTGTTTGAGACCCCTCAACTCAAGAAAACAAAGAAACTAGACCAAATACAAAATAGAGCAGTGAGATTTATAACAGATGAATATTCAAATTTGATTAGAGTAACATCATTAGTAAAATTAATAAACTTAGAGACACTTCAGGACCGAAGAATAAAAACTAAAGTAGTTAGCTACAATTACATAAAACACTAAACCATCATTTACACATAGAAAAACAAAACCTAATGAAATTCTCAGAAAGACACAAAGATAGAGGCACATTCCTTATTCCTTACACTAGAACAAATTCATACAAGTTCTTCCCTAGTGCCATTAGAGAATGTAATGTGTTGTCTGAAACAGCCAGGAAAACCAACGACTTAGCAGAGTTTAAGTCATTTATTTAACTCTTGGAAGTAGATTGACTCATGAAATGCGTAATTATCTTCTTTTTTTAAAGTTACGTCTGTAATGTATATCTACCATAGTACTAATAATAATAATCCAGTTATGTCCCTTTAATAAATACTGAAATTAAAAATGAACTACGGCTAATAACTTCAAATGATTATGATTACTTAATACACTTAATTTTTACATCACATGTTGTTCCTTAGTTTTCCTTATACGCTCAGACATGCATCAAAGAACTTGTTTTGCTTGTATCTCAGGTTCTTAGTTAATCTTTATTATTTTGACTGCTTTATTTTTAGATTAAAAAACAAACGAATGTATTAGTATTGACTAATCCTACAAATAAACAAGGAAGATAGAACAATGTCGTTTAGATTGAAAAATAAAGTTCCCCTTTCAGACCATGCAGTCATCTAGCTATAACTGTCCCATCACGAACTTAAAAAAAAAAAAAAAAAAAAGAAAACTGGCCTTAAAGCTTCCAGTGAGAGAAAGCATGAAGAGCAAGAGATAAAAAAAAACTATTCTACACCCAGATTCGAACCTGGGACCCTCAGTGCTGAAGCCAAGCTTTTTACCACTCACCCGCGACTGCCAGATCAATAAATGATTGCCTTTAAATCTGTCAGAAATGTTTAAGCTGTAGAGGCTTACGTTTTTACTACTAGCAAGGTAACAATTTAAGTTCATACTCACTGATTTTTAAAAATATTTTTGTTTTCTGTTGTCCAGATAATAAACATATGTTTATAGCATACCATGTATAGACAGAAAGTATATTTATATTTAAATAGGCTATATTTTTCATTTATGCAGAAAATAATACACAAAATAGCATTGACCTAAACGGATGTTTTTACATTCGGAAACCATTCCAAGAACTTTCGTTTCGATTGTTGAGATGACATATTTAGACAAAAGTAATAACTGCTTTCATCCCTGTAGCATGTGTTTACAATCAAAACTGTATTCTTCGCTTGCTAGCTGTCTCTGTATTATCACCTTCACTTTCATTTATTTATTGGACCGTGGTGGCACCACACAAGATTTGTCGACCATCTTTCTCCCTTCTTCTCTGTCCTTTGTCTTGGATAGAATCTCTTTCAACGGCAAGCCCATAGAATTATCTTATGTTGTCTTCCATCGCTTTCTCCTTTTTCCTGGTTCTGTACCTTGAAGGAAGGTCTTTGCGAACCTTGAACACCTTGTAATATGGCCATAGAGTTTTAGTTTATGTTTCTTGACAGTACTTCTATAGATTTGTGAAAGTTGAACACTGAACGCTCAGACTTAAAGAAGAACTCAAGCCTTTGAGAGGAAATGCTTCTGAAAATTGCTTTGTATCAAATACCAGAAGAAGAAGAAGATAAACGAGTTTGTACTTTTACAAGTCAACTCTCTGGCTGACAAATAGGAAGAACTCCTCAATACTGTGAAGAGACGAAAGCTGAGCAGGTTCGGTCATATTATAAAAGACATGACTCATTTTCAAAAGTCATCCTTCAAGGGAGTTCCAAGAGGGGACTTCCAAATAAAAGCTGGCTGGACAATGTAAAAGAATGGACGGGCCTCTCCCTTGATATCCTGACCGGTAAAAGTGGAAGGATTTGGCAAAGCAAACTTTCACAGCACCCAAACCACGACAGTCGAGAGACAGATGATGTTGATGATCTTATACTTTTTTTTTTTGCACATTTCCCTACTAAAAAAGATCAATGTATTTTAAATTTAGATGAAAGTAAATCTTTCAATCTTTACAGCCAGTTTTCATTTTTTAAGTTCATGGTGGGACAGTTATAGATACTGCACCCCTTGAAACCTCCATGAATCTATGCTTCAGTGAATGCTGGACTTCATCAGCAGTGGTACATTGAATTACAGATTTAAAAAAAAAAAAGAAGAAATAAAACACAGTTTATAATTTCTCTAAAATTGATTTAGAAAATGCCACAAAAGTCTCTCAAATGTTTCTCAACTTTGTGACTATTCTAAGAAATCATGCAGAGGTTAATTAATTCTGGACAAAAAACTATCTCAATTAAAATAAATAATAATGATAATAAAGCTTGTCTTCGAAGATCAATGTGGAATGCAGTATTGCCCGTGGCTACGCAGCCCCAATTGTAATCTACATCTACTATTTTGCCACATCCAGGGCAAGCATAACCATTGTCCGTCGGTGATCGATTAAGATTTTATTTTGTACTAATTTACATAAAACTATATTTCCATTTTTTTTTTAAATTGTAATGGTCATTGTAGTAAAGAATTTGCTATAGTACATTTCAATGACATTTGAATGACAGGATGTCATGACTATTGTGAGACCATTTCTCTGCTGTAAAGGTTGCTGTTGCTGCGCTGATGGTTGTTGTAAGTACCCAATCTACGTGAATGATAGGGCTGGACAATTACTGGGAATAGTTCGCATGATGTAAGTCTAGAAACTGGTTACCGAATTATGCAGTACTTAATAATTAATATTCATTCATCTATTAGTATTTCCTAGCTGTTGGCTACTATAAGATTCCTAATGTTTAAAGTCCTAATCCATTCTAAGTGACAATCTGGTCAAATATTTAATTTATGGCCATTTTTTTACACAAAGCCAACGTCTTTTCAATGATTAAAAAGATGCACGAGTTTACAATTCAAGGCTATATACTTGTCATTTAAACTGATTAAAGTAACATACAAATCCTAATATTATTCATGCATACATATGTATAATGTTTCATTCTCATTACCTGCTCTAGGAACTCGTGCTGGACACCACACTTTGGCATCTTTGACCACAATGAAGTATTGCTGTACGAGATCTGGGGACCCTGTTGTCCTTGTCAATGTGCATGTGGCTGCACTGACGACATAGAGTTCCCGGTAAATTTGAAAGTTTTAGAGTTGCCTACCTTTAGATCCTTTACTACCAAGAAACTTATTTCGTAGTTTTCAAACGTTTCTCCAGAAATGAAGACTTCTATGTCCTAGCCTAGATCTTATGCAGGATGTCAGAGGATGAAACTAAGGAGGCGCGGTGTGGAAAAGCGCTTGGCTTCCAAACCGTAGTCCGGGGTTTGAATCCTGGTGAAGACTGGGATTCTTAACTTCAGGATCTCTGGGTGTCTCTGAGTCCACCCAGCTCTAATCGGTACCTGATATTAGTTGGGTAAAAGTAAAGACGGTTTGTCGTTGTGCTCGCCACATGACAGCCTCGTTAACCGTAGGCCACAGAAACAGATGACTGTTACATCATCTGCCCTATAGACCATAATGTCTGAAGGGGGACTTTACTTTACAGAGGATGAAATTCAACAGGATTTGAATTTCAGAGACGTAAGTCCAAAGTGCATAGCACCAGTCCATCCAGTCATACATTTATTTGTAAAACGTCATTTGATTTTATGATTTAAGCATGTTAAAAAAATCATCTAAGTTCTTAGTTAGTTGTAATTTATGATATAAACTAGGTTTATTATATAAAATCCAAGTATTTAAAAAGACAATTTTTCATTGAAAGTTGTTCAAGCTTGAATTATAATTACTAATTTAAATTTAAATGACAATTTAAAAAAAAATTACATTGTCATAAAGCCTTTTATCTTTTTTAGGAATAAGAATATTGACTGCTACAAAATTTAGTGATTTTTATTTAAAAACGCCAAAAACTACTTTTACAGTTTAGTCTTTCATCTTTTCATCTTTTGTGTCTGCAGATAAAGAGTGTTAAGGACAACACTCAAGTTGGTACCGTGAGTAAAGTATGGGCAGGAAGTTTCAGAGAAATGCTCACTGATGCTGACACATATAGTGTCAGATGTAAGTATAAACCTGTTTACGTTATAGCTAACCTACTGTCTAGGTTGGGACATTGAAGGGCTTAACGTTGCTGCTATACTTTTGTTCATTTTGTAAGCAAACTCAGCAGAAAGAGTTTCAAGTGAAATATCAAAGATAGAGGGATCTAATCTTAGCTTAAGCTTTGATTACAGACTGAATGTGGCCATAGTTACACCTGGAATGAATGCTGATAATTTGAATTATGTTTATTTGGTTGCAAGAAATTTAACCTGATTAGTAAAGGTTCCTAGACGCTTCTTAAACTGGGTTACCTTATACAGCCAGCTACACATCATCTAGCTACCAACTATGGTGGTGGAACTAATGAGTAATCATTATTGATATATTGAGATGCAGTTAGATATGATTACTTGAATTATACATTTGAATGAATAAATTCCTTTAAAAATGCATATTTTGGTTAAATCAACAGTTCCTGTAAATCTTGATGTCAGACACAAAGCGTTGATGTTTGCCTGCATATTCCTCATTGTAAGTCTTTATTCTTTTTCCTATCACAGGCATGACTATAATTTTAAAAAAATTCCTACTGAGATTGGGTCAGTAACTGAGAGATACTTTGCCAAAGGGCACTCAACCTTGATGTTTGATAGAATGAATATCCTGCCCCAAAGGCAAACTAAGTAATTAAAACCATACATGTTTCCAATATTTTTTCTTAATCCCTCTGGAAAAAAGGCTTAGATTTGAATAAAGCTGATTTAAGAATTCAATTAAAAAATATCACATTTTAAATATTTTATTGTTTTATTAAAACTCATTGTCTCCTCTTTGCTCATTTTTTCCTCTTCTCTTTTTCTTTGTCTCTCCTTGATTTCTCTTTCAATGATTGTTTATTGCCTTTTGCAAAATTAAAGGCCAAGTAAATGAGCTTTTTTTTAATCATTGTTTAAAAATCACTTTTTGTTTCTGAAATATGTTGCCAACTTTAGTTTATATCTAGAATGTAACCATTTGGTTTGATTTTTCCCCAGGACTTTGCTGTCTTCGAAACACAGAAAAACAATAACAAATAAAAAAGATCTAAATCAGCTCCATAAATACAAAAGACAGCTACTATCAATATATATTTGATGAGTGTAAACCTATTAACAAATTACTCTGTAATGTCTCTGAGTCTGCTAGACAATTGTGATGTAAAAGACAATACAGTAAGTCTAGGAGGTATTCAGTATATCTTAAATATTTTTGCTAGTAGTAAGGTATTTGGGTTGTTTTACTTACCTTCTGCTTATAGTAAAACATACAGTTTTAAAGCTAATAAAGAAGATATACATTTGGTAATATTGTTTTTATTCATAGTCATAGTGTAGCACTATCATGCCTAATCTATACTTTCAATATACGTTTATTTTCAAATTACACTAAGGCAATCAGTTTGAGCTACAATCATAATGCCATTTTCAATTATTGTGTGAACTCCTATGAATATATTTACAAACTATCAACTAAATTGTATACAATTAAGTTTGGATAACAAGAAAAACATAGAAAAATACTTTTAAAAAAATAAAAGCTTATATTACGCGTAGTTGTATCAATTAGTTTGGATCAGTCATATAATTAAGTTTTGTAATAGATCTAGACTAACAATAATAAATCCAACTGTTTATTTTAGCGCAATTTCATGCTTTTAATTTTCTTAATACTCTATGATCCTATCACTTTTTATTGGATTTGTTTGAAATGAGTGAAGTACGTCTGATAAAATGGGTTATCTGGATATCACTTTTTAAATACATTTGAATTTGATAAAAAAAGGGTGAATGACCTGAATTCATACTGAAGGGAGGCTTTGTTAAATGTAAAACTATAAAACAATTGGCTACATGCTAGATATTGAAATAGCCCTTTATTATGTCATGTCATGTAAGATTGATTCATTGATTGTTTGTCTTTAGAGGTGATTGTCACCTTTTCATCCAGTCTACAAAAGGCTGTTTATTAAATGAAGTTATCAATAGTTTGTGTATGTTTTATACCTAAATTTACTCACCTTTTTTTTTATATTTCAATTCTTGACAATATTGAAAGATATACTACTATACTTTTATTTGTAAACTTTATTGTAATATTTTTGTCCTTGTTATCCAATATATATATATATATATATATATACTACTTTTGAAATAATTATATATTTTATGTAATATATACATATATTTAAACTACTGTTAAAATAATTAGACATTTTATACTGGTATGTAATTTTATATAGAATAGTTATAAATAAGTGCTGGAAATGTATGCAATTAGTATAATCTGTTGTAGAAAACTATAATTTCAATATTTATTTTGGTAATAAACATTTTTTGTCTTTCATAACTTTTGTGTTTAATTATTTCAAATTGATCAACTGAATATGAATGAGTAATTACAACACACCATCCATAAAAACATGTTGGACTTGAATAGTAACAAAAGACATTTACCTACCTCCGAAAATCCCAATTTCAACTACTCAAGCAGGGGCGTAGGTAGGAATTTTTCATCGTTTGAGGTCCGGGGGGGAGGGCTTGACCTCTTTGGGGGCCCCTGCATTTTGCGTAATATTTAATTTTTAATGTGAAAAACACTCATTATGTTGAGTGGGGCCCTGAGGAATTTTCGAGTTCCCCCACCCTAGCTACACTACTGATCTCAAGCATTTGTTTCGTGTGAGATGTAAGCACATATTGAATGTAAGCACATATTGGATGTAAGCACATATTGAATGTAAGCACATATTGGATGTAAGCGGACTTTGACGTGTCTAGATGGGGGAAATTGGACAACCAGATGAACTATGAATAAGTCCTGTATTAATTGTTGTGAGACTACAAAACTTAAATGTGTACGTCTTGTGTGTTTTTGGCAATGTAAGCTTTTGGAAATAGTGAATAAATGAGGAAAAAATAACTATAAATTTAAAAGCCAAGATAGATTGTTAGATCAAATCTATATGTTGTGGATAGGCTAACAGATAGTTCTACAAGTTGGACAGTTATTACAATTCGATTGTCCAAACGTCCTTTATTTTTGTGATCCAAACTGTTGCCACTTGGACAGTGGTTGGTCAAGTTATTAGTTTTAGATTAGTTTATTAGTTCATTTTAAATGGACTTTTCCAACAAAAGATGTCTCAAGAAAGACAACCGCTAGCAGCTCCATCATAACTACATCAAGTGGTAGTGACGTGGGTGACTGCCCATTAACGTTTACAATAGAAGCACGTCTGTTTCTTACTCTATCAGACTGTATCATCAGCGCTACTTTTGTTGACTAGGGAACGTGATAAGTATCAAGATGTCTGTGTGTAGTCCCTCAATAGTGCTGTGGCTGTTCCTTTTTTAAGGAATGTTGTCGTTTTTTAATTAAAATTAATCCATGCAATCCTATTCGTTTTAAAGATCAATGAAGTAGTCTTGGCATTTTTTTTTGTATCACATTTTTTTCTAGTTTAGCTTTGGGAACTATTTTTTTTTAGTTTAGCTTTGGGAACTATTTTTTTTTTAGTTTAGCTTTGGGAACTATTTTTTTTAGTTTAGCTTTGGGAACTATTTTTTTTAGTTTAGCTTTGGGAACTATTTTTTTTTTAGTTTAGCTTTGGGAACTATTTTTTTTAGTTTAGCTTTGGGAACTATTTTTTTCTTGTATGCATGACACAGGGGAATGTGAAAAATGGCTTCAGTTTCTATTCCACTAGACACGAGCGATTTAGCAATCGATACATTTTTCTGCTTCAACCAAAATCATAGTTAATAATATAGGTCCCACATTGCCTGATGCAAGAAGTGGTACGTACGTTTGTCACCTCTCGTAAGAATTTATTTGTCTTGAAAAAAATCCCATTATTTGCTACTTAACTATTTTTTAAAAACATTTTCCATATGCGTCTCCCCCCCCCCTCTCCTCTCATTTCTGAAACAAAACAAAAAAAAGCGACAGAAGCAGGTCAACAACATGTCAAGAAAACTAGGAAATCGTTTGATAAACGAGACAGGTTTTAGAGTTTCCAGGTGACAGCATCCACTTTGCCTTTAACTGAAAAGAGTAGTAAGATAATATATAGGTCTTGAGTAGTGGAGACTGGGGAGGGGTGGGGTAATGAAGATCACATTTAGGCCCTTTTCACTCTCATTTCACACCAAAGAACTCGTCAAAACGAATCGGACTTACACACTTTAAGCTTGTCTAATGGTGCATTCCTTTCACCTCAGAATTTCCATTTCCCAGTTTATCCTGAATTATAAACTCTATTCACCATAAATCAATGTAGCCTATTAAAAAGTTTGATTTTAAAAATATATTTTTAGGCCTGTTAGTTGTTTATTGAAAACTTTCTAGCGAAACACAAAATGACAAAACAATGGATTTAATTATTAAATAATCCCAAACAAGTAAAAAATAATCTTGTATTGCTTTTACACAACTGCGTTATTAATCTCCGATTTTCTTGAACGGTAAACTTCACTGCAGTGTGCACTTCCTGCCCATGATGCTGATGGTGGCGAAGCTTGGTTTTTTGTAGCTCTGGCTGTTATCGCAGATCACCCTCTCGACGGGCCCGCTGTTGATCTGGAAGTAGATGCTGACAGCTTCGTAAGCATTGATGTTGATGAGGGCGATTACGTCGCTGGTAGTGAATCGAATGTCCATGAAACGACGGATAGAAAATGGCGTCCACTTGTCTCTTTCACCCAGTAGAACTACATGATCTCTGGTAAGAAACACAATTTACATATTAATGTTAATGTAAAAATAACAAAAGATTTTTAGTTTTTAATTAATGGATTCAATTTATTTCTCCCTATGTTATTTAATTATCAATAAAAGTAAAAAAAAAATAAAAATCGTAATTTGATAATAGTTCATCTCGTAGAGTAGTCTACCTTTTCATGTGAATATAAAAATAGACATGATGCGCGATGGTTGAGTGATAAAGCTTCCAAACGAAGGGGCGGGGTTCGAATCCTGGGGTTTTTAATTACGGGATCTTTAGGGCGCTTCTGAGTCCAACCAGCTCAAATTGGTACCTAACATTAGTTGGGGAAAATTAAAGGTGGTCGGTCGTTGTGCTGTCCACATGACACCCTCGTTTACCGTGGGCCACAGAAACCGACGACCTTTACATCATCTGCCACATAGATCGCAAGGTCTGAAAGGGGAACTTTACTTTTCCTTTTTATAAAAATAGACTTATTCTGAACAGACATTTCGGTCTGCATGCAACTAAAGTAAACGTGTTTCGTTGGTAGAGGAAGAGAAACCAGCCATATTTCTTTTGGCTCGCTCTTCCAGAGCTGAGCTCATTGCCTTTTCACTGTCTATACTAGTCTATAGTATTCTTTGTTGAAATCTCTCTTCACTAGCTGCCAACTATGAGATATGTTTCACTACTAGAAAGACTTAGTCTAGGCTTGCATCGCTAGGAGAGAGAAAAATAAATGTGTCATAAGCATCTTGAATACAATGAGACAATGACCGTCGATCCCTAATTAAAAAAGAAAGATCTGAGTCGGGTCCTAACACGTTTTACATCTGTGCTGTATCAAACAGTAGCACATAAGTGGAAAATAAATTGTGTTTTAAATCATACGATATCCTGTCCTCTGAGTTACACAGCATGGTGTGTCAGCTCCTGTCCTCTGAGTTACACAGCATGGTGTGTCAGCTCCTGTCCTCTGAGTTACACAGCATGGTGTGCCAGCTCCAGTCCTCTGAGTTACACAGCATGGTGTGTCAGCTCCTGTCCTCTGAGTTACACAGCATGGTGTGCCAGCTCTAGTCCTCTGAGTTACACAGCATGGTGTGCCAGCTCCAGTCCTCTGAGTTACACAGCATGGTGTGTCAGCTCCTGTCCTCTGAGTTACACAGCATGATGTGCCAGCTCTAGTCTTCTGGGTTACACAGCATGATGTGCCAGCTCTAGTCTTCTGGGTTACACAGCATGATGTGCCAGCTCTAGTCTTCTGAGTTACACAGCATGGTGTGTCAGTTACTCACCCAGTCTGAAGCTGTAACACAGGGGATGTGTAGTAGAGGCAGAAGTCTACAGCCGTACAGCCGGGACCAAGATTTAAAGGATTCAGCACGGAAAACGGAACGGGAAGGTCATTCAGGTCAGTTCCGGAATACACAACAGCTGGTGACCTCAGCTGGGAATTAGATGATGGAAAATATTGGAATTTTGACCTCGTTTTCAAAATGTTAAATATCTATGACAAAAAAAACAACAACAAAAAAAATAAATAAATAAAATCTCTGGTCATAGAAAGCCACTTTGCTACACTATGAGACCCATTTAAAAGCCTAAGTTTAACTTTAGATCAAAACACAACACACACATATCTATCATTTCGTGAACACATTCTTAAGGACGAGTTACAAGCACATGTGAACATAAGAACGACAACCGATACAGTATCTAATTTTTATAACACAAATCTAATAATTTCAATGTACCCCTGTAGTAACTTACACGTTTGACTCGGAAATAAATTCATAAAAAAACATTTTGCAGCAACCCCTAGGTTAAAGTTTATATTCATCTACTAGAAAGTACATTTTGGTCAAGACTGAAAAAAAAAAAGAATCGTTAAAAAATAAAAACTATAATAATAAACCATTGATAATTTGTCCGAGATAAAACCAATGGAAAAGTGGGTGAAAAAATCGTAATCAAAACTAGGATTACCAGACATCCGGCAAAAGGAGGACATATCCTCCTTTTTTATGTCATGTCCTCTGTCCAGTAGGCATTGGTCTAGAGTCTAGATTCTTACAATGTCCGGGTTTTACTCTGTTGTTTATTTCAGTTGCATTATATCCATCAATGTACTTAATTTAACCCTTAAAACGCGTGTGGTGGATTAGCCTCTAAACATCAGAATTGTAATTCCATTTTGTATGCACTCATTGTAAAACAGCTCAGCATTTTAAGGGTTAAATATTTCTTATCTTCTGGTTTAAAACACACCAACTCACTTATACGTGATACCGTAAAACACAACAGTGATTTTTGTTTTAAAAAAAAGCTTGATGAGCGCATAAAGGTAGCACAGAAACCTAATCCTCAAAAGAGAGTGGACCATAGCTTCTGAGCATGATATAGAATGAAAGTAGTTTAAAAACAAGATTACAAAGAGAGTTTGTGTTACACAAACTCAGAGGCGGCCCCCGTCGAAGTCGGATCCCTGTCGGATCTGCATATTCGCAAATAATATTCAAGAGGTGATTTAATTTTGATGTAAAATGTTTTACACGTTTCGGATGTTCCTTCAGAGTTGAAGATAATTACTTCCTAGTCCAAACCTCCCGCAGGATGACGGGGGATGGGAGCGGGCAGGGTTTGAACCCTGGGCCATCCATAAATCTGAACGACAGTCCAGCGCGCAAACCGCACGACCAGGCAGCCATCCGATGGTCAAAAGTAATAATGTTTCAAAGATTCATTTGCCGTAAATTTAAATTTAATAAAAAAATAGTAGATTAGTTTTAGTATATTAAAACATTACAATATTGATCAAAACGTTTGGAAATGAAAATCTACACTTTTTTTTTACACTTTAAGTTTAGAAATTGAAATTCTACACCTTAATCTAGTCTATTTTAGTCTAAACTAGATCTAGAAATTCTAGATCTAGACTCTAAAATAATTTTAATTAGAATATAAATCCAGATCTAGATATACTGTAATAAAAATCTAGATCTAGTTTAAAAAATCTAGATTAGATCTAAATCAAGATATCATTCCTTTTTTAAACGCGAGTCACATAACGAGGCTTAATAAACATTACTATACCGAGTTCTTTTAGCATTTCATTTGAAGAATTAATTCCATATAACGTCAGAGGGGAAAAAAAAACACTACGTCACACGGCCTAGCTAGACTAAAAATCGCCTTCATCTATAAGAGCCATTTATCGAGTGTTCATAGACTTTGGTGCAACGAGTGCGTTCTTTAAGCATTTCATTTAAAGAATTCATTCCATATGACGTCAAAGGAAAAAAAACACTACGTCACACGGCCTAGCTAGAATAAAAATCGCCTTCATCATTACGAGCCTTTTATCGAGTGTTCATAGACATTGGTGCACCGAGTGCGTTCTTTTAGCATTTCATTTAAAGAATTCATTCCATATGACGTCAAAGGAAAAAAAAAACACTACGTCACAAGGCCTAGCTAGACTAAAAATCACCTTTATCAACACGAGCCATTTCTCGAGTGTTCATAGACATTGGTGCACCGAGTGCGTTCTTTTAGCATTTCATTTAAAGAATTCATTCCATGTGACGTCAAAGGAAAAAAAAACACTACGTCACACGGCTTAGTTAGACTAAAATATGTTTTCATTAATACAAGCAATTTTTTCGAGGGTTAATAGACATTGGTGCACCGAGTGCGTTCTTTTAACATTACATTTAAAGAGTCCATTCATATGACGTCAAAGAAAAAAAATTCCATTTCCTCACAATAGGCTAGTACCGGTACCATAAAAAAAAATGTCTTTATTTACACGAGATATTTAACTAGGGTTCATAGACATTGGTGCACTGAGTTCTAATAGATATTATTTAAAAAGGATCAAAGCCACATTGTTTTTGCGTTTTGTCTGTAAGTCGGTCTGTCCGTTATCTTGATATAAAAAAAACAACTAAAAGTTATTAAAAATTGATTAACCTTTATTTTACGTTTCAAAACATCGCAATAATTTTTAGGTATGAACACAATTGAAAAGTTTATATAATAGATTGTTCCGGATGTTTGTATAAATAGTAAAAGAAAAAGAGAATTTCAGATAAATGTAATACCGTTAATTAAATTTTTTGGATGGTCTCGTATAAAAATTAGATATACTACAGCCACGTGGAGAGATTTTCATACCTTACTTTGGTGTTTGGATTCTGTTTTCCTTAAAAATCGGAACATAATATTAACGATAATTAGATTTTTTAATGTTTTAGGTAGAAAGTTAAATGTACTGTAAGAGAGTAGTGAGTTAACATATTTTTTATAAAAATCCGTAAAAACATTATTTCGTAAATGAGAAGATTATTTGTTTATTAATTAGAAGAGGGAGTTCAAACAATTATTTGGCGTTAGTAGATTTTTAAATAAATTCGGAAATTTCTGGCGACGATTTGTAAGAAACAAAATCCGGAACTTTCTTTATCGATTACAAAACTTCTATGTTATGTTTTACAAGAAAATTAAATGTCTAAAAAGTAATTTTCAGTAATCAATTCTAGTAAATTACTTTTTTTAAAAGCCTTATGCGATTTCAAACAATCATTAGGCATAATTCATGTTTTATAAAACAATATCCGGAACATTTTTACACTTAATGAAATATAAGTCAGTATAGAGATTATGATTTAGCATTAATATGCTATTTACATAAAAAACGGAACAACATATTATTGATAATGTGTTTTTGCAACGTTTAAGCATGGAAATTTAATGTAATATAAGTTAGAAGAGCAAACAAACATTTGTTGGCGTTGATTAGTTTTGCACAAAAAAATCCGGAACAATCAATTTTAGATACTTAAAACTATTGAGATGTTATGGGAGGAACATTAAAGGGTAAATCAGATTTTCAATAGCTTTTAGAGTTCTAGTTTTTTAAATCTAATCGTGACGGACAGACCGATCAACAGACAAAACGCACAAAAATAAGCTTCTTTTATTCGGATGGGGGAACTAAACAAAAAATAAATAAAATCTGATTTGTAAAAAAAGTTTAAGGAATTGGTTTAGCACCTGATCATGTTGCGACGTTACGCTACTGCACGAAAATCGCTGCATAAAAAGTCCATTTAAAAAAATGTGCGTGATATTTACATACAAAGTGCATTATTAGCCTTTATAAACAAACAGAAATGTTTTCTTTTAATTTTAGCAGCTAGTTGACCAGAAAAAACGTCTTTAACTATTATTTGTATTTGTTGTAAACATTTCCTGTACATTTTAAAAATATATTTGACTTAGTGATACTGAAAATACACAAAAATTGTCCATCTTTGTTAGCATATTGTAACATTGCCTCCCTTACATTTACGTAATTGTTTTAGAATTGGTGTATTTTTATGAAAAAATCGCTTGCATAATTAATTTTATAAATTAAACGGTTTGCTTTTAGAAAACCAAAAGTAGCCGTTGCACCTAAACTTTTCAAGCCGGATTTAATGATGAAATAATATTTTTCATATCTCTTCTAGTTTTCGAGATCTGAGTGTGACAGACGGACAGACGGACAGACGGACAGACGGACAGACGGACAGACGGACATTTTGCACAAACCTAATAGCGGCTTTTTCCCCTTACGGGGGCCGCTAAAAATACTAAAAATAAAAAAGGTGTTACCAGTCCGTAAGTCCAGCCACTGGTCGGTGTCAGAGCGTATTCGTTGGTCAGCTCTGCAGCCAGAACGATACCAAAAATGAGACCACTAACGTTGGTATAGGTTGTGTAGACTTCACCTCGAGGTCCTGAATAGTTCGGGAAGGCTTTCTAGATCCAGATAAGAGACAATATACATTAGTATTAAATACAGTAGTTTCTATTGCACATAACAGACATGTTATATGAGATATACAGTAGTTTCTAATGCACGAAACAGACATGTCATGAGATATACAGTAGTTTTTATTGCACGTAACAGACATGTCATGAGATAAAAAGTACATTATGTCACGATGGTCACCAGTTCAAGTCCTGCTAACTGTCATTCCCTGACGTCCTGCAGGAAGCTTAGGCCAGGACGAAATAATCATATCTTATAAATTACAGACGTTACTTGAAAAGAGGAGATAACCTCTTTCATTTCTAATGGTACGTCCGAAACTTAGAAGACAAAACTTTAGAATTACGTCCTTAAGAGGGATACGTTTAAAACAAAATTTCTGTGATTTAAAAAATATTTTTTGAGTTCTTGAAAAATGTAAAGAAATTTAAAATGTGAAAAATTTAGATTCAACTTCATGATGCAGTAGAAGTTTGTTCAAAATTGAGATATTCATGGCACAGTGAGTATTTATTATCATTTTGTATTATTTAAGAAGATCTATTACTTTGTTAATGCCTTGACTTAATATTCCCGTATTATAACTTTAGAAGACGGCACAGTGCAATACGATATCAGGTCAGAACACACCCTGCTTGTTGTAAAACAAAAAATTTAATAAACCTTTACACTTTTTATTGTTAGTGGAGATATTAACAAAGACAAAGACAAAGTGAACTTGAATAATTTTATTTTCCACTGATTTTCGAGGCAACTCAAGTTTGTCACAAATGTTTTGTCAATAACTCAAAAGCTAGACTTAGTAACGCAAATTTCAATAAGAATTGTCCCGAGGCGTAAAGGCTAAGCCCTAACGGCAAGCAGTTACATTGGCATATGAAATAATCTTCCCATCCACAATTCAATGGTTCAGTGCCATAGTTAAACTTAAGAACCATTTGGTCTGTTTATTGTTTATTAAACACATTTTAGTAAAAACAATTAACTTTGAAGTAAGGGAAAAAAAACAGAAAAAAAATGTTTTTGTTTTTTAGAATGATATTTTAATTACCTTTTTAATTTGGTCATCTATGGCAGTAGCTGCCCGGTCAGGTTGTAAAATTCTCCCAGAGTTGTCACAGCATCTGAGGACATTAAAACATATTGTTTTTGTCACTAGATACAGAAAGAAAAAAAAACAAAACATTAAGATTAACTTTGTTTTGTTTTACATGTTTCGAATGTTTCTTCTGAGTTGAAGATAGTTTACTTCCTAGTCCAAACCTCCCGCAGGACGACGGGGGATGGGGCGGGCAAGGTTTGAACCCGGGACCATCAATAAATCTGAACGACAGTACAGCGCGCAAACCGCACGACATGGCAGCCATTCTAACTTGAAAGCATAGTTGTTGTTTTTTTAATTACAGTTATCCATGGACGGAATTTTTTACTTTTTTCAGTATAATCTAAGAGTAAACAAATTATTTATTCTCTTCTTATCTTATACTTTATTTTTAAACGTTTCTTCAAAACTTCCCACGCGTACCTATGTGTTCATTTAGTTGTGTCTATAATTTGGAGACTTAAGCTCGACTAAGTTAGTGATTTCACTCTAGATTAAGGGAAAGCTAATGGCACTAGTGAAGGTAGATCACTTGTACGAATTACACAACCTGGTGAAAGTAATGCATAAAAATACTAGTCTAAATCTGTTATTTGATAGCGTTATCCAAGTCATTGACGCATTTGGCTTCAAGTTCTAACTCTGGCCACCCAAATAAACTTTGACCCTATTAATTTAAATATTGGTTTGCCTGGCAAAAAAATTTCACAGACCCATGTTTTTTTATTTCTCTTCTTGTACAGGTTTTTTTTGTTTTCTCTCTCTCTGTCTCTCTCTCGTCCACCCCCCCCCCACTCACTACACTCTTTTCGCTTAGTTGGTTCCTTTGCCTAAAATGTAAACAAACAATTATCCCGATAAATAAAATACAAATGTCTAATGACTAATCAGAGAATGTAGTGACTAGTGAGTTACTTCATTAAGAGAGTAGAGTTGATGTAGCCAATGCCATCCCCTGGCCCAACAGGTCCAGTACTCAGTGTTGCTATCACTGCATTCAGGCGGGTAAACTTTTCTGTTCTGGCTGGGAAATGTACATACAAAATTTCCTTAATATGAAAGTAAGTAATAGTTCAACTAGCTATTGATGACATGTTTTGGACAGTGTGTGATGTTTCAAGAATAAGAAAATGTGTTGATAAGAACCTAATAAAAGTAATAGTGTAGGTAAAGTTCACATGTAGGCCTATTTGAGGCTACATTGCCAGATTTTAGTAACTTAGGTCCCGGGCATGATTTCTTGGGGAGGCACCAGTCCTCTTCAAGCTTCAATAGACTATAAAAGCACTTAATAATATGAATACATTGAACATGTTCAGTCATATTTGTGTAGAAAGAAATAGAGTACTTATATATTTATTGTTTCTTTTTTTTTTTAATTTGCATATTTTGTGAAAAAATATAATTTTAAAATGTGGAGGCCCCCATTAGGATACGTTCTTCTAAAGCAGCACAGACTTGCAATGACTTAAATCCGCCTCTGTCCGCAACCAATGTTGTAATGTTGTACGAGGATGTCATGTGGCCATTTAACTTCCACCTACTTTGACGTTTTCATTTTAAAGTCAATGTTGAGATCAGTTGAACATTCAAAACCGGACTTACATATCTAAGTCTTTACATGCAATAAAACCAGAGAACCAAGCCCTGAGTCAGGTCTTTACATGCAATAAAACCAGAGAACCAAGCCCTGAGCCAGGTCTTTACATGCAATAAAACCAGAGAACCAAACCCTGAGCCAGGTCTTTACATGCCATAAAACCAGAGAACCAAGCCCTGAGTCAGGTCTTTACATGCAATAAAACCAGAGAACCAAGCCCTGAGCCAGGTCTTTACATGCAATAAAACCAGAGAACCAAGCCCTGAGCCAGGTCTTTACATGCAATAAAACCAGAGAACCAAGCCCTGAGCCAGGTCTTTACATGCAATAAAACCAGAGAACCAAGCCCTGAGCCAGGTCTTTACATGCAATAAAACCAGAGAACCAAGCCCTGAGCCAAGTCTTTACATGCAATAAAACCAGAGAACCAAGCCCTGAGTCAGGTCTTTACATGCAATAAAACCAGAGAACCAAACCCTGAGTCAGGTCTTTACATGCAATAAAACCAGAGAACCAAGCCCTGAGCCAGGTCTTTACATGCAATAAAACCAGAGAACCAAACCCTGAGCCAGGTCTTTACATGCAATAAAACCAGAGAACCAAGCCTTGAGTCAGGTCTTTACATGCAATAAAACCAGAGAACCAAGCCCTGAGCCAGGTCTTTACATGCAATAAAACCAGAGAACCAAACCCTGAGCCAGGTCTTTACATGCAATAAAACCAGAGAACCAAGCCCTGAGCCAGGTCTTTACATGCAATAAAACAAGAGAACCAAGCCCTGAGCCAGGTCATTACATGCAATAAAACCAGAGAACCAAGCCCTGAGCCAGGTCTTTACATGCAATAAAACCAGAGAACCAAGCCCTGAGCCAGGTCTTTACATGCAATAAAACCAGAGAACCAAGCCCTGAGTCAGGTCTTTACATGCAATAAAACCAGAGAACCAAGCCCTGAGTCAGGTCTTTACATGCAATAAAACCAGAGAACCAAGCCCTGAGCCAGGTCTTTACATGCAATAAAACCAGAGAACCAAACCCTGAGCCAGGTCTTTACATGCCATAAAACCAGAGAACCAAGCCCTGAGTCAGGTCTTTAGATGCAATAAAACCAGAGAACCAAACCCTGAGCCAGGTCTTTACATGCAATAAAACCAGAGAACCAAGCCCTGAGCCAGGTCTTTACATGCAATAAAACCAGAGAACCAAACCCTGAGCCAGGTCTTTACATGCAATAAAACCAGAGAACCAAGCCCTGAGTCAGGTCTTTACATGCAATAAAACCAGAGAACCAAGCCCTGAGCCAGGTCTTTACATGCAATAAAACCAGAGAACTAAACCCTGAGCCAGGTCTTTACATGCAATAAAACCAGAGAACCAAGCCCTGAGTCAGGTCTTTAAATGCAATAAAACCAGAGAACCAAACCCTGAGCCAGGTCTTTACATGCAATAAAACCAGAGAACCAAGCCCTGAGTCAGGTCTTTACATGCAATAAAACCAGAGAACCAAGCCCTGAGCCAGGTCTTTACATGCAATAAAACCAGAGAACCAAACCCTGAGCCAGGTCTTTACATGCAATAAAACCAGAGAACCAAGCCCTGAGCCAGGTATTTACATGCAATAAAACCAGAGAACCAAGCCCTGAGCCAGGTCATTACATGCAATAAAACCAGGGAACCAAGCCCTGAGCCAGGTCTTTACATGCAATAAAACCAGAGAACCAAGCCCTGAGCCAGGTCTTTACATGCAATAAAACCAGAGAACCAAGCCCTGAGCCAGGTCTTTACATGCAATAAAACCAGAGAACCAAGCCCTGAGCCAGGTCTTTACACGCAATAAAACCAGAGAACCAAGCCCTGAGCCAGGTCTTTACATGCAATAAAACCAGAGAACCAAGCCCTGAGCCAGGTCTTTACATGCAATAAAACCAGAGAACCAAGCCCTGAGCCAGGTCTTTACATGCAATAAAACCAGAGAACCAAACCCTGAGCCAGGTCTTTACATGCAATAAAACCAGAGAACCAAGCCCTGAGCCAGGTCTTTACATGCAATAAAACCAGAGAACCAAACCCTGAGCCAGGTCTTTACATGCAATAAAACCAGAGAACCAAACCCTGAGCCAGGTCTTTACATGCAATAAAACCAGAGAACCAAGCCCTGAGCCAAGTCGAATACACTTGCCCCCCCCCCCCCAATACATAGATACATTCATGAGCACACACCCACACATACTTAGTACTTACAGCCATAAGAGCACACAAACACACATATACTTAGTACTTACAGCCATAAGGGCACACACAGACACATATACTTAGTACTTACAGCCATAAGGGCACACACACACACATATACTTAGTACTTACAGCCATAAGGACTACCGGGCTGTTTCTCCGTTGTCCAGAAAGTGTCCTTGAATGGTGCCAGACCAACAGCGTCGGCAAACATGGAGGTGATGCCTATGTTCCATTGTCGGCCCCCTGGTGAGTAGTCATGGCTGACGCGAGCCTGTGTGTAATGAATACTTTGAAACAGTAAATGCTAATAGACAGTAACAGTTGGTTTTTCACTGATGGAAAAGCTACGCAGACAATCATCGGCCTGAAGAGGTATTATTTTATGTTGTCGGTAAGGAGAGATAATCTATTATTGTAGGTCTGGGGAGAAATTAGATTATCTTGTTATCGCCATAGAGAGATATTATCTTATTATTGACCTGGAGAGACCTTGCTTTATTAGATTTGGAGAAATATTGTCTTATTATGAACCTGGAGAGTGTTTGTCTTATCAGTGGCTTGGAGTTTTTCCATTACATAATTGTACATTCTGGGCTGCCTTAAATTCTGTACATTGCCATTTGGTTTTTCAAAATACAAATCTAAGCCTTTTGAAAATTTATTATGAACACATTTCTTTCATCCTTTAAAAAAATCAATTTCTAAATTATGCCCAAAATAACACAGTAAACTAAACAATCCTATTTTGTTTTCATAATTTGTCTTGCATTTGCATGAGGGCGGTGGCATTAGAAAAATATCCTTAATACTCAGTAATATGACAAATACAATAAAATTGTTCGTTTCCCTGAAGTCGCTTTAACTGTAAATAATTTTTTTTTTGGAAGTATTTCAATAATTAATGAAATGATCTTTCTTAAGTTTCATTAAACTTTGTTGTCACCCAGCAGAACTATGTGTGAAATTCCAGGTCGACAGGATAATGAAAAGTTTAGTCAAAATAAACGAGACAAATTTTACATTTTTGACTATGACGGAAAGTGTGAGTCAATGACAGGAATGAAACAAACTGTTATAACCAGCTAAAACTGAACACGATGGTGACACTTAGTTATAACTCACTGACCTGCGTGACAGCGTCTATCTCAAGGGATTGCAGAATGTGGCGACTGTAGGCCATGCAGTACTGAATCTCAATGTTGAGGTACTGCGAAGCCCCGTTGCCCATCTGGGTTAGCCAGCGGCGCCCCAGCGAGACGTCAGACAAAAGGGCAACATTCTGGTCAAACTCCCAGTTCAACCAATCCTGTCATGGAAATCTTGATTCTAGTTTATTGCTTTTCTTAGTTAACACGCATTAGTTTTTATCTGATATATAGTGAACAAATCGTAATGCTCACATAATACTATGGCCGTAATCTCCCCTCCTTTTTTTCCTAATATATTTTACAATTTCAAAAAAACAAACAAATAAAACTTTTCGCAATTTATATACAATTTTATATGAATACTCATTTTTAGTCAACACTAAAATATTGAAGAAACCTTGCTATAAAGTAAAGTAGTTATATTTTTAAAAAAAAAGCCTTTCCAATAATATTTTCTGACAGCATTAGATGAAAATTTCGCAAAAATAATTGTATAATCGATGACACCTTCAATTTCTGTAGTCAAAAGAAATTGATGATACCGGTGGAAACAAATTATATCAGCCTGTATATGTGTACAGACTAGCCCTAGTTTGCAATGGCGACAATGTAAAGTCTGTAGGATTTCGAAAAAAAAGAACAACCATATACTTTCTCATCAGCTGGATCTTAATATACGGAGGATTACCAGCTCCCTTCGCCTCATCGTGGCACCTCCGTGGAAACGTCCGCCCAGGGAAGTGGATAGGCCAAGAACGAGAGCTAACACGGCTCCCAGTGAGCTACCACTGTATACTCTAGCGAGTGGACTTGCACATGGTGGGGATGTGAGAAAGACTTGCTAACCAGTCCGAAACCCACCGCTTCGTTCCCCAACGGGGGCCATACGACTGGTGATGGTCCCCTCACGAGTGCGGTGGCACATTATAGGCATATGGCCCGCATGAAAGGAGGAACTCATGTCGAGGCTAGTAGGACCGTGCAACATGACATGCCGGGTGTGATTACATGGTCACCTAGTTGCAGGGGGACTCCAGACTGAGAAGTTGGTGAAGAGCCAATTTCTCATCCTGGCCACGGGATAAAATACTTTCCCGGGTCACATGGTTCCTAAAAGGGATGCGGTCATCTCGAACCATAATTGGACATACGGATCTTGACAGGATTCAGCGTCTTTCTGTGCACTTTTTAAACAAAGATGATGTCATGTCAGTGTTTCTCAAACTTTTACTCGTGACGCTAGCCCAAAGCAAAAAAAAAAAAAAAAAAAAAAAACACGTTTGCCCTCCACCCTTTAGCTAGCTGGGGGGGGGGAGATGAGGATCTAAGGAAGCGCTATAAGCTTCCCCGGCGTCAAGCTTTTTCTGCGTTTGGGGCTTCAGAATTTCATTTTCTTAGCGCAGTGTTTCCCAAACTTTTTCCTTTAACGGAACACTTTGCACATTCAGAGTATTTAGAGGAACACATTGGTTATTATTTTTAAAGAGATTAATAGTAAATTATTCCAGTAGTTCGAGGAATACCTAATGTAGCCTCGTGGAACATAGTTTGGGAAACACTGTCCAACGCAATATTTCTGCTAATAAGAAAATCTCAGATCAAATCATGTTCAATTTAGAAGGCGTGGGACAGGCCAATACAGAAAATTGAGAGATATTCATGATAGTAAAGCATGTACGTTTGAAATAACAAAAAAATATCTATGCACCAAATTACCTGTTCGTACAGAATAAAGTTTCCCCATTGCTTCGTCATAGTGAAGAGATCATCCCAGAATTTCTGAAGAAACAAAATTTTACACTTGATTAGTTTTTCTATTTGTTAACATCAGGCACAAATAGGTATTTTCCATAGAAGCTTTATTCTCTCAACTGAACAACTGGTTTATATAAAAAATTAAATAACTTTCATGCAATTTTAAATAACTAAATTATGATCTTATTGTTGAAGACATATTGACATTTCTGCAAAGCAATTTGATATTCCGAGCCTACTAGGGTTACAAATGTAACTGTAGTTATAATTTGACGTCACAATATCAAGCCAACATTACATTCCCAATTCATTCATCAGAGTTTGTAATTAGGGTAATGTTATAATGTTTGCTGGCCGCCTTGTCAAATAAATTGTACTTTTGTATTACTGACAATACAAACACATTTCCAACAAATTTTTTCATATAAATGTTTTGACATTTTTTTTTACTTTCTCACTTCACCTTCTCAATTTCACGTCCCAGTTTAACTTCCCAGTTTTACTTTTCAGTTTAAATTCTCTGTTTCACCTCCCAGTTTAACTTCTCTGTTTTACTTTTCAGTTTAAATTCTCTGTTTCACCTCCCAGTTTAACTTCTCTGTTTCACCTCCCAGTTTAACTTCTCTGTTTCACCTCCCAGTTTAACTTCTGAGTTTCACTTCCCAGTTTAACTTCCCAGTTTTACTTCACCACACTTCTTTTTAACTTTTAGATTAATCTCTCCTCAATTTTTTTCCTACTCAATTTTATTTCTTTTCAATTTCTCCTCTTCTCTCTTCACAACTCACCTGGTCATCTGGCACTGACAGACCGTATGAGCGATCTTGAATAAAGTTGTACTGACCTCCATTATATCTAGCATACGTTGTTTGACTGTCCCTAAGATAAATTTACACAAGTCAACCTTATATAACATTCAGCTCATTCATTATACAAGATAAAATGTTGAACTCGAAAATTATTGACTATAATCCTTGTTATGAATTATCCATCATTAATCATAACATTATTTTTTAAACGCTTATTTAACTTTGTCAGATTTAAAGTCTATATCTATAGAACAGCACGCTACGTCGAAAGTCGAGGGATGGATGATGATGATAGTGATGATTATGCAGACTATTATAAGATGGAGAATCACTTTAGCTAATTTTGAATAATGCAATAAGTTAATTCATTGTGGGGTATTATGCGTGAATGCACTTACCAATATCTGTTATGGCATCCAAAAGGAAGTTGTGTCTGAGCCGAGAGGTATCTGCAAATAGCATACAAAGTTGTTTTATTGGTTCAAGGGTGTTCTTTGTGGTAACGACATCTTTTATCAATCTCCATGTTAAGATATATCCAAACAAGAGACATCATGTGTCTAGGTGTGGCTCAAACCAACAATCACAAGGTACGTACAGCTCTCATAACAACGTGTAAAACACATCATCCATTTGGTTTAAAAGCTGTCATTTGTGTTTATTGGATTATTCAATTCTGATTTCAAGGGACGTTACAGAAGACCCAGAACTACATCTACTTACTGGAAACCATCTGGCAAAACGTCTTTCCTGGGAGTCCACGTTACGGTTCCCTGTCTGTGGCCCTTGGGGTACCACCAAGAGTCGTACTGCAAATATCTGTGGAGTGAAAGGCAAAGTTAGAGAAAAGTGACTTTTTTGGGTAATGTAAGAGAAAAGTGACTTTTTTGGGTAATGTTTGAGAAAAGTGACTTTTTGGGTAATGTTTGAGAAAAGTGACTTTTTGGGTAATGTTTGAGAAAAGTGACTTTTTGGGTAATGTTTGAGAAAAGTGACTTTTTGGGTAATGTTAGAGGAAAGTGACTTTTTGGGTAATTTAGAGAAAAGTGACTTTTTGGGTAATGCTAGAGAAAAGTGACTTTTTTGGGTAATGTAAGAGAAAAGTGACTTTTTTGGGTAATGTTTGAGAAAAGTGACTTTTTGGGTAATGTTTGAGAAAAGTGACTTTTTGGGTAATGTTTGAGAAAAGTGACTTTTTGGGTAATGTTTGAGAAAAGTGACTTTTTGGGTAATGTTTGAGAAAAGTGACTTTTTGGGTAATGTTTGAGAAAAGTGACTTTTTGGGTAATGTTAGAGGAAAGTGACTTTTTGGGTAATTTAGAGAAAAGTGACTTTTTGGGTAATGTTAGAGAAAAGTGACTTTTTGGGTAATTTAGAGAAAAGTGACTTTTTGGGTTATGTTAGAGAAAAGTGACTTTTTGGTAATGTTAGAGAAAAGTGACTTTTTGGGTAATTTAGAGAAAAGTGACTTTTTGGGTAATGTTAGAGAAAAGTGACTTTTTGGGTAATTTAGAGAAAAGTGACTTTTTGGGTAATGCTAGAGAAAAGTGACTTTTTTGGGTAATTTAGAGAAAAGTGACTTTTTTGGGTAATGTTAGAGAAAAGTTACTTTTTGGGTAATTTAGAGAAAAGTGACTTTTTTGGGTAATGTTAGAGAAAAATGACTTTTTGAGGTAATGTTAGAGAAGAGTGACTTTTTGGGTAATGTTAGAGAAAAATGACTTTTTGAGGTAATGTTAGAGAAAAGTGATTTTTTGGGTAATTTAGAGAAAAATGACTTTTTGAGGTAATGTTAGAGAAAAGTGATTTTTTGGGTAATGTTACAGAAAAGTGACTTTTTGGGTAATGTTTGTATGTTTTGAACAAAAATCACATCACAAACGAATGGTGTCTTCATTGAAAGTACTACAAGCAATGGTTATAAAATGTGTATAAACTAAACACTAAGTACAAGCACATTATATGATAGTAGAAACATATGTATGAACAACCTGAGGAAAGGTTACTTACTGGACTGGCAGACTGATGTTCTTTATGTAGCTGGCCGCGTCAACCATTGATGTCTGATAGTTTTTGCCCTCCTCGGTATGATAATAGTAATACGCCCCTGGAATTTAGATGACTTTCTTTATAAACTTAAAGATAGACAGACAGATGAACAGATAAGCAATCAAACAAAGAAAAAATCACTCAAACTAACAAACAAACACTCAAACAAACAAACATATAGATAAATAGATAGATAGATATATAGATAGATAGATAGATAGATAGATAGATAGATAGATAGATAGATAGATAAATAGATAGATAGATCAAAAATGAGAAGAAAGCTACTTTTCAAAATAAAGTACTGACCATTGTCCGTCCAGTAGCCCAGATAGTTTAAGGTTAAACTTTTCAATCTATTGAATTTTACTTTGTCATAGTAAAACTGTAGAAATGCGCCCCAGTCCCTGACAGCCTAAAGAAATAAACAAATCATTCATCAATACAACAAGACATCATAATAGTGAATATTAGCTTTGTACTTGCGTTATTCATTGCTGCTATGATGCGTGTAATCAAGATGCCCCCCCCCCTTTTCCTCTCCTTTACACACTTAGAGTATTTAGCGAAACTCATTTTTTTAAAACAAAACTTATATCAACGGACTCTGACTGTCTGGGAAAAGGTGTGTCCACGTTATTTCTCACACACCCAGTCTCGGATCAAGATGAAACTTCGCACATTTACCCATTGACATAGACAAGACATTAATAAAAAAAAAAGTAACGAATTAGACAATTAATTACTGGTAATTCATTATTTTGTTTAATAACAACAAGGGAAACTAATACTTCAGTATTCACATATATGGCTAAATTTAGTGGGTTTTGTCCACTTAAATAATTCTTTAAACTATTTCTCCCTCACGCATTCTCTGAAGTTGATACTTTAAACAATTAATTATTGTACGTAACAAAACATGGACAATAAACAAAAATACTCAATTAGTCAATTATTTTATTGGTAATGGATTATTTTGTTTCATATCAAATAAGGGAAATAACTTGTACATTATTGGTAGATATAGTTTTAAGAACAAGATCTTCCCCTTTATATAAGCTTTTAAATATTTTGCTTGTACCATAAGAAAATCCACAACCGAGGACAGACAAACTGTGTTCTGCGGGACCCTAGTGTTCCGCGAGGCCTTAAAAGGTTTCCCAAGATTTTCTGGAATAATTAACTAGTAAGTCAATGCAGAAAAAGATTAAATATTCTTAGTTAAAAAATAAATTCTACAACATCACTACAACATCACTATAACATCACTGTGAACTTTGAACTGATTTTTTTTTATATAGATTTTGACTCTAATTTGAAACAAAGATGCAATAAAAGATCAACCACAAAAGGATTTCGTGTCAACTTTTTTGTTGAAGAGTACCCGGTACCACATTTTTTTACAACATTTCATCACTCTTGTTACTTTGGTTTCCTACAGCCTATTGATGCGAAGCAGGATTTTCTTATTATGTTTGCAACAAAGTCAAAGAATAAAAACAGGCTTGACGCCCCACTAGATATTAGGATAGGGTAAACCAGTGATGCCCAACCTTACTCGTCCTGCGGGCCATTTTAATTTCCAACACTCGTGTCGCGGGCCACATCAACGAAAAGATGCAAACACGAAATGAAATTAACCCGAAACTATTTGATTAGAAGCCCGTGGATCTAGTACCCGTAGGTAAACAATCTTTTATTCACGTCGCAAATCAAGAATGCCGCCATATTTGTTTCATAATGCCGTTTATATGTTGTTGTTGTTGTTGTTTTTTTTTTTTATAAACAACTCCACTTTCTTTATAAACAAACATGTTGGTTTATCATGTTCTACAAGTTCACTTTTCCTAGTAGATTCTTCATTCAGAAATGTTAAAGGTCATGGGACCAATCCATTCGAGAAGAAATGAGGGGCCTATTGTAGGTAAAGATACATTTTTCAACCTTTTTTTTTTTTGAAGAAAAAAAAGGGGGGATTTTCTATACTTTGTGCCGACGTATCGGTGGGTCGGATGAAACCATTTCTCGGGCCGGATCTGGCCCGCGGGCCGTATATTGGGCATCACTCGGGTAAACGATACCATAACCGAAATCAGGAAATTACATTTTTCTAGAGACACAATTCTATTGCTACCGTGAAGCCTTTATATAAAACAAACCCATCTTTATATCTACAATTTTGTTCAAGTTTTAAGCTTTAAAATGAAAAATTTATTTTTTTCAACATGGTTTAATTATAATTTTTTTTTTTTTAAATTAAACATGAAAAAAAATATTTAAGGCTTGTCCTCGAGTCCGAAGACCAGCTGCGACCAACATATTTAGCCACATCCAGGCTGATCCAGAGCATACATAATCATGGTCCGCCGGTGTTCGATTTAGATTCCCTTTTCGCCATCTACGTCTGAAAAAATGCAGTGTTCCGCTAAATACTCGGAATGTGCGCAGTGTTCCGTTATGTAAAAAGTTTGGGAAACGCTTATGCTTGTCGATGAAACTCCAACTCCTAGATGTAGGTTGTGCAGAAAAAGTTGGCTAACACTAAAAAGGTTAAACAAGGGAGATTATCTAATGCTGGTCATTGGTCATTAGATAAAAAATGGCGCAATTCTAATAGCAATATACCGTAAATCGATATTAAATTAAAAACAAATATTTCTAAACTATTTGTCTCAGGGTAAAATAAATTTAATATTTGTAATCTACATTTTAATAAGAATTCTTAAACTTTTATAGAAACATGATTCTAATTATCGTCTGCTGACGTAAACGGATACCGACTGAATACGATTACCTGGTTAATTCCCCTGTCGTCAAAGTAAACAATGAAATCGACTTGGTAACCACTGGGAATAGTGTCCACAAGTCCAAGAACTCCGTACGAGACTTGCTGCTGTGTCAACGAGACGTGGCTAGAGGCTGACATAAATTGACTCATTGGCGAGATGACCATGGCGTTGCTGGCGTTATCAAATAGGACTAGGGGCCCTCCTCCAGTGCCGGTTTCAAAGTACGAAGTGAAGCTCCAACTGAGATCAAACACATAAAGACATGAGGTCACGTTGCAGAAATATGTAAAGTAGGTTTATTTGTAGACAATAACTTATTAAGTAAGTGTGTGTGTGTGTGTGTGGAGTAACTTTTAGATGAGTGGATCACATGAGAGTGAACTGCTGAGAATGGGTTGAGGGTACCACATATGATTGTTGTATGGGGAAAGCGGCATATTTCCAGGTCAAAGCTATTTTCTAATTCACTCGTTTATCTTTTGATTTAACTTGTGTATTCCTAAAAGTCTACACTAAAATAATTAAATAATACATCTACCAGGGTGAGCTGGACCAGCTACCTGGAACTACAAGGACAGAGAGAGGGGGGAGGGAGGAGGAGAGAAAGAGAGAGAGTGTGGGGAAAGAGAGAGAGAGAGAGATGGCTGGTATATGTTCAGGTTAAAGTTACAAGGGGGCATCAGAGGCCTGGAACATATATTTCCACCACATCAAAAAGCTAAACTTACTTACACTGTCTATGGAGAATTCATAAGGTGCATTGGTCTGACCACATACCAGATACAGAAATCATATAGCTGTCCAACATGAACAGTATCAATGCCACAGTAAAAAGATCCTAATTTCAATGGGACATGTAGTCCGCATGCCAGACATTCGCTTTCCAAACGTCTTCTGTACGGGGAGCTGTGTGCAGGAAAGCGCTCAGGGGGGGGGGGACGTCAATACAAGCGCTATTAAGACACTCTTATGAGCTCCTTTAAGAAGAGTGATATTGAGATTAACGGCTGGGAAGCACTTGCTCTCGATCGCCCCTCATGGAGTGAAGCTATGAGTATCAGAGTCACGAGATATGAAGCAAGTTCCGAGTCGGTCACTGTTCGGTTGGTGCTTACTTCGGATTGTTTCTAGACAACTACGACACACGATGTCGCCACTGCATCGATGAAGAAGAAACAGTAGACCACATTTTTTATGAATGTCGCTTTCTGCATGAAAGGCGATCGGGACAAGGGTTTGATAGAGAGAACTGATTCATGTGCGGCATTAGGGCTGTCCTAGTACAAGGCTCGCTTTCTTTCACGTGCTATAAAGGAGTATTTCTCAGCTTCGTTCGTTACTAATGGGGTTTCTGATTCGGCAGAGATTACATACTTAGTTTTGTCTTTGAAATCTTATGTCGTCGTGCCCCGATGGGTGTAAGGTTAATTAACAGAACAGCACACAACAACAACGTCACAGAGACTGAACAAATAGAATTAAATCTGCTGACCTGCCCATGTTCAGACCAGTGTAGCCACTCATATCTCCGCCGTACGCTAGGTAGCCGAGATCCACACCGGAAGCGGAGCCGGTCTTAAAAGTAGGGAAGCCGCTGGTGACGTAGTTTGGGTCCTGGGCAGACGTACCTGTCCAGTTCTGTAGGTAGGTCTGAAACAAGACAGGTGAACTAGTCTGACATTATTATGTCTATTTCCTCACCACTCATCTATTTCTTAGATTGCATCAGTAGCTAGCAAGCTAACGTATTTATGGGCAGAAAGGAAATAGCAATAAAGTCTTTATTCTAATGAACATGACGGCTTTGTGCTGATTGAGGATTTTGATTTTTTGCTAAAGTGTTGTTTGTAAAAGTATTATTTTTTACTAAAAATTTAAATTAAACCATGGAACTATACGAATAGAACAACAGCTCTGAGTTTTATGAGCAGAGTGCCGTAGCGGATCTTTTTTCACACGTCGTATCTTTTTGAGAAATCAATGATGATGCCAAAGAAGACATTTACTGCATGGGCCATATGGATCGACCCGCACTTGGTGTAATACTTCCTTATATTATATTTGATTAGATTTGTAAAAACTTCATCCATTTCTGACTAACTGATAAAATAGATAATATTTTTCTGAATAAGGGATCGTCACAAAAGTTATTTTTTTAAGGCCACTTCGTTAAAATAGATGTTTCCAGTACTTCATCATTTGGGTATTTTTACACAAAATCTGGAACCTTTTTTATGTACTTTTCATCATTATCATCTGTCCCGCGTAACCAAATCCTTCACTTTTTCCCTGTCAGCAGTTGTTGTTCTTAACAAGATATCAAGAGAGAGCCCGGTCCATTCTTTGCGTTGTCCAGACAGTTTTCTTTGGACAACCCTTTTTTTTTCGTATTTCCTCAACAGTAGATCTAGATCTTGAAACATAATTTTTGACAGCTAGTGTTATACTTTTGTTCTTCTTTCATTCCGCTGCCATCTAGAACTTTTGAATATTGCCAGACAGAGGGCAAAAAATGAAATAAAATAAAATATCAGAACCACACTTGTCAAAGATATGCCATTCGTGGTTGGCGCAGTGGTAGGGGCACACACACATTGGAGGCGCTTCAGTCACTATTGCCCCACTTTTCTCAGGCCTGTAGAGAGTATGGGCACAACGGAAGCAGACCTGAGGATCAGATGGTGTGACCTGCTACAACACCACTTTGGGTTCATCTTCATTGAACCCGTACATGAATTCTGCTACTTTGGATCCACAATTCGACATGACCTGTCCCTAGAAGATAAGTTTGAGTGAGTTGCTTGACTCACAACAAGAGTTTTGGAAAACCGGAAGCTCACTACAATGACCGAAACGGAGGTCTGCTGGACATGTGAACTCTCCGTAGTGTGTAGAGTTGAGATACTCACTCGAACAGGTCTTCCTAGCATCTTTTAAATCCTTAGACAACGCCGCATCAGCTGGCCCGGTCATGAGGATGATAGTATCCCGAAAGTCATTATTCTAGACAACCCGCAAAAAGCTAAAAAAAAACACAATAAATCTGTTCGTCCCCACCTTCGATATGTGAATATTATGAAAAGGGACCTCAAAGCAGTGGACATTGATGTTGACTACTGGGAAAACAAATAATCTTTGCAGCACTATGACGAGAGTGATGGTGACAAGGAATTCTATTGGTCTCAGCTCTGGAAGAATGGCGTGCCAAACGATAGCTGGTTATCTACAACCAAAGCGAATCCCATCTTAACCTGCGTTATGTGGACGGGAACGTCTCTCGAGGAGGAGCTGTAGTCGTTCTACGATTTAAGGCAGTCAACTTGACCTAGATAGGTGATCTAAGATATTTTCCATGATAAATATCAATTACAGTTCATTCATGATTAGTGGCTCTAATTGTAAACGTTTAGAACATACGTGACGAAACATAATATTTTTTTGCAATTTGGTAAAAAATGAATATCACTATGTAATACATACAGCCATAGACAATTCATCTGGATATAGAATATAATTTAGAGAAACTATCACCCTGTTGTCGTTAGGAATATATTTATATTTTTTATGACTTGTATGTATAATTGAACATGTAGATATGTAAAAATTTAAATTATTTAAAACAAAAATGCAACTAGTTTTAATAATTTAAAAACTAAACTCCCTTTTCACTATTAATTTAAACGTTTTACCATGGTTTTACATTGGCTAAGTAGATCTATAGCATACAAATAACACCCAACTTTGAAATCGCATTTTTTTCTTTCTTTTATCACATTTAAACAGTTAATTTCATATGATCTTTCAAGCCTTACATTTATTTAATGGTTTACTTTCGATATTCAAGTCTGGTTTCTGTATAGCCAGAAGCTACCTTAGAATGGATGCATGTTAGGTGTAGTATCAATAAAGAAAACTAGACAGTATTATACAAATACGATGCTAGATATTGCTATGGAAGAGAAATGCTACAGAAGTGTATCGTGGTGCCTAACTAGTGACAACCTAAACGCTAAATTTGATACAGTTTGATTCCCTGAAGGGCTTTCACCTCTCGTCAACAAAAGTCTAATCTTTACCTAATCAAGCAGCAATCGATCAACCAAATGACCAGTCAGCAACTGACTTCAATTCCATAAGACCAATCTGTACTCAAAACATATGTTGTTACTCCCTAGTTTTGTGGATTGTAAATGTCTAATCAACGATTAATATTGAAATGACTGCCTTCTCTAATATATATTCATTACTCATCAGTGGTAACCATTGAAATGACCACACATTTCACCTACGATATTAGCTGCTGTAAAACCACAAACCACGTGTGAAACTGCTATTGTAAATCTACAACTTACCTGAGAGAAAATGGCCAGCGGTAGATCGGGGACATTGTAAGTTTTGATGGTGGCCAAAACAGGCTGAGATCCAGCATAGTAGAAGTACTGAATATTCTGCCACTGTCCCACTTTGTCAGTGCCTGAAGTAGCCGAAACGTTGGCCATCTGGGTGGAGGGGGGGGGGAGAACACATTTAAAATGTTATCGAATCGACATAATACTCATTGTATTTCACGTCATTGTTATACATGTAACATTACAACTTGAATCAAAAATAAATATAGCCTTTTGTATGACTGCGTGTCTTAAATGGTATATAGAGTCTGCGACTGACAAACTAAAGTAAGTGGGGGTTAGGCTAAGACTAGTTGACTATGAACATTCCAAATAGCTCCAACAGTTATGGTATTAAAAAAAAATACAAAATTATAGAGTTTACATATTGCCATTATTACGTAATGACGGCTTACTAATGTCCAGAGCTCACAATATCATTCTACATAAGACCCTGCATCGATTATCACTCAGTAGTGCCAGTTCTGTTCCAACGGCCCACCAGATTATCATAATGAGGATTTTATTTCTCTTTTTTTTTGTTTTTGAAATCTTTAAGTTGGGTTGAGGGTGCCTAAAAGAATGCTGTGTGATGAATTTCCTGAAAGAGAATTTTAAAAAAAATTTAAGACATTTTTTTTAGCACTGACCTTTAAAGAGTCATCAGACATTGAGTACTTCCTCCCCTGACTCATGAAGAAAGTGTCCCCACTAGACAGCCATTTGTTACCGTCTACCCACAGTGAGTAAGTACCGTCTGTACTCAGTGCTATCTTGAATCCTTTCTCCCCTGTGACCACTGATAGACAACATTCGTAAGGCAGACGTGTATTATACTGTCATATAACTATGTATTCATTCATTATATAAGGTAAATGACACATTTTGTAGTCTTTGTATAAAGATATACTAATTTACTAGCTGATACCCGTGCTTTGCTACGGTTGAAATAGTTGGTTTATATTTTTTTCCCGGAACCCATCAATAAAACGGCCTGCATTACAACACTTCCCCACTCCAACGACATTTTCCTAGCCCTCTTTCATACTACAAACGAAGGACCTGCAACACCTTATTATAGAGCGTGCACAAACACTTCTTAGGCTCATTAGTTGTAGCCCTGCTTCACCCACATATACACACAATAGTTTCAAATGAAACGCCCTTCTGGTGGAACAGTTTGAATGAACAAACATCACTATTAGCAACTTAGTCCATACTTTACATATGTATTTTTATTTAGTCAGTTATGGATTTAAATCTAGAGTTGCACATTATTTACAATAACCACACACACTCATACTTTTAATAGGCCCTTATATTCACTATGGGAGGCGCGATGGCTGAGCGTAAAGCGCTTAGCTTCTGAACTCGGGATCCTGGGTTCGACTCCTGGTGAAGACTGGCGTTTTTAATTTCGGGATCTTTGGGCGACACTGAGTCCACCTAGCTCTAATGGGTACCTGACATTAGTTGGGGAAAGTATATTCCGTATGACACCCTCGTTTACCGTAGGCCACAGAAACAGATAACCACAAGGTCTGAAAGGGGAACTTTTACTTACTACATTCATATATACTTTTTTTTTTGCTTTAGAATAGAGGCCTACTTGTAGATCTATATCTAGTCGTTTGGAAAATTTTCTACACATTCTTCACAGTACGCTGGAGGGAGCACGAAGAAAGTGTCGTCCAAAGATAAACTGGCTGGACAACATAAAAGAATGGACCAGGCCTCTCTCTTGATATCTTGCTAAGAACAGCTGCTGACCAGGAAAAGTGGAGGGATTAGGTTACGCAAATTGTCACAGCTACCCTTCGACGATAGTCAAGGGACAGATGATGACACATTATCACAAACTACAGTCTTTAAATTGAACCTGTATATGTATAGTCTATGATTGAAAGAAATAAAATTTCATATTAAAATGTGTTCCAAAGTGTCTTTGTGGTGAATTTTTTTTTTTTTTTTTTTGTGCTTTAGACATAAAAAATGTCTGATCTTAAATAGGCCTACACAGTTTTTAGAAACTGCGAACACGAAATCATTTTTGGTAAATTTAATCTTTGCGGTTTCGATATAGAAATTGGCATTACCAGTCCTAGGCTTCAATTAAGTAAGAATAGGTTATAGTATCGTATTTTATTGTTCACACAAGTGGGATAATTTGTGATTATGAGCGAAGGTCAGGACCAAGAATCTAATATTGTAGATGAAGACAAGAAATGAATGCAATACATATTGAAAACACCATTCTTGAAGACTAAGACTGTTTTATTGATCCTTTTTATTGGAAATTTGCTGTGATTACAAGGACTCATTTCTCAAATAAAAACAACATTCACATAAATAGAAGAGACACGACGCAAAGAGAAGTTCATTGAGTGACTACACCCAGACATCTTGATAATGTTCACATTCCCTAGTCAACAAAAGTAGTGCTGATAAAGTCTGGCCGAGTTTTAAGAAGCTAACGAAATTTTGTACCGTTCTGTTCTAGTCTTGGTGGACAGAAGTCAGACGCGCCCACTTCGCAACGACTTGATAGATGCAGCCGAAATAGCTCAGTTGGGAGAGCGTTAGACTGAAGATCTAAAGGTCCCTGGTTCGATCCCGGGTTTCGGCATGACTTTTTTTTTTAATTAGCAATGAAAAAACGACAACACTTATTGTATTATCAAATTATTATTTTTAGCTTTCAGATTTATATAAAAACTAGCCGGACATTACCCGCGACCTGCAAACTTAGCTAAAGTTCCTTTCGAGTTTTTCTCTTTCTCCACGAAATAAAGTAGTTTTGCGAAAATGGGTTGAAATCTCTATCAGATATAAAATACAATGAAAACGGATTTACCCGATTTGTTAAAAGCGAATAGAGATAAATTTAGCAACTTAAAATGAAAGTAGCGCGAGATGAATGGGATACAAAGTACAATTAAAACGAGTTTACCCGATTTGTTAATTGAAGTGGATTATAAAGTACGTCAGGACGTCTAAATTCGCAGATATAAGGAACGAATTAATAAAAAATGCCTTTGAAACACAAATTTGAAGGTAAATTTTTATTAATTATTGAAATTAGTAGACTATATTTTTTGTATTTTCATGTGTCAAAGTAAAAAACTATCTGTGCGAAGTGAGGGTCTTAAAATTAGATCTAGATCCTTTCGATTTTGTCTCTGTAAGCATGGCCTAGATCCATGAAATAGTAACACTTTTATAGAGTTGGGCCACTTTTTTTTTGAGGGTCTTAAGTTTATTTTAGGGCTACTATACATAAATTGCGGTC
This sequence comes from Biomphalaria glabrata, assembly GCF_947242115.1. Taxonomy (NCBI): domain Eukaryota; kingdom Metazoa; phylum Mollusca; class Gastropoda; family Planorbidae; genus Biomphalaria; species Biomphalaria glabrata. The sequence continues at coordinate 12,824,252 of NC_074720.1, forward strand.
TAAGTTAGTACCTAAGGAACATTTATGCCAAGTTTTATCAAGATTGGTCAAACGGTTTTGATTTCTATGCGGGAAATACAAACATACATAGGCCTACGCCTTACTTTCTACTTTATAGTATAGATATTAAATACGCGTATATTGTGGCTTAAAACGCGGGGGGTGGGGGGCAAATTTAATTTTATACTTTTTACTTCTTACTAGCATCCAACATTGTTTATATTCATAATTCATCTGGATTTTCAAGATTAATAATTCCCTCTCTATTTACATTTTGATTTTATTTTCTTGTAGTAATACAATATAGAAAGAGAGAGACAGCAAAAAAATAAAAAAAATAAAAATAAAACCACAGCACTAAGCAGAGGTGTACGTTTATCTTATAATATTTGACAACAATTCCACTGGTGAGTTGTAAACCCAAAAAGCTATTTTTGTATAACACGCCTTTCGTGATGTAGTATGTTTAGTGCCCTATAGCCCAATCTCTTTTGTAGATAAGTGAAGGGAGGGGGTATTTGGGAGAAGGTTTCCGTGCTGTCCTTAGCTCTCCGCAAACACACTTCAGCTCAAGTTCGGGCCTTGTACTCAAACAAAACTTAATCGGTGTTACATGGTCCGTAATCGTTAGTGATCAACACACACTGGTAATCCTACTTTACATTTCACTAAGACATATATATATATATATATCTTGATAAGGGAGCTGCTGTTTGCCGATGACGCGGCACTCGTATCTCACTCACAAGGAGGTCTACAGAAGCTAGTGAACGCCTTAGAAGCTGCTTGTCAAGAGTTTAGCCTTACTATAAGTCTCTCCAAGACCGAAATCCTGGCACAAGACGTTGCAGAAATACCTATAATACAAATTGGGAACCACACCCTTTCAGTGGTGCATGAATTTACCTACTTGGGTTCAACAATTGTCAGTAACCTAGACCTAGACATCGAGCTGACAAAAAGGATAGGAAAAGCTACCACAGCATTGGCAAAACTCTCCAAGCGCGTCTGGGAAAATGGTAAATTGACCACAGCGACCAAAATCCTAGTCTACAACGCCTGTGTTGTGAGCACTCTCCTTTATGGCAGTGAAAGCTGGTCAACATACATGTACCAAGAGCACAGATTGAATAGTTTCCACTTGCGCTGCCTGAGACGCATAATGGGCATCTCTTGGAGGGACCATGTCTCCAATCAGGAAGTTTTGAGACTGGCCAATATGAACAGCATGTATGCTCTCCTGACACAAAGGAGATTACGCTGGCTCGGACATGTCACCCGCATGCCAGATGGTAGAATCCCGAAAGATATCTTATATGCTGAGCTTGTGGAAGGAGTCAGACCCAAGGGCCGCCCAAGACAAACATATAGAGATGTCTGCAAGCGAGACATGAGAGCCTCAGGCATCAGTGAAAGTATGTGGGAAAACATAGCCAAAGACCGGAGTGCATGGAGACAGACTGTGCGTGCTGGGACAACCCTTGCTGAGAACAAAAGAATTGAAGCGGCTTTAATCAAGAGGGAAAAAAAGAAAGCTGCCCTGTCTGCTAGCCCTAAATCAGAGGCATACAAATGTACGAATTGTGGCAAAGTCTGCCGTTCTAGAATTGGCTTGATTAGCCACACCAGATTCTGCCCCGTCTCAAGATTAAGCCAAAACCAGTGACTCACTTGGGCGCATCCATTGCCTTTCGAGACAAAAGGAGCCATGTATATATATATATATATATATATATATATATATATACCAAATTGGATGACTTCCAGAAGTAGGACTACATCTACAAATTTACTGAATTTCAACAAGAAATTTTTTAAGAATTGAGAATAAATGTATGTTCCAACGAAATAGTCAACAAAACATTCATACTTTCTTAGTCATTCGAAAGAAAAGAAGAAAAATTCGGCATCGATCCCACTACATTCGCATTATTAGCCCTACGCTCTATTAACTGAGCTATACAGCTGCACTACTATAAGAGAAGTTTTTTTCATCGGACAACTTGTGAGTTATAAGTCATAACTTCATGGAGAGCAGAACCTGGGATCTCTAAAACGGCTCTAAAGATGTTTCTAGACATTTAACAGTTGATGTATATCGCTGCTAAAACAAATTACTAGCTCGTTGGTCACTGGAGAAAAACTCTAGTTTGACCGTTATAATTTGTCAAAGTAAAAAATTTAATAAATTTAATTTTGGCTAGAGTTCTAGATCTAGGCCTATATCCAACATCGGTTTTGCAAGGACTATCGCGTTCTTGAAATGAAAATTGCTTGCAGTAATTTGCCAATGCAAGTTTTTTTCTGACTGAAGTGTTTAATAAATGAATGTTTAGGAACATTTTGCGCATCGTCTTCTCAGTCCTAGATCTAAATGCTTATCTTTGGACTATTATTAAGTGTACTGGACCTATACATTCACTTTACCAGGATTACTACTCAGGGAGAAAGGGGAGGAGGGGTGGGGTAACAAATTGTACCATTATTTATTGTTTAATCAAGTTATTTATTAATTTTTTTAGCGTAAAAAAAAGTTGCATAAAGAATGTAGTAATACAATATAGAAAGAGAGAGACAGAGAGAAAGAGAGAGAGAAAGAGAGAGAGAGATAGCAAAAAAAAAAAAACAACAACAACACACAAACAAACAAAAAAAAGTATTGTTAATGTTTCTCTTGTATTTTAAATGTTTACATTACTTTTTGTCTACTTTATTTATTCCTTCAAATTACTCTTAGTCCTACCTGTAGATTTAGGATTCGCTTTTATCTATATGACCTCTACGCACATACACACACACACACACACATGTCTAAAAATGGAGAAGTAGACTAGCTGGCATGTTTTGATAATGGGTCAGTTGAGAGAACTGTTTAATGAAAGAATAGTTCTAGAACTACTCGACACGTTCATGTCTAAAAGACATTGGGTAAGTGCACAGTCTCTATTAATGATAAATGAAACAAAAAAAACTCCACTGTCAATTGGGGCGTTACCCTCTCTATTACATAGGCTACTGTTAGTGCATGTCAAACTGGCACGACCTAATTCTCTACAAAAAGGCTAATTTCCCCTAAGCTTAGCACATTATTTATTCAAACAAAATTATTACGACGGATTCATTAAGTTATTGGTGTTATTTTCGTCAATGATTCACGTGTTGTCATCGACAATGAATACTTGCACAAAGTTTCAACTTGATCATAGAATGGAAAGAAATAACGTGTACAAAATTCCGCCAAGACACACAGAGTGAGTTGATATAAGCTTCGCTATAAATAATGCTATCACGACATGCCCAAACTGAAAACACAAAACAAAAATTTTACGTGTAAAAAAAAAGTTCCCCTTTAAGACCTTCAAATCTATAGTGCAGATGTTGCAAAGGTCATCTGTTTCTGTGGTCCATGGTTAACGAGGTTGTCATGCGGCCAGGCGGCCAGTACAACGACCAACCGCCTTTAATTTTCCACAACTCATATCATGTAACCATGAGACCTTGGTGGACTCAGAGGAGCCCTAAAGAACATGAAATTTACAATCTCAGTCTTTACCAAGATTCGAACCCAGAACCCCCGGTTTGGAAGCCAAGCGCTTTAGAGCTCCGCCACCTCGCCTCTTAACGTGTGAGTTGTATCACTCTTCTGCTTTTAAGGAACCTTTGTTTATTATAAGATGATCTTAATAACTTCATACCCGCCAATTACCATACTGAGAATTCTGCTGATTTATTTTTTTATGAATCATCGAATCACTCAGTATATGCCTACTTACTTTCTTGTCTAGATACCGAGATATACGTCTGCTTTAACCTTTGAACTTAAGTTTGTAGGAAATAAATCAATGAAATATAATATTAATAAGTAGTAAAAGTATAGCCGTCAACTTACCGGTAAGCATAAAGGTACAGATAAGAATACTTAGCTTTAACATTGTGAGCTTTGCACTATTATTATGTCTAGTCCTATAGTAAAACACTTTCCACTACAAATAGCCTACACTGTATTTTATATAGTCTTCAGTGGAAGCAAATAAGAAATCTTTTAAAATATTTTTATGCAAATGAGACAGTTCAAGTACGCCGAAGAATGTATTGGGATGTATTGTCTTATCAATGACAATGATTGCAAAGGTTGATATTGTAACTTGCAAAGATTGTTTTATCTTAAGAAGTTTGTGTGTGTGTTCTGATCATAATTAATTTTATAATTTTAAAGAGTTTAGAGGTCAGATATATGGTCTACTTATTAGACAAGAAAAACATTTCAAAATATTTTAAAAAAGACAATACCTCCTTTGTACAACATACAAAGCCTTTTTTTCTCTTAACTTAATAACTAATAAATGTTAGATTTAAAAACAATAAAACAATTTCTTGTCCCCCCCCCCCTGGAAAAAATCCTAATCGAATGTATAGATCTACAGACTTTGTAATATTCCAATGATATGCCATTAGATCTAGTGTTAGAAGACGAACATTAATTTACTAAACTTTTGAATGAATAATGTCTACATACGAAATACCCGAAGAAATAGTCTTTTAAAGATAAATAATATGTTCTTCTTCTCTAGCCAAATAATTTTTTTTTCCTTTTTTTTCCTTTAAAAACGTATAACGGTCAAACTGCAGTTTTTCCAGTGTGGCCAACGAGCTAGTATTTCGTTTCCCAGCGATATATATCAATTGTCAAATTTGTAGGAAAATCATAAGAGCCGTTTTCGAGATGCGTGTCCAGGTTCCAACCTTTGCCCAGAAGATTTCACGAAGGTACGAGTTAAGGTTAGTTAAATATATGTTGTAAAGAAGGCATCTCTGGTCTTAGTTTCATGCTTTCACCTTCTAACCTAACAAAAAAAAAAAGATACAACGTTCAATGCGATTGTCGATTTCACGAGCCAAGATCTTTATTGGCAAACAAACATGTCTAATGCTATTAAGAGATCAAAGACTTTGACAATACAATATTCTAATGCTTACACGATACAAGTACCAGACACTAAATCTCTCTATTGACACAATGACTCTAGTATCACTGGTACTAAAACTTGAAAACACAAGAAAACATACTAAACTATAACAGAAAAACATTCAAGGTCCTCAGAACGAAAAGTATTCAAATGCCACTCAGACGCAAATTCCTATGAAAATAAAGTATTCAGATGACACTAAGACGCAAGATCCTATTAAAGAAAAAGATGTAAATGCCACTAAGAGGCGGATCTATTGTTCGTATGGTAACTCTATCAAAGTAAAATAATATCAAGTCACAGATGTACGAAGGAAAGTGGCTAAGTAAAACTCTTTACTTTTATCGAAATCTACAAGAGGAGAAAACTCCGACTGCGAATTTCTCGTCTGCTTCATAGACAAGGAACACTAATCTATTTTAATTGATACTTTTCAAGGTTTTAAGATTCGTTAATTAATTTTATGCAATAAAATACGGTAAAAGAGAAAAAGAAGACAAAACGATATGTAGGAATGTGATGGTGAATTAATGTAACCTAAAAAAAAAGTAAGAAAATGAAAATAAGAACATCGAAATAGAGATTTGGAAATACACAAAATATTTGTAAGTGTACCATTTGAATATCTGTTACTGCTCACTAAATCAAAATTACTTCAAGCTACAAGGAAATGTATATATACACTAATCTTGATTGCTGGAGAAAAGTTGGTGAATATTATTGTGGGTGTTAAGCTTGAGGTTGTTGTCCTACATAATGAGGAGAGCAATGAATCAGAATGCTTTTGGTATTTCATGGCGTGAACAAAACCGAATGACGGACTTGGACTTTGCTGATGATGTTGCACTACTCGGGGCTACAAATAAATGCATTCAAGAAATGACGGAAAGCCTAGATAGAGAGGCACGAAAAACTAGCCTCCACATAAACTTGGATAAGACTTAAATTTTGCAAGTGGGATATAAGACAAAGGGTGTCCCCGTCAGACTTGGCGAGTCAAAGCTTGAAGAGTTGGACAAGTTCACATACCTTGGAAGCATCATTAAAAACGATGGGGATGCCTACCATGATGTAGCCTGCCGAATAGGAAAGGCAGGGAGCATTTTCCAAAGGATGTGGCCTATTTGGACAAGACAAGCCATTGGACTTGAGACAAAAATACACCTTCTTAATACATTTGTCATCCCAACAGCAGCGTTTGCATGTGAGACATGGAAGTCATCTGCCTAAATTGAGAAAAGACTAAATGTGGCTCAACAAAAATGGCTGAGACATATTTTGGGAATCAGTTACACAAATAGGATCTCAAACAAGGAAATCATATGCCAAACTGGAAGTCGAACATTTAGTGAGGTTGTGACAGAGCGTTGCATGAGGTTTGCGGTGCATGTTCTACGACAAAATAAACTACGCATACCAAGAGTTGCGATGACATGGAGGCCAATACGACGAAAGCGCAAACAGGGACGTCCTCGTATAACTTGGAGCCACACCTTCATGGAGGACCTCAGAACAGTGGACATCAGGTGGGAGGAGGCTTCATACATTGCCAATGACAGATCTTTGTGGAGACAGCTTGTCACTCAATTCGCCGAACGGCGCGGGAGGACCTAAGTCTAAGTAATTTGAGGTTGAGGGGTATTGGTTGATAGATCTAGTTGACTTTAGTGTAGATGTTATATGCGATCTCAATAGTAACAACCTCCAACAGAACAATAAAACAATACATACTAAAGAAACCCAGTTATTAACTTGAACAACAGTTTATTACCGAATAAGATAAGATAAGATAATTTTATTGATCCAATGAAATGGAAATTCAGTTTGACTACAATTGACAACACCAGCATAACTACTGTACAATAACAGTATAGATGAAAAAATTCGAACAACATTCACACACGAAACACACACACATTCACAACCAGCGCTTTATTATTATTATTATTATGTTAGAAATGAACGAGTAGTCATTCTCTGGCGCTGCCAGGGTCGAGTTTCGCTAAAGAGAAACAAAATTCATTATTATTATTATAGCTTTTATATAGCGCTACTTTCATGCTTATAGCATGCTCAGAAGCTTTTGGTCCAATCTCATTTGTGGACCAGTGGGGGGGGGGGGTATCTAGACGTTGGTTTTCCGTGCTACCTTTAGGCGCTCAGTAAACGCAACTCTGCCCGAGTTATTATTATTATAGCTTTTATATAGCGCTACTTTCATGCTTATAGCACGCTCAGAGCGCTTTGGTCCAATCTCATTTGTGGACCGGTGGGGGGGAGGGGGTATCTAGGAGTTGGATTTCCGTGCTGCCTTTAGGCGCTCAGTAAACGCAACTCTGCCCGAGTCGGGTGTCGAACCTCGAGCCCTCTTCTAGGTAGCCGAGACAAGCCAAGTTCAAGCGCACTTAGCCTCTCGACCACGCTTTATGAATTAGACTTCTATGTACTTCTCGCTGACGACAGCTGATCTTGTAACACTCTGACCGAAAGTGGAATAAAGGAGTTTTTAAATCTTTCTGTTTTAGTCTTAATGGAAAGGAGACGACCACTTCGTTCAGATCTTATGTAGCAGTGGTTTAATGGGTGCAGGTTGTCCTTAAGAATCGAGAGTGATTTGGAAAGGCATCTTTCATGAAAAAGCTCTTCAAGAGATGGTAGAATAAGGGCACAGTCAATGTCGTCTCTAAACTACAAGCCGGTCTCCTCGTTCGTCCGTTATTCGTTTCTAATCTATTTCCGTTCTCACTTTTGAATGTTCTGTCGCGTCACTAAAGAAACGCTCAATTGAAACCAACTTTCGCGTCTTTCTATTGTGTCATTACATACTATTTATAACAAATACCTCGTTGATCAGTTCTTCTCTATTTTATGTACCGGATACACTAAGATGCTTGCTTTTCATAGATTGGCCTAAATGAATACAAATCTCCTGTGCATCAAAATTATCGCCCAGTTTTAAAAGGTGCACTTAGATTTTTAAAATAATCGATCGCCCAATTAAAAAAAAACACTTAGATTTTTAAAATAATCAATCGCCCAATTTTTAAAGTTACACTTAAGATTTTTTAAATAATCAATCGCTCAATTTTAAAAGTTACACTTAGATTTTTAAAATAATCAATCGCCCAATTTTAAAAGTGACATTTAGATTTTTAAAATAATCTGGTTCGGTAGAGGCAGCAGGTAATAGAGCTGACAACATATAATTCTATCAACAGTCGACCCCCGATGCTGATAAGCCTGTACAAGCATGAACTTGCGCTAAGTTTTAGTTGGACTTCAAAATAAAGGGAAATTCCAAATGTAAACTTTTGGCAAACTCAAAACTAGAACACGATAGAGTTGCTTTTCCCTGCTTGACCTACATAAAGACAATGTTGTCAGTAGGTGCATAATTGTTTATATATAGAGAGAGTCAAGATCTAGTTTAATAATTTCTGAGGCCCAGTTTTTACGTGTGATAACATTTAATACTAAGTTTACCTTCAAGACATCGTAAGTAGTGTGTAGTGATTTAAAATCAAGACCAAACTTTTATTTTACAATGAATAGAAAGTCGACAAAAGAAATACGTTACAATGATTTATCATTTTTAGCGGCCCCCGAAAGGGGAAAAGACGCTATTAGTTTTGTGTGAAATGTCTGTCCGTCTGTCTTAAAATGCATACTAATTAGCTTTTTCTCTTTAAAAAACTGCTTGCATAACTAATTTTAAAAATTAGATTTTTCGCTTTCAGGAAAACAAAAAGTAGCCGTTGCATCAGAACTTTGAATGGTCTAAAATATTGTGATGTCGGATTTTCAATATCTTTTCTAGTTTACGAGATCTAAACGGGACGGACGGACAGACGGACAGACGGACAGACATTTCGCACAAAACTAATAGCGTCTTTTCCCCTTTCGGGGGCCGCTAAAAAAATTAAAAATAGTTTATCTAAGGGAAAGAACTCTCTTAATTACCAATAATTACTTGTTTAATTTTTTTTTACTTTATTGATGAATTGTTAGGTGCAATAAATGATTGTTTCGATTTCAACTTCATCCGAGAATGATTACGAGAGAAATTTACGTGTTCAATTATCTAGGGGGACGAAAACCCACATATTTAGCCGTATCAGTGAATACTGAAGGATTAATTTCCATTGTTGGTATCAAACAAAATAATTAATTACCGGTAATTAAATGACTAATTTGTTAATCTTCTTTTTTGGTTCGTGTATTGTCTATGCCAATGAATAATTGTGCAAAGTTTCAACTTGATCCGAGAATGGGTGTGGGAGAAATAAGGCGTACAAACTTTATACCAGACAAACAGACAGAGAGAGTTGATATAAGATTTGTAAAAAAAAACATTATGAATTGGAAAAAGGAACGATGTAATCACTAAACATATCAATAATTCATACTTAAACCCTACGATGATCAACCTCTTTCAGACCACGGGCCATGTCACTTCCAACTCATGTGTCAAGGGCCGGATCTCATTGCATGATGGGCCGGTAGTGACCAGCGGGTCGTAGTGCATCACTACTTTGAAGTTTTTCACCTATCTCTTCCCCTTACTTCTACACACCACATACATGACAAAGACAGTATCCAGATATTTTATTTTTAAAGAAAAATCAAGAGATCAAAAAGGTGATCATACAAAATGGTAATCATTTACACAATAGTGCACTGCTTTTGCAAGATGCTGATAGTACTAACGAAAGCTGGATTCGAACTTTGACTGTTGTCACACAAGATGGTCTGGACAGGGCCGAAATCTACCATGTAGCTGAAAGTCACAACTTCAAAGGCGTTGACCAGGAGAGTCAGAACGATGTCATCCATAGTCCTCTGGATGGAGTAGAAACGTTTCACAGACAGTGGTACCCACTTGCTGGTCTCACCAAGAAGGATAACCCTGGTGCTGTTTTCAAAAAAAAAATTTGAATAAAAGTTATATTAAAATGTGTCTAAAAGACTACGCACTGGCCACTGTATGGTATATATCTCTATATATATAATTCTCTTCATGGCTCAACAGTTTGGACACTAAGAAGTAAAGGAAAGATCATTCTTTTATTTCCGCAAGTCGGACTAGAGTTAACCCAAGAAAAAAAAAGGCGGGGGGGGGGGGAGAACAAGTAGTATTCACCCGTCACTAAATAGCAGGGCCGGACTTAACCATTGTGACCAAGATATCATTGAAAGATCACTCTTTTATTTATTTCTACCCTACGAAACTTTAGCGGCGAAACAAAAAAGAGGTGGGGGGGGAGAACAAGTAATCTACTCGTATTCACTCGTAACTAAATAACAGGGCCAGACTCAACCGTTGTAGGGCCCTAAGCGAAACGGACCGGGAAAAGTGGAAGGATTTGGAACGCGAAATGTCACAGCGACGAAAGTTAAATGAAAGATGATGTCACGACGATGATGATGATGAATTAATGTCTTGAGAATCTTTTCCATTTTACCCAAATGATTGAGCTAACTTTTTTGGAGATGAACTATAGGCTCATTTTGCAGACTGAGCCTTGGAAAAGTAGCGTTATGTTTTTTTTTCCTGCTGTTTTTTTTTTCTGCTGTTGTGTTCTGCCACTCAGGGAGTTAGTTTTATGTTTAGCCTACATGATTCGTTGTTCATGTATCACACTAATCACAGGGGGAGAAGACATGACCAAAAAAAAAATTGCTAAAAAATGCGCGAGTTATTTCAGACGCCTTATAAAGCTTGTCCCAACCCCAAAGCAAACAAATCCATTGAACACCAACTGAAGACTAGATCTAGAATGTTAAAGGATTTCTTCAACTATGACCGATGTAAACGTTATGATTGCATGAATTATGACCTTTAAACTTTTAATAGAACAATTCATTGCTGGTTGATATGTTTTCAATATAAGTGTAACGTTTAATCAATAAAAACTTTTTTTAATAAGTAAAATCATTTACCGGACTCCAAGTTGTAGAATGGGTGACGTATAATACAAGCAGAAGTTCACTGGAGTGCATTCTGGGCCGAGATAGAGCGGGTTGGTGTCAGAGAAAACCACAGGAATCTTGGTGGAGGAAGTACCAGAGTAGATCACACTTGGAGGTAACTGGAGAAAAATTTGTATTGAAAAAGGCATTACTATTTATTTTTTTCAATCTAGTATAAGTACTGGTGATTTAAGCCTCCCGATCAACGCTTCGTAGACTCCACAAGGCGCCTGGATTGAAACGGTCGATAGCAGAAACAATTAGGCCAAAAGGAAAGCAAAACACGACCCCGGTTGGGGATGCCAAAGAACTTTGTTCATTGCACTGGCGGGGATGTAAAAGAGACCCACGCAGGTCCTCAAGAAGCAGTTGTACGGCGGATACCCACACTGCCGCTGTGGTACAGAGAAGGAAAATGAAGAGTCTTGCGATAGGTGCCTCTGCAACAAATTCACATCTGCTTGGATCCTTTTCGACAGAACAATTAAAAAAGCTCGGCGGAAGGAAGCTTTTCTTTGGCCTTGAGTTTCAAGAGTCTTCGACTCAACGTTAGCGGCTATTACAAAAGTGTTCCAATCATACAAATCAAATTAATTAGTCATCTACAAATGACACTTTTAATATTTAAATTATTCTATTAAATTATCCAGGAGTTTCCAAAGTCTCCCGAGACGTCAAATGCCACAGTTACAATAAAGCGATATGTGCTCACTCTTTACAGGAGCGAGTTCATATTATAATCTATATATGGTTCAAATTTATATTTTGGTCCATAAATTTATATGTAGTTGTATACATTTGGATTGATTTATACATTCTAAACGTTCTTTCAGAACTAAAGATTACTATGACCTAACCCTAACGGTCCCTAACCCTAACTATGACCTAACCCTAACCTCTTGCAGTACTGGATGGGGGTGGCAGCTTGCAGGGCTAGAGCTTGGAGTGAATATCTTAAGACTAGACAGCCATCCCTTCTTATGTTGTATACAATTCATATGTAGTTGTTTCTACTTAAAATAAATTTAAAAAATATAACACAAAAGTTATGTGAGTTGGTTCATTCACCATAACTGTCTTACTTGACCGGATGTCCATCCACTGGACGGTGTTAGGGCGTAGCTGTTTTTCAGATCAGCGGCGAGTACGATGCCGAAGGCGTATCCTGAGATGTTGGTGTAGGTTGTGTAGACCTCGCCATCTGGTCCGGGATAGGAAGAGAATGCTCTCTGTTGAGGAGATTCGACCATGTTGAATGTATAGTGATAAGATAGAGCAGTGTCAGAAATTTCCGACCAGCATGTCGCGGGCATCACCGAAACAAAATCAGAACAAAAGTTTCAACGGTTTTATTAGTCAGCGTGAGCTGATGATATCAGGTGTCGAATAGCATCGCGTCACGGGCCGGTTGTGGACCCCGTTCCGTGATTTAGGCGTCACTGATGTTGTTAAGTTAAAAGCAGGTTGTTTAGAAGTGGAACAACAGTTATAGCGCGAAAAGCAAACATTCTAAACAAATACTTTGCATCAGCATTCTCAGCCCCAGGAGACAAAGACATATTACTGAATTTGAACCAAGTAGACAACATAGAAGATATAGTAGTACAAGAAAATGGAATTCAAAAACTATTAGCCAACACCAAACCAAATAAAGCTTCTGGACCTGATGGTATTCCAGCTAGATTACTCAAAGAACTAAGTAATGAGCTAGCCCCAGTGTTCAAAATACTCTTTCAGGCTTCACTTAACCAGGGCAGAGTACCAAAGGACTGGAAAGAAGCTAATGTCACCCCCCTATTTAAAAAAGGAGAAAAATCTGACCCAGGAAACTACAGACCAGTATCACTTACCAGCATCACATGTAAAATCCTAGAACACATAATATGTAGCAACATCATAAACCACTTAGACAAACATAATGTCCTCACACCATACCAACATGGCTTTAGGAAATATAGATCATGTGAAACACAACTTATAGGACTAATTGATGATTTTTCAAAAGGTTTAGATAATAGTGAACAAATAGATGCTATCTTACTAGATTTTTCTAAGGCTTTTGACAAAGTTCACCACCATAGTTTGCTTAAAAAATTAAAATATTTCGGCATTAATGGTCCACTGCATCAGTGGATTAAAGACTTTCTGATAGGGAGAGAACAAACTGTAATAATAAATGGCTCTAAATCAACACCGATAACAGTAAACTCAGGTGTACCTCAAGGAACAGTCTTGGGTCCACTACTATTTTTAATTTACATAAATGATTTACCAAATTGCATTACTTCAGGAACAAAAGTCAGATTATTTGCAGACGATTGCATAATATATAGAACAATAAAAACAACACAAGACACAGATATTTTACAAAGAGAATTAGATGAATTACAGAAATGGAAATCAAATTGGAGCATGTCTTTCCACCCAGAAAAATGTCAGTTGTTAAGAGTAACAAAAAAACTAAAACAAATTAATTCCACTTATCTTATTCATGGCAAACCAGTAACACAGACTAAAAACGCAAAATACCTAGGTGTTATAATAAATGAAAAACTGTCATGGAATCCACATATTGATGAAACTACAAAAAAATCAAACAAAGCATTAGGATTTATTAAAAGAAATTTCTATAAATCAAATAAGAACATAAAACTAAAATGTTATTTAACCTTGGTTAGGCCAATAATAGAATAGGCATCCTCTGTTTGGGACCCCTCAACTCAAGAAAACATTAAGAAACTAGAACAGACACAAAATAGAGCAGTGCGATTCATAACAAACGAATATTCACATTTGACTAGAGTAACACCTTTAGTAAAATCACTAAATTTAGAAAGCTTTCAGGACAGAAGGCTCAAAAGTAAAGTAGCAATAATACATAAAACACTGAACCATAATCTTCAAATACAAAAACAAAATTTAATAAAATACTCTGAAAGACACAAAGATAAAGGCACATTCCTCGTCCCATATGCTAGGACAAATTTGTACAAATACTCCTTCTTCCCTAGTGCTATTAGAGCATGGAATGGGTTGCCTGAGCTAGCCAGGAAAACCAGTGACTTGGCAGAATTTAAGTCATTGGTTAATATGCATGACTAAATGCATGACGCGTAGGACGTAATCATCTTCTTTTTTGAAGTAACGTCTGTATTATATAAGATAAAGGTTCATTGCCCATGGGTCAAAATGAATTGGGGCCATAGGTGAAAATGCAGGAACAGGCTTGATCAAAAAACCAGTTTTATTGACTATGAGAATATATGTTTTAAATATGTTCGTAATCTAACTTTACAACATTTGAATGTTTATCGCTATCGAATTATATTTCTAAACTATTTATAACAAAATAGCGAAATGCAAATTGATGTCAGATGAGACTTTAAAATTATTCATATCATTTTGAATGTGAACATAATACATTGTAAAATAATAAAAACAATAACAAAATGTTAAAGAAAATGTAAAAACCTTATACGTACTCTAGACCTACTAGATACAGTTCTAAATACAAATGTGAGGCTAAGGAATAAAATAATGAATGCAAATAACATATTACATATATAAAAAAAGAACTAAACAGCACACATTCATTTTCGACCATTGCTAGATTTGTTATAACGAGGACAGACGTAGACGGCGAAAGGAAAATCTTAATCGACCACCGGTGGACAATGGTTATGCTTGCCTTGGATATGGCAAAACATGTAGGTCACGGCTGGGGCTGCGCAGCCACGGGAAATACTGCATTCCTCACTAATCTTTGGACTCGAAGACAAGCCTTATTATTATTATAATTATAACGAATCAATGGATCCTCCGATATCACCTAGCAGCAAGGTAGTGCCAAGCAAACCATTTAGACCATCCAGATCTCCAAAATAAGAAAAAACATAATTAATTTTAAAAAGAACCATTAAAGCTTATAAGAAGTTTAATGGTGTCAATTCATTTGGATCAGTCTTGTCATTAAATGTGTAATAGATCCAACCATGGGCGTAGCCAGGATTTTTTTTCGGGGGCCAAACATATATATATATATATATATATATATATATATATATATATATATATATATATATATATATATATATATATATATATATATATATATATATATATATTTGTATGGATGGATGTGTGTGTGTGTACATAATTAATCTCTATTACATTCTGACCCTTCATTCTTTTGGAAGACGTATATTGTGCCCTTGAATAGGTTCTTCCTGGAGTTAGTGAAAAATATTGTAAACTCCTCGCCCTTACCAGCAAGGGGTCTGGGGGAGCGATGAGAGCCCCGCCGCCAAGCACTATTTCTGGTATTGAAAGCCAACTAAATGCATATTCTGAGGTACCTACAGTGCATTATTTTCCTATTCAAAAGTTTTAAATTCAAAAACCTAATGACTCCCGCGCCGTTCAGCGCATTTGCTGGCAAGCTGTTTCCACAAAAATCTGTCACTGGCAATGTCTGAAGCCTCTTCCCACCTGCTCTAAGGACCTCCATGTGGCGCTAAGTTGTACTAGGATGTCGTCGCAACTCTTATTATGCCTAATTCAATTTGTCGGAGACCATGTCCCGCAAACCTAATGCGACGCTCTGTCACAACCTTACTAAGGGGTCGACTCCCACTTCGGCATAGGGTTTCCTTGATTTAGACCCGATCTCTATAACTGACTCCTAAAATCCGTCTTAGCCATCTCTGTAGAGCCACATTTAGTGCTTTTCAATTTCGGCAGAGGACTATTAATTGCCACTTTATTAATGGAGCCCAGCCACTGGTAAACATGCGTACCTTCTCTTGACTACGCTCTTGGAATTAGGTGACTATTTTGCTTTAGATGTTATATAGAAAAGGGAAGTTTTATCGTCAAAATCATCTGTTGGGGGGTTTTAAACTAAAATATATCTGGAGTTGTTGTTTTTTTTTAATTCAAAACCACATTTAGCTACGGTCTTAGAATTTGGTGACTGTAGTTTGCTTTAGAAATAATATTGAAGAGAGAGGCTTTCAACATTAAAACGCTCTGTAGGGGATTTTAAACTCAAAACTATCTTGAGGGGTTTTAAATTTTAAAAAAAGCCATCTGAAGGAGAATGTTTGAAACTCAAAACCCCCCATTGGCTTGGCTACGCTCAAAGAATTTTAGTGTGAAATTTGCTTTTTTTTAATATTGAAGAGGTATTTTTTTTTTACATCAAACCCTTCTGAAGGGAAATTTAAATTCAAAACACCCAATAGGCTTGGCTACGCTCATAGCATTTTGATTGCGAAATTTGTTTTGTTTTTTTATTTTGAAGATTTATTTTTTAGCTTCAAACCCCGCTGGCGGGGGGTTTAAAATAAAAAACCCTTTGGCTATGCTCATAGTATTTTGAGTGTGTAATTTGCTTTTTTTTTATATTGAAGAGGTATTTTTAGCTTCAAACGCAGTTGAAGAGAGGTTTAAATTCAAAACCCCTTTGGCTACGCTCATACAATTTTGAGTGTAATTTGCGTTTTTATATTGAGGAGGGGTTTATCGTAAATTTGGAGAGGGGTTTAAAATCAAAATCTTCCTTAGATGTGCTCTTGGAATTTGGGGAATGTCGTTTGCATTTTTTTTTTGTTTTATAGAAAAGGGGGATTTAAATGCAAAACCCCTGGTAGGGGGTTTTAAACTCAAAACTCTCTGGTAGGGGACTTTTAAACTTAAAACCCCCCGGTAGGGGTTTTCAAACTCAAAACCCCCTGGTAGGGGGTTTCAAACTCAAAACTCTCTGGTAGGGGGTTTAAACTAAAAACCCCCTGGCAGGGTTTTTTTAACTCAAAACCCCTGGTAGGGGGTTTTAAACTTAAAACTCTCTGGTAGGGGGGTTTAAACTCAAAACCCCATGGCAGGGTTTTTAAAACTCAAAACCCCTGGTAGGGGGTTTTATACTCAAAACTCTCTGGTAGGGGGGTTTTAAACTTAAAACTCTCTGGTAGGGGGGTTTAAACTCAAAACCCCATGGCAGGGTTTTTAAAACTCAAAACCCCTGGTAGGGGGTTTTATACTCAAAACTCTCTGGTAGGGGGGTTTTAAACTTAAAACCCCCCGGTAGGGGTTTTCAAATTCAAAACCCCCTGGTAGGGGGTTTCAAACTCAAAACTCTCTGGTAGGGGGGTTTAAACTCAAAACCCCCTGGCAGGGTTTTTTTAAACTCAAAACCCCTGGTACCGGTAGGGGTTTTCAAACTCAAAACCCCCTGGTAGGGGGTTTCAAACTCAAAACTCTCTGGTAGGGGGTTTAAACTCAAAACCCCATGGTAGGGGTTTTCAAACTCAAAACACCCTGGCAGGGGGTTTTAAACTCAAAACCCCTGGTAGGGGTTTTCAAACTTAAAACCCCATGGTAGGGGGTTTCAAACTCAAAACTCTTTGGCTGTGCTAGGGCAAGTGATGGTTTAGTATTAAAATTCACCTAAAATAAACAAAATTAAAGCAAAAGATCAGTCACTAAACTCCGACCCCCCCCTTTTCATTTCGGGGGGGGGGGGGTTTCCCCCGCTGCTACGCCCATGGATCCAACAACAATACATCTATACGATTAGAAATAGTTTTACCATTTTTTTAATTTATCGTTTTTTCATGCTTGTAGCTTTCTCTCTGCGCTGTGACCCAATCTCTTTACTGGACAAGTTGGGGAAAAGGCCAGAGAGGAGTGGGGAAAAGGCCAGAGAGGAGTGGGGAAAAGTCCAGAGAGGAGTGGGGAAAAGGCCAGAGAGGAGTGGGGAAAAGGCCAGAGAGGAGTAGGGAAAAGGCCAGAGAGGAGTGGGGAAAAGGCCAGAGAGGAGTGGGGAAAAGGCCAGAGAGGAGTGGGGAAAAGGCCAGAGAGGAGTGGGGAAAAGGCCAGAGAGGAGTGGGGAAAAGGCCAGAGAGGAGTGGGGAAAAGGCCAGAGAGGAGTGGGGAAAAGGCTAGAGAGGAGTGGGGAAAAGGCCAGAGAGGAGTGGGGAAAAGGCCAGAGAGGAGTGGGGAAAAGGCCAGAGAGGAGTGGGGAAAAGGCCAGAGAGGAGTGGGGAAAAGGCCAGAGAGGAGTGGGGAAAAGGCCAGAGAGGAGTGGGGAAAAGGCCAGAGAGGAGTGGGGAAAAGGCCAGAGAGGAGTGGGGAAAAGGCCAGAGAGGAGTGGGGAAAAGGCTAGAGAGGAGTGGGGAAAAGGCCAGAGAGGAGTGGGGAAAAGGCCAGAGAGGAGTGGGGAAAAGGCCAGAGAGGAGTGGGGAAAAGGCCAGAGAGGAGTGGGGAAAAGGCCAGAGAGGAGTGGGGAAAAGGCCAGAGAGGAGTGGGGAAAAGGCCAGAGAG
Organism: Biomphalaria glabrata; assembly: GCF_947242115.1. Taxonomy (NCBI): domain Eukaryota; kingdom Metazoa; phylum Mollusca; class Gastropoda; family Planorbidae; genus Biomphalaria; species Biomphalaria glabrata. The sequence goes on from NC_074720.1 coordinate 12,842,509, forward strand.
GAGTGGGGAAAAGGCCAGAGGAGTGGGGAAAAGGCCAGAGAGGAGTGGGGAAAAGGCCAGAGAGGAGTGGGGAAAAGGCTAGAGAGGAGTGGGGAAAAGGCCAGAGAGGAGTGGGGAAAAGGCCAGAGAGGAGTGGGGAAAAGGCCAGAGAGGAGTGGGGAAAAGGCCAGAGAGGAGTGGGGAAAAGGCCAGAGAGGAGTGGGGAAAAGGCCAGAGAGGAGTGGGGAAAAGGCCAGAGAGGAGTGGGGAAAAGGCCAGAGAGGAGTGGGGAAAAGGCCAGAGAGGAGTGGGGAAAAGGCCAGAGAGGAGTGGGGAAAAGGCCAGAGAGGAGTGGGGAAAAGGCCAGAGAGGAGTGGGGAAAAGGCCAGAGAGGAGTGGGGAAAAGGCCAGAGAGGAGTGGGGAAAAGGCCAGAGAGGAGTGGGGAAAAGGCCAGAGAGGAGTGGGGAAAAGGCCAGAGAGGAGTGGGGAAAAGGCCAGAGAGGAGTGGGGAAAAGGCCAGAGAGGAGTGGGGAAAAGGCCAGAGAGGAGTGGGGAAAAGGCCAGAGAGGAGTGGGGAAAAGGCCAGAGAGGAGTGGGGAAAAGTCCAGAGAGGAGTGGGGAAAAGGCCAGAGAGGAGTGGGGAAAAGGCTAGAGAGGAGTGGGGAAAAGGCCAGAGAGGAGTGGGGAAAAGGCCAGAGAGGAGTGGGGAAAAGGCCAGAGAGGAGTGGGGAAAAGGCCAGAGAGGAGTGGGGAAAAGGCCAGAGAGGAGTGGGGAAAAGGCCAGAGAGGAGTGGGGAAAAGGCCAGAGAGGAGTGGGGAAAAGGCTAGAGAGGAGTGGGGAAAAGGCCAGAGAGGAGTGGGGAGAAAGAAAGAATGAAATCTGGTTGAATTTCTACCGTATTCGCTTTTTAAAAAAGCATTTATAAAAAAAAAAAAGAAAGAGTGGAACGACCTAAATATGAATTCATGTCTCAAGCCGATATACTGACCACCCTACTAGCGAGGTATCTATGAAAAATAGAAGATTGTATTATAATCTATTGTTTGTTACCGATTTACTTTTAAGCATAAACCTATAAAGGGGACTTATACCACCACTTCAGTGAAGTACAATTTCTTTCCCTTGTTCGAGATACCAAACAAAATAATTCATTACCAATAGTTAATTGGTTATTTGTTTTAAAAATTGATCGTTGTTTTGTCAGGTAGAAAAAATAATTGTGCAAAATTTTAGCTTGATCCGAGATTGGGTGTCGGAGAAATAACGTGTACAAACTTTTTATCAGACAGACAGACGGACAGGGTGAATTGACATAAGCTTTGTAAAACATCAGATCTGCGGCATTCGTAAGCATACACTTGCCGTCCAGTGTTTTGTTCAACAAAGTGCAGAGAGCTAGATAAACACTTTGATGACAGCATCAGGGTGACAAGAGAACTCAAGATGCAGACAAATTGTAAAAAGAACTTTTTACCAGACTATCAATGACATTGCTTTTCATGATCTCATGAACATAAAGATGTCTCTTAATATCCAGTGTCATTTTAATGCGAGAGATAAAGAGTTATACCCCGCCCCCTAGATAAGGATACCATTGTTCTCGTGAAATCACATACTTATGATGTTACCATAGAATATTATTCTGAAATGCAATATTTCAAAGATACATTGTAAGCACACATTGGGACTGTTGAAAATAAAATGTGGTTGTTTATTTTTTCCCGTACAAAACTATGTTTTATAATGTATAATAAAGTTTTCAAAACATTCTCTCAAAATGCAGGCTATATAATACTTTACCCCTTACAGTATATGGCTAGATTCAAAGTTGTGATTGATAAAAGTTACTGAATTAAAAAGTTTGATGACACAAAGCCGGTTGTCTCCGCTTGCTGTCCCCTCAGTTAAACGAGCAACAGTAAAGAGTTTCAAATGTTATGGCACGATTAGGAATGAATTATTTGTTTCGGTAATAGGGGAAGTTTTGACTTAGTGACAATGACGTGACTAGTAAAGACTAGGTTTTAGAGATAGAACGAAATACCAGCCGACGTAAACAGACTACTTCCAGGACAACGTAGAGATAGGTAGAATTTAATGAACGTAGAGAGTTAGCTGACATTCGATGGTTCCCTTCATTGCTATTCAACTTGTTCGACATTCAGTATCAGCGTCGACTAACTTTTATAGATTGTTCAGCCTTTCGCCAGTGTTATTGGATGACGTATTACGTTGAGTGTTACCTCCATTTGGTTTATTTGCATTAGACACTGCGGAAGCGCCAAACACTACATCACTTGTACTTGTTATGGACACTGCTACTTGGAATGTCAGAAAACACAGACTTAGTAAATGTGATATCCACAGATAAACTAGCAGGGTGACGTCAATTAATAAATAATTGATGAATGAGACAGCTGGCGTTTGGTTTACGGTACGGTACTAAGTATCACCATTCTTACAACAATGCATATTTAAATTGAATGCCAAAATAAGTTGTACCTTTTTTATTTGGTCATCAATAGCAGTAGCTGGTTTACTGGGCTGAAGTATTTGGCCACTAGAGTCACAGCATCTGGCAAGCACAATGAAATTATTGTGAGTCTTATTCCTTTTTTGAAGCAATATTTTAACTTTGTATATAGAGTTTAGAAGATGTATTTTTAATTCCGATTTTTTAAATAAATGTGTATAAAATTTTAAGAATGTTCCTTTGTATTCGGGGGACATGGAAGTGTTTATACAGTTCTATAGCTCATTAAGGAGTTGATTCCTGCCACATGGAAATTCTCCCAAAAAACAAATCTTTCACTCTCAAGCTACAAGCAGCTGTTTCAAACTAGACAAAACCGTTCAGAGATATTGACTTCTTCATAGCGAGACAAGAGCGAGGCCACCTCAACGGAGACTCCAAAAAACATACTGAATTACTACATCCTAGCTTGAGTAACATCCATTACTAGGGTCACTAGTGCCGATCCTCCCATTATCTGTATTACAAATTGTGGTTTATGCTTTGTGTAGGCCGAATCATTTTATTTTGACTTTTTTTTTATCCAAATATTTAGAGCATGCTAAGCTTATCCATACTGACCTCATCAGTACCGTAAGGTTAATGAATCCAATGCCATCTCCTGGTCCTACTGGACCTGTGCTCAAAGTTGCCAGGACACTGTGTAACTCGGGCTGAGGCTCAGTCATAGCTTAGGGAAGAAACAACAACAAATATCTATCAAAAGAAGACTAAAAAAATACATACTTGATTAACACAGAGATTAGGAAAACTTCGGGTAAGATTAGGAGAACGTCTGCTGAGATTACGAGAACGTCTGCTGAGATTAGGAGAACGTCTGCTGAGATTAGGAGAACGTCTGCTGAGATTAGGAGAACGTCTGCTGAGATTAGGAGAACTTCTGCTGAGATTAGGAGAACTTCTGCTGATATTAGGAAAACTTCTGGTAAGATTAGGAGAACGTCTGCTGAGATTAGGAGAACGTCTGCTGAGATTAGGAGAACTTCTGCTGAGATTAGGAGAACTTCTGGTATGTTTTAGTCTAGAGGAAATAAGAGAACATTAACAGGGGAAAATGTTTGGATCCTATGTATCTTATTAGCTGATATTTTTTTTTAATAAGAGAGTCAGACAACATTCATGTACCTCATGTACCTCTTCACCCCCTCTCTTACCCAAGTTATTGTTTTCTAGCCAATACAATCTCTTTAGATTCGGAACCTTTTAAAAGAATTGCCTTCAGTGGCTAAGCTAGGATGGGGAGATTAGGGGGGAGAATTGGAAAATCCCCCCGGGCCCCCAAATGAGTGTTTTTTTTACATTAAATATTAAATATTACGAAAATTGCAGGGGCCCCCACATGGGTTAAGTTCCTCCGGGCTCCCTAATGATGGGAAATTCCTAGCTACTCCCCTGGTTGCCTTGATAATAAAGCTAGTAACAATGGAGGTGTGGCATTTTTAAATCGTAGACTAGAGCAGCAATGCCCAAACTACGACCAGTGGGCTATTTCTAACCCGTGTCGCCGTGCTATCCAAACACTTGAAGCTTATGTCTGTAGTGCATAAAAAGGTCAAACGATTTCGGCTCCTTTGGACTCCAGTAGCCCACGGCACACGAAAGTTTCAGAGGTGCCTAGGCCGAAAAAGTTGGAGTAACAGTGATTGATCTATAGCTATCTAGCTATGGGGTAGGGTAGGCGAATAAGTAATGCAAGACTTCTTCAAAGATGGGCCCAGTGTTTGCTTTACCTTTTCTGTATTTTCCTTTATGTTACATTTACTTTGAGGAAACAAAAATAGATTCTAGAACACCGGCTTTCACGAATAAAGGAACAATGTTTCTAACGAAAGAATTTGTAGAACTGACCTCATTTCCGTCATCTTGAAAGTGTTAAGTTCCGCCATGGTTATGAAATATTTGGGGATTTATTTTTAATTTATAATAAAATAAGACTATGCCCTATTGCCTTACCCCCAACCTATTGTGACGCCACTGATTATTGCATCTTTTCTCTTCATGTGCCGCCCATGTCACGGATAGTGCTGACATTACTTACTTTTATACGGACTTCCGGGTTGTTTCTGAGTTGTCCAGAAAGTGTCTTTGTATGGAGCCAAGCCTACGGCGTCAACAAACATGGAGGTGACGCCTATGTCCCATTGACGAAGACCTGGGTTGTAGTCATGGCTTACTCGAGTCTGGAACAAAACATTTCAGAAACCAAAGTTGTTTGTTTTAAGTCCTAAAGCTGTTTTGTAATAAAGTATCAGTGTACGTTGTTTTTTCTTCCGCTACATTTCTAAGTATGACAACAATTATTTTAATTTGATTCTATATACCTGAGACAACAGAGAGGGAGGTTTGTTAGGTAAATATAATGTACATTGATAAACATGTCAGTATATGTTCAATACTCAAATAGTACTTGCTTTCATTACTGTTATAGACAAAACATTGCTTTTACACCAAGACTATCCGAGACTACATATGTCCAAGAATTTCACAACATATTTATTAACTCTGTATGCGTTTGAATTCTACTAAGAAATCTGATGCTTTGATAGTAGACGCTTCGTTTGTTTTGACATAATGATGAAGCAACCAAGAAGGAAATAATTGAGAAGTAATGAAGTAGCTCTAATGGTCTCAGACCCGTAGTGAAACAAAACCAATGTTTGTAAGGATGTATTTTAAGTTGCGGAGCGGGAGTGTGGAGGTGGCCTACATTAATGAAAACGTCAGAGAAAAATCATGAATCCTTAATGGTGTCTCAAAACTTGTACATTTAATCTGACTAACTTCAGTAAGACTGTAACTTACCTGATTGACTATTGGAAACTAACCTTAGTGATTATTGGTAACTATCCTGAGTGACTGACTAACCTGAGTGACTATTGGTAACTAACCTGAGTGACTGTCGGTATCTCCAGAGACTGTAAGATATGTTTGCTGTACGCTGAACAATATTGAATGGAAATTTCTCCAAAAGTCTCCGCTCCTCTGCCCATACCCACCAACCACTTCCGCCCGATATCCAGGTCAGTGAGGATGATTTTGTTCTCGTCCGTTTCTTTTTGCAGCCAGTCCTGTCAAGTTCATGTTTTTAAATGTTTCAATTCTATGCTTGACTTGAACTGATTTAATAATTCTAAAACCAGAGTAATAATTGGTTCACTTACCTGTTCATACATTATAAAAGGACCCCAACGTTGTGTCATATTAAACAGATCAATCCAGAATTGCTGAAATATAAAACAGTAAGACACAAAATAACATGATCAGTGGACGGGAACAATAACGTAGACCTAACATAAATAAGATAAGATAATTTTATTGGTCCAAACAAATGTAAATTCAGTTTGACTACAATTGTAATGTACAGTACTTTGTCTTTTTTGATAAACAGCGGTGAATAATAGGCCTTTATTTGGGAACGCAACGTTTCGGCGCAGCCGTTTTGGATCTAAAATTCTACACTGTTAGAAACAATCAAAATGATAGACTTTAGATTAAACACTGAAAATAGATGTAATAAAACCGGGGACTAATGGTCAATGTTGAAATGCAATCTAAATGTTTTCATTGAAGCTCATTCTAAGTAGATTTTGAATCGACTGTATACCACAAATATCTACCACTGGGGTCACGCGGTTCTCTGTCTACTTACGTCATCATCAGGTACAGCCAGTCCACTGCCCTGGTCAGATACAAACAAATACTTTCCACCATTGTATTGGGCATACGCTGTTTGGTTGTCCCTGGGTTTGAACATAGAAGAGAGGATTATAACGTCATTTAACACAGACCAACACTCCAAACAAAATGTATCCAGCTAAAATAACACTAATACGTTAAGTATATTACGCCCCTAAAAAAAAAACAAAAAACAATAATTAATGTTATTATGTGTTCGGCTCATTTCCAATGTTCACCCTCAGATTTGTAAGACATTTGTTGTAAAGGCGCAGGCGTTCAATAGTTTTAACTTTGAAGTCGTACTTCAAACTATAAGATTGAAAGTTGCGCTACAAAACAATCAATAAAACTGTTTCCAATCGCTCACATTTATTTTTGAGAGTCGAGATGTGTTACAAATTAATTACACAATTTATTCAAAATAATTGATGCCGTTTCATTCCATAAAAGCTTTGATTTTTTTCTAATTGTTCATATTTTACTTGTAAAATAAACAGTTGACTTGTATGAATTATTAATTTTTGTTCCATTGTGATATAGATTGTCTTCAAGATTTTAATTAAACAATCGCTTTAAAATGTTCACTTCAGATACCTATATATTATACTTTATATATACATAAGTCTATTCTGGCCAGAGATCGTTTCGCTCTAGTAAAAATGTTATACTTACTTCTTAATTGAAGAATTTTAACAAGCAATTTTGTTTTTAAAAAAAGCTTATTTAAAGGGGAATAACTCCGTCCTTAAAAATATCTCTATCAGTAATGTACAAGTTATTTCCTGTATTCAATATTAAACAAAATAATTAATTACCAATAATTAATCGACTAAATGGATATTTGTTTTTATAGATTCATGTTTTGTTACATACAATACATAATTATTTAAAGTATCAACTTAATCGGAGAATGAGGGAGAAATAGCGGTAACAATTATTTAAGGGGAATAAACCCAACACATTTAGCCCTATCTTTGAATTTTTTTTATTTTATTGATTAATATCTTGTCTATGCCAATGATTAATTGTGCGAAGTTTCAGTTTGATCTGAGAATAATTTTTTTTTGGGGGGGACGTGTACACACTTTTACCAGGCAGACAGAACGAGTTGATATAAGCTTTGTAAACAAAATATTACATTTTTGTTTCAGAGAAACTACTCACCAAAAACGGTTATGGCAGGAAAACGGTACCTTGGTCTTGTTAGCTAAGTAACTGCAAGAAGAAATGTGTGTTTACATTAAATGAGCAAATATTGTCTGTGAACATATCAATAGCAAAATAACAATTATAAAAACAAAATAAAAATTAGAAAAAAATAAAAAATAGAATATAATCCGTTCCAATGATACTTTTTCAAAGATATATTTCAAATAACTCTCTGTATAACAGAAATATGTCGTTTACAAGAAATGTTTTTAATTATTCTTGTCAACTCATGCTAGCTGATGCATTTTGTACCAACCCGAATCCGTCAGGTATGGCGTCTGCTGTAGGAGTCCATGTCAACGCACCACCTACGTGACCTTTGTCATACCACCAGGAGTCGTACTGAGTATATCTGATAAATACAAAAAAACAACAACAACAACAACAAAAAACGCCGAAACAGGGATTCCTTATAAAATGACATAGACACTACGGCAGATACAAAGACAGACACATAAGCACAAAACATAAAGACAGAAATATAAACACATAGACACATTCACTGAATGATGTTATATACTGTTTTTACTTTATTACTTATTATTTTATTTATTGGTATTGTGATCGACATACTTTTCTTTGGCCTTTTACCTATAGCCATTGTAACCTTTTTATATTTTACAAATTTAGGTTTCTTCACCTAGAGTTACTTTAATTGGATTTTTACTTATTTTATTATTGTATTAGACTTATAACAATAATAATGAAAATAATCTTTATTATCGAGAAGGAAATTATTTTTAAATGTGTGCATTACACCACATGTGCACCTCCCCTCCCTAAATAGACAAATTTTAGACAATATTTTGCACCTTAAAATCAATGAACTTCTTGAAAGTAGCAGCTTAACCAGCAATGCGTTCACTTAAGTACAGTTGCTAGGATAAGCTATTATTGTAATATACTAAATAAACTAAACAGGAGTTGATGGCCGACCATGTCTGTGGCATTTAGTTCTGGAGAGATTTTTTCCCTTTGAAACTTGAGAAGGAGTGATCTCTCCATTTCTGGGGAAAGCTTGGGGGATAAATTTGCGAATGCTAGGTTTCCCACACGTCAACAATCGTCACTCTTCCGTACTGACCAGATCCAAAGGGATGGAGAGCCATCGCAATTGGCTGTCAGGTGGATGGAGAGCTTGCCGGAGAGCTGCGATCTTACCACAGTCCCCCCTGCCTGCGGTCTCCAGAACCGCATTTTTTGTTAGGGTTCCTAAAACGATGCAAGAGCTGGAACGTGAAGAAGACTCTCAGCACTTTGCACGATTAGCGTTCATCGCCAGCTTTAATTTATCGTGAAAATCTCCACTATGGAATCCATTACGCACTTGAAAAGATCAAAACTAACTAGAAGATGAAACAGTAAACAATCGATAATTTAAAAAACAAACAAAACCGATCTATTCTTATTACAAAGATGAAAGCTAATTGTAAAGGTGTGAACTTACTGAAAAGGAATATTCTCACTGTTGACATAATTCATAACATCCAGTATTGTAGTCTCGTAGTTCTTGCCTTTCTCCGGGTTATAATAATAATAGGCACCTACAATCACAGACAAGATAAAAAGGTTTACAAGTTTTAGTAACTAATAATTTCTATAAGGAGTAGAATTTTCATGTGGTCTATTGGGCAGATGATGTAAAAGCCATTTAATTCTGTTGCCCACAGTTAACTTTACTTTTCCCCCCAAAATGTTTCATCCATCTATCCATCTCAGTGGTGCTACAGCCCATGGAGGGCTCTGGCCTGCTTCAACACATCATTCCATTCAGATCTCTCCTGGGCTTTTCATCTCCACGCCCTAACCCCAAACTGTTGCAGGTCTGCCTCCACATTATCAATCCATCGCATTCGAGGTCTGCTTTTGGATCGCCTGCTTTTTGGTTTTTGCCTGTATACAATTTTTGCTCCTGTTATCTGACATTCTTTCAAGGTGACCTGCCCAACGTAGTCTGTTCTTTTTTTTTTTTATTTCAGTCACTATTGGTGGGTCTTCATACAATAGATATGTCTCGTGGTTAGGTACCCATTAAAGCTGGGTTAACTCAAAGCCCTAAAGATGCCGAAATTAAAAAGTCCAGTCTTTACCATGATTCGAACCCGGTTAAAAAACAAACGCTTTAACCCTCAGCCACCGCGCATTCAAAGAAACTCTTATAAGAAAATGTAACAACTCTTAAAGCGTGATTAACACCTTCAAATCCGCCTTGCTTTTGTTTCATTTTAATTATTTGAAACAATCTTTAAAAGTTAATAAATAATTGTTATTAAAAAAAAAATATATATATAAGAACTCACCATTATCAGTCCAATAGCCCATGTAGCTTAATGTTGTATCAAACTGTCTACGGAATGAATTCTTCTGATACAGTGACAGTAAAAATTTGCCCCAGCTTGCCATTGCCTGAGGATTGTTAATAGCATAAGGAAAGTATCACAGCGATTCAAAATCCCTAAACATAGACATGAACCTTTCCTCACATTGAGACTAATTATTTCAATATTACATCTATGAGAAAAAAAAAGTATAGATATACAAATTACCTGGTTGATGCCCCTGTTGCTGTAGTACACAATGAAATCAACGCTGTAATTGGCTGGCACGCTGTCAACAAGGCCCATAATTCCGTAGTTTAACTCCTGACGAACAAGTGAAAGTTGGTTGGAGGCGGCCATAAACTGGGACATAGGGGAAATAACCAAAGCGTTACTAGAATTGTCGAAAATAACGAGTGGTCCCCCTTGTTTTCCTGTAGCAAATGATGCACTAGACTGCCATCTTTAAATTAAAAAAAAAAAATTCTAATATAGAAACCAAAGTTATAAAAAAAATCAAGCAAAATATCAAAATAATAAACAGTTTTAATCCGCAATGTAAGGAAGTTAAACCGTTTTCGTGTTCAGCCTTTTAAGACTAAGACTAAGACTGCTTTATTGATCCTTCTAACGATTTGTTGTGATTACAAGGACTCTTTTCTCATATAAAGACAACACAACAGAAACATTCACATAAATACAACAGACACAACATAAAGAGTTCATTCAGCGACTACACACAGGCATCTTGGTGCATTTCATGTTCCCTGATCAATGAGTGGCGGTGATAGAGTCTGACCGAGTGAGGTACGAACGAGTTTTTGTACCGCTCCGTTCTTGTTTTGATTGACAGCAGTCACCCACTTCGCGACGACCTGACGTAGTTCTGATGGAGCGGGTGGCCGTTGTCTTCCAAGATTTTTTCGATATTTCTTAGGCACTTTGTTCAAAAAGCTCCTTTAAATGTGGTAATGTTGTGAGTGTAATTTTTGATGCTTTTTAAATGATGTTTTCTAGATGTCGCAACAGTTTAGATGAGGCGTTGCCTTGCCAACAAGTTATTCCGTATGTTAGCAGATTTTATAAGGATTCGATCTCGTTTCATCTGATACACATACTCTTTAAGGCTTTCTTAGGCTAGAACAGAGGGATTTAAAATGTCTTTAGTCCGCTTTTAATCAGGATGTCATGAATACACGGGAGCCCAGGTCATCAAGCACTGGTTGTGTGTGTGTGTGTCTTTTTTTCTCTGTGTGTATGTAGTTTATATCTTCATCCATATTGTTCCCGTTATAACAGTAATGACACATTAAAAAGGAACTGTATTCAAGTTCCAATATTAAGGACAAGCGCAGTAGGCCTATTTCATGTGACTATGCAGACCCAGCTGCGACCTTTATACTTTGTCGTAGTGATGCATACAGAGCTGTTGTCCGCAGTGGTCTACCTAAGAGCTCTTCTCGACGTCTGCGCCTGTCATTGGCAAGGGCTTGAAGGGGGGGGGGGGCGCTCAAATGTATGTCCTCGACCCTTGTAGGAGTTTTCTCTTTCCTGCTAACTTTTCCCCTTTTAGAAACTCTTGCCAATGAGAACAATTATAAGTTGCAAAAAAACATACACTTATCACTTTTAACGTTTTTATCTGCCCTTATTTCTACCAAGAGCAGATTAGAACTTTACGAATAGGTGATACATCACCACATACATCACCACATACATCACCACATACATCACCACAATCAACATAGCAAACTGTCTCTTTAAGCTTGGATATTTTGGATATTACAAGAAAGTAAATAATGTTTGAAGAATATCGCAAAGAAAAAAACAAACTAAAACTGAAACTAAGAAATGGATTCCTTTCTCGACCTCTAAAGTTATCCACGAATGTATTAACTTGCCTTCCCATGCTTAATCCACTGTATCCAGAGTGATAGCCTCCATAGGCTAAATATCCAAGATCTGTTGGACTTCCTGGAAATGTTTTGAAGCTGGGAAAACTGCTGATCACGTGGTCACTGTCACTGCCTGCTGCTCGATTGGCTGAGCCTGTGTATGTCTGGATAAAAATTTAGAGAGTTAAGTCAGCACTATAAGCTGGAGCCTGACGGGATTAAAACGTCTTTCTTTGTCTTTTGTGTCTTTACATCCACCAACAAAATTATTTTCAAGTCTTTTATAAAGATGTGCACCTCAAACCTAGTGTTAGAGATACAGTGTTAACATACTGCCAGTTTTATAAAGATGTGCACCTCAAACCTAGTGTTAGAGATACAGTGTTAACATACTGCCAGTTTTATAAAGATGTGCACCTCAAACCTAGTGTTAGAGATACAGTGTTAACATACTGCCAGTTTTATGAAGATGTGCACCTCAAACCTAGTGTTAGAGATACAAAGGTTAACATACTGCCAGTTTTATGACGATTCAAATACAGGACGTTTAACAGTTCTGTTATTTAAATACTTGCCGGTTATGACACGCGGCTTGTGGAACTTAGTTTGGGTATTACTAATCTACTGGATTGAATTTAGATCTATTTCAAATATGGAGAATGTTCCCTTCACATGCTTTTTTAAAAATTTTGTTACAAAAATAAAAGTAATTTAAAGTGGGTTTACCCGTTCAGCCGATGTATTCATATGAAACATAAAATACTATGAAAACGGGTTTACCCGATTTGTTAAAAAGTTTCGTTCTTTAATAGAGATATATTTATGGTTTTTTTTTCTATTTTTTAGGGCATTCCTGTTGCGGGATGGACATTAAACGCACACTACGGTTTCCACCATGACATAAGGAACATATATGCGAAGCTTTATCAAGATTGGTCAAACGGTTTTGATTTGTAATCGGGACATACATACATAAATACCCCTTATTTTGTGCTTTATATTATAGATTGTTATGTTAAACTTTGTTATGTTAAACTTTGTTATGTTAAACTTTGTTATGTTAAACTTTGCTATGTTAAACTTTGCTATGTGACTTAAGATTAATGTTACGTGAGTTTACCTGAGAAAAGATCACCAGAGGCAAGTCTGGCATGTTGTACGTCTTGATAGATGCTGAGACCTGAAGTGATCCAGCTTGGTAGTTGAAGCTCGTGCTCTGCCACTGGCCGATGCCGTCCCTGCCTGACGTGGCTGTACAGCTGAGAAGCTGTGGAGATGGCCGAGAAATGACCGTGAGGTAACCGTGAAGTACTCTTGCATGTTATTTATTTAACACACAAAAATGTCATTTTTTTTAGAAGCATCAAACATTGATTTATCTCTTCCAGTGAAGGATCAATAAATTGTGGAATATCATTTCGGTCGAAGAGAGTAAAAGTTTTGACCCGAAGACGTCAACCGCGCAACCAGTAAACTAAATTACAGAATTTAACAATTTTGGAAAGATAATTGGGACTATTATTAGTTCTAGTTTCTTCCTTGTTTAATGAGAAAAAAGATTTTTAAAATATGTATTAGCTAACTTTGACTAGCAGTGATTCTCAAAGCCACTTTGACATGTAATTTCCAGTATGTGACTTTGACTTCAAGTACACACACAGGCATGTATACACAGTCACACTCACACAATCGCATACAAGGATACACATTTACGCACACTCCTACATATTTCAAATGAAAAAGAACTTCCAGAAAGGCACTAATCGAGCCCAAGAGTCTGTAGGTTTTAAGGCTAATTGATTACAGGAAGACAATATACAGTGGAGTCCCGAGTGTCTGACATGACTGGGACCTGACCCATTTTGGATTAACCAATATTTTGGATTAAGGGAAATAATGACTCAAATAAACATAGTTATGAAATACACCGTGTAATTACATCAACTGATACAGGATAGAGTGATAAGTACAGTTTATTTGTATTTCCTCTCTCTGAAACTAACGAAATATAAATTGCGTGACAAGAAAGCCAAATGTTTCTTATACAGTAGTTAAAGTAGTGTTCTAGATTACTGGATTAAGTTTTAAAAATGCATGAACCAGTATCTTACGTCTGCAGACATACATTGTAACAAACATCACTGAATAAAATTAACATAGGCCCTACCATTCCTGGACTATGTTCCACGAATTTCCGAGCATTTATTATTTTATAATTTATTAAAACAGAATCTTAGCTGACCGATGTATGCGCAGAATTAAAAAGTTTTGTACTGTGTATAAAAATATGGCATGGTACAGTATATGTACGATAATTAGTACATATTACATAATACGCTTATTCACTGATATTAATAGTTGTTTTTTTTTTTATTCCTAAGAATATTCTTATTTCGGTTTGTGACTTTTGGTTTACCGAGGTTAGGCTTATCGGGACTATACTGTAATACTATTGATTTCCATGCAACTTAACTGCATATTCTACTTAGAATATATCTAGGAAATGTATGTTGCCATTAGTAACAAAAGAAAACAAGACAATATTATGAGATTGAAACATTTTGTTATAATTTTGTTTTGTGACATTTTGAGAGTATACTTTTTACTGAAGATGTTCACACGATAAGTTAATCACAAAGTCAAGTGATCCCTACCGAGAGACTTTTGTCAGCCGTGGAGTACTGCCGACCTCCATTGTTGAAGAAAGTGTTGCCGCTGGTCAGCCAGGTGACTCCATTGACGGACAGGCTGTAAGAGCCGTTGGTGATAATGTTTACACTAAGTCCACGCTGACCTGTAACTGGGCCTGTAGATGACGAGAACAAATGCTTTGTTTGCCTTTGTTTATTAGAAACACTAGCTGATTAAATTGTCTTTATAAAAAGTTTTTTTTTATAGAACACCAGTCTAAAACCACAGTATTTCATACTTTTACAAAGCTTACATCAACTCACTCTGTCTGTCTGGTAAAAAGTTTGTACACGTTATTTCTCCCACACCCATTCTTGGATTAAGCTGGAACTATGAACAATTCTTCATTCACATAGACAAGAAACGAATCAGTACAAAAAAGAGTAACCAATTAGACAATTGATTACTGGTAGTAAATTAACAAGGAAAACTAATATTTCAGTATTTGCAAATATGGCTAAATTGGCTGGATCTAGTTCGCTTAAAATATCAGCGGTTCTCAACCTTTTAAGTTCGGCGACCCCTTGTTACAATATCCCACTCTGCCGCGACCCCCCCCCCTCACACACACATACAACAATAGAAGAATAGACAATAACAATCCATATTTTCGATGGTCTTAGGCGACCCCTGGCAAAAGGTCAATCGACCCCGAAGGGGGTCGCGACCCACAGGTTGAGAACCCCTGGCTTAAATAATTGTTAACGCTATTTCTACCTCGCGCATTCTCCGATCAAGTTGATACTTTAAACAATTATTTATTGTACCCATAGACATATATATATAGACTGGACGATAAAGAACAAATTATTATCGGAAATATTTGGGAAAAGATAAGTTTGTAGATCCACATCACAAACCTATATGTATTTGCCAATGTCTATGATTGTAAAACAAAGACAAAATATTGGGAATATGGCAGTTTTGTACTTTTCAAAACTAAAGATCAAAGGTATATATTGGCTGAAATGTTAGTCCTAGAATTTATAGCTCAATCGCCGCCATTTTTTTTTCACACAGATATAGTACATAAAACATATTTGACTTCCCCCAAATAAAAATAACTTCCTACTTCCAGTCTATATTTATTTATGTCTATGATTGTACCTTACAAAACATGAATCAATAAACAAAACAAAAAAAAATAAAATTAATCAAATAATTATTTGTGATTAATTATTTTGTTTGATATCGAATAAGGGAAATAACATGTACATTACTGGTATAGTTTTAAATTTATTTTTTAAAAAGGGTGTTGTCTTTTTAAATGAAGCATTGTAACTGAAACAAAACGAATGTTTCTCTTATCAGCTTGTCAATTATTAATGAGAAGATACTAGAAGCATCCAAAACCTGCCGGGACACAAGTCACGATTTTCCTAGAAATCTGAAAGTTTGTGTATGTAGTTAGGAAAAAAATTAGGGGAAAGTGGGGTAATATGAGATTCTTAACTTTAAAGTGTTCTAAAACCTATTGATATATTTTTACCAACTGCTAATATAAAATGGATTCAGTATATATGAAATAAACTTTCCACTAAAGATCAGATGGATTCAAGCATTAGTTTTTGAGCTATAAAAATAAAATCGTTTTATTATTCCTATTACCCAACATTAGTGGGTAATATGTGGTACCCAAACCCGAAAACTATAAAAATTCAAAACAAAATATAATTCTACATATCAAGGAGACAAAACAAACAGTTTAAAACATCACAAAACATTATATTATTTTTAAAATGTTTTCTGTTAAGTAAACAATAAAACAAGTGACTGTAAAGTGAAACCGTACGCTCACCAGAGCTGATAAGAAGAAATAATTGTCTTCATTTTAATTAATATTATTGGCTAAGTCAGCTTTTATACGAGGTAATTATTCTGAGGTTTTCTTCTGCTGCAACATTCACCACCAATTAAGATCTAGATGTAATATGTGAGCAAATAAAAAACATCGGGCCCTAATTTACACCCAACTTGGTATCACATAGTACTAAAAGTAATGTAAAGAGAACCACCAATTTTCTAAAAACATTTTATTAGACTAATATTGCAATCCACAATGTGAATTTAAATTGCGAATGTTGTTTCTTAGCTTAAGCCTCGTTTCCAAATTTTATATAATACCGACCTATGAAAAAATACTACTAATGCTCATATTGCCCACCATCTCATCTCATATATATTAGATTTTCTTGATGCATACAAGAAAACAGTATTCCCAAAAGTCTTCCTGTTCTTTCATGTTTGGAGAATTTCTCTGTACAGAGTAGATATTAAATATCTCGTCTGCAGACAATCTTTTTTAATCTACAGCATCGACATCTTTAATGACGTGACAAACACACGCCTAGACGTGACATCAACACGCCAAGACGTGACATCAACACGCCAAGACGTGACAGCCACACGTGAAGAAGCTGCTGGGATTAAACTTGGTTTTACCATTTAAGATGATAAGCCAATTTATAGCTATATCTGACATACATTTTAACTCGGTACAAAATGTTAACTACTTACCAAAATAGCACAAACTAAAACAGAACAAAATTGAAATTAAAAGCATTTTTCTGTTTTGGTTAGTTTCAAAGTATAAATGTTTGCAATTCTCGTATAGCAGTCATGGCAAAATCTCAAGATACTTAACACATCTTCGTCGTTTGACTAGAGATAACCTTTAATTAGTTCAGACCTTAAGTGACCAGAGAGTTAAAAAATGGAGCTCAGTTATCTGTGAACTCAGGTTTGTGATAATGTCCTCGTTGTTTGGTGTGATGTATTTAAGTAATTTAACATTGGTGTCCAAAGACGTTCATAGCCCAAAACGTCTAGAATGACTTATTTCACACCACGCAGACACCCACACCCACATACACTGTTCATGAACCACCAGAATAATGTGGGACGCACTTTATTCGTCTTCTTGGAAACAAACTGATAGAGCTGTATACTAAACAATGACTAACAAGTTATTATGTAAACATTTGCCTTACCTACTGGGTGGTGTGCATTTGTAAGGATAACTATTTCACTACACAAGAACTATACACCGTGATTTATGCAACTGAACACTTACAAAGTAACAAACAATAATTTTTTATTTAACTCAATACAGGAATGATACAAATAGTGATATGCACATACAAAAACAAAACAGTTATAAAAATGTGTATCCATAACAATTACTTTTAGTAACTACAACAAAGAGTTCCTGTTTTACTAGGTTCAGACCAGCGTCAGGCTATTTGGGATAGACTAATCCCTTTTATAAATCCACTGAATGACAATCTTCACAAAGTTATGCTCAGAACCCACGTCACACGTCACTACAGGCGTGAACTATAACAACATGGCAAGTCCAGGTACATTCTTTTTTTTGTTTGTTTTGTTCCATGTTATAAAGCTTATATCACTGTGTCTGTCTGTCTGTCTACTTTTCAGTCTGATCAAAGGTGTCTACACGTTAGTTCTCCTACACCCCTTTAGGCTCAAGCTGAAACTTTAAATAACTATTTATTGCAACTAGCTAAATATAAATCAATTTAAAAAATAACCAATTAGTCAATTAATTATTGGTAATTAATTTTTTTTTGATATTGAATAGAGGAAATAACTTTAACATTATTAAGAGATACAGTTGCAAGTGTGAAGTACTTTCCCTTAGATAAGCTTTGTTTTTTTTTATAAAACGATATTTTTCCAAGTTAGAACTTAATCTGGCAGGTCTTGGTACAATCTTTATTTAGTCCATTTTTAGCCTTACGTGTAGAAATGTAAAAGTCTATTTTAATGACTTTCTAAAACTTTATAGAAATGGTTAGATTATTTTAATAATAAAGCTTGTCTTCGAGTCCGAAGATTAACGAAGAATGCAGTATTTCCCGTGGTTACGCAGCCCTGGCTGTGACTTGTGACTTACATATTTTGCCACATCATTTAGCGTATTGTTACGAATCTCACTATCCAGGCTCTCTGCAAACTGCACCATACACCACCAACTTAAAGAACTTGACAACTCAGGGCTCCAAAGTAACGTAACACTTTAATAGTTGAATAAATAACAGCCAATACTGTACAATTGGCAACACGTACACTGTACAAATATCTCTCCGATAACACCGTTCCGCAGTATTAACTCTTGCACTGGCCTCTCCGTCTCGTTCCGGGCTTGCACTGGGTTCAACAGTTCAGGACTGACTTCACACACTAGGCTCGTTGTGTCGGACTCGATCGCAGACCAAGATCAAGACGCCAGCCGTCTCAACTGTACTTGACAGTACTCCGCACTGAACCGTCGTAATGCTCCGTACAGACCCACACCGCTGAACTGTGCTGTAGTCGACCGGACTGTAGTGAACCGGGCTCTGAACCCCTGCCGTGAACCGTCTCTCGTGAACCTTGCTGTATTGAGCCCCTTTTCTCGACCGTCTTGACTGCGACACCTCCGCTCTTATATAGGGTCCCTACTGGCCTTCTCGAACCGGACAGAACGCCCCTCGACGTTTCTAGGTGGTCAGATGACTATAACTCTCGTGACGCTCCTGAGCTCTGTTCACGTCGGCGATCCTTCCCGAACTGTCCTGTTGACCCTCGACTCGGCTGACAGTCGTAACTCGTCACGCTTGACCGCTCGTCTAGCGCTGGCCTGGGGCGATTTGCGTCGGCTGACTACACACACACCACTACCCCCATCTGTGCCACCACCAGGTTTATAACAGTATAAAATAGTGATTTATAACCAGTTACGAAATTAACATAGAACCTTCTGATCTTTAACAATATAAACAGTGACTTCTTTTAGACTATAGTACATTACTACATTTGCTATCCCAAAAATATTATTCTTTCCTCTAAAACAAATAAATCTACATAGGTAGGTAAGTGAAATTAGTTGTTTTTTTTATGGGTTAAAAATAAAGATAATTGGTCTACTTAGACTTAAATAATGAAGTCAAGGTTATCAGCAAGTGTCCTTGACCTTGTCAGCAGTTACATAGTAGGTAAAAAGAGATAAGATAAATTTAAAATAAAAAAAAACAATGGCTGGGCCTGGGACTAAACTGTGCAACACTGATTTACCTCTATACTGACACGAATATTTTACAAATCCATGTTGTTGCTAAGGTCTACATAAGGTTACTATTTTTCTTCATTGAAACAAGCAGACGGCTTTATTTCATTGAAACATATCCAAACACAGAATTGAGCAAGAATAGTGTTGAATAGACAACAGTGCTGTTGAAGGCTCTTTAGTTGCTTGAGAAAACATTTTATGGAGAAATGAAGCTGGTCAAACAGTACCTCCTTCCTTGTCGGTGGGAATGAACTCAATGGAGCCATTTGTAACAAGAAGCCTTGCGGCTGTGGTCTCTAATTAAAGCTATTTTGTTTTTAATAGTTTGCTGAGATGATTATTTATTTTTATTACTTGGCTGTTATCAACAGAATTTCTTAGAACATTGGATGGTTTTATGAGCGGTATGCGCGCTGGATTGTCGATCGGCCGTCTCGATGATACCGAGTTCATACCCTGCCCGCTTCCATCCCCCGTCTTCCTGCGGAAGGTTGGGACTAGGAAATAAATCATCTTCAACTCTGAAAGAAAATTCGAAACATTTCTTACATTCAGTTCCATGAAACACTTGAAGCCGTATCTATCTGAATAGATAAGACATGAAGCATGACAGTAAGTGTTATCACTGTCATACTTGTTCCAATTTCTAACAGCAGCCGAAATAGCTCAGTTGGGAGAGCGTTAGACTGAAGATCTAAAGGTCCCTGGTTCGATCCCGGGTTTCGGCAATTTTTTTTATTCCTATATGACTTATTTGTATTTATATATTCTTTTTTTTTTAAATAAAGTAGCATCAGTACTTAGTAACATAAAAACCGTGATCAATAAAATGCGTGATCTATATATGTATGTATAAAATACATAATCCATATTCTGGGCCGTATTTTCGTGCTTAACCATAGAAAGGGGACATTCTGTGCTTTAACATGTGAAACAAAGGTATGGATGTCAAAAATAAGAAAACAAAGTTCAATAAATTTTATAGTACTTTTATTTTTATTATTTTACATAAATGACATGCATTCAGATTAATGTATATTATTAAATACAGTGTGCGGCTGAACTTTCCTAACTCACATAGGTTTCACCAGCCACATGAGGGGGCCCTTAGCCCCCTGGATGACAAGGGTGGTTATCATCAAACCACGACGGGATAACTTCAATAATATATTAATAATTGAATATATTTATATTATGGCTTGCATTGTCCATTTATATCATTGGTGTGCTTGTTACTTTAAACAATTCAAAAATAGTTTTAAATAAATAAATTAAAGTTTTAAAAAAGGTGAACATGATAGAATCGCAATCATTTACACAATAGTGCACTGCTTTTGCAAAATGCTGATAGTACTAACGAAAGCTGGAAGCGAACCCTGGCTGTTGTCACACAAGATGGTCTGAACAGGGCCGAAATCTACCATGTAGCTGAAAATCACTATTTCATGGGCGCTGACTTGGAGGGTCAGAACGATGTCACCCATAGTCCTTCGGATGTAGCTGAAACGTTTCACAGACAGTGGTACCCACTTACCGGTCTCACCAAGAAGGATAACTCTGCTTCTGTTTTCAAAAGTTAGAATAAAGAGCTGCTTTAAAGTGATATTTAAATTAGCTGCATAGTGGTCAGTGTATGATTTTTTAACTATTTCTTTCTATGTGAATCAAATATTAGCCTTTGTAGTTTTGGTAAAGAGCACTTGAGCAGAGTTTCCCTATGCAGAAAGAAGGAATCATTGCGACATTGAACGTGTTCAAAATGCTGGAAATGTTTTAAAAACGAATGAAAAATCCCTTCTCCTCTGAAGGTATGCACTACTCAAGCACAAGATAACAATAAATAAATACTTGATCCTAGAATCTTTAGAATTCCTTCAACTAGGGTGAGAGTACAGGGGCGTAGCTAGGAGTTTTCCATCGTATGGGGGCCCAGGGGCTTGACCTCTTTGGGGTCCCCTGCATTTTTAGTAATATTTAATTTTTAATGTACAAAACACTCATTTGGGGCCCCCCTCAAGTGGGGGCTCGGGGGATTTTCAAAATCTCCCCTCGTCTCCCCCACCCTAGCTACGCCACTGTGAGAGTAGGTGTAAATTTACGATTACATAAGTTAAAAGTTTTAGAATTTTAGGTTAAAACACTTTAATGATAGTTTATATGCTGTTAAATTGGATTCAACGTTTGAGTAATGTATGGGCAAAACTTTAAGCGTGTAAACAAAGAAATATTTTACCGGTCCCCAAGTGGAAGAATGGGTGACGTATAATACAAGCAGAAGTTCACCGAAGTGCATTCTGGGCCGAGATAGAGCGGGTCGGTGTCCGAGAAAACCACAGGAGTCTTGGTGGTGGAGGCAGCCGAGTAAATCACGCTGGGAGGTAACTAATACAAACAATAAATAATAAAGTAAAATACAAAAATATGTATATAAGAAACCTCAGAAATATTGCATCAATTATTTTAAATCAATCATGGCATTAATGTTTTATAGAGCTAGGCTAACCATACTAACAATAACACATTTGTGCGGTAGGGAAATTTTTTTTTTTGTTTAGCACTACTTTTATGCTTATGTTCAGTGCGCTATGTTCCAATCACTTTTATGAACCATCACAGGAAAAAGGGGGCGGGGGTGAGGGACTGGTTAGTGAGAAGGTTTTTATTCTCTTATTCCAAAGAAATTTTGTTAACAAAAAGTTATTTCACTAATGAGTTCGTACTCGAGCCTCCATGATGGAAGGCCGGCGTGTTTTGTCACTGATCTGTTCGACGAGCGAACTAATTCTTGACATTCGTCTTGACAAAAGAGTCCATACAAACAAACAAACAGACAGACAGACACTCGGGTCGAGTTGATATAAGCTAGGAGAAAGCTTTTGCAAGCAATCGTATATTTTCACTTCAAGTTATGAGTACTAGTTGGTGTATTAGCCTGGGACAAATCAAAAAGCAATATAAAAAAAGAATACAAAAATAATGAACTTATGCAAGAGTAGGCCTATAAATGTATATGTAGTTCTAAAAAGTATATGTAATTATATAGATGTATAAATTTATATTTGGATTAGGTGCTTGGAACATTGAGCGTAGTCTATTTCTATTTCAAATTCAATTCATTTTTTTTTTCATGTTTCTTCGGTTAAACCAAAAGTTATGTGAATGGGTAATTAACCATAAATGTCTTACCTGACCGGATGTCCATCCACTGGACGGTGTAAGGGCGTAGACGTTTTGTAGCTCTGCGGCGAGAACGATGCCGAAGGCGTATCCTGAGATGTTGGTATAGGTTGTGTAGACCTCGCCATCTGGCCCGGGATAGGAAGAGAATGCTCTCTGTTGAGGAGATTATCTATCTTGACTTTGTTTTGGCTGAATGTCTATATGTTGGTCTTGTATGTAGATAATATGTGTATATGTATATCTAGCAATAAATGGCAAAGTTTAATCCAAGGTCTTTATGTTGAAGATACAGTATTCATCACATGTATATTATTAGTACATTGTGGATAAAAGTCATTTAGATGACATATTATATTATTGTGACGATCCTTGTCAGCTGCTTATATTTGAGATTTACATAAATGGCGGATAATTTAGCCTATAAATAGTTTATTTCTTTGTTGAAACCTTCGTACGGTGTGTTAATAATTAGTTATCCTAAAAGGTTTAAGACAATTTTGTGCTTTTTTTTTAACACTGCTTCATTACGTTTACAATTAACTTGTAGCGAAATCTGATTTCTGTTGCTTAGTTGGCAACAATATGTCGTCCTTGACCTTGCTTTGTTTTGTCTATTTCAAAAGATATATTCTCATCTCCCTCTTTTTATTTTCTTATGTTTTTCTTTCGCTTTACTTTTATTGCCTCTTAGAGATTTCCTTCTGTCCCTTTGCTTCGTTACGGTAATAGAAACTTAGTCATAGTCAACTAATGCAAAGAAAGGGGACACTACTATGTTTAAAATTTGCATAAAAATCTCCATTACAGTAACAAGAAATGCTTGGCTTTGGGTCCTTACTCACCCGTTGGTGTTGGTCAGTTATTAAGATGTAGCATCATATTGCTAGCACAACTAAATCGATGTAGGCGTATTACATTTTTTAACAGTAAAATTGTAATAATTTAAATAACTTTTTTTAAAACAAAACTAAATATAAATTTTTAATGTAATATGGACAAGGTCAACATAAGATAAAATGAAGCAAAGAAATGGTAATCATATTAAATAGTATTTTAAACTATGTAAGGCACAATAATAAAATCACATCGCTACTGTTTCAAAGCTTTGGGTAGTCTGCCGTTCTCAACGTTTGCATTACAACAAATCAGCGTCATATTTCATCATTCTCACTGCATAGCCACCAACCAATCGCTAATTTCTCACTGTGACATTAAACACACACACACAGGCTCACACACACACTCACTCACTCACTCACTCAATAACACCCCAATCTTTTGCGTCAATACCATTTATCAAAATAAGTACTGTACAGGTCTCGATTTACCTATGGGCAACACAAGCTACAGATCAGGGCTCCTACGAACCAGTGATATTTACACCAGAAAATAAGAAGTGAGTAGCCAATAGTGGATTTATAAGGGGCTCCACATCTCAAATAGCTTAGGGTCCTTCTCCTTTACATGTTTTAGCGACGTAAACTCATGATAAGTAAAACACACAAGGGTTGACCCCCTACTAAATACATTGAGGATAAATTCTTAAAACTTATCTTTTGGCAATATGCAAAAAAAAAAAGAAGTTGCTGCTTTTGTTGCCTTTTGCCACTATGCATTTTAATTAACTTCTTTAGATAGCTCCGCTAAATAACACAGACTAAGGCCAAGAGCACGCATTCAACTATCCACATATTTTTTAAAACTGAGAACCTAAAGAAATGATACCTTTTTGATTTGGTCATCGATAGCAGTGGCTGGTTTACTGGGCTGAAGTATCTGACCACCAGCGTCACAACATCTGACAGTACAATAAAATTGTTAATAATTTGAAAATATATCAATGTAACTGGGACATTTAATAAATACCTGTACACATATTCATATACGTACATCTCTTATCTATTGAATTTAAATAAATTTGTATTAAGTATCAAGTCATATAAATGTTCCTCATTGATGTTTTATAAAAATGTTAGTGATATTGCCAATGTTCATTAGTCAAATCCTAATAGAGATTAATGCAACAGTTTGCAAATAGACAACTACCATTCTTAGATATTAGCTTTCTTGAACGCCTTTCACATTTCCCTAGCGAGACGAGTCCAGAAACTCCTGGGAACTCTCATGCTCTACGATATACGCTGCATCAGTGGAAGAATTTTCAGGTGATATAGTCTCTCTTTGGCAACGGACTTTGTCAATATAGACTTTGGGCGTTTGACCATATCATCCTATAAATTAATATTAATTTTGGTTTTGCTTTGCATATCTTCCATGCTAATATAGCCTGCTCAGTGCACTCTGGTGTTGTATAGCATACTCAGTACACTCCGTTATATAGCCTGCTCAGTGCACTCTGTCATGTAGCCTGCTCAGTGCACTCTGTCATATAGCCTGCTCAGTGCACTCTGTCATATAGTCTGCTAAGGGCACTGTCATATAGCCTGCTCAGTGCACTCTTTCATATAGCCTGCTCAGTGCACTCTGTCATATAGTCTGCTAAGGGCACTGTCATATAGCCTGCTCAGTGCACTCTGTCATATAGCCTGCTCAGTGCACTCTGTCATATAGCCTGCTCAGTGCACTCTTGTGTCGTATAGCATACTCAGTACACTCTGGTGTAGTATAGCCTGCTCAGTGCACTCTGTCATATAGCCTGCTCAGTGCACTCTGTCATATAGCCTGCTCAGTGCACTCTTTCATATAGCCTGCTCAGTGCACTCTGTCATATAGCCTGCTCAGTGCACTCTGTCATATAGCCTGCTCAGTGCACTCTTTCATATAGCCTGCTCAGTGCACTCTGTCATATAGCCTGCTCAGTGCACTCTGTCATATAGCCTGCTCAGTGCACTCTGTCATATAGCCTGCTCAGTGCACTCTGTCATATAGCCTGCTCAGTGCACTCTGTCATATAGCCTGCTCAGTGCACTCTGTCATATAGTCTGCTAAGGGCACTGTCATATAGCCTGCTCAGTGCACTCTTTCATATAGCCTGCTCAGTGCACTCTGTCATATAGTCTGCTAAGGGCACTGTCATATAGCCTGCTCAGTGCACTCTGTCATATAGCCTGCTCAGTGCACTCTTTCATATAGCCTGCTCAGTGCACTCTGGTGTCATATAGCCTGCTCAGTGCACTCTTTCATATAGCCTGCTCAGTGCACTCTTTCATATAGCCTGCTCAGTGCACTCTTTCATATAGCCTGCTCAGTGCACTCTTTCATATAGCCTGCTCAGTGCACTCTTTCATATAGCCTGCTCAGTGCACTCTTTCATATAGCCTGCTCAGTGCACTCTGGTGTCATATAGCCTGCTCAGTGCACTCTTGTGTCGTATAGCATACTCAGTACACTCTGGTGTAGTATAGCCTGCTCAGTGCACTCTTTCATATAGCCTGCTCAGTGCACTCTTTCATATAGCCTGCTCAGTGCACTCTTTCATATAGCCTGCTCAGTGCACTCTGTCATATAGCCTGCTCAGTGCACTCTGTCATATAGCCTGCTCAGTGCACTCTTTCATATAGCCTGCTCAGTGCACTCTTTCATATAGCCTGCTCAGTGCACTCTGGTGTCATATAGCCTGCTCAGTGCACTCTTGTGTCGTATAGCATACTCAGTACACTCTGGTGTAGTATAGCCTGCTCAGTGCACTCTGTCATATAGCCTGCTCAGTGCACTCTGTCATATAGCCTGCTCAGTGCACTCTTTCATATAGCCTGCTCAGTGCACTCTGTCATATAGCCTGCTCAGTGCACTCTGTCATATAGCCTGCTCAGTGCACTCTGTCATATAGCCTGCTCAGTGCACTCTTTCATATAGCCTGCTCAGTGCACTCTGTCATATAGCCTGCTCAGTGCACTCTTTCATATAGCCTGCTCAGTGCACTCTGTCATATAGCCTGCTCAGTGCACTCTGTCATATAGCCTGCTCAGTGCACTCTGTCATATAGCCTGCTCAGTGCACTCTGTCATATAGCCTGCTCAGTGCACTCTTGTGTCGTATAGCATACTCAGTACACTCTGGTGTAGTATAGCCTGCTCAGTGCACTCTGTCATATAGCCTGCTCAGTGCACTCTGTCATATAGCCTGCTCAGTGCACTCTGTCATATAGCCTGCTCAGTGCACTCTGTCATATAGCCTGCTCAGTGCACTCTGTCATATAGCCTGCTCAGTGCACTCTGTCATATAGCCTGCTCAGTGCACTCTGTCATATAGCCTGCTCAGTGCACTCTGGTGTAGTATAGCCTGCTCAGTGCACTCTGTCATATAGCCTGCTCAGTGCACTCTGTCATATAGCCTGCTCAGTGCACTCTGTCATATAGCCTGCTCAGTGCACTCTTGTGTCGTATAGCATACTCAGTACACTCTGGTGTAGTATAGCCTGCTCAGTGCACTCTGTCATATAGCCTGCTCAGTGCACTCTGTCATATAGCCTGCTCAGTGCACTCTGTCATATAGCCTGCTCAGTGCACTCTTTCATATAGCCTGCTCAGTGCACTCTGTCATATAGCCTGCTCAGTGCACTCTGTCATATAGCCTGCTCAGTGCACTCTGTCATATAGCCTGCTCAGTGCACTCTGGTGTAGTATAGCCTGCTCAGTGCACTCTGTCATATAGCCTGCTCAGTGCACTCTGTCATATAGCCTGCTCAGTGCACTCTGTCATATAGCCTGCTCAGTGCACTCTGTCATATAGCCTGCTCAGTGCACTCTGTCATATAGTCTGCTAAGGGCACTGTCATATAGCCTGCTCAGTGCACTCTGTCATATAGCCTGCTCAGTGCACTCTTGTGTCGTATAGCATACTCAGTACACTCTGGTGTAGTATAGCCTGCTCAGTGCACTCTGTCATATAGCCTGCTCAGTGCACTCTGTCATATAGCCTGCTCAGTGCACTCTGTCATATAGCCTGCTCAGTGCACTCTTTCATATAGCCTGCTCAGTGCACTCTGTCATATAGCCTGCTCAGTGCACTCTGTCATATAGCCTGCTCAGTGCACTCTTTCATATAGCCTGCTCAGTGCACTCTGTCATATAGCCTGCTCAGTGCACTCTGTCATATAGCCTGCTCAGTGCACTCTGTCATATAGCCTGCTCAGTGCACTCTGTCATATAGCCTGCTCAGTGCACTCTGTCATATAGCCTGCTCAGTGCACTCTGTCATATAGCCTGCTCAGTGCACTCTGTCATATAGCCTGCTCAGTGCACTCTGTCATATAGCCTGCTCAGTGCACTCTGTCATATAGCCTGCTCAGTGCACTCTTGTGTCGTATAGCATACTCAGTACACTCTGGTGTAGTATAGCCTGCTCAGTGCACTCTGTCATATAGCCTGATCAGTGCACTCTGTCATATAGCCTGCTCAGTGCACTCTGTCATATAGCCTGCTCAGTGCACTCTTTCATATAGCCTGCTCAGTGCACTCTGTCATATAGCCTGCTCAGTGCACTCTGTCATATAGCCTGCTCAGTGCACTCTGTCATATAGCCTGCTCAGTACACTCTGGTGTAGTATAGCCTGCTCAGTGCACTCTTTCATATAGCCTGCTCAGTGCACTCTTTCATATAGCCTGCTCAGTGCACTCTTTCATATAGCCTGCTCAGTGCACTCTGTCATATAGCCTGCTCAGTGCACTCTGTCATATAGCCTGCTCAGTGCACTCTTTCATATAGCCTGCTCAGTGCACTCTTTCATATAGCCTGCTCAGTGCACTCTGGTGTCATATAGCCTGCTCAGTGCACTCTTGTGTCGTATAGCATACTCAGTACACTCTGGTGTAGTATAGCCTGCTCAGTGCACTCTGTCATATAGCCTGCTCAGTGCACTCTGTCATATAGCCTGCTCAGTGCACTCTGTCATATAGCCTGCTCAGTGCACTCTTTCATATAGCCTGCTCAGTGCACTCTGTCATATAGCCTGCTCAGTGCACTCTGTCATATAGCCTGCTCAGTGCACTCTTTCATATAGCCTGCTCAGTGCACTCTGTCATATAGCCTGCTCAGTGCACTCTTTCATATAGCCTGCTCAGTGCACTCTGTCATATAGCCTGCTCAGTGCACTCTGTCATATAGCCTGCTCAGTGCACTCTGTCATATAGCCTGCTCAGTGCACTCTGTCATATAGCCTGCTCAGTGCACTCTTGTGTCGTATAGCATACTCAGTACACTCTGGTGTAGTATAGCCTGCTCAGTGCACTCTGTCATATAGCCTGCTCAGTGCACTCTGTCATATAGCCTGCTCAGTGCACTCTGTCATATAGCCTGCTCAGTGCACTCTGTCATATAGCCTGCTCAGTGCACTCTGTCATATAGCCTGCTCAGTGCACTCTGTCATATAGCCTGCTCAGTGCACTCTGTCATATAGCCTGCTCAGTGCACTCTGGTGTAGTATAGCCTGCTCAGTGCACTCTGTCATATAGCCTGCTCAGTGCACTCTGTCATATAGCCTGCTCAGTGCACTCTGTCATATAGCCTGCTCAGTGCACTCTTGTGTCGTATAGCATACTCAGTACACTCTGGTGTAGTATAGCCTGCTGAGTGCACTCTGTCATATAGCCTGCTCAGTGCACTCTGTCATATAGCCTGCTCAGTGCACTCTGTCATATAGCCTGCTCAGTGCACTCTTTCATATAGCCTGCTCAGTGCACTCTGTCATATAGCCTGCTCAGTGCACTCTGTCATATAGCCTGCTCAGTGCACTCTGTCATATAGCCTGCTCAGTGCACTCTGGTGTAGTATAGCCTGCTCAGTGCACTCTGTCATATAGCCTGCTCAGTGCACTCTGTCATATAGCCTGCTCAGTGCACTCTGTCATATAGCCTGCTCAGTGCACTCTGTCATATAGCCTGCTCAGTGCACTCTGTCATATAGTCTGCTAAGGGCACTGTCATATAGCCTGCTCAGTGCACTCTGTCATATAGCCTGCTCAGTGCACTCTTGTGTCGTATAGCATACTCAGTACACTCTGGTGTAGTATAGCCTGCTCAGTGCACTCTGTCATATAGCCTGCTCAGTGCACTCTGTCATATAGCCTGCTCAGTGCACTCTGTCATATAGCCTGCTCAGTGCACTCTTTCATATAGCCTGCTCAGTGCACTCTGTCATATAGCCTGCTCAGTGCACTCTGTCATATAGCCTGCTCAGTGCACTCTTTCATATAGCCTGCTCAGTGCACTCTGTCATATAGCCTGCTCAGTGCACTCTGTCATATAGCCTGCTCAGTGCACTCTGTCATATAGCCTGCTCAGTGCACTCTGTCATATAGCCTGCTCAGTGCACTCTGTCATATAGCCTGCTCAGTGCACTCTTTCATATAGCCTGCTCAGTGCACTCTGTCATATAGCCTGCTCAGTGCACTCTGTCATATAGCCTGCTCAGTGCACTCTGTCATATAGCCTGCTCAGTGCACTCTGTCATATAGCCTGCTCAGTGCACTCTTGTGTCGTATAGCATACTCAGTACACTCTGGTGTAGTATAGCCTGCTCAGTGCACTCTGTCATATAGCCTGATCAGTGCACTCTGTCATATAGCCTGCTCAGTGCACTCTGTCATATAGCCTGCTCAGTGCACTCTTTCATATAGCCTGCTCAGTGCACTCTGTCATATAGCCTGCTCAGTGCACTCTGTCATATAGCCTGCTCAGTGCACTCTGTCATATAGCCTGCTCAGTGCACTCTGTCATATAGCCTGCTCAGTGCACTCTGTCATATAGCCTGCTCAGTGCACTCTGTCATATAGCCTGCTCAGTGCACTCTGTCATATAGCCTGCTCAGTGCACTCTTGTGTCGTATAGCATACTCAGTACACTCTGGTGTAGTATAGCCTGCTCAGTGCACTCTGTCATATAGCCTGCTCAGTGCACTCTGTCATATAGCCTGCTCAGTGCACTCTGTCATATAGCCTGATTAGTGCACTCTTTCATATAGCCTGCTCAGTGCACTCTGTCATATAGCCTGCTCAGTGCACTCTGTCATATAGCCTGCTCAGTGCACTCTGTCATATAGCCTGCTCAGTGCACTCTGGTGTAGTATAGCCTGCTCAGTGCACTCTGTTATATAGCCTGCTCAGTGCACTCTGTCATATAGCCTGCTCAGTGCACTCTGTCATATAGCCTGCTCAGTGCACTCTGTCATATAGCCTGCTCAGTGCACTCTTTCATATAGCCTGCTCAGAGCACTCTGTCATATAGCCTGCTCAGTGCACTCTGTCATATAGCCTGCTCAGTGCACTCTGTCATATAGCCTACTTAACAAAGTCTGCTTGAGTCAGATCTCAAATGGTTCAAGTCCTCATCAAGACTCAAACTTAAGTACGATTAATTAGTATGTTACTCAGCCATTTTCCCATATAAATGTAGTAGCCACTTTGACCACCGATACGCGACGTTTTTGGCTTTTTTTGTGACGGTGGTTATGACGTTTTGGCGATGGCCGATTTGGCTTAAGGAGGTCTTGTCGATGTTTCAGAAAACATCTTATTGAGGATGTTTACGATAAACTAAACATTGTCAAGGACACGAAAATAAACTTTAGTGCTGCTAAAAAGAAAAAAAAAGCTACAACGAATGAGCTTAGCAAATTTGATTCTGCAAAGCTAACAAAATAGTCATTGAACTTTAAAAAAACATAGCTTATCAATGATTCCTTTTATTTGTATACCAAATACACAAAAAGATTGCACATTTAAGGATTAATTCAACTGAATGAATAAGGGCCTACATATGCCCGAAGACGTTGTCTGTTGAAGATAAATATTTCCTAGCCCTCTAGCCAAATTTTAATTATTTTTTTTATTCCTTGAAAAATTATAACTGTCCATCTAGAGTTTTTCCAGTGCAATCAAATAGCTAGTAATTCTTTTCCAATCCAAAAGTTATACATCATCTATTAAATTTCTAGGAAAATCTTTAGAGCCGTTTTCGAGAACCGTGTCCGCCCTCCCACCCATGAATTTCTAAGCTGAATAGAGGAATTGTAAAAACTACAATAAAAAATCTTAGGAGAAACAAGTTCTGTACATACAAAATAGATGCATAGATCAGAAATACTCAAAACAAAAACATGAATCAATCTTTAGAAAGACCTATTTAATTAAATCTAATATATAACTGAGTTAATACTCAGAAACAAAGAAAGGCATATATTATTATTCCATATGCTAGGACAAATTTGTACAAGTGCTTCTTCTTCCCAAGTGCTACTCGAGCATGAAATGGGTTGCCTGAATCAGCCATAAAAACGAACGACTTAAATCACCAATGAACATGCGTGACTAGATTGGTGTATAAATACGCGTAGGACGTAATTATCTTCTCTTTTGAAGCAACGTATGTAATTTATCAAATAAAAAAAATCTACATTATTTAGCGCTGAAAAAAGGCGGCGTAAAAACGACAACGCGCCTAAACGGCGTTGCCAACACTCCTGCTTTTTCCTACACCATCACTATGACCGTTTGCTACATGTCTTGCTGTAGTCTTACCTTACCTGCATTACAATTAGTAGTTTCTATATTCTGATACGTAATTTAGTCTTTAGTTTGGCTTTATTTTAACCAGGGCATTTCTAGTTTGTATTACTGACCTCATCAATACCGTCAGATTGATGAATCCAATGCCGTCCCCTGGTCCTACAGGCCCTGTGCTTAAAGTTGCCAGGACACTGTGTAACTCTGGCTGAGGCTCAGTCATATCTAAGGGAAGAAACAACCACAACAGTGTCAAACAAAATAAAACTTAAATACAACTCAAACTATTACAACGCGATATTACAATAAGAGAGGCTTCGGGGATCAACCCTGAGGAAAAATCAGAATCAGATAACCTTTAGGGACTTTGCTGCACACTACTAAATCCGGGCAGACGCCAACGATCCAAAACTGTATCGGGTTTTGGCCGTTAGTATGGAAGTACAGCGAATATCTTCAGATGGCTCAGAATATGACGTTAGGTTCCCTCAAGTAAGTTGAGTGTGACTGAACCCAAATTGAGCAATACTGTATCGAATTACATCCATATCTTATATACATCACAAAGGACAACACAACAAAACGATAAAGACTTCTGAGGGTGCAGTCGTTCTAACTGAGTGTTCCACAACATCTGCATCACCGGAGGAGGCAAACGTTTTGATTTCTACTGTTCAACGAAGACTAGGAAGTCCAACTCCCATGAAAATTGGTTACATTAAGTCATTACCATTGTTACACTCAACATTGAGGATAACCAACAGTGCTGTAATGACTTCCGAGGTCGCTGTCGTTCTGAGTGAATGCCCATCATCTCTGCTTCACTGGGGACAAAGGTCACTTAGTCACACATGTCGACAATTCGTTGCCTATTTTTTTCATTTTTTATTTATAGTTTATTGATCCTTTACACTGTTCATTATAATATACCCGCCGCAGCTCATCGGTTATACATTTATCCTCGCAACTAGAGGAGCTCTAAGCCAATATGAGATTTATTTTTAATGTTTATCACGAGGAACCAAGATCTTGAATTTCCAGACATACATTAATCTTTATATCAACGATGTGTATTCCAATGCCACCTCTAAAATCCTTGATAACTGGTGTCCAACATTCTTGATAAAAGAACTGCAAGTTTGTATGTCGCTTTTCGCCCGTAAGTTTGTGTTGAATTCACCACTTTATTTGTACATCGTAGTGTTATCTAGTAACTAACTAGTCAACATAGAGGATTCGTTGACATTCATTCAAAGCATTAACAATACAAGGACTATGTTTTAGTATGTGGCAAACGTTGCTGGACTACGCTTTAAAACATTCAGAAATTGATTTTACTGTGAACTTGTAATATTATTTCGTGTATTTTAACTAGTAGATATATCGTGTAATATTGGACATATAAGTAGCTGATATGAATAAAAGTGATTTATTTTGATTAAATACTCTCACATTGTTTACAAATTATTATTATAATTATTATTATTATTATTATTATTATTATATTGTATAAATGATTTAATTTTCATTCTATTGCATTTGCCAGAGTCGAGCTTTTTTAAAGGGAAATAAAATGTTATTTTAAAAAGTAACACTTTAAAATATAATGTGAATCTGTACTGACAATGTAAGAGCTGCCTCCCTTCATTAGAGTTTATACGACAGTATTAAACTGTTCATCGATTTGTTTTATTTGGTTCGGACACTTTAAATATAATGTTAAGAACATATATACTATGATTTAAAAACAAAAATGGAATAATTTAACCTTTCTATTCTTACAGTTAACACATTATTCTCCTACAAGAGCGCGCTTGGGCCCCTATTGAATGTGGGACCGTGCCCATTGACCCCCATCTCGCCATGGTGTCTACGCCACAGCATCTGTGATGTGTTAAGTTCCACCATGTTTATGAAATATTTTTGAAAACTTACTTTAAGAAAGAAAGAGTCACTCTCAGTTTACCCATTCCTCTCCTACCACCTTCTTGTTACGCCACTGAGTATTCATCTTTTGTCCTCATGTGCCGCCCATGTCACTGATAGTGCTGACATTACTTACTTTTATACGGACTTCCGGGTTGTTTCTGAGTTGTCCAGAAAGTGTCTTTGTAAGGAGCCAAACCCACGGCGTCAACAAACATGGATATGACGCCTATGTCCCACTGACGAAGACCTGGGTTGTAGTCATGGCTCACTCGAGTCTGGAGTAGAAAATTACAATTCAGATACTCTAAGCAATGGATATACATTTAATAACGTCTCAAACTATAGAGTTTATGAGTTAACACTTAAGTTTAAGCAATCGCGTTTTTTTTTCGCTGCTAGATAATAAAGAATAAAAAGATCTAGACTAAAAACTATTTTTACAATATCTCTATTCAAGTCACAACTTCATGGAGGGTTGAACCTTGGACATGAATCGAAAAAATGCTAATAACGATTTTCCTAGAAATGTAACAGTTGATGTAGAAGTCTGAGAGAAGAATTACTAGCTCGTTGGCCACATGGGGAAAATCTAGTTTGACCGCTATAATTTTCAAAGTAAAAAAAAAATACATTTAAATTTGGCTAGAAAACGTGCTCTAGATATAGATCCAACATCGGTTTAGAATGGACTATCGCGTTCCGCAATTTTATGTGGACCGTTGCTGCGCCGATTCAGGAGGATAATAAATTAATATTTAAGAAAAATATGCTTCTCGTCTTCTAGGTCTAGATCTAAATGAATATCATTGGGATATAATAATAAAGTCTAGTACATCGGTTCTCAACCTTTTTGTTGCCGCGACCCCTAAAACGATTCCTCACTAGACAGCGACCCCCAACCGTATTTTTTCGTTTTCGTTCCTAGGCCTAGGTCAATGAACATTTGCTCATGGTATAAAATCGTTATCGTCATGTCTGTATCTGATTTGTTTGACGTAGTTTCAGTGGTAGAAATGGAAGACGGGGAAAGATGTTATGTAATTTAATGAGTGTAAAATAAATGTCTTTCATAATTAAATTGCTATCAAAAAGTTTATTTTATGACTTGCATTTATTAACTTTTCTATTGCGTATTCACCATCTTCATGTGTACAGACTTGTGTGACAATTTGAAAAAAGTATGGCGAAACATGGAGGAGGATATTAAATAAGGTCAACTACATTGCCACAAATGTGTAAATACGCTAACGTTGGTTGGAATCTTGTGAGAGTCTTTGTAAGAGCTCAATGAATGTCATCTTCAGCATCAAGTCATTTTCTTCATTTAGACTTGATACCTTACAGGCTGGAAAACCCTGCTTCTCAAAAATATATGCCTACTGTTAGAAATGGATAAAGAGGACGCAACACAATCTCAAAATGGGATATGACTGCAAAAATGTGATCCAGAATTGTGTTACTGACATTGAAAAACAATCATTTAAGCTGCGTCGCTTTTGATGAAAAATTTCACGCGCACGCTAGTGGTAATGTTCTATGACAGAAATGACAATTGTAGTCTGTCTGTCAGATGAAATGCCCTGTTTTCCTCACAGAAAGCAGATAAAGTTGGCAAAATATAAGTTTTATTTTCATCCAGTTTTGTTTGCCAAAGTTGAAGTTTCATTTGGACGAACGGATCTTTTCAGACAAATCAAGGCATCATGTATTTGATCCTTCTATTGAAAAATTTAATTAGTCAATGTGACAAAAGATGTCTACTAGGCAGTACTAGGTCGGCTATTTTAGAACCTTGCCTCTTAACAACCACGTCACATCAGTGGTACATAAAAGAGCACGTTGAAGCCATCAAGCTCAGTATGATGTAGTATCTATCAATGACAAAAGACATGTCTACCCTCAAACAGTGATGTTACACTCACAAACTTTAATAGCCATCTTTATCATCTAGAAAATATCCTTCTTAAATATGTCCCCCTCATTTTTGATTAAATTTTTGTTTGACGATGGTTTCATTTGCATAGTTGGAAACAATCCGGGTAATGTCCCTTTGTTTTGTTATATCTAATAAAAATGTATACCACCTATGGTATCAACTATGCTTGTTACAAAAAAAAATTCAGATGATCAATAAATAAAATGTTTTTAAAACCCAAATTTCCGATGGTCTTAGGCGACCCCTGACAAATGGTCATTCGACTCCCAAAGGGGTCGCGACCCACAGGTTGAGAACCCCTGGTCTAGTAGATCTATTACCTTATCCCATTAGGATTCTTTCTTGTTGATATTTATAAGTATTATGAAATGATTGTTATGGGCTTAGACTTGATGTTGTTGAATAATCTTCTAATTTCTGATTGACATACAGGCCGTGGGGGGTGGTGGGAAAGGGGTTGATGACTGGCCGATCTTTCTTATTCAAGTTCTCTGGAAGAAGTCCTTCAATTAGGACAATATTTAATTCTGTGTCTGATGGTAAGTTTAGCTTTAAATGGCATTAGATGTTGCTTATTAAATTTTGTTGAAAAACAATGTCTTTAAAATCAAAACATCACGAACTAGGTAAAATATTTTGAGTTTGTAGAACAGAACACCCATCACTTAACAATGTCAATATTTGAGTTTGTAGAACAGAACACCCATCACTTAACAATGTCAATATTTGAGTTTGTAGAACAGAACACCCATCACTTAACAATGTCAATATTTGAGTTTGTAGAACAGAACACCCATCACTTAACAATGTCAATATTTGAGTTTGTAGAACAGAACACCCATCACTTAACAATGTCAATATTTGAGTTTGTAGAACAGAACACCCATCACTTAACAATGTCAATATTTGAGTTTGTAGAACAGAACACCCATCACTTAACAATGTCAATATTTGAGTTTGTAGAACAGAACACACATCACTTAACAATGTCAATATTTGAGTTTGTAGAACAGAACACCCATCACTTAACAATGTCAATATTTGAGTTTGTAGAACAGAACACACATCACTTAACAATGTCAATATTTGAGTTTGTAGAACAGAACACACATCACTTAACAATGTCAATATTTGAGTTTGTAGAACAGAACACACATCACTTAACAATGTCAATATTTTTTTAAAGTTTACTTTATAAATAAAACTGTATACATAAATGCTATTAAAATATACACAATATTTGCATGTATTACAGGCTTTATTTTCTATTAACAAGTAGTTTTGAATATGGTGTATTATTATGTAACACTGATTACAACGGCAGTTTATTTGAAACCAACTCAAACACGTCCCCAGAAGCGGTCCACTCAGGCAAGTAAAAATGCAAGTTTCAATCATTTCGGCATGAATATCAGAAACTAAGAAATACGAACTATATAGGAGCACAACCCGCTATCAAGGACCACAACTCGCTATCAAGGACCACAACCCGCTATCAAGGACCACAACCAGCTATCAAGGACCACAACCCTATCTTCTCCAATACAAAAATGAGGTGACGAGTGCGTTGCATATCAAAAGTGTTGCAGAGCCTTGTGTAGTGTTTGTCTGACCGACGAGACGATACCACAGGTCGCACAGGTATACGGAGATGTATTAATGTTACTTTCGTTACATTGTTAACATTCATATGAACTGATTGTTATGAAGATATAATCGAATGTGATCCTGGCCAAACTGATGTTATTGAATGATTATCTTATTGATTTCATTGTTTTGTAAAGGGCCAATTTCTCATTTCTGGCCTGAGGGAAGAAAATGTTCCCGTTGTTTTAATATATAAGTGTATATCTTCTAGCGCAACGAAATTTCCTAATATGTAACACTTCTTATTAATTGTTGTTTTAAATTATATTCGACCTATCAACATAGTACATGCCTTCTTTCTTATTTAAAACAATAGTAAACATTTTATTTAAAATAGAAGTAGTTTTTATGACAGAAAATACTTAATAAGTAATAAACATTTTTACAAAGCTTATATCAACTCTGTCTCTGGTGAAATACTTGTACATGTTATCTCTCCAACACCCAATCTCGGATCAAGTTGACATTTTGCGCAATTTTTTATTTATTTTTTACTGGTCCAGACAAGTGATAGGATCATTTCGTATTGAGAAAGCTAAAAGCATGAGATTTCGCTAAACAATAACAATTGGTAAAAGTATTTGTAATCGCAGATTTATCTTTGTTTGTCTAGATCTATTACAAACTTAATTACGTGACTGATCCAATCTAATTGGTACAATTACACTTAATGTAAGCTTTTTAAAAAAAAAATCATATGTTTCATGTTTTCAGTTTTTTCATAACATTTTTTAAAAATCAAAATCTTTTGCTTGAAAGTGTTAGAAATATATTCAATAATTTCCCCTCTAATTCATGTTGTCTACTTATTCATCTTTACTATAGTTGTAAATATGGTGTCTTTTTAGGACAAAACAAATGCTTGCATATGATTAATTTTATAAATTTAATCTTTTCTCTTTTGAAATCTAAGCGAGACGGACGGACGGAATACACAAAACTAATTGCGGCTATTCCCTTCTCGGAGGGGTGCTAAGAAATCTCCTTTAAATTAAAGTTAAAAAACAAAACAAAATGGTTGACTTTCAGACGATAAAAAGTAACATTTACCCCTAAATTTTCCAAGCATCAAATTATCAAAAAATCTTTAAATATCATTAAATTGCATTTTCAATATCTTTTCAGTGACTAACCTGAGTGACTGACTAACCTGAGTGACTGCCGGTATCTCTAGAGACTGTAAGATGTGCTTGCTGTATGCTGAACAATATTGAATGGAAACAAGTCCAAAAGTTGCTGCCGCTTTTCCCATTCCCGTCAGCCACTTCCGCCCGATATCCAGGTCAGTGAGGACGATTTTGTTCTCGTCCGTTTCTTTGTGCAGCCAGTCCTGTCAAGTGGTCAATTGTTTCGATTCTATGCTTGGTTGGAACTGATATGAATAGATCCACTTATTCGAAAGCGAAATCAATAATTGGGTCACTTACCTGTTCATACATTATAAAAGGACCCCAATGTTGTGTCATATTAAACAGATCAATCCAGAATTGCTGAAATATAAAACAGTAAGACAATTATAATAACATGGGCGTGAGCAAAAATAGTCATATTGTCTGTTACATTAGTTCAGTCATATTAGTTCTGTCACATTAGTTCTGTCACATTCGGTCTTTGACATTAGTTCTGCTACATTAGTTTTGTTACATTAGTTTTATCACATTAGTTCTGTCATATTAGTTCTGTTACATCTATTCTGTTACATTAGTTCTGTTACATTAGTTCTGTTACATTAGTTTTGTTACATTAGGTCTGTTTCATTAGCTGTTACATAAACTCTGTTACATTAGGTCTGTTACATTAGATTTGTGACATTAGTTCTGTTACATTAGTTCTGTTACATTATCTCTGCACATTAGTTCTGTTACATTAGGTGTGTTACATTAGCTCTGTACTAATATATATGTCCATATAAGCCCTTGTTACATACTAAATAAAATATTTATAAAATAATTTGAAACAAGATTGTACTCTACTAAACTACGACATTAGAATTAATGATAAAAATAAATCCGAAGGAGAGAAAATCTCAAATATTTGAAATGAAATTGTGCTACCTCTGAAAAGGAAAGAAATACCTTAATCTTAACCTTAAACTTTTTTCTAAAGCTACATTTGTATTTCATTCCTTACGCGTATACCTTTTTTAGATCTATAAACTGTGTACGACAAATATCTAACACTTGGTCGTTGTTTTTGTATAACTTACGTTATCATCAGGTATAGCCAGTCCACTGTCCTGGTCAGATATAAACAAATACTTTCCACCATTGTATTGGGCATACGATGTTTGGTTGTCCCTGGTTTTGAACATATAAAAGAGTCAATGGAGTCTTCAGACACAGACATACATTAAACATTTCACTTATTAATCAATTTCTATTAAGTAATTTTGTAATTGGTTAATTTTTGTTTGATTCCTGTGTTGTCATCGACAATGAATAAATGTGCTAAGTTTCAATTTGATCATGGAATGAGAAAAGGTGAAAAAAAAAAGTATAAAATAATCCACTCTGATAGACATACGGAGTGAGTTAAAAGAAGCTACTTACCAAAAACGGTTGTGACAAGAAAACGGTAGCTGCGTCTTGTTAGCTAAATAACTGCAAGAAGAAAGAAAAAAGAATCTTTTAATGGCACTAGGGATGATCTGGTTAAAAGAAAACAACTCAAATGAAACCTTCAATTGAAATGTTTATAAAGAAAGCCACTAAACTATGTGCACGTAGAGAGGAGAAGGTGCATGTAAACGAATAAAAAAGACAAAAACAATTCCATAAAGGAGGATTCTAGAACAGACTAGACACATGTATTATGTGGTGATTGTACATACTACATTAGCTTTACTAGACGTGGAGGCGCTTTGGCTGAGCGGTAAAGCGCTTGGCTTCTGAACCCAGCCCTAATGGGTACCTGACATTAGTTGGGGAAAAGTAAAGGCGGTTGGTCGTTGTGCTGGCTACATGGCACCCCCGTTAACCGTAAGCCACGGAAACAGATGACCTTTACATCATTTGCCCTATAGACCACAAGGTCTGAAACGGGAACTTTACTTTTGCCTTATTACTAGACGTAACTGTACCGGTACGACCATCCAACAGGAGACGGGGATCCGTGCAAAGTGCATCTACACTAGATATAGTAATTTGAAAAATGGACTACTATTATATCAAAACTTAAATTCGGAATCAATAACATGGTAATACCATCATACAAGAGTACAATAGAAATGAATAGTAATAATAACTCCAGATATAGAAATGAATAAGAATAATAACTCCAGATAAAATGTATTAAAATATTAAATACTATTAACCAATGACATTTCTCCTTCCCCCACCCCCCACTTTATGCTCCTCAATCTAGGAATGCATCTAGGTCCTACTAATTACGAAGTCTAAGTTTCTAAATTTAGCTCCACTGGGCTTTAATGAGTTATTTTAGCTCTACCCCATCTTTCATTCGAGACGCACTGTGTAACAAAAACATTGGTTGATATTGGCGGCAATTAACACGCGCAAGAGATACCTATCGTCTGCATGTGCTTGTAAATGTATTTAGTTTCAACTCATGCCTCGTGAAGCCTCGTGTACCTACCCAAATCCGTCAGGTATGGCGTCTGCCGTGGGAGTCCAGTTCAATGTGCCATTGACGTGACCTTTGTCATACCACCAGGAGTCATACTGAATATATCTGGTTGATTAGAAACGGTCATTATTATTTTTTTTTGCTTCCGTAAAGAAGATGACCGCAAAAGGCTAGGTAGATAGAAGCAGCGATAGACACAAAGTCTTACGTAGGCCTATTAACCAAACACCAACATTTTTTCTTTTGTAATTTTTGAATTCATCATACACTGGAAAGGTAAAAAATAATAAGCAAACGAAAAATGAAAACACTTTTTTTAAAAAAAAGCTTTTCTAAGGGAAAGAACCGACAATTACTGCCATTTATCTCAATATGGCAGGGCTTAGCTTTCTTTCTACTAATTAATTAATTACTATTAGTTAATTAATTCACTGGTTAATGTTTTGATGGATTCTTTTTTTTTTGTCAGATAAAATGAATAATTGTGCCACGTTTCAAGTTGATCCAATGAAGAAGATGAAAAACTGCAAAACTTTATAAACTTATTAAAAGATTACAAAACAAAATGATATGGAGATGTGAAGATGAAAATCCATCGCAGTACGCCAGCATAGCAAGGGGAGGATACTGAAAGGACTACATCTTCAATCAAAAAGTTGAAAACGTACTGAAAGGAGATATTCTCCCTGTTGATATAATCCATAACATCCAATATTGTAGTCTCGTAGTTCTTGCCTTTCTCCGGATTATAATAATAATAGGCACCTACAGATACAAACATTGTAAAACCTTTAAATCTGTAAATTCTTCTAGTTTTTTTTTATTACAATATATGAATTTATTTTTTAAAATACACTATAGATATAAAAACAAAATTTTATACGGGTGTGCGATGCAAATCGAACATTATTTCGTATTTTTATAAGCAAAACCTATGTTACTGATACTTAGTAGTAAGAAAAACGACTTATTAGTCTCTTCTCAACAGTGTTATAGCAATACCAAATACAATTTACAATTAGTCAATGAAGTGATCTTTCTGAAATTTTAATAAAAAATGTTGTCACGCAGCACGAGTTAATTTGTGACATTTCATCGCGATAGGATCATGACAAGTTGTCCAATACAATTGTATACCTTTTATACTAGAAAAGTCATTTATGAGTTCATAGTAGGAATTGACACAAAGAAGAGTAATGAAACACTACTTAATAACATTGAAGTGTATTTTGTATAAGAACTCACCATTATCAGTCCAATAGCCCATGTAGCTTAATGTTGTATCAAACTGTCTACGGAATAAATTCTTCTGATACAGTGACAGTAAAAATTTGCCCCAATTTGTCATTGCCTGGAGATAGTGGATTTTTAAAAAGTTATTGTTTATTACAGCTTAGTCTGTTCAAATGGTAGAAAAAAAATAAATGTTGTAATGATGCTAATAGTCCCAGACATATATAGGATCTTTTCGTAAAATTTCCACTCAGAATTACTTAATTTTTTTTTAAAGTACCTGGTTGATGCCCCTGTTGCTATAGTACACAATGAAATCAACGCTGTAATTGGCTGGCACGCTGTCAACAAGGCCCATAATTCCGTAGTTTAACTCTTGACGAACAAGTGAAAGTTGGTTGGAGGCGGCCATAAACTGGGACATAGGGGAAATAACCAAAGCGTTGCTGGAATTGTCAAAAATGACGAGTGGTCCCCCTTGTTTACCAGCGGTGAAGGATGCATTAGACTGCCATCTTTATATAAATATACACATATAAAGTCTTTATATTATAGAAAAATCATTCTACAAAATATCGAAATAATAATAAAAGTTATAACCGAGCTCTAACATATTGTTCAGTATGATCCCGTGGTGACGTTTCCATGCCACCTAAGCTAAAGATTCCTATTCGTATTGTTCTGTCATGTGATGTACGCGTCAAGGTTGCCAAAAAAAATATAGACACATTGGCTTCTAGTAGCTTCGAGTCTCTACAGTAATCTACACAGATGGGTAAATAATGTAGGGCAGATAATTAGAAATTAAAACTATTTACTAAGCCGTTATCGCTATTAAGGGTTTCTATCCTGGGCGTAGCCAGGATTTTTTTTTTCGAGGGGTGGGGGTTGGGGAGATTTTTCTCCTCCCCCCGGCCAATATATATATATATATATATATATATATATGTATGTGTGTGTGTGTGCGTGCGTGTGTTGTGCTTAATTACTCTTTATTACGTTCTGACCCTTCATTCTTTCGGAGTTAGTGGAAAAATTTTAGACTCTCCGCCCTTGCCAGCAGTACAGGGTTGGTTCTCTTGTTTTATAATTTCCACTATCCATAGAAGAGTAGTACTTTTGGTTCTATAATCCCAGGCATACAATCAGCTAGTGACATCTGGTGTTGTTATTAGTATACCAAGACGTATTAACCACACAAAACCATTATATCAGTCCTGTTCCAATTTTGAGATAAAGATACTAACATTGTGTACATTAGTGTATGTTGTTACTAGTTAAAATTATTCCCCTTGGCAAGGGAGTTAGTTTTATATTTTTGTGTAATACGTCATTCCTTTGTGTGTGTGTATGTGTGTGTGTGTGTGTGTGTGTGTGTGAGAAGAAGAGAGCTGAATATTTTGGTCATAGTGTTGGCTTTGTTTGTTTTATTCAGTTCAGCATTATTATTATTATAACAAGTGATAGCGAGCGAGGTTCTGGATTATTGGTGACAATGATTCGCTTTCTGAAAGAAACTGCAACCTGTTGTTAAAGACAGATGCAGACAATGAATAGAAAACCATTCTCATGCATATAAATCATGACATATCGTAATTAAGATGCATAATATTGATTAGTTGCCATTTGAAAAATATTGAATTTAGATCTACAAGACTTTTACAAATAAAATTTCACAAGTGTTTATTTAAAAAAATTTGAGATATAGATTATATGATTTATAAGATTAATAGAACTCTAGATCTAGTATGCTACTTCGCCTAAGGAGGGATAAATCAAGTTGATTAGAAGATACACATGTTTGAAGAAAACGCAGACATGCAACACTGAAGTCTTTCATCCACCTCTACAGTTATCCACGAATGTATTAACTTGCCTTCCCATGCTTAATCCACTGTATCCAGAGTGATAGCCTCCGTAGGCTAGATATCCAAGATCTGTTGGACTTCCTGGAAATGTTTTGAAGCTGGGAAAACTGCTGATCACGTGGTCACTGTCATTGTCTGCTGTTCGATTGGCTGAGCCTGTGTATGTCTGGATAGAAATTTAGAACGTAATGGCTACACTTTGGGGCCTAACAATTCAATAAAGAAATCGAGAATGAAATGGAAATGCGTCTTAGTCTTTTATTTCTTATCCATAGTTTTTAGTGGCTGGAGATTTCAAATATTCTCAGTTGTATTAAGGTTAAAATATAAGAGCGCGTTACATTGAACTATGGAATTTATATTTTAGTTTAAACTAGGCTGTTTGAAACTGACAGTTAAATTATGTTAGACTGTGACAGTTGAACT
Source organism: Biomphalaria glabrata (assembly GCF_947242115.1). Lineage (NCBI taxonomy): Eukaryota > Metazoa > Mollusca > Gastropoda > Planorbidae > Biomphalaria > Biomphalaria glabrata. Next base: position 12,887,149 of record NC_074720.1, read on the forward strand.
ATGATAAAGAAGATAAGATAAACTGTGACTTTTTAAATTATGTTATATTAGACTGTGGTAATTAAATCAGGTTAAACTGAGACATTTAAACTATGCTATGTTAAACTTTGACACTTAAACTTTGTTTCGTCAATGTTGAACTATGTTATGTTAAACTACACAGTTAAACTATGTTATGTTAAGCCACGTCAAGTTAAATTATGTCACGTTAAACTACGTTATGCTTCTTAAGAATAATGTTAACCTGAGAAAAGATCACCAGAGGCACGTTTGGCATATTGTACGTCTTGATAGACACTGTGACCGGAAGTGATCCAGCTTGGTAGTTGAAGGTCGTGCTCTGCCACTGGCCGACGCCATCGCTGCCAGATGTGGTCGTAGAGTTAAGAAGCTGTGATGACCATGAGATGACCATGAGGTGACCATGAGATGACCATGAGATGACCATGAGATGACCATGAGGTGACCACGTTATTTCACTTAACACACACAATGTTATAAATGGCCAATACAAAATAAAGTCAACAATCATTACTTTGATCTAATCACTTCGGGTGAAAAATCAGCAATGGCAAGACACATGAGATGAACAAGAATTTTTAATCGAAAACGTCACCTGACAATCAGTAAACTAAACTGCAGATTTTAAAAGTTCTAGTTTATATTTTGGAAAAATGGATGTGACATCGGTGGGGGATATTGAAATGTATTTTTTCCTGGTCTTCTTTAAGAATTAAAAGTTTGTTATTATCGAAGAAGTGACTTTGATTAGTGAACGTCTTTTACTTGATTTGGATAATTTGTAACCACTAAATAACTTGGACTTGTAATATCCAGTATACACACACATTTACACACATTTACACACAAACAACTCTATATAAAAAGGATAGAAGTCTTAAAAGTAAAGTAGCAATTATACATAACACTGAACCATAATTTTCAAATACAAAAACAAAACCTAATAAAATACTCAAAAAGACACAAAGATAAAAAGTCACATTCCTCATTCCATATGCTAGGAAAAATTTGTACAAATATTCCTTCTTCCCTAGTGCTATTGAAGCATAGAATGGGTTGCCTGAGTCAGCCTGGAAAACCAATGACTTGGCAGAATTTAAGTCATTGAATAAGATGAATGACTAGATTGACATAGGAACATCTTCTTTTTGAAGTAAAGTCTGTATTTTATAAGATAAGATATTTCCAAGAAAAAAGCGTTTCCATATTGGTACTAACTTGTTAGGTATTCGATCCCAAGAGTCTAGATTAGTGTAGATTTAATGTTTTCTGGAGGTTACAGCAGTACACAATATAAAGATCTTCTTTATCGTTTATCATCTCGCTGCTTGTAACTCTCTACTCGAATATGACTGATACTTGTGTTGATATGTAACAAAGGGAAAACACGAAAATAAAGGAATGAGTTTAAAACTTTGGTAATTATTTTGTATTGTGTGACATGTTGAGAGTATAATTCTTCATTGGCTTGTAATTACCAAGTGCATCGTTTCAATGTTTCCAAGCTACGTTGCTATAATATAGGAAGTAGGAAGCTACTTGGAAACGATATTTATACATCAGATTTCTTACTATTTATACTTTCTTTGGCCCATTGGAACCTACGAGTGTTACTCTAATGAATAGTATTGCACTGAGTGAAATATATCTTTTAATTATGAATAATGGTAATGTCCTTGATTCCAAAATTTAAAAATGAGAGCAGTCTTTCACTGTTTTACAGGCAATGCAAACCCAGTTGCACCTGCATAGGAATACAAACTCAGTTTAGAACATTTCCCTGGACAATGAGCTGCTCAAATATGGAATGAAAAGAAGAGTTTTTAAAAAAGATTAAATTGCTGAGAAAGTACGCTTATTGATTCTAGTTTGACATTGTTACAAAGCGTATATCAACTCACTCTGTTTGTTTGCTACAAATCTTGTAGGCCTACACGATATCCCAGTATTGAAAGATACAACAGTTGCTAGGCGGCTCTTTCCCTTTTTTAAAAAAAGTATCTATATATATATATATAATTCTCTTCTTCCCTCAAGAGTTTTGTCGAGAAGTAAAGGAAAGATCACTCTGCGGATAGTCCACGAGAAAACAAGGGTAGTGTTCACACTACGGATGACTGGCTGCGCGACGGCCTGTCGTTTAAATGTATCAAACTCTGCCTGCAACCCATCCCCCTTTGTCCAGCGGGAGGTTTGGACTAGGAACTAATCTAAGTAATCTACTATGTATATATATATATATATCAGGAAGGGACTTACTCATTGTGGGGCCCTATGCGAAACGAGGTTTCTTTCACCAGATTACACAATTACGGCTGATGCATAATGTCGCGCGTAAGATTTGCGTTTTCCATATTGAATGACACCCAAAATGGCAATTTTAGTGTATATATTTCCATACATTTTAAGAACTATTCGTATATTTTGCGATTTCGGGAGATTTCCAGGAGCTCCTGGTAAATCGCCAGGAGGGGGCAGGAAATCTGTTTTAAGTTATAAAATGGTTTAATTAATTAATTTATGCACCTTGAATTAGCGCTGGCCCTATGAAAGTGTGGGTCTTATGAAAGCGCTGGTCCTATGAAAGTGCGGGTCCTATGAAAGTGCGGGTCCTATGAAAGTGTGGGTCCTATGAAAGTGTGGGTCCTATGAAAGTGCGGGTCCTATGAAAGTGTGGGTCCTATGAAAGTGTGGGTCCTATGAAAGTGCTCTTGGTAAATCGACAGGAGTGCGCGGGAAATCTCTTTTTAAGTTATAAAATGGTTTAATTTAATAATTTCTACACATTGAATTAGAGCGGGCCCTATGAAAGTGCGGGGCCACTGCGGTCGCATAGGTTGCAGGCGCCTAAGGCCGGCCCTGCAAAATAGCGGCGTATGCTAAGCCACCGGTCGACTAGTTTTATATATTTTTCTTGTTTTTATTTTCCTTTATTGTGGTGGAAATATGTAGAAATGTGTTAGGAACCAAATATGATATTGTTTTGTTTTTAAATAGAGAACATCCTATTTTTACAATTGCTCAGTTCTGCAACGGTTCTATAGAGAGCCACGTGATTCCTACCAAGAGACTTTTGTCCGCCGTGGAGTACTGCCGACCTCCATTGTTGAAGAAAGTGTTGCCGCTGGTCAGCCAGGTGACTCCATTGACGGACAGACTGTAAGAGCCGTTGGTGATAATGTTTACACTAAGTCCACGCTGACCAGTGACTGGGCCTGTAAACAATGATTACACTTTTTAGTCAAGAGTGCAGCGGAAACAAATCTCTACTTTCTATTGCAGTATGAATGTGTACATGGGATTTTGTTTGTACCTTGAATCTTCTTTACTCCATAAATCCTCTTTGTTCTATAAATATTCTTTGCTCCATGAATCTTCTAAATGCACATTTTTGACACAAATAGACATTTCTCAAAAGTTTGACTAGATCTAAGTTTTAACTATTAAAAATATGTTTTACGACTGTAGAGTTTAGATTCGAATCCATGCTTCAAAAAAATAGTGTTTTGACCTGACTTACTTTTAGAACCCAGGCCTTCATGTTCTATTTACTGGAACAATGCCCCACTGATGGCTTCCTGGTCGAGCGGTATGCGTGGTTGTCTCGATGGTCCCGGGTTCATACCCTGCCCGCCGCCATCCCCCCGTCGTCCTGCGGGAGGTTTGGACCAGGAAGTGGATAATTGTCAACTCTGAAGAAACATCCGAAACATGTGAAACATTTTACAACCAAAGTTAAAGTTCTTGATCTTAACTTGTTTAGTTTACTTCTTTACAAGCCCATATCGTAATGTTGACTTATGCATGGACAATACCTCTCTACGTCAGTGTTTCACAAACTGTGTTCTGTGGAACCCTAATGTTACGAGAGGCCTGAATAGGTGTTCCACAATTACTGGAATAATGAACTATTAGGCCAGCACGTGAATTAATTTCTCTAAAAATAATCGAAGTGTTTCGCTAAATACTCAATGTGCGAAGTGTAGGGTAAGGAAACAGTTTGAGAAACACTGGTCTACATATTTAACATCTCGTTTGAAGTCTATGGTAAGGAAACAGTGTGGGAAACACTGGTCTACATATTTAACATCTCGTTTGAAGTCCATTTCAAGGCAGCAACATTTATCTTGACTTGTCAGTCTACCCCACAACAAAAATTCGCTTAGACTTGATTTGTTTTTCAAGTTTTGATAAGCCAATAAAAAAATGACCACTACTTCTGATATCAATATTTACTCTGAACAAAATATTGAATTTATATATTGACTACTTACCAAAATAGCACAAACTAAATGTGAGTAATAGTGAAATGACAATCATTTTATTGTTTTCTTTTTTAACATAATTGCACATAGTTCTCATCCAGAAGTAATAACAAAAGTTCAAGGTTTTTAGTCACCACCTCACTGTAGCCTGACCAGAGATAACCTTTGATTGGTTCGTAGTTTACGTAATCAGTATTGCGATGTTAACAAATGGAGCTAAGCTATCTTTGGCTCAGGACTTAATGCACTGGTTGATATACAGCGACGTTTTATTGGCGTAGTTTATTTAGGCAAGTTGTTTTTTTTTTAATTAGAGAAAGCAGTGAATCAAATGCTGCTGTTCATTTATGATCAATAAGTCTGCATTATTATTATGTTTGTATATTTAGGTCCACAGCTTAATTGCTCTTACCTACTGAAGCCTCTATATGTAGTGTATTTATGTTGTCCACTTGTCATGATGACAGATACACAGTTAGATGGAGGCATTGTTTGTCTAACACAGCGGTTCTCAATCTTTTTTACTCAGCGTCCCATTTTTACAATTCCTCACTATGCTGCGACCCCCGAACACTAAATTATTTTCGTTCATAGATATAAATAACTGCTTTCGCTAATGTTACAAAATTATAATTGTAGGCCTAATGCAAAAATGATCTGCATAGCTAAAGCTTTATGTTTAATTATGAAACAATATATAATTACATTCTTGAAATATATATCTGTCTAATTATCACCCAATTACGTATAACTGAAATAATATATAACACGCATTTGTTTATTTATCTATTTCTTATTCACTACACATCTCATACACGTGACTGTCAGGGGGAGGGGACGAGGGGTACTCAGTAAATGAACCAACTTTCTCTTATACATTCACACACTGTCGTAGTCGTTTGAAGGGATTGTAAAAGAAAAAACTCATTCCTCTAAACTACTGGGTATCCATGACGAAAAAGTTCGGTTGCTAGTTATCAAAATGACATGACAGTTCTTTCGGCTTCATACATTCGACTTAAAGAACTTCGCTACATATTATTATTATTATAGCTTTTATATAGCGCTTTAGTCCAATCTCATTTGTGGACTGGTTGGGGGGGGGGGGGGAGGGGGTATCTAGGAGTTGGTTTTCCGTGCTGCCTTTAGGCGCTCAGTAAACGCAACTCTGCCCAAGTCGGGTGTCGAACCTCGAGCCCCCTTCTAGGTAGCCAAGACAAGCCAAGTTCAAGCGCACTTAGCCTCTCGACCACGCTCTAGATCTAGATTGAAACCAGTTACAAATTACACCTTGAAATTTCAACCAGTTTGAATTTTTTAATAAGTGTTTAATATAAGACAAGAACTAAAACACGACACATGTCCTTTGGGAAATGCTGATGGTGCTATAAATGGCAGGGCCGACTCCTCGACTGTTGTCGCAAACGATCGTCTGGATGGGCCCCAGGTCTAGAAGGAACCGGAAGGTCACGATTTCAAAGGCGTTGACTATTAGGTTGATGATGACGTCACTGGACGTTTGCACAATGGAGTTGTACCGTTTCTGTGATATGGGAACCCATTTGTTTGGTTCGCCAAGTAACATCACCCTGGTTCTAAAACAAAAATAAAAATGTATGATTCATTTATTTATTGGCGATCCGCATGAGGAAGCTCCGTACACAAAGTATAGTGAAGTATACAAGTAGAAACAGTTCACGTTTTCCTATTTACTTTTGTTTGAACAAACAACAAATAAATTGGAACATGATAAATTAACAAACAGGGAGGGAATCCATTTCATGTGCACTTTTCATGATGGAAATAAAAAGAAACACTGATCAAATACATCCAATAGAGAAACATGATCGGCCTTTTATCTGCATTTATCTAAGTAGCAAAATCAGTAAAACTCTCTTTTTTTTTATAATATTTTTTCTGTTCAGATATTCTATTGCATGTTGTTTTTTTTTCTTCTAAAATGCGAAATAATTTGTAACGGAATGTTTTGTTATTTTACTGCGTCCTTACTTATCGTCCTTACTTATTGCTGCTTTTTTTCGAAGTTGATGAACATAAATAAAATATTACAAGTACATTTTTATTTGATTCAACTTCTATAGTGATTATTTTGCTCTTAATAGCTAAATATTGGATAAAAAAAATATGGAACATTTTTACCCCGGCCTATCACCCCCCCCCCTCAAAACAAAAAAAATTTCCTGTTTAGGCAAATGTATAGATCGACTAGATTTTATAAATTTCTATTCCTGTAGATCTAGACTTAGAAGAAACTGCGCAAAATTCTCCTGAAAATGTATTTATTCAACTCTTGAATCAATTTGGCTCACATGAGGAGATACCCGAAGACGTATAATCTGTTCAAACTACATATAGTCCTTTAGCCGAATTAATTTCTGATATATTTAGAAACAAATATAATGGTCAAGCTAGAATTTTTCCAGGGTGACCAACGAGCTAGTAATTCTTGTCCTAACGATATACTTTATTATACATCCACTGTCTAATTTCTATAAGAATCGTTTGAGTCGTTTTCGAGAACGACTACCCAGGTTTTGCCCTGAAGGTTTCGCCCACCTGTTTGGGATGTGGGGTTGAAGGTATTGTAAAAAAAAGTCCTCCTCTAGTTGAGTTTATTGCATTTTGTAAAATAAATGTCTGTGTGGAACAGAATAGGCTTTACAGACTTGACTTGTAACGTTCTGACCCTAAGTCTAAACATTTATTCCAAAGATCGGCATTTACTGTGACCAAAGATCAAACTCTAAAGCAGTGTGTAGAATAGAATTAGCAAAACGCTCAGCCAAAAATTAAACTTTACGCAATATCTATAATTAAATGCCAATGCGATGAAGAGAAAAGTTCTATTCTATTTATAAACTCAAAACCTCTATCTTTTGAAGTAAAAATAAAATACGAAAATAAAAACTTCGTTCTTCGGTTTAAAAAAAATACAAACGCTCAAGTCATGAAACAAAAATGCATTTTCAGGATTAAAATTTGGCGCCTTTTTATTTCCTAAATTTTAATGACAATGTTTGAAAAAAATAGTTTTTAAAATGTTCTGTTTGAATATCTGTAATGAACACAAACCTGCTACTCTTAGTAGTGAGTTTACACACAAAAATAAAAGAAAGCTAACACTCATTAAACACAAATTCAGTAAACTAAAATCTGCTGCAAATGTCAACTACAAAATGTTTTGTTCAAAGTTTACGTATTTTTCAAGACATGTTTTTAAAATAATTATCTTCAACATTTTTTTGTTTCGTCTTTCTCCTATTTCAAAACACGGAACACTTTCTGTTCACAACGCTTAGAACTGCTGGACCGGAAGCGTAACCATGGCAGTAGATGGTCTGGATCGAGATTGGTTGGTCGTCTACGAAGAAATAAACCGCCACAGTCTCGTTAGTGTTAAGATAAATGTATAGTAGAACATCATCTGTCGTCTGCTGAATATTGGTAAACCTCGTGGGTGACATTGGAACCCATTTGTCCAGTTCTCCTAAAATGGCGACTTTGGATCTGTAAGTGATCAAACAACGAAGTATAACCTGTCTGAAGAGTTCTCTTTTCCAATGTCAATGTTTCTTTATCATAAACTTTGTCCAAACAAATCAAACAAGGGAGTGAATGACGTTCATTTTAAAGAAATAGGTTGACTTGTACACACACACACACACACAAATGAAGTTACAACAATTAATATGTAGAATAAAAAAATGACATATAATAAAATGAGGAAGCCTTGTTAAAAGACTACAAACATTTGGTGACCAACTTGAGCAACCACATTCGTAGTCCACCTTTATTATTATTATTATCGTTAGAAAATACAATGTAGTAAAATTGTTAAGCTACTAAACATTTTAGCCTAAGTGTTTTATCCTTTTACTCTTTTTTACATGATATATAATCTCATACCTTCATATTTTCATCAAGTTTCTTGGATCTGCTTTTAAAAGCGTCATTTAGTTTCTATAATGACGTTATAACGAATGCATCTTGATGCGTGAAATGAGCCTGGTACACCCAAGTTTCAATATTTTAGATAAATCTCTATGCGAAAACCTAAAGGGAACATCTTACCGAACTCCCAATTGTAGTATCGGTGTTGTGTAGTACAAACAGAAGTTCACTGGCGTACATTCAGGGCCCAGACGTAGAGGGCTGGCCTCGGAGAATGGTCGCGGTAAGTCGGTGGGATCATCTCCTGAATAAATTACACTCTCTGGCATCTGTTGGAAAAAGTTTAAGATCTTCTAAATGGCTGTTCATTTTATTTTAATGAAACATAATTCTTCTTCGTTCTCATTACAGGGAAAACTCTGGTTTAACTTTGGTTTGACTTTGGTTTGACCGTTATACTTTAAAAATTATCATCTTCTAAAATTACATTTGGTCTTGAGATAATTATTATCTTGAACACACGTAGGCCTATGTGAGCAGGTATTCCCGCATGTATTCCTTAAAATAAACAGACAGCCAGGAACATTTTGCGCACTGTCTTCTAAGTCTGGATCTATAGACCTAGCGCTAAAGTAGGATCTTTTATAGTCTACCATATATCTAGATCCAATAGTCGAGTGTAAACTTCTATCTTCTAATGTCGCTATGTCTGGATCTATATCACCAAACTAGATTCTTCTATAATCTAGATCCAGTAGTCGAGTGTAAACTTCTATCTTCTAATGTCGCTATGTCTGGATCTATATCACCAAACTAGATTCTTCTATAATCTAGATCCAGTACTCTTGTCTCCACTACGGTGTTTTATTGTTGCCATGTCGGGATCTGGGGGTGGGGGAGGGGGTAAATGTCTATTTATTTTAAAATCTTTCATTAATTAGTTATTAAAAGTTACCTAATTGCTTTTACAGAATGTTATTTGTTTTATGACGGAGGAATTGTCCTTCTTTAACAAGTTTTTTTTTGTGCTCCTAGTTTAAGGATTCAGACAACAAGACCATAGCTCTGAGATGAACTGCTTAGCGGTTTCCACAGCACTCATATTCCCATACAGTTTGTCTAAGGAAGGATAACTCTCCGATCTTTCTATGTCGGAGAGGGATAATTGAGAAACATAATGTATGCTACTCTTTAAACTTGTTTGTGTGTGTGTATAGATCCTACCTGACCAAAAGTCCAGCCACTGGATGGAGTCAAGTTGTAACTATTCTTCAAGTCAGCAGCAACGACGATACCAAAGATGTAACCTGAGATGTTACTGTAGGTAGAGTAGACCTCCCCGTCAGGTCCCGCGTAGGTGGGGAACGCGCTCTGTAACAAACAGTTGTAGCTTACAAATGATAGAAGTAGTGTAAGAAACATTTAAGAAACCTTCATGACGAAATGTTTCGTGCCATAGGACATATAAGTGTTGTTAGGAACCAAGCCAAAGTCATAGAGTTATCTAATGTTTCATGCCATAGGACATATAAGTGTTGTTAGGAACCAAGCCAAAGTCATAGAGTTATCTAATGTTTCATGCCATAGGACATATAAGTGTTGTTAGGAACCAAGCCAAAGTCATAGAGTTATCTAATGTTTCATGCCATAGGACATATAAGTGTTGTTAGGAACCAAGCCAAAGTCATAGAGTTATCTAATGTTTCATGCCATAGGACATATAAGTGTTGTTAGGAACCAAGCCAAAGTCATCTAGTTATCAAACGAAAGGACACGAACTTGTCAACAAAAAAAAGTATCAATTATTGTTCTGTCAGCTTTAGTTCCTATGATCGGACACAGGGGACGTGTTAGGTATTTTCAGGTTTGTAATTTTAAAAACAGTATGTTCAGATATTTCTACATGTATACGCCTATGTTTAATTCCTACATCTAGTGGTTTCAGATTATCTCTAGCTTTCAAACCTACCCTTTTAATCTGATCGTCAATGGCTTTGGCTGGCTTACTAGGCTGAAGTATCCTGCCTTCCGAGTCACAACACCTACACAAGTACAGAAGTGAAGCTAAAGAGTGAAGGTCTAGAATACAGACAAAGTAGCCTATGTTTCTCTAAACAGAATGTACCTCTACATAAAATAAAGAAACTTTGACAAAAAATTATTTTATTTTTTGAAACTCAGCCCGATCCTTAAAACTTGCACTTCCTTCTAAGCTGGAAAAAAATTTTTTGTATACGATCATTCCCTATTTGAAATAATGGCCCAACCAATGGCAGCTGTCAAACGAAACAAAAAACAAGAACAGTTAAGTACCCTCCCCCCCCCTTTTTTTCCCCTACCAAACATTTAATAGGGCAGATGTTTCTTTTTCCGACGGTTTACGAGGGTGTTATGTTTAGCTACATGTCAGGCACCCATTAGAGTTTCGATGGACTCAGGGGCGTTCTAAAAATCACAAAATTCAAAATCCCAACCTTCACAGAGATTCTAACCCAAGAACTTTCGATTCAGAAGCTAGGGGCTTAACTACTCAGCCACCATGCTCATATCTAGCTTCTAAACTATATCGAGAATAACATTGAGTTTCTTGAGGTTTCAAACAAGTAAGCATTAATTATTTTAATATTATGAAATATTTTCACCGAATTATATATAAGAAAAGGCGAATCTCTTCTAGTGAGACATAGGTAGGAGTGTCTACATTTCCATGCAGAACCCGTTGTAACCAGTTATAGTCTGACGCAGACGAAGTCTTTGCTTTGGGGCGGGAAAAAAAGGGAGGGGGGGGGTGATTAATTTTCTCTGCGATTTTCTTGGACAGGAGTTCTTCTATATATTTCAAACTTATATACGATAGTATTTGTAAAAGTTCCACAGCAGTCTGTTTCGAAGTGCAGTAACTGCCCCTTGTCTATAAAGAAAGTTGTTTTAAGGAACTAGCTACGAAGAAACTGACCTCATCAGCACAGTGGTGTTAATGAAACCAATCCCGTCCCCAGGGCCAACTGGGCCAGTGCTTAACGTCGCTATCAAACTGTTTAACCTGGTCTGTGGCTCTGTTTTATCTACCGAAGAAACACACACACAATAAGACTTTATACTAATTTTGTTGACAGATAAAACAACAGTTACCTAGCAATACTTGATGATAAGGAGATATGAGGTAAACAGAGTCTAGGATTTAGTAACTTATTTAAATGTTGTGACGAGAATAGTTCAGATTGCTGAATATTTTAATCAAACTATAATGCATATTTTTCCGCATACACTTTCATACATAGAAATACAGACACACACACAAAGCAAACATTGATTAGTGTCACGTTACTCTGCATCAGTTTCACTTACTTCCGTAAGGACTCCCAGGCTGAACCTCTGTTGTCCAGAACGTATCTTTAAATGGCGCCACGCCAAGAGCGTCAACAAACATGGAGGTGACGCCGATGTTCCATTGTTTGCCCCCAGGGGAGTAGTCGCCACTGACGCGTGCCTGAAATCACATAGAAGACATTGTAAAACTGACCGCAAAGACATTTCTACGTGTCGAGAATTAAAAGATTTGATAAACCGATCCTTGTAAGTGAAGCTTTAAAAACTGGTAGAATAGAGTTTAAAACAAGCAAAATAAAAAATAAAAATTTAAAAAACGTATTCTGTTACCACAGAGAATATAAATTAATTGTATACCATTAAACATAATAATTTATAAACAGAGACTTTATGCTGATAGAAGCAGTCGAGTTGTTTAAGTTCCAAGTAGATTTCAATCTTAAGAATTTTGAAGGGAAGGATGTCAGGCAGGATGTCAGGAAGGATGTCCTAAGGTTTATGTTACGTCATTACTTGTTGAAAATGTTTTTGTAAAAAAGTTGAAAGGATGTGACGTAATAAAATGATGTCTTTCAATGTCTACTCCTGTCAGCATGAAGTCTAGGATAATTAATTCGTATGTTTAATTGTCGACAATAATTTATATTCACTGAAGTAACAGAACAACACTCCCCCTGATTCTGTTGTTCAGAGCATGAGACAATGTCGTCATTATATTGAAAGAAGTTTACCTTATAAAACTTTATGACATTAACCAAAACAAAATGAACAACAGCTTAAGAAAGTTTAAATAACTGAGACTAAGTTTCTTTCGCAAAAGACAGCGCGAGGTGTTGACTGTGACATGGAAATTAGTACCTGTGACACAGAGGGTGTTTCTAAAGACTGCAGGATGTGCCGACTGTAAGACATACAGTACCTGTGAGACAGTCGGTATCTCTAATGATTGCAGGATGTGACGACTGTAAGACATACAGTACCTGTGAGACAGTCGGTATCTCTAATGACTGCAGGATGTGACGACAGTAAGACATACAGTACCTGTGAAACGGTATCTCTAATGACTGCAGGATGTGACGACTGTAAGACATACAGTACCTGTGAGACAGTTGGTATCTCTAATGACTGCAGGATGTGACGACTATAAGACATACAGTACTGGATTCCAATGTCAAACTGTTCTGCAGCTTTTCCCATTCCAACCAACCAGCGTCGACCTATGAAGAGATCTGATTGCAGAACACGGTTTTTGTCAGTCTCAACATCCAACCAATCCTTTTGGAATTACATTGTGATAGAAAAAGATTTAGAATTTAAATGTTGATGTGATGGGTTCACCCTCTCTTACATCAATTAAATCTCTCTCTCTCTCTCTCTCACTCTCTCTCTCTCTCTCACACACACACTCTCTCATTTGTTAAGACAAGTTTGTACAAATACTCCTTCTTCCCTAGTGCTTTTGGAGCCTGAAACGGGTTGCTTGGTAATGTAGCTCATTAAATCTCATATGTAGGCTTACGTTTATTTACACTCAAATGAGATATAAAGGAAAGGAAGCTCTAAATGCTTTTTTAAACCCAGCTTTTATCCACAAATATCCACAGAACTTAATCTAGTAGTGCCATGTTTAGAATACAATTGAAACACAAGAGACTAAATGATTATAGATTCTACTTTCATCTTCACTCTCACCTATCTCATAGTCTGTTGGACCGTTGGGGCACCACTCAAAATCCGTTTACCACTCTTCTCCGTCTTTTGCTTTGGATGGAATCTCTTTCAATGGCCCGTCCATTCTTTTGCGTTGTGTTCACATCGCTGTCTGCTCTCTTCTTTTTTTCCCTGGTACTTTTCCCTGAAGGAAGGTCTTTGTGAGCCATAAAGACTTTATAGACCTTGTCAGATATGGCCATAGAGTTTTAGTTAGCGTTTATTGACAGTAGTTAGTAGGTCACCGTAGGGTCCAGTCGCGGTATTAATCTTGTCTCTAATCTCTTCGTTTATGATGAGGTCTTTGAATGTGATACTTTGGATCTTTCTGTAGCATCTCACTTCACCTTTCTCCCACTCAGATCTACTTATAGTCTCCATAAATAAATAAATAAATTATAGCTTTTATATAGCACTACTTTCATGCTTATAGCATGCTTAGAGCGCTAGGGTTCTATCTCATTTAGTGGACCTGTGGGGGGGGGGGGTATCTGCTCGAGTCGGGTGTCGAACCTCGAGCCCCCTTCGTAGGTAGCCAAGCCATGCCAAATTCAAGCGTTTTTAGCCTCTTGACCACACATCCATATGTGTCTCCTGATTCATCAGTTTTCATTTTCTGACCTGACAGGCATGTAAGGATTAAATATAAACTAGCTCATTATTATTAACAATATAGTTCCAGTACATCCTATTACATCAATCTCCACACACACACTTCATAACACTTCCATCTTCTATAAAATATTATTTCTCCCTTATTTTAACCCTCACCCTGATAGTACAACCAAAGCTGACACAAAAATAACTCTTTACTAAATTAAACCCTTATACTAGTAGTTAATAAAACCCAGCCAAACTAAAATGTGTGCTGGTGTGGTCATTACCTGTTCATACATAATGAAAGGTCCCCATTGTTGAGTCATGTTGAAAAGATCAACCCAGAATTGCTAAAAAAAAAAAAGGAAAGTTATTAAAACATTCCCCACCTTCATTGTCATGGCACCGCATTAAATACAAAGCATTGACTTATGGACTAGTTCTAGTCTTTAATCTTTAAACCTTTTCTCAAGATGACGTTATCAACTATTCAACATGATTGGAACTAAAAATAGCTCGCTTTTTGGCGTATCTGGTTAACAAAAGAAAGGAAGTATTTATAGCTCTGTTTTTTTAAAAAGGTTTCTGATAATTATTGTGCGATTTTATTCACTGCACAACACAGTTTGTAGAACAAAAGTGATGTCCAAACTAATAGTCAACAAATGAGTTGTAGTAAGGAAGATTGGACATAAAAAATCAACTCAGTTTATTTGTATTTAATTGGCAACAGTGACCTTCAAATAGGTGTCCTTGACATTGTTTAGTTTATCGTGAAAATCTCGAATCTCTTTTTTAGCGGCCCCCGTAAGGGGAAAAGACGCTATTAGTTTGTTTTCTTTTCTTAAATCAAAAAATCTAATTTTTTAAATCACTTATGCAAGCAGTTATGATATGTTTTTTTTAATTAGGATTCGAATAAGAGATTAAGCCTTTACAAAACAATTAGATCAATTTTAAGACTTCAGTTTGGGTCCGGTTCACATCTAACTTTACATTCACTTATCTTATCTTATATAATACAGACGTTACTTAAAAAAAGAAGATGATTACGTCCTACGCGTCATGCATTTAGTCATGCATATTAACCAATGACTTAAATTCTGCCAAGTCACTGGTTTTCCTGGCTAGCTCAGGCAACCCATTCCATGCTCTAATAGCACTAGGGAAGAAGGAGTATTTGTACAAATTTGTCCTAGCATATGGGACGAGGAATGTGCCTTTATCTTTGTGTCTTTCAGAGTATTTTATTAAATTTTGTTTTTGTATTTGAAGATTATGGTTCAGTGTTTTATGTATGATTGCTACTTTACTTTTGAGCCTTCTGTCCTGAAGGCTTTCTAAATTTAGTGATTTTACTAAAGGTGTTACTCTAGTCAAATGTGAATATTCGTTTGTTATGAATCTCACTGCTCTATTTTGTGTCTGTTCCAGTTTTTTAATGTTTTCTTGAGTTGAGGGGTCCCAAACGGAGGATGCATATTCTATTATTGGCCTAACCAAGGTTAAATAACATTTTAGTTTTATGTTCTTATTTGATTTATAGAAATTTCTTTTAATAAATCCTAATGCTTTATTATGCAATCGTCTGCAAATAATCTGACTTTTGTTCCTGAACTAATGCAATTAGGTAAATCATTTATGTAAATTAAAAATAGTAGTGGACCCAAGACTGTACCTTGAGGTACACCTGAGTTTACTGTTATCGGTGTTGATTTAGAGCCATTTATTATTACAGTTTGTTCTCTCCCTATCAGAAAGTCTTTAATCCACTGATGCAGTGGACCATTAATGCCGAAATATTTTAATTTTTTAAGCAAACTATGGTGGTGAACTTTGTCAAAAGCCTTAGAAAAATCTAGTAAGATAGCATCTATTTGTTCACTATTATCTAAACCTTTTGAAAAATCATCAATTAGTCCTATTAGTTGTGTTTCACATGATCTATATTTCCTAAAGCCATGTTGGTATGGTGTGAGGACATTATGTTTGTCTAAGTGACCTATACTTTGATCTGCTGGACCGCTGGGGCACTACACAAGAGCTGTTAACCTTCTTTCTACATTCTTATCTGTCATTTGTCTTTGATATAATTTCATTCGGATGTTCTTTCTGAAAATATTGAAGCCTGCCTGGGTGGACCACTTCGGGGGCCGATTTTGAGTTTGTGTTTCCACACAAACTGTCTTTGTAACCTTGTTTTATATAAATTTTTTCATTGTCTAGACTTCCATTATTGTCCAAGTATTCCATTTCAGCTTTTATTTACTTTAAGATGGGAAAGAATGGGGCGGGGCATGGTTCACAAGACGAAAGACTTTAAATTCAGTGCTGGACTGGAGGAGACAAAAAAGTGACTCTACTTGATGTTAGGCAACCTCGGATGCTGAAAAGTTAGCGGAAGAAGCAGAGTTGAACAAGTATCATCGCTATGAAAGCTGATTTCTATAGGGCCTCGGAAAACAATAAACCTCATTCATCAATCGTAAGCAAACTGCCCTCAAATCACGTGCTTCCCCATCTTGTACGACATTAATTCGAATCAAAGAAGAATATGACGTCACCGTATTTTGTCAGTGTTTTATACATGGACATCACGTGGCCGTTTCTTTTGTTCAACTGGTTCATTGCTACTGTCTACTTACATCATCGTCAGGCACTGCCAGTCCAGAGTTCAAATCTTCAATAAAGTTATACCGCCCACCGTTGTATTTGGCATACGGAGTAGCACCATCCCTATTCAGGTCAAAGAAACAGCAGATAGATATAAACACAACAACAGCGTTACAGATGTGTTGAACTATGTTAAAAATAGAATTGAAAGAGAAATTTGACTAATGAAATTTGAAAACTGTTTAGACAAATTAGACCAGGAGGTTTTATGGCTTCAAGCAAATGTTTTTTCTATGGCTGACTAAAATGTCAAGTAGCCTTGAAAACGACTAACCGCCTTTACTTTCCACAATAAACGATGACCTTTTAAGGACCTAAATAGGTCTATAAGCCTACTATTAAGGCATGTCAATTAGACTAATTAGAGAAAGAGGCGTGGAGGTGGTGAAATTGTAAACTGCTGATCTGCCCAACTGCCAAACTGTAGGTCTCGTCTTCTTGTAACTGAAGGGTGTTAGTAGACTAGGACTAGACTTTTACTTCTGGACTTGATAAAGTCTCTTGAGTCCAGCCAGATCTATGTGTGTAAGCAATACAAAGCTGGAATATATGTTAAGTGACAAGGCTGATATGTTAAACAGAAAAACCAAAGTCTATTAATCGCTCAAACTTACCAGAATCGATTATGACACGAGAAGGGAAGCTTGGTTTGATCAGATAAATATCTGTGGATGTATTAAAAAAGTAGGTCTAATAGCACCAAGAGGTATACGGATACAAACAAAAGCAGTCTCTAGTTTTTTTTGTTGTTTTTTTTTGTCTTTTTTTGTGTTAAAAGCCAATAAAACTTTCAAAGCGAGAGAAAGGGAGAAGGAGATATAGTGAAAGAGAGAACGTTAGAGAGAAAGTTAGTGAGAGAAAGAGATTGACAAAGCAAAAAAAAAAGATAGTGAGAGATACAGAGATAGTGAGAGAGGGAGGGAGAGAGATGTAGAAAGAAACAGATAGACATAGATAGAAAGAAAAAAAGAAATAGATAGATAGATAGATAGATAGATAGATAGATAGATAGATAGATAGATAGATAGATAGATAGATAGATAGATAGATAGATAGATAGATAGATAGATAGAGTACAAATTTTGCTTACTTGAAGCCATGGGGAAATACTTCAGGCATCGGCGTCCATGTTAAGACACCAGATTTATGTCCCTTTTCATACCACCAAGAGTCATACTGAGTGTACCTGTCATGCATCAAATGTAATAAGACTTAAGATTGCCACGAGTACTACAAAACAACAGGAGCACGCCAAAGTAGCAGTTACACGTACAATGTTTACATTCGTCAATACTGACAAAACTAGTTACTTACTTGAATGGTATAGTTTGACTTTTGATGTAGCTAACAGCGTCCAGTATTGTTGTTTCGTAGTTCTTACCACTCTCTGTGTTGTAATAGTAGTAGGCACCTTGGGATAAACATAGATAAAAGTCTGGGTTCTATCAGAAGTGGAGGTTAAGACGAGATCGATATGTATATATACAACTAACGACAACCATATTCTAAAAAAAATATTTAAATAAAAAGGAAAGGAAAGAAGATAAAAATACATATGCCCTTGCATACCATTATCAGTCCAATAGCCCATGAAGTTCAAGGTCGTGCCATAGTTCCTTCTGTTTTGGTTCCGCCTGTACACCCGTTTAAGAAGTTTGCCCCATTCAATCATGGCCTGGGTTTAAAATAAAACACGAAAACAGTGTTGTTGTTTTTGTCTTTACAATTAGATGAGAACACTAGATGTCTATATCCACAAAGAGATAAAGATTTGTTTTCTACACATAGTGCAAAGCAGAAAGTAGGCTAGACCTGCACTTCTGAAGATAATCTCAAACGTCTGGGTTTTATTTTTGTTTTAAAAGCTGTAAAGGTTTACAGAAAATGTTTGGGTCACTTAGTTTAGAGAGGCTAACAAGCCGAAATAGAACATCAAAATGCTGCTACCATGGCCTTAGCCAAGATTTTTTAGGAGCAGGGGGATTTGAAACCCAACCCTACCCTCCTACTCTGGATACGCCCATGACTGCTACATTCATAGCGTTGAGCTTAGCTTCATTGAATTTTCACTGCTAGTGAAACGGGGACATTGCTTATTCCATACGCTAGGACAAATTGTTACAAAGGCTGTAAGAGCATGGAATGGCTTGGTCAGGAAAACCAATGACTTAGCAGAGCGCAAGTCTCTAATAAACATACATGACTAGCTCAAAATGTACGCGTGTTTGTTTCAAACTAAACTGTTATCCTTCTGATTGATCGGCCGTGTAGTTTGCGCTTTAGTCTGACATCATGATAGTGACGTTTTTGGCTAGGACGTAATAATCTTGGTGGACAATATACAAAACAAAAAAAAAAACGTCCAAAAATTTATAATTCAATTACCTTTCGGTAGCGTTTTTTTAAATATAGCTTTAAAAAGTTCCTAGCAGGACGGAATACCCCCACCTTATGTTTTGGTACAGTCGTTTAGTCATAAGTTTCCTGGACATAGAGAAGGGGTGACAAGGCTAGGATGCTCAGTTTGGCTGTCAGTTTAACAACCACGCATGACACATACTTGATTAGACATTTTAAAAAAAGAATATCCTCTAATTGTTACCTGATTTATGCCCTTGTCGCTATAGTAAACAATAAAATCGATGCTGTAATTCTGTGGTACGGTATCAACTAATCCCATAATTCCGTAGCTCAGCTGCTGGTATTGCTGTGAGAACTGGCTAGAGGCTGCCATGAACTGACTGAGAGGGGAGATTACCATCGCATTACTAGCGCTGTCAAAGATGACCAATGGTCCTCCACTTATGCCCGTTGAAAGTGAAGCACCATACTGCCACCTGGAAATTAAAAATGGAAAATTACTCTTTCCAAGTGTAAAGTAAATTCTTGACTTTGATCCAATGAATGGGTTTTTCTGAATTCTGATACTTGGTGTGTAATAGTATAGTAGTATCTACCTAAATAAATTGTAAACAGAAATCAAATACTTATATTTATTGTAGTATATATAGGTATGTGGTTTTAAATTAAATAACTTTCGTAACTTCTTTAATAGAGAAATAACTTTTGTAATTTCTTTTACTCAAAGTTTGGGCTATTCGCGTCTGACACATACAATTTTTACATGCAGCAAGATAGATCATTAATTTAAAAAAAAAAGTCATCCATGGGCATTATAAATTGAGAAATCCTAAAAGTGTTTCTTAAATACGCGACTCTTACCATCCAAATTTCAGATCACTGTAACCTGCCATATCTCCGCCATAAGCAAGAAAACCCATGCCGCCATTGGACAGTGCCTGGAAGGAGGGGAAACTACTAATGACTTGAGTTGTGTCATTGGCAGACGTTCTGTTGGCCTGTCCATAGTACTTCTGAAAATAAGTGATATAGGATAGTTGCAGAGGATAGTAGCAGAGGATAGTAGCATAAAATAGTAGCATAGGATATTAGCATAGGATAGTAGCAGAAAGTAACACAGGATAGTAGCATAAGATAGTAGCATAGGATAGTGACATAGGATAGTAGCATAGGATAGTAGCAGAGGATAGTAGCAGAGGATAGTAGCATAGAATAGTAGCAGAGGATAGTAGCAGAGATAGTGGCATAGAGTAGTGGTAGAAGATAGTAGCATTTGATAGTGGCAGAGGATAGTAGCATTTGATAGTGGCAGAGGACAGTAGCATTTGATAGTCGCAAGGATAGTGGCAGAGGATAGTAGCATTTGATAGTCGCAAGGATAGTGGCAGAGGATAGTAGCATTTGATAGTGACAGAGGATAGTGGCAGAGGATAGTAGCAGAGGATAGCTCTACCAGTAGAACTAGATTTAGATTTGTTTGGGGATTTTCACACTTAAAGCTAATTACATTTATCTGCGTTTTTTTTTTTTTTTGCAATACCCCTTTCACCAAGAGATAAAAAAAAAAGAAGAGAAAGCGATAGGAAACAATTTGGTGGCGATAAGGCGATATAATGAAGTCAACGAAAAACCAATTCTCCTTATTTCCTATTGCTATTAGAGCATGGAATGGGCTGCCTGAGTCAACCTGAAAAACCAATGGCTTGGCAGAATTTTAGTCATTGATTAACATGCATGACAAGATTGACCTAGGGAAGTAACGTCTATATTTCCTAAAATAAGATAAGATAAAATGTAAAAAAAGAAGGAGAAAAGAGGAAGATTGGGAGAAATGCTTGAAATAAATTAATAAAATAAACGGGGTCAAGGCCACCCTATTGAAAGATATTTGTTACCAACTAAAATAAAACACATTTCTTTGTGCTCTCAGCGACAAATCTGGCAAGTGTGTTTTACACAAATTTACATTGCTGTAATGCGCACACAAATTATTGTATGCACTATTATTACTATAGCTTTTATATAGCGCTACTTTCATGCTTATAGCATGCTCAGAGCGCTTTGGTCCAATCTCATTTGTGGACCAGTTGGGGGGGGGGGAGGGGGTATCTAGAAGTTGGTTTTCCGTGCTGCCTTTAGGCGCACAGTAAACACAACTCTGCCCGAGTCGGGAGTCGAACCTCGAACCGCTATTATTAGCATTACTTCCCCTTATTCTGTACACCGGAGACACCAAAAAAGTTGTTCTTTATGAATTCGCGCTTCTTTAGTATGAATTGTAACTAGGTAAAGAAATATTTTATTTAATTTGGATGTGACTCAATAATTATATTAATAATCTTTATTATCCATGACACACATTTTTTTTTACAATTTTGCATTTAAAAAAAAAAAAAAAAAAACACCATAAATAGAGCAAACAATTTGTAAGATAGCACAAAATATACGTTCATACCCCAGTTTCTCTTCAACATTAAATGCCGAATTTATAAAAGTAAGTTAAAGTTTTCCAACCATTTAACTGCCCCAAAAAAAAATTATAACTTTTTGTGTCTTTTTGTGTGATTAGTGTCTTAAATCTTTGTGATTGCTAAAATGTCACAATTATGAAGGAAAGAGTGATTTTTTTTTGCCTAAAATCTGTATAGCTTTCTTCGCAGTGTTTGTCTCCAATAGGTGTCCAGGTGGAGTTTGTTTCTCGCCTATGTTCTTACTAGCAGCGTTTACAATTTTATAAAGTTTTTATTTTTATTTTGTTCAGATTGCCGTAGCAGGCAGTGATGTTAAAACTTATAATACTGCAAATGAGTGCTAACTTAGGTCTAGTCTATCACAGTGTGCACCTTCTAGCACTAGCCTAGCTGGATGGCGGTGCGCATGGCGGAGTTATAACAATATCTACATACATATATACATTCATAACTACCTACCTTCTACATAAAATCTAGCTACCTATCTACATACTTACCTATCTACATGCTATCTACGTATCTACATACAAACTACCTACCATACATATCTTTATACAAACTACCTATATATCTACATACATATATACATACCTATCTACCTATTTACAAACCTACCTACCTAGCTATCTACATGCAATCTACCTACCTATCTACCTACCTAATCTACATGAATCTACCTACCTATCATCTAATCTACATGAATCTACCTACCTATCTACCTATTTACAAACCTACCTACCTAGCTATCTACATGCAATCTACCTATCTATCTACCTACCTATCTACCTAATCTACATGAATCTACCTACCTATCATCTAATCTACATGAATCTATCTACCTATCTACATATAAATCTGCCTATCTATCTACAAACCTACCTACCTAACCTAACTATTACATGCAATCTACTCTAACGCTAACATACCTACATAGCTGCCTATCTAAATACAATCTACCTACCTATCTACCTACCTATCTACATATAAATCTGCCTATCTATCTACAAACCTACCTACCTAACCTATCTACATGCAATCTACCCTAACGCTAACATACCTACATTCCTATCTAGCTGCCTATCTAAATACAATCTACTTACCTACATCTACATGAATCTACCTACCTATCTAATCTACATGAATCTACCTACCTATCATCTAATCTACATGAATCTACCTACCTATCTACCTACCTAATCTACATGAATCTACCTACCTATCATCTAATCTACATGAATCTACCTACCTATCTACCTACCTAATCTACATGAATCTACCTACCTATCATCTAATCTACATGAATCTACCTACCTATCATCTAATCTACATGAATCTACCTACCTATCATCTAATCTACATGAATCTACCTACCTATCATCTAATCTACATGAATCTACCTACCTATCATCTAATCTACATGAATCTACCTACCTATCTACATATAAATCTGCCTATCTATCTACAAACCTACCTACCTAACCTAACTATTACATGCAATCTACCCTAACGCTAACATACCTACATAGCTGAGTATCTAAATACAATCTACCTACATATCATCTAATCTACGTGAATCTACCTACTTATCTATATAAATACTTATGTACCTACCTATCTAAATGCAATCTAAATCTAGATACCTATCTATATACAAATCTACCTACCTACCTATGTACATACAATCTATCTATATACATATCTACATACTATCTACCCACATATCTACCTACATATCTACATACTAACAACTTTCCATACAAATTTGCATATATATCTTAACACAAACTACCTACATATCTACATACATATCTACATACATATCTACATTCAAAACTACCTACCTTCGAAATAAAATCTAGCTACCTATCTACATACATACCTATCTACATGCTATCTACGTATCTACATGCATATCTACATACATATCTACCCACATATCTACATGCATATCTACATGCATATCTATATACATATCTACATACATTTCTACATATCTACATACATTTCTACATACATATCTACATGCATATCTACATGCATATCTGCATTCTTATCTACATGCATATCTACACGCATATCTACACACATATCTACACACTTATCTTCATACATATCTACATACACATCTACATACTTATCTACATACATATCTACATACATATCTACATACATATCTACACACATATCTACATACATATCTACATACTTATCTACATACATATCTACATACATATCTACATACATATCTACACACATACCTACTCACATACCTACATACATATCTACATACATATCTACATACTTATCTACATACATATCTACATACATATCTACATACATATCTACACACATACCTACTCACATATCTACATACATATCTACATACATAACTACATATATACATACATAATATTTTAAGGATAAATTGTTGTAAATGGTGTCTGTTCGTGTTGCCCTAGTGTAGTGTGGTATTGTGAAATGTAAGCATGCGCCTGAAGTGTCTATAACCGGAACTGTTTTGGTTTCTTTGCAGGGTATAGATGTCTGATAATGTAATATGGTCTGTTGGTAATGTTGCCTCGTGTTCCAACCTCCCCCAAACGTTGCTAGATTTTCTGTTTCATCTCATTTGTGCCGCGCGAACTTCCAAGTAGTTAATATAACAGTATATTATTTTTAAATGACAATAAAGTACTTTAATGTATATTATTAATATGAACTTGAATCAAAATATAACAAAATTACAAAGAGTTTGTGTTACACTGAGGAGGTTCCCTTCATATCCCTATCGGATCTGCGTATGTCCAAGGAATATGATGAACATGATTTTGTTTATACAAGTAATACTGTTTTATTTGAAGTTATAGAAATTTGTTTTTTTGTAAATTGTTTTGGATGTTAAAGATAATATACAGGTATCGAACTCGTACGTCGGCAAGGTCTGCTCGAAGTCTTAGCACAGTTACCAAATGAGCTATTGGCATTTTCATTTAAATGGAACGAGAATGAAGATGTAGATATACCTAAAAAAACAACTTCTAAATTGTTGGCTGTCTTCTGGTAATTGCACTCTCCCTGCGAAGTTCCGTCAGCACAGATCTCGTAGAAAACCTGGTTGCATGCTGTTGCAATGCTTTCAAATCTCAGTACATAAGAGTCAATGCACTCATTCTGGCTCTCATTAAATTGAGACATTCTGTCCAATTGTTTAAATTTGTCAAAGTGTTCCTTTCCATTTTGCTGTTCTTTGTCTTTCGTCTCTTTTAGTTTTAATTTTTCTGTTGTGTTGTCTTTATATGAGAAACGAGTCCTTGTAATCACAACAAATTTCCGTAAGGATCAATAAAGCAGTCTTAGTCTTAGTCTTAGTCTTAATTCTAGTTGTAAGATTTCCTTCCTTCTAATATCTTCTTTTTTACGTATTGGATTCTTTCCTATTTTATCGCATTTCTATGCCCGCACCTCTATATATTTTGTATAACGACATTTCTAATTATCAATTACTTGTGCCTCGTCGTATCTTGTCCTAGTCCCAAGTTGTGGGGATACAAATTCGTTTTAGACTTTAATTGTACAGAATTTAATAGTAACAAACGTACAAGGCTAACATTTCTATACAAGCAACTCTACTAGAAGTCTCTCCTTTGTTGATAACACACCCGTGACATCCCTCAAGTCCTCTAACTCCTAGGTACACCGCACTTGACCGTGTCACGGTTGACCACACATGCCGTAGAGTTATATATAGTGATGGGAGCTAAACTAACTTTTAAAAGTTAAACTAAAACTAGTTTTCAACTAAAATAAAGTAGTTACACTATTAGTTTATCGTGAATTTCAAAAGATAGTTAAACTTAACTAAAGAAAGTTAATTAAACTCCTAACAAACTTTTTTTTGGAGGGGGGGGGGGCGGATTGAACTAGACCTAATAGATATAATCATCCGACTGTATGCCTACGGTTCGATCTTATTCTTTTAACATTCTAGTAATATTTATCTATAATAAAATTAGTATTAAAGAATATGCTTCTTACATAAACGTTAATGCACAATAAAATAAAATGTCTAATAATAAATACGTGTGCTTGTATTTTTGCCTTGAATTAAAACCTTTAGAAATAAAATATATTAACTAATAATATGACGGAAAATCTTACTTATACTGGTAAAGTTTAAAATCTCATTAAATAACATACATTTAGAATTTCAAATTTAGATCTGGTATCCAAAAAAATAGAAACAAAATCGTTGGAGTTTTTAAAACATTTGACCTGTATAACATTTTTATAGTGTTAAATACATGATTGACTAACCATACCGATGTGCTTTTTTCTTGTCTGACCACTAAAAATACAATACTACTGCATAACCGTTAAACGCGCAAGGGAAAAAAAACGGGTGATCCTATCATTATGGACTGCACACAGTACACTATATAGCCCTACACGTGTACGTCTATCTGGTCAGGTTGTTAAAATCACTCGGACACACAGTCAATTTACTTTCTGGGCAGGGAGGGTGTATAACTATTTTAGTGTAAAGATATATCTACGATTAACATGCTTGTCTAGCCACGCCAGTGTGTTAATTATTTTCTTGTCTGACCTCTCCACATTAAGCAAACACTATTGTATAACGCTTAATGCAGGGTAGTCTTACAGTATTATCGACTACACACGTACAGTACACTAGGCCTACATGTGGTCATGTGTATGTCTAGCTGACCAGGTTGTTAAAATCAGTTGGACACAGTCTATTTACTTTATGGCCAGAAAGGGTGTGGATTAAGATTTTTTTTCTAGAGTTGGTTACCCTAATGCTTTTAGATCTATATAGGCCTAGCTGTTGATTTAGACTTAAAAGATCTCAATAATAAGTCTTAAGCTATAAAGGCCGGGTTTACTTGATGTTCCTGCAGTTAAAAAAAAATATTGTTTGCCGCAAATGAATTGATTAAAACCACTAAATATTGACCTAACTCACTAATCAGATTCCCACGAGAAACGGAAATTAAACACCTCCACGTGGCTCACAAAAAAATTCGGAACAACCTCATTCATAATACTGCATATTATAGAAGCTTTCGACAAAAAATGTTTAACATTTTATAATACTGCTACTTTCAAGTGCAAATATTTAATCCCATAACTTCTACCAGGATCTTACTTTTCCCTCTTCAAATGCAGACTGTCTAATTTGTTAACTGCATCATTTTTTTTTTTGATAATTAAAGTTATTGATATCACATGACCAGAAAACAAGGAGTGCGTTACAACCCTGACCACATGTTGAAAAGTTTTACAAATTTTAATTAAACTTTTTAGTTAGTAACTAAAAAAAAATTAATTAAACTACGATTTTAACTAAACTTTTTTTTTTCTAGTTAAACAATGGCCTTAATATAGGCCCATAGACTGGACGATAAAGTAAAAATTATTATGGGAAACATTTGGGAAAAGATAAGTTTGTATGAGTTATGAGCAGTGTAAAATTAAAAGTATTTATAGTTTGTTTGTTTTTGAGCCATAATCTATATAATTGATAGAACCCCTTCTGTATTACTATATCTCTAATCGTGCCTAATTAAAAATAGTTTTAAATGCTAGATTTAGATCTAGTCTATATAAATACTATAGTAAAAAAATACTACTTACTACTAGATCTAGTACTATACTACTATACTATACTATAAACTATAATTGTAATCTGTATAGTCTAGTCTATAGTTAGTATATAAATAGTCTAGGACTAGATTCAAGATTGTCACTAGATCTATAATCTATACTTATACTAGATCTAGTCTATAGTCTGCATGCATAGATGATAGACTGACTAGTATAATAGTTAGTAGTAAAAAGTATGAAAAGTATTAGACCTAGTTATTACAAATATTAGTCATATTTATTAGATTTAGATCTATCAATATTAAACTAGTGACAGTCACGGTGTCAGTGATACTGAATTATTCTGACTTACTGAAACTGAAAGTTAATGTGTATAATATTCTTTTTTTTTTCAACCTTTAGTATTTATCCTTGGCCTATCGTACTACGAACATTAGAGCACGTTCTGCTCATTTTCTTTGACTTTTTTGACTAAAAACTAATTCTAACAATTTGAATCGATAAGACGACCGCCATACATTAATAAAGAAGCCATGTCAACAAACATAGATCCACATCACAAACCTATATATATATTTGCCTATGTCTATGATTATGAAACAAAGGCAAAATATTGGGAATATGGCAGTTTTGTACTTTTCAAAACTAAAGATCATAATTATGGGAAAGGACCAATGGCGAACGCTTTTGTGCCAGTTTTTAGTTTAGAATTTATAACTCCGCAATGGTTAAACTTATTAAAAAAATGAAAACATCTGCGGACTCCTCAGCTATTGGGCGATAAAACTAAATTTGAATCTTTTTTCCATATCAGCTATTAAATTTATAATTCAAGTCAACTTACGGTAGGGGTCGGACCTAATCAGCGAACGCAATTTTCGCGGGAGTCATAATGAGCGAAAGGCCGTAAAAAATAGCGAAATAGCATGTTAAAATATAGGAAATTATGCTTCAATTAGTTCTATCATCTAACTTCTTCCATGAAGCATTATAACTATTGTCCTCCTTGTGACATTAGGCCTAAATTTGTTTTCACTTTTCTCGTGCTCCACATCTCCTTTCTCTGCTTGGAACTGATGTCTATATATAGCCTACGAAACTTGCGATCAAATATTTTTCTTTTAGAGAAAGAAAGAAACTACAAAATTCTATCTCGCCTCATCCCTATAGGCTAGTCCACGTCATTTTACTCCCCATTTCATAAACTCTCGTTACTGTGACTATTTTTTTAAGAACACATGTTCAGTGCACTTAATTTAATCAACATCAACTCGACCCCCCCCACACACACACACGCGCGCTCGCTGATTGACCCAAAGGCAGATCCCGAATGCGATGGATTGATGATGTATGGGAGGTAGATCTACAACAACTTGGGTTTCGGGCATGGAGACAAAAGGCTCAGGAGAGATCTTGTAATTTTATACATGTATATTATATGGTAATTCTTATATTTATTACTAATTATATAGATAGCGTTTTTTTCCGCTCCTGAAATCGAATATTTTCTCCTGGAAAACTCTTGGAAATCCTAATCTCAGAATGGTGGGGGAACCCAGTGAAAATGAATTCTGATCTTCTTTTAAACATCTATACACATATTAATATCATTAATTAGTAACAAGAGGTTAACCAGCCAGTTAAAAAATAAGGAGGACGGCAAAACAGAGGTCCCCTCCCCCCCCCCCCCCCCCGTATAAACCGTATAGGCCTAAGCGCTGTTAAGATCAAATGGTGCGTCATTTCACCCTCACTGGCATAGAGGAAAGTAACTGCCAGCATATGACTGTTGGAGAGAGAGGTGTGAGTCAAACATTTTAGACGGAAAGAAAATGCGGGAAAATATGCTGGTCACAACTGGGCGTAGACATGTGAAACATGTAGGCTACTGCACTCATCCTTAATCTTCGAAATCGAAGACATTGGGTTAAGGTTAAAAATAGGCCTATTATTTTAATATTTCAGTTTACAAACAATAACGATAGATAAGACAAAAAGAAGAACAGATTAAATCGGTAACTAAATTATTATTAATGGCTTTTAAAGCTTATAATAGGGGTTTCGCTGAATAGGGTTTCAGTTAAAAAGGTCATTTTGAGCGAACACCCCATAATATTTTTTTTTCAACGGAATGAATAGCCTTAGCTATTCTAGCTAACTATTTCCTCATCTATTTAGAAGCATAATAGGCGATTTTTTTTCGGCCGATGTCCATTGGTGCTTTAAAATCGCCTTAAGTTCGGACCTATTCTCGTTTATCCGGAAACGTTTTGAGAATAAAATTTCCATGCATGTCAACTTTGACCTTCAGCTATGCTTTATTTTATGAGGGAAAACGAAAGTGAATATGTGGGAAATGTAGAAAAATGGAGTCTTTGTAATACCATTTTAATAGTTCTGCAGTTACTTTTGAAATAAATAAGAATGGATAAAAATTACGGGGAGGTGTTCGCTTTATATGCCATTTCGCTGATGGGCCTTTCCTATATATATTGGCTGAAATGTTAGTCCTAGAATTTATAGCTCGATTGCCGCCATTTTTTTTTCACTAGGATAGAGTACAAAAAACAAATTTGACTTCCCCTAAATAAAAATAACTTCCTACTTCCAGTCTATATTTATTTATGTCTATGGTGCTAACATTATTCTAAATTATTAAAAACATGACAAGGATGAATAATTATGAATGAATCCTATTCGTTCTTCCATTTGTTTCTCTGTCCCTTTATGTTTGTTTACAAATATACCTGAGTGAAGATGGCTATGGGTATGTCTGGATCATTGTAGGTTTTAATGGTCGTGGTGACAGGTAGCGAAGCAGCCAGATAATCAAAGTTGGTGCTCTGCCATTCTCCAATGATATCTCTACCTGATGTAGACCAACTGCGAGATAACTGTAGGACATAAAGTACATAGTTTATTTAATTTATGCTACCAAAAATGGATTAAGCTTTGTTAAAAAAAAATGACATAGTAATTTAGGAAAAAATAATAATTTAGCATTTTTTTAAGATTCCGAAGAGTGAAAGAAAAGAAGTTTATTTCACGTGAATACACAGAGATTCAGCAAAGTCAGACATATTCACTACCCAGAAGAAATGATGACAAGAATAGAGTGTAAAATAAATGAAAATTACAACAGCTCACATTACAATTACAAGAAACAGGATGTCTGTTATAAGCTATTTCGACATGACCAACGCATATTTTTTCAACTCAGAACCGGACACAACAAAATGAGACAACATATGTTCCGGAAGCTTAAAGTCGGGACGGGTGAAACTTGCCCTTCCGGAGCATCACCAGAGAATGCTGACCATGTCCTTCAAAGCTGCATTTTATATCAAGAGGCTGACTTGGCGGAGTTTGAGCCATTGATTAACACGCATGACTAGATTGACACATTAAATACGTAGGACGTAATTATCTTCTTTTTTGAAGTAACGTCTGTAATCATGGGCGCTCGCAGAGGGGTGCAAGGGGGTGCACTTGCACCTCCCTGATTCTGAGTAGCCAAATTCTAGCACTTTTTTTGGCACCGTCAGATCAATTAAAATCTAAGTAGCAACTGAACAAGTTGTGCTTCCACTGGTGACTGAAGTACAGTTGTAGTAGACTAGCCTAGGCTTATCAGGCATTGGTGGCTGACCATGTACGTGCACCCTTCTGAATTCTGGGATAGGCAAATTTTAGCCAGTTTTTTACACCTTCAAATCAATTCACTTCTGCTAGGAAGCAACTTAACATGTAGTGCTTCCATTCAAATAAAGTTAATAAGGATGAGCTATTGTTGTAATAAACTGTAACAAGCTAATCTGTAGTTAATGTCTGACCATGTTCGCTTGCAATTCAATATTCTATAGCACGTTAGTCGTAACGATTTGTTTTCATTTGCATATAATTAATAGTTATCATTATATTTAATATTTAATAAAGACCTAGAATTTTTTTGTCTTGGAGTAAAAAACCTTGCCAGATGTCTTTTGATATGTGAAAGTTTCTTGAACAAGATGGAAGAGTGCAGACATCTTGGTAAATGTATTTACGTCTTGCGGAGTTGCGGTCAGTGTTAGCGCTCAATAAAATAAAATAGCAGTTTACACACGTCCACTAGTTTGTGATAGAAGAGATATAAAAAAAAAAGATCTTCCCACACCACCCCAGTCAAAACGTTGATTTGTATCGACGGAGCTCTGACAGCAGCAAGAAATCAAAATATACGAGCAGCAGCATGAATTAACTGCGTTTTCTAGGTATTTCTATAATAAACTGCAGATATCTCAGGCACTGAACAGATGTGTTTGAGCGTTGGGTTTGTTGATGGAGATTGTAGTCGATAAGAATTCATTGGTTTTGCCATTGGTGTTTAGAGAGACGCACTGCCTGTGTCCAACTTCATTGTCAGCAAATACATTATGTACATTTTTCACATGGACAAACTACTCGGCCAAGGCTAAGATGGCTGCCCCGTGATGGGTAGCATTTAAAAGTGTGTTCAGGCAAGGATTCGTGAAAAATATCCAAAAGAAGACATTGTCCGTTGCGAGTCCCAAAGACTTAAATTTTGTTATTATTGACCTGAATGCCATTTTAGATATGCGTTGGGGACATCCAGAAGATTATCTATTTCTTCCATAACAGACCCAAGCGAGAGCGTTGATGCGAAATTTACCTCTCTTGTGTAAGACATAATGGACTGGGAAATACAAATTCAGTCGCGCTTAAAGTCACAACTTTGAGAAGATCTTTGATTGTTTGGCGTATTTTAAAATAACAGCTGTAAGTGAAACCTGACAAACTGCATATGTGTAATCAGTGCCTGCTTCTCATGTGTTTCTGATTTGTCTTTTAATTGTCGAAACAGCTGGCAGACAAACGGGATATTGAATTGGTGCTACCGAGAATTTGTAGTCGATAAACATACCGAGAAAAAACATATGTTTGGATATCGGGAATTATTACAGAACACTGCTTTACATTACGTCACTTTGTTTCTTCATTAACGTTACGATTTTCAAGCAATAATAATGCTCAGTTCAACTTGTTTCGTCTACATCCTAAAATGATGCACGAGCTTCAACATTATGAAGAATATCAGCACTGCCAGATAAGCATTCATTGCCGGCTTGTCCATCGCGACCAGAAGCAATTCAGTAGTCAAGTTATTATGTAGCGTTTGCATTTTTTGTTTAATCAACCGTCGGGATGCACGGACGCACAGATCAACTGACCAAAGTGTACAGTCAATAGTTTGTTGACGTGTTTTGTTTGATCACTCGTCGGGATGCACGGACGCACAGATCAACTGACCAAAGTGTACAGTCAATAGTTTGTTGACGTGTTTTCTTTGATCAACCGTCGGGATGTACGGACCGCACGGATCAACTGACCAAAGTGTACAGTCAATAGTTTGTTGACGTGTTTTGTTTGATCAACCGTCGGGATGTACGGACCGCACGGATCAACCGACCAAAGTGTACAGTCAATAGTTTGTTGACGTGTTTTCTTTGATCAACCGTCGGGATTACGGACCGCAGGGATCAACTGACCAAAGTGTACAGTCAATAGTTTGTTGACGTGTTTTCTTTGATCAACCGTCGGGATGCACGGACCGCACAGATCAACTGACCAAAGCGTACAGTCAATAGTTTGTTGACGTGTTTTCTTTGATCAACCGTCGGGATGCACGGACCGCACAGATCAACTGACCAAAGCGTACAGTCAATAGTTTGTTGACGTGTTTTCTTTGATCAACCGTCGGGATATACGGACCGCATGGATCAACCGACCAAAGTGTACAGTCAATAGTTTGTTGACGTGTTTTCTTTGATCAACCGTCGGGATTACGGACCGCACAGATCAACTGACCAAAGCGTACAGTCAATAGTTTGTTGACGTGTTTTCTTTGATCAACCGTCGGGATGCACGGACCGCACAGATCAACTGACCAAAGCGTACAGTCAATAGTTTGTTGACGTGTTTTCTTTGATCAACCGTCGGGATTACGGACCGCACAGATCAACTGACCAAAGCGTACAGTCAATAGTTTGTTGACGTGTTTTCTTTGATCAACCGTCGGGATGCACGGACCGCACAGATCAACTGACCAAAGCGTACAGTCAATAGTTTGTTGACGTGTTTTGTTTTGTTTTTAATATCATGAACCAAGTATTTACTGTGAACTTAATATCGCATAGGTATGGGGGTGGCGTGGTGCACTTTTTCTTTTCTTTAAGATTCTTTGTAATAAAAAAGTTGCAATTACGACTTTGAGCCACGAGTGGCGACTTGCACCCCCCTGCAAAAAATCCTGCGGGATCCCATGTCTGTAATATATATAAGATAAAAAAGATGCAAAGAATTTCGAAACATAATAAAGTTTTTGACCATTGTTTAAATTCATTATATTAATTCATTCAATTCATTCTGCTTTTTAAACTCTGATGATTCTAACTTGAGGAGAGATCTATTCAGAGAGCGCAATTAGGAGCGGTCGCTTGAGTCAGATCATTTGAGAGTTTTCTCGTATGAGAATTTAGACAGATGAACACCAGATGTCGTTTGCAACGCTTTTTAAAAATTTATTACATATGTAGGTACTATCAATGGAAGTTGATTTCAGAGGTAATGAGCTACTAAGGCATGTAACTACAGAAGTACAGGACACATTAAAGTTATAATACTACAGAGGTAGAGGCCTACAGAGGTAGATGCCTACAGAAGTAGAGGATTACAGAGGTAAAGATCTACAGAGGTAAAGGACTACAGAGGTAGAGGACTACAAAAGTAAAAGAACTACAGAGGTTTGATAACTAGAGATAAAGGACTTGTGTTAGTCTCACTTTCAGGGAGTAGTCGGCCGTGGAGTATTTTTTACCGTTGTTGTTAAAGAAAGTGTAGCCACTGGTCAGCCAGATGTTGCCGTTGACTGTGATGCTGTAGCTGCCATCTGTCACCACATTCACCACAAAGTTGCCAACACCTGACCAGAAATATCTGGACACTAAATTTATGTTACACACTTCGAAATTAGATCACAAATACTAACTAATAATTCAAGACACTCAAGTAATCACTCTTTTAAAAGATACACACGAGCAGTATACTGCTCCAGCCATCAATCCATTCATTTAATATACGTACATGAAATGTGGGCCCCCTAATAGTCTATTTGGTGACCAGACATCCCGACTGTTCAGGAGGGACAGCTAATGTCCAGCTTTCATACTACAAAAGTCCATTATCATTTTATACTAATCTCTCATTAAGTGAATTGTCTTTTGATTAATAACTACAAGTTAATGCTCTTCTGATGTTCCTTACTTTATACATAACATTAAAATGTTTTTGTAATTTACTTATGTAGACTTAGATCCTCCCGCTCGGTGCAATGGACAATAATACACAGTATTTATAATACATTTTTTTTAAAATCCTAAATAGTAAGCCTTATGAGCCTATATTAGATCTCAAACATTATTCAAAAGCTAATTAGGAAAACTGACCTTTGTCCACCGCAAAAATCAGAAATAAAAATATTAAAAACTTCATCTCTGAATGAATATTTCCATTTGGTACAGAGATAGTTGAAGTGTTTTGACCTATCTACAATGTAAAAGTCATGCCAAGGCCATTCACTCTAAAGTAGGACTGTAGTAGATGTCTTGACTGTTTCACATTCTCGTCGTGTATTATCTATCGTCTAATAATACATGCAAGATACAACAATCAAGAAAATAAAACATCAAAACATTCAGCTATAAATCTACATTCACTCCAGTGTTAGCTTCTTATCTTGTCCAGTATCTATCTAGCCGTGTCCTATTTCTTAACAATGGTAATTTGAATACAGCTGTCCACATGGTATCCACCTGAATAGGTTTACAAGACGTGCGGCAAATAAGGACATGTACTCTTCTTGAAGGACGTGTCCTCCTCTTTAAGGACGTGTCCTCCACTTTAAGGACGTGTCCTCCACTTTGAGGACGTGTCCTCCACTTTGAGGACGTGTCCTCCACTTTAAGGACGTGTCCTCCACTTTAAGGATGTGTCCTCCTCTTTAAGGTTGTGGCCACTGTGCGACAGGAGTCGCCCTGAACCGACTTTTACTGTTGTATGCTTCCTTATATATGGAATGGGTTGCCTGACTCAGCCAGGAAAACCAACGACTTGTCAGAGTTTAAGTCATTGATTGATTAACATGCATGACTAGATTGACACATGAAATGTGTAAGACGTAATTATCTTCCTTTTTGAAGTAACGCCTGCAATATATACTGAATTTAATCCTTGAAATACTTAGTTTAAACACAATTTCATTTATAACTCTACCAGGAATCTAAAATGTTGTATAATGATGCTCTATTAGTAGGCCTCTATTTCAAACTGTTCAGAACAAACGTGTTACTTGTCAACAGGAAGTGAAGTTGGATGCTTAAGTTTCTCTCATTCGTATATTGAAAGCTGTTTAAGGCAAACCCGTGTTTCTTTTGTTGTTTTAAGGAAAAAAAATGTTTTTGTTCAAAGTGTCTTCGTTTATCAACACACAGTGGACATCAGAGAAATAGTCTATATCTTTGTTGTTTTTTTTTTCCTCCTGCGGATATGCAGGTGTCGTAACTCTACATCAGAGAAACATTTCCAGAGGCAGTTTTCTAAGTGTACAGTAGTCTACAAGATTCGATCTACAGACATCCGGCTAGGTTTATTTACCACAAAGCTGTATTTAAAGATCAATAGAAGATCTAAGTTTATATTTTTGAGTAGGTTTTCTTTTTTTTCCTTTTGCAGTATTTTGTAGAACCACATTGTGATGTTTGAGATTTCTTCGAAGATTTTTCAACAATCTTTCTTTCTCTCACATGAACATTTGAAACACTCTGTCAACGTCTACACTGCACTCACTCACTGCACTCACTCGCTGCACTCACTCACTGCACTCACTCACTGCACTCGCACTAACTCACTGCACTAACTCGCTGCACTCACTAACTGCACTAACTCACTGCACTAACTCGCTGCACTCACTCACTGCACTAACTCACTGCACTAACTCGCTGCACTCACTCACTGCACTCACTCGCTAAACTCACTCACTGCACTAACTCGCTGCACTCACTCACTGCACTAGCTCGCTGCACTCACTCACTGCACTAACTCACTGAACTCACTCACTGCACTAACTCACTGCACTCACTCGCTGAACTCACTCACTGCACTAACTCGCTGCACTCACTCACTGCACTCACTCGCTGCACTCACTCACTCACTGCACTCACTCGCTGCACTAACTCACTGCACTAACTCACTCACTCACTGCACTAACTCACTGCACTAACTCACTGCATTAACTCGCTGCACTAACTCACTGCACTAACTCGCTGCACTCACTCACTGCACTCACTCGCTGCACTCACTCGCTGCACTCACTCACTGCACTCACTCGCTGCACTCACTCACTGCACTCGTTTGCTGCACTCACTCGCTGCACTAACTCACTGCACTCACTCACTGCACTCACTCGCTGCACTCACTCGCTGCACTCACTCACTGCACTAACTCGAGCTTTCTCTACATACAAACACACTTTGAAGTCTGAGGACAAAACATAACATTGAAACATTGGGGAATGGAAGTGAATCCTTGAAGTCCAGACATTATAGAGTACAGTATATGTTCAGTGGTTTATAAGAAACAAGAGTTGGAGTCTGACACGGACTTCATCAAATATTCTCTTCAAAATGATCGCAACATTCCTTCCAGGTCCATTAACAAATGTATCAATTAGAATCACTTTCCATCAGAGGATCAAGCACACACTAGAAGTTGTAGATTGTCAAGTAAGATTGTATTGAGACTAAAACATCCAATGTGTGTGTTGATGCTGAGAGGCTAGCATGTAGAGAAGACAGAACAAAGTGAATATTAAAACACTCAGAACGCAACAAGATTCTACACATACATTCCTTTATTCAATAGATAGTTCTGTAGTAGTTTATCCAACATTTCTTTTCACAATTTATAATACACTATATACAAGTAATCATGTAGTGACATCATTCACAAAATATTTCAGACTGAATTGTTTTGTTATGAGATTAGTGAAAATTAAACTGGGTGCTTTAACTAAACATCAGTGAAATTAATCTGTCCTCAAAACCATAGAAAAATAAATGGTAGGATCAAATATCTTAAGCCACATGTACAAAAACTTCAACACATTAATTGGTTCCATTTCACTGACCAGATTGAAAACTTTCTTGTAAAAAAACAACAACCCTGAACCAATCTTTCTGTGTCTAGTCCTCACACAGTCATCATTGTACATGATCACACAACTGTATTTATTGAAAGCTATACATTTCAATTCAAATGATTTACCAAGCTGAGGCTATCAATCATAACATTCTAGAATCTTAATATAACACAAAGTTATAGTGTAAGTTGAGCCAAATAGTAAGAAAATGTTCTCTGGCAATTCAAGGTGTTTTTGTGCTAAGACCTGTCTAAAATAATGTACTTCTGGTGCTGAATGCTTCAATGCACTACTAATACTGTGTGCACCAATGTACAACTAATTTTGTGTGCACCAATGTACAACTAATTTTGTGTGGACCAATATACTTCCCTGTGCATCAATGTACTTCTAGTTCTGTGTGCACACAAGAATGTGAAGCTCAAACTCTAGACCTTCAATCTGTCATTTACTTTTTTAAAAGGTTACATAATTAAAATGGTTGATAATAATCAATACCACTACCAAAAGAAATCTCATAAATTTGACTATAAGAACAATTGAGTGACCCACCAACAACATAATTGAAACCCTACTGGTTCAACAGTTTAGATCTCTTAATGGAAGGATCACTGTTTCAACAGATAATATTGGTGCATAGCTTGTACATTAGCTTGGCACTTATAGGATTATACACAAAGTACTATATTAGGGGGGCCCTAACTGAGCTGGGGGAGGTTTAGCTACAGGTTCAACAATCTTCAACTTTGTCAACAGTAATAAGACATTGTCAGTTCTAGACATACATATTTTAAAGTATTATAGGTTTTAGATGAACTAAATGATGATTATTTTACTGTCAAAAATATTTAAAAAAGAACAATATGTGAATATGCTTATATAAAATTATGCTTAGCAAAAGGTAAATGTGTATATAATAAAGTCAAATAGTGAACAGATGATTGACACTGTTAAAGAATGTGTGTGTATGTGTGGTGATCAACATGTACAACAATATCTCGCGGGGTAAAACTGCACATTTAACAAGGTCACTGTATGAGGTATTATGTGTAGAGTTGTTTCTCCTGTTTTAGCAACGCCATCTCAAGCTCAACAACAGAACACAGAAATCAGCTAGAAGAATAGATACACAAGAGGGTTGGGTGGTGGAGAGCTCAGATAATGTAGAATGGAGGCAGAGACTTGTGATCAAATCCAAGTCACTAACACCCCCTAGTGGACATGGTAAAAACAAATATGTCCAAAAAGTAACCGTATGAACGCATGGAAGACTTGCCATTCTTATACAAGACCAACAAATAGAATGAAACTTGATACATCCCAACACCACTCTGTGTTGGGCCCAACAGGTCTAGAACAATTAGAAGACATTAGGATTGACCAAACAGTGCAAAGAATACAAGAAACTGGAAGAATCATCCAAAGCTGTACCTTCAATAATTCAGAGAATATGGTACTAAGTCTACCAAGATACTATATCATACTACATTTTTAACAAATGTACTTATCAAAGGACTAATCATAAAATTAGTCACTAAAATTTCAAGAAATAACAAAAAAAAATAATTGATTCTATCTTTATACTTCTAACCCAGTACACAGAATGAACAATCTCTAAAAGTAATGGGCTTAGTGAAAGTATCTTAAGCAACTGGAAAACAAAAATATTACAGACTGGTAGGAAATCACATACTGAGATAAATAATCAGAGTAAAAAAACATTTCTATATAATGTATAGAATGCTTACTCTAAGAGACTAAGGGAGCTACTTAATGATTCAATTATTCTTGAATTCTTGTCAAATTATTTGGAGATTAGACTTAATAATTTATAACCAACCAAAACATTCATCGTTTAATCAACTTTGTCATCTTCATTTTTCAAAATCCAAAAGAAGAAAAATTTCCTCTAAAACAAACAATTCTTTGATCTATTTTTAAGTCTATAACAAAACTAGGAAGTATGAATGCTTACAGGCACCAAAGAAATTCCTTGTTTAGGACAGACTATTTACAGTTGATGACTTATAATTAAATAAAATAATTGCAACAACAATCTGAAAGTGATAATTTAAAACTATTTATAAATATATTATATATATAATGTATGGGGTGATATCAGTAAAAAAAAAATAATCTCATCCCAACACTTCTAGATGACAGAGTATGTTACACATTAGTTTCACAACCAGCAGATGAACTTTAAACTGAGACAAACAATTCTGTTGTCCAATATGGTGAAGTACGCTATTGTAAAGTGCTCACATGAGTTGATATATAAAAATATATAGAGAAATTTTTATTTGTACAAAACAATATAAGAAAACAAACAGTATCACTCCAGACATATTTGGCGCAGATTAACCAATCATTTTATAACATTACGATTGCAAATATCATTTTGAAAAGAATCATAATGAGATACTCATCATTATGATTAAAGATTTCTATTAACTACTGAAACTAATTCTATAAAATCTTCAGATCAAATCTTTAACAGAAAACAATAATCTCTTAATTACACATTTGAAAAAAACAAAAACAAAAAAAAAACAACAACTTTTGACTACACGACAGAAATGTTTCACGACAGAAATGTTAAGACCAAATGCTTTGTAAAAATGAAACGAGTAACAAGGTGGATAATGCTTCAGGCCACAAGGTGGAGTACACCAACAGAATCTTTCTTTGGGATTAAGCAACATGAGCAAGAGCTGAACAACATACACAGAAATACAAGTCACCCCCTTCCCCCAGCTTCTCTTTTCAGTCCCAACAGTTTCATATACTTTGAAGTCTTGTGAGGCATGACTTAAAAATTATTGGGAAGGGAAGGCATTCTAAACCAATTCAATAAATGAAGTTGAAAAAAAGATTTGGCATAGAATCACATCAAGGGTACACAAAAGCCAGCCAATCATATCAAGGGTACACAAAAGCCAGCCAATCACATCAAGGGTCCACAAAAGCCAGCCAATCACATCAAGGGTCCACAAAAGCCAGCCAATCATATCAAAGGTACACATAGCCTGCCAATCATATAAATGGTACACAATAGCCTGCCAATCACATCAAGGGTCCACAAAAGCCAGCCAATCATATCAAAGGTACACATAGCCTGCCAATCATATAAATGGTACACATAGCCTGCCAATCATATCAAGGGTACACATAGCCTGCCAATCATATCAAGGGTACACATAGCCTGCCAATCATATCAAGGGTACACAAAAGCCTGCCAATCATATCAAGGGTACACAAAAGCCAGCCAATCATATCAAGGGTACACAATGACATGGTTGAAGACAAAAGATATAAATATATATGTATATAAAAGTCTTCAAGATCCCCTTCTAGAACATTAGGCACATTGTGATCAATAAGATATTTCCTCTTGGAACCCATTCAGGAACAAAAAGCCCAGAACAATCCAGAAATGAGGAAAACTACACTACATTTATATAAAACTTCACAATGCTGCCCCAAGTGTCTTTTGTTGTTTACCTGCGACTACAATTAACATTTGCTGAATTAGCCAACAAGTATTAAGTCAACAAGTAAACCAATACTTGTAATCAAGTACATAAGCCCTCTTAAGGTGTCTGGTACTAGCAAAACATGGCATCCACTCAAAAACAATTGATTAGACTTCCGTGAAAAGAATTTAACTTCACAGTTCAATGGAACTATAGAAATAAAACGAAAACTTGGATCAAAGGAGAATAAATAGATACACAACATTTCAATATGAGCTTCTAATGACCATGTTCCTATTTTCTCAGTAGTCAACAGATGTTTCTTTAATAGATCTTTTCATCACTGGAAGCCAGAAAATATATATTTACAAAGGGAAATTGTTCTGTTTTAAAAAAAATCCAAATATATCAAAGAAATATTAGGTTTTGGTTGTGTTCCCACTTCTGATCTTGTGATTGAGTCAACTTTATACATAGGGAACAAAATTGTTTCTATAAACATACAAAAAAAAAAGATGAACAAATAATTATTGATATCTCAAAATCTCAAAGCTAAAACAATAGTCTAGACATTTTTGACAAGGCCAAAGTTACAAAACCAAAACAATTATATAGTTAAAATAAAAAGAAACAGCAGCAAACAATGTCTGTATGAAAACAATTGTACTGATTACTAGCTAATTTTCGTAAATGTTATTGGGCTGGGGAGAAAGCCCACAGCAAAGGCAAATAGTGCAATATGTTCACAGAAGCTCAACAGCAAATGGTAGAAGTTAGATATATCCAGAGAATCTTATGAATGACATTTTGTGTACACAGTGGCTCAGGCAGGTAATCCATATTGAAACTTTGAATTTAATCCACTGAAACTGGCTATATGATGTGTGCTGTTACTCCAAAAAGAAATAATCCAGTTCACACAATACATCACTATTAAATCCTATCGAAATGTGACATTATTTCACTTTCTTTGAAGAACATAATTCACAGACCACATCTCAGTCATCTTAAAAAAACATTTCACCTATGCAAACCAATGATTCCTGTTATTCCAGATGAGAATCAACTGAAACCTGAAGAATTCACAGCATCCTTGTCACAATGAAAATGAATGAATTCACACTAGAAAGCCAATCTGCATGTCATCAGGCCACAAGACAATGAAGTCAAAGGCTGGCTTTTTTTGTTTTAAAAAAAAAATTACATTGCTGAGACTGTTGCCATTTTCACTCCTGGGCCAAACAAACAGGAAGTCAGACATTGGAGGTTTTCGTTGTGTCCAAAAACCTTTCATGTGATAACATGTTCTGTAAATGAAAAAAAAACACACATTTAAGGTGAAACAAATAATGAGATAATTTGAATAAAAATATATCTGGCTCTAATGCAATGGTTAATTTAAGTGCTTAGTGACAGGGATATGAGGATGTTTTTTTTTAAGTAACTTAGATGAAAAGAGTCACTGGCATTTGTAGGGAAATGTTAAAGTATTTTGTAGGTCACTGATAACACCAGTCTGTTGAAGACAATGATGGGTGTATTCTACTTTCCCCCCTCTCAAAACTATCTTAATAAACCTTCACTATTTGTTTTTTCATTCATTAGTAACATTAGTTAAGCCAGAAATAAGTGATGATGCAATACTGCCATAGTATATCCCATCTAAATTAGCCTTAGCACTGATCTGAATATGCACCAGGTTTTGAATGCTTACCACTGTGTGTGAACAAATGACTAGAAGTACTTACTGTGAGTGTGTTAATCTCATTAGAGTAGGCTCCAATTTCTCTAGCAGCCTTTTCATCATGCTGAAAACCAAACAAGAATGTGATCTTAGCTTTGTACAACATTTTATTCTCTAGTTAAGTTCTAAAAAAACATCTAGTTGTAAATCTTGATTTTTAACTCTGTGAAGTGCAGACATCCTGTTACTGCAAAAAGTTGCACTTCTAAGAACTAGACTAGAGATGAAGGATGACATAGTGCATACCAGCGCACTGTGAGACACAAGACATGCACAGTGTAGAGATGAATGTTGACATTAGAGAAGAAGCAATGGAGTTCTGCCAAAGTCAAGGAGCTGACTGAGAAGCAATGCTAAAGACAGTTTTATGCTCCGTGTTTGTGATGTTATGTTAATAAAGACCTGCATTCATTGAGATGCTTCCATTAGATGATTACACTACAATTGAAACTGTTGCTAGAGCTTTGTAGATGATGGTGTACCTTGCTATCACATTGATTGATAAAAGTTTTAATAACTCTCAATGTCTAAATGTTTCATAAACAGAAAAATGTGCTTGATAATGACTCAGGTTTACATTGTTTTTCATACATGTTGAAGTAGGATTTGTGTAAAACTTACTGTAAAACAAAGAAATAATAAGATATTAGAGTTTGTGTTGTTTCTTTCTTAAAGTTAGTGTTGTTTCTTAGAGTTTTCTGTGTTGTTTCTTAAAGAGTTTTTTGTGTTGTTTCTTAATTAGAGTTTGTGTTGTTTCTTTATTAGAGTTTGTGTTGTTTCTTAATTAGAGTTTATGTTGTTTCTTAATTAGAGTTTGTGCTGTTTCTTTATTAGAGTTTGTGCTGTTTCATTATTAGTTTGTGTTGTTTATTAGAGTTTGTGTTGTTTCTTTATCAGAGTTTGTGTTGCTTCTAAGTAGAAACTGTATGCATATTTCTTTGAAAACAAAACAAAACAAACAAAAAAAAAAAAGAGATTTGCTTTCAAAAGTAACCTTAGCACCTATGAGCATGATACAGTAAAACTGGATACTCAATAGTGTTTCAGTTTTTGGAATCTCACCATGAAAGATGGAACAAAACCAACATCAGCTTTTCACATAATGGTTAAAAATTTTAAATTAGGAATGTGTTGGTAAAAAAAAAAGTGTTATTTTATATTGTATAATATGTGTTACATTGTTCAGTTTAACCTCTAAAGACATAGTTATTAAATTTTTTCCCTACCTTTCCATTGG
Organism: Biomphalaria glabrata; assembly: GCF_947242115.1. Lineage (NCBI taxonomy): Eukaryota > Metazoa > Mollusca > Gastropoda > Planorbidae > Biomphalaria > Biomphalaria glabrata. The sequence continues at coordinate 12,930,826 of NC_074720.1, forward strand.
TGTACTGTCCATTGATCTCTAGTGGACAAATGTAGCTATCCGACTCTGTTTCTGATTTTGTTCTTTTATGACTGAACAGACCAAACTTTCCTTTCTGTGATTACACAAGATTAATAGTTTAGTCATAGGAGTTTTTACATCAGGTAATTACAAACATAGTCAACCACCTCAAAAATAATGTGTAACAAAAAGTTTGTCTCTTAGTGGTCAAGGAGCAGTGAAAAAAAAAAAAGGAGGGGGTGAAGTAAACTACTTGTACATAGAACCTACAAATGTTACTTAGAAATCTTTGCAATAAAAGATAAACAGTCAGGCATTCAATCTTGTTTCACATAGTACATTGACATCTTTGTACAAAATCAATTAGGCTACTGTAGAGTTGACAATGACATATTTAAAAAAAACATCTTTGAAAATCTAGTGACTCATGTGCCAATAACTTCATACAGTAATTTGATTGATCTGTTTCATGTATCACAGAGCCCATTGGAGAAAGGTGTTTAGCTGAAACAATTGTATTTGTTTATTAGTTATGATGAATGTCTCACCTTGACCTTGTTGTTGGGCATCAAAGGGATATAACCTGGTTGTGATTCATGCTCCCTTTTCCTAGTCTGTGTTTCTGGACCTATCAGGCTGATGAAATGGGTGTTAAGGTGTCGGCGCAGCAGAGTTTTACTGGGTGGAATAGACAACAGGACAGCAAACAGCTCAGAATTAAATCTTGGCTCCAGGACCTAAAAGAAAAAAAAAATCACTTTTGTTACACACAAATGACATTTTTAAGAGGCAAAAGTTTGCAGATATATGATTAATAGAAAAAAAAACTTTCAATGACAATAAACCTTAACATAATTACAAAGTTAACACTAATAAGAAATACAAAATGATTTCAATCAAAAACAAAGTCTTCTTTCGGAATTAAAAATAATTTTTTATTTGTCTTCTGTTTTACCCCCTATTTTGTTCCCTTTTGCGTAAAATTTTTTTTAAACATATTATCACTGTTATAACATCTCTAATGAAGCATCAAATTCTCAATAGCGCTTTTAAAATTTCATTTTAGTTTATGAATTTTTACGAATTTGAAACCTAACAAAAATTATCCAAGACCAGAAAATAAACAAATCACTGATATTTAATTGATTTGTTTTCCTTTGAGCATTAAGTGTTACTTACCATGAGTGCCCCATGTACCCCACTGCCCCGCAAGTTGGGTGCATATTCTGACAGGTCAATAGTCCGTAGCCACTCCATTACTCTGTGATTGGTCCACAGCACTACTTCCCCTGGTACACACTTCATGTGATGAGGCTGAACAGAGAATAGGATATTAACATGAATAATCGCCTTTTAACTCTTTCTCTCCTAACTGACGATACCATCGTTGATTCGAGCTCATTAAATTAAATTAATGATTGATTTTATAAACTTTACTTTGTCTTATATAAAAAGAGCATGCATTTCCCTTTAATTCTATACCAAATAAAACATTTTCTGATAACAAATGAAAACGTTATTAAAGCTTTATCAAAAAAGGGTAGTGAAATAATTCTGAGCAAAATTAAGAATTCCGTTGAAATGTGGACAATAATTACGGAAAGAGTTAAATCATTAAGACATTTCAAGATCCTAGAACATGAATTACTTAAAAGTGGAGTTAAACCCAACTGGAAGCCACCTCCTTCCTCCACATCAAACCAACCTAGATCTCCTTCCTTCCTTCACATTATGTCAGAACATGAGAAACAAAAAGCTTTCAGTGTATATTGCCTTTGTTAGACACATCAAAATGCAAAGCAATGGTGTTGTACAAAAAAAAATAAAAGATCAGCATGAATGGTGACTCTGAATGTATTATTTTGTTAGTATGAAAGAGTTAATTCCTTTGTTTACATATTCCTAGAATATGAATATGAACAGTGTGCAGGTTATGTGGACAGAATGTTTTGAATATGCTGAATGAGGGAATAAGTTTTGTGAGTGTTTAGTAGAGATGGGAATCGAACCCAACTTTTAAAGTTCGGGTTCGGTTCGGTTCGGTCAGATTTAAGTTCGAGTTCGGTTCGGTTCGATGACGAGTATAGTTCGGGTTCGGTTCGGTCAGGTCTAAAGTTCGGGTTCGGCTCGGTTCGATGTTATGAAATTATGTAATAGCAAAATTAAGTTATAAGGTTTAATACAATTTATCAGATAAAACACTTTAAGTTTAATTTTTACATAAAACAAATACTTTGCAACATATAATAGACCTATGGTCAATACTTTTTCCAAAATAATGTTGCCTACATACATTTTAAGCGTTGTAAAAATTTCTTAATAGAGATAGAATTGAAGATGCGGCAGGTTTTTGCTCAAGTCGGCAAGTGGTTTAATTCTGGGCATGACAGGGCGCTAAGCGTATTCTAACCTTTTTCTCATAGTAAGAAGAGATTTTTTTTTTAAAGGCTAATATCGATGTGCTTTCTTTCAGAACGCACTATTCATCAAAATAAAAAAACAAATATTCTTCGTGTAAAGACGTCTCTATCGAGGATTTTTTTTTCACACTAAGTCGTCACTATAATAAATTGCAATATACGGAAGAAATTCGACTATTCTGAGACAAAAAATGCAGAGGAATCACACTAGCGGAGATGTTTTAAAATGTTTTCTTCCAAACGTTTTGACTCATATTGTGCATACGAGCCTCGCAAAAAGCAGTCTACAGTTGACAAGGTCTTATTAGAAGATAAAATGACATCTCCTACTTAATATATTTTAATTTTTAAACATGTAATTATACTAATACTCAGATAAGTTAAACTGAAAATAAAACTTTTTTTTCGACGTCGCCTCTCCTTGTTAGTTGGTCGTTGGTTTGTCGCTTACAAACAGCTAGTACAATTGAACCAATAAAGGCGTTTTATATTTTTACCGGTAAGGATAGTATAGAGGGACTTCTTATGGTCCGTCAGTTACGCTGGGCAGGGCACGTATCCCGTATGGGAGACGAACGTATGCCAAAGACTGTCTTATTTTTTTTTTTGTGAGATAAAAGGTGGCCGCCATAAAAGAGGCGCCCCACGGAAACGCTTCAAAGACCAGTTTAGGCGTCAACTTTGCTTAGCTGACATAGAAGAGAGCACCTGGTTACATGCGGCTTCAGAACAAGTCAGTTGGAGTTCACTCCCGAAGGCCGCGGGATACACATTTGAGACCAAAAGAAAATCCGCTGCCGAGGACAAACGCAGACACGAAAAGAAAAACTAAATGGACCACCTGCGGACAGTGGTTATGCTTGCCCTGGATGTGGCAAAATATGTAGGTCACATCTGGGACTGCGCAGCCATGGGAAAAACTGCATTCCTCACTAATCTTCGGACTCGAAGACAAGCCTTATAATAACATATAAATTTAATAAGCTTTAAAATAAAGTTCTTATGTGAACAATTCAATATAGCCTAACTGTTATTACAATATTCACATATTTAACTTTTGATAGAGATGTAATATTAATGAAATATACTGATATTTAAACGAAATCTTGGTCTCAAGATTGTCTGCCGTTTCACATTTGCATTACGCTAATTTCATCATACTCAATGCATAAACACAAATCAGTCGCTTAACCTCTTCTTATCGCCACCAGACACCACACACACACACACACACACACTCTATGACACCCCTTTTTGTCAGGAAGTTGCGTCTCCCCATCCCCCAATTCAAGGTACTCGCCATCCCCTCCCACGGGGGAGGACCCAAAGTTTGAGAAACGCTGCATTAAAAATACTGATGATCAATAATGCAAAACAAAATAATAATAAAAATATTCAGGGGCGTTGCTAGGAATTTTTCATCATTTGGGAGCCCGGGAGGGGCTGGACCTCTTTGGGGGCCCCTGCATTTTGCGTAATATTGAATATTGTAAAAAAAAACTCTCATTTGGGCCCCCCCTCAAGTGGGGGCCCTGGGAGATTTTCCATTCCCCCCTTCCTCCCCCACCCTTGCTACGCCACTGATAATATTCCAATATGGAATACTTCACAATTTTGTAAAAATAAATCACTTAATAGAAGATAATTAAAATTTATTTTAAACTAGAACACAAATGAACTTATTGTAGATTTATATCTACACTCTCTAATTGGCCAAAACTATTCTACTCTCAACTAACAGCCATCTCAAATAAAAGTGAAAATATTTTAATGTTGACTTAGTACTTACTAGGAACTAGAGTCTAGATCTAGATCTAATTAGAGGGCGCCTATTCAACTCAAAACCAATATTGCAAAAGGCCCGCGAAAATTCAAGACCAGGGGGGAGTCGGCACATACGGAAAAACCCATGGGAACCCCAGCGCGCCGCTTTTTTTTTCTTTTTAAAGTTTTCAAAATACCCCCCCCCCCCTTTACCAAGTTTTCAAAGTATAATGGAATCATTAGAATTTAAATAAAATATTTAAGTAATTTTTTATATTTTTTTAAACCAAAAAATTTAAAAAAAAAGGATGTACAAATTGCAAAATTAGTTCGGTTAAGATAAGGAGGGTTCGTTCGGTTCGTACCAAGCAGTTTCAAAGTTCGGGTTCGGTTCGGTCATAAGTGAGGTTCGAGTTCGGTTCGTTCGGTTCGGGTTCGGTTCGTTTCCCATCTCTAGTGTTTAGTGTTAGGGTTTGCTGTTTTGCAGGACTGGTGCATTTGCTGTGTTCTATGAGTAATGTTAATATTTCTGGAATTACTAGAGGTAAAAATGTCAAGCTTTACAGAGATTCTGTCACTAACAGATTTTACCTTTATCCTGAATTTTGAATTGATTTGTTCTAAAAGCTACTTTCAGCAAAAAGCTGCAAAGGGCTACAGTCACAAAGTTTTATTTTAAAATATTTGAGAATCAAACCAAAAAAAACCCCACCTCATCTGGAGCAGGCCGTCTCCTTAAACAATTTGGATTGAAATTGTTCAGTCGAAGAATTTGAATGGCTCTTTTAATAGATACGTGATGCACCTCATTGGTCACTTTTAAAGAAAACAGATCTTCCTGAGGAAAGGAAAATGATACTAACATATGATAAAAGTTAAAGTATTCCTCTTTCTGTCATATTACCCTTTCAGACCTTGTAGTCTATAGGGCAGATGATGTAAAGGTCATCTGTTTCTGTGGCCTACGGTTAGCGAGGGTATCATATGGCCAGCAAACGACCAAACGCCTTTACTTTTACTCACCTAATGCCAGGTACCCATTAGAGCTGGGTGGACTCAGAAGCGCCCAAAGATCCTGAAATTAAAAATCCCAGTCTTGACCAGGATTGGAACCCCCACTCAGCCTCCCTGCCTCACCAATCTGTCACTAGTTTGTATAAATCATTGCTCTAAGCAGGTAATAATTTAATTTGTTACTTCCACAATGTCTACTTACAACAGTGAGGTAGTTTAACATTCTGCCATCTACTCTGGCATCATAAAATGAGTCTTTGTATTGGGGTAATCCTATATCATCTAACCATCCTGAAAAGACAATTGAAAACATATAAGCTACTTTGTTGCAATAAAGAAATATGACACACAAGTCAATTACTAACTAACTTTAGTATTTATTTTTTGAAATGCCATGTTACAGCACATGTATGGAATATACTTTTTTTTCAAAGATAAAAAAGCCATTATTATTTTTTCAACTGAATACATTGTATTAATATATTAATCCAGTAAAAATTGATAAATAACCCAAATTATGTTTATCTTAGTACAGTCTCCCATCTTCTTTACAGAACTAGGAAGTACAATAAATCTCTCATAAACCCAACTGTTTAGATAAAAACAAAAATTTGAAAAACAGACTATACTATTTCACTACTCACTGGCTACAAAATTGTAATCCAGTTCCAGAAACGTGTCCATGTTATCAGCAGCCATAGCCTGCATTGCCAGCAAGAGCTTCTTTCTGTGTAGAGCATTCTTCATGCCAAGCTCCTGGAACAAGGAAAAAAAAAAGATCCAAATGTATGTAATTAACATTTTTTTAAAAACAAATATTGAAAGTTTACTGAAAAAAACATATCTTTTAACAAATCAAAGTGTAATTACATAAAAACTGTGCAATCATCTAAAGCAGTAAAGCATTATATACAGAAAACTATTTAAAAGTAAAAAAAAAACACCAAAAAACCCAACCATCTGAGTAAATGCTGCTGTAGCAAAAACATTCACTGAATTGTACCTTGCTGGTATGAGCTAAGGTTCTTCTACTAAAGAAAAGTATAGACAGGTCTGACTTAATACCACAATAAAACTAGACCAACCTTTTCCAAATCATGATGAGAACACCTAAGCAACTGTTCTCCATTCTTAACCCATCTCTTACAGTCTACTAGGTACATGTTTAGACCAATATCATTCATCCAGGCTGTTAGCCTGTCTGTATCCCACCTAGCAAATGGAACATCTGAATTGGCTCTGGGAAAAAAAAAACAGGAAAATTTAAAAAAAAAGGTCACTTCTATAAAAGTGGAAGTAACTTCAACATAATAAAGAAAATAACTTCACAGCATTGTTTTAAAAAAAGAAATAAGGGATATAGCTTCACAGTATTATTGTAAAAAAGAAACAAGGGATATAACTTCACATTATTGTTTAAAAAAAAAAAGAAACAAGGAATAGATTTTTAGTTGCTTTAAAATAATATTGCTTACTTTAGGCTTTCTCTTGTGTGTAGTAGCAAATAAATTAAAAAATAAATTGCAGATTTAATTCAAGGCATCTAAACCATAATTAGGTACAATAAAAATCTTCATATTAAAATGACACTCAAAACCACGAATGATATATCTGAACATAAAAATACAAAAAAAAAAAAAAAAAAAAACAACAACAAAAATCAGTGACTAAAATAAAAAACAAACAGAAAAAATAAACTCAGGCAACTTTATTTTCTTACTAACTTATGGCTGCTGGCTAATCTGGTATTCAACTAGCAATTCTATTAACTTCAAATATTATGAGTCTTCTACATCACCAGCAAAGCACTACAAAAAACCAACAGTGGACTAAAAATATTTTAAACTTACATTCTCCCTTTCACATCTCTGTTCCATGCAAGTCTTGCAGACGCTGTTGCTCTAACCCCACCTCGCTTAAATTCCCCATCTGGGGCCCGCTCTCTACTGCCCTCAAAGTCTTGGGAACTGCTGCGCTTCAGTTTACCAAACAGTCTCAACAAGCCTCTCTTTTTCTTGTACTCTCTGTGGTCGTGACCATAGTGCTGGAGGCCATCCTCATCATCTGTTAAAACCTCAGTGTGGGCTACAAAGTGAAAGTGAAAGCAAGAAAAGGCTGTTCAAACAATTTGTGAAAATTAACATTGAACAAATGTCTATCTCAAAACTAGAATTTTTTTTAGCAATTGTTACAAGCATTTCATACAAGTTTCAAATGCTTGGGGATTGATAGTGTAACATTTGATTTCAAAATTGTATAATGTTATTGGCATTATAATACAATAGTATTTAGATTTATGGTAGAATCTCATTAAATACCAAAAAATGTACACAAATTAATTGACCTTTAATAGAATATATATGTTGGCCTTCACAAAAAAAAAAAAAGCATCATGCCAAATAACAAAACTCTTTTAGCTTGTAATTTTTACTAAATGATGAATTAAACATGTCAAGAGTAATAACATTGTTTAAGGCCTATTATTTCTAAGACTCAGGATTGTTTTGATTAGTATATATTAGTATTAAGTTCAAAGGTACACAATCAATGAAAAACAAACTTTGCACATATATAAGTTTGGTTCTCTTAAATGGGTATAAGTTTACAGAGCAGACTTACGACTAGATTCTAGATCTAGAACTCAGAGCTATAATAGGTTTAGCAAAACAACAAGAACTAACTTGATTACAGGCAATAAAAACAAAAAATGTAGATTAAAAAAATGACATCTTGCTAGTAACAAATCTTCATCTATTACAAATCTAGATTTTTCTAGAATGTAAGATCTATACGTCCAGTTGGGTTTGAGAAAGATAATATACCATACAGCAAACAGATCTAGAATCTAGTTCTATATCTAGTAATTTAATGGCTGCTTGGTCATGTGGTAGGTGCTCTAAACTGTCATCTTGATGGTCCCAGGTTTGAACCCTGCCTGCTGCCTCCCCCCCCCCCCCACCTCAAACTATCCTGTAGGATGGTTTGAGCTACAATGTAGATTTATAAACTTCAATTCTGAAGGAACATCCTAAACATATAAAACAAACTCTAGATTATCATTATAAAATTAGATTTAGACTCTTGTAATTATCTAGACAAAACTAGAATACTCTAGATCTAATCATATGGCTAAGTGCAATGTACAAGACTCAGTACCTCAAGATTTAGAACTGAAGCAATAAACTCTATAAAGATCTAATCTAGACCCTCTATAGTTATAGACTGTCTGCAAGAATGAGTCATGAATTTACAGACACATATAAGACAGTAACAAGAGATAACAAAGTCATTAACCATAAAATCATACTTTGATGTTTTTATTTATCTTCTACTATCACATGAAAGACTATCTACTATTCTAGATCTAAGATATCTACTATTCTAGATCTAAAGATAGATCTAGCGATAAATCTAGTCAAGTCTATCCTATACAGTGTCCACAAAATGATATACAGGCCTATAGTTGAGAATGGCTACTTAGATTTAAATTTAAATCTATACTATATATTAAATCTATAGTTTGATAGATCTGTTTAAATCCAATTTGTTTGTTTAATTGCTTTGTTTATCACTCTTTCAAGTTATTTAATTTTACAGGAAAACATTCACAGGAAGTGTCGGATACTAGAACCTAGATCAACATCTTGATTTAGAATGTGAAGGAAATCCCTTTTCAAAGCATGACTAATTAGGCTAAAGATGAATTAACTAAGACAAGACTGCTCCACTCTAAGCAGATTCAAGATCTAAATATAGACGTGTATTACAGACTAGAGCTAGTGAATAAAACATAATATTACAACATGAAAATTCAGAATGTGAAGATTTAGACTGCATTCTAGAATCTAAATCTAGATCTAGTTATAAGGCAGCTCTAGACGATCTAAACATCTATGAAGATCTTAGTCATCTAGCATTTACGTCTATACTGACTATAGGCTACTATATAGAATTAGAATATAATGTTAAGCCATTAGACTCATGATTAAAACAAAGATCGTATCTTTTAACTTTTTATCTTTGCGCATAATAATAATTTCAACAATTTCAACGAGCAATGCCATGAACACAAACGCTAGATGTAGTCTAATCAATGAATTGGTCTTAACACAGCACCCGTCAAAGATCCAGTGCTATTTATCCTTCAGTCCTACACTGAGATGGCAACACAACAGACTGTCATTTGATCTAGAACTATACCTCTAGAGATCTAAGATAACGCTAGTGGCTGCAGTTATAAAATGTCAGTTAAAGCACTCAGAACGCCAGGCTTCTCTTTCTTTGTCACTAAAGAAATGAAAATAACACTTTATTTCACCAAAAGACTGTCAAATCCAATCTATTTTATAATGACAATATAGTGTCCATAGATTCTTACCACAGTTGTTCATTATTTGTTTCTGTTAGTAGCCCGAAACTGACAGACATTAGATCTAGAATCCTTGCACAAATGATGACGTGTTTTTATGAACTAAAGTAACCCAGCTAATTATCTCCAGTGCTCCACTCCCATCTCACTGAAACACACGCTCCGAATAGAACATTTACAATTACACGTCATGTCTGTGTGCCGGAGCAAAACACATTAGACGGATGTGTGTGCTTGCGTGAGTGTGTTGTGTTTATGTTGTCTCAAAGGTAAACATTCACATGCTCTAAATATAATCTTACGCCGGTTACCAAAATATCCAAGAAAGTGGGGAAGGGGTTCTCAAATGAAAACTAGATGTATAGATACAAGAGCTACCACAAAAATATATGCTAAATTATAATTGCATTCAACTATTTGGATAGGGAGTTGGATAGGATTAAGTTCACTCACAAAAGTTTTGGGCACCCAGAGAAAGGAAGAGGTGCAAGTAGCCTTATCTTATACAATACAGACGTTACTTCAAAGGGAAAAAAAAAAGAGATAATTACGTCCTACGCGTGTCCCTAGGTCAATCTAGTCATGCATGTTAATAACTTAAATTCTGCCAAGTCGTTGGTTTTCCTGGCTGATTCAGGCAACCCATTTCATGCTCTAATAGCACTAGGAAAGAAGGATTATTTGTAGGCAATAATTTTTTCCTAGCAAGGAATGTGCCTTTACTTTTGTGTCTTTCTGAGTATTTTATTAAGTTTTGTTTTTGCATTTGAAGATAATGGTTCAGTGTTTTATGTACTATAGCTACTTTACATTTAATTCTTCTAGAGCCCTAAAGCTCCGAGAACCACTGAGTGAGATGACAGGCTTAGAGATTAAGTTCGAGCTCTAAAGTAGAGGATACAACTGAGGGACTCAGACTTAAAGATTAGGGGGGGGGGGGGGGGAGACAAACTAGGCTTACAAAACATTTGATAAAACATGTCAGTTAATTAAAGGCGTATTTCTAAGACGACGCGACTGAACGCAGTACTCCATCATTCTAGCAGTGGAACTCATTGCAGACATTTTGTTTGGTTGGTACTTGGAGAGAGCCATGTTTCTTACTAGACAAATGTTCGTGTTGTGTTTCAACGTTAGCGCTAAATTATTTTTTTTTATTTGACAGACTTGAATATACAAACAACTGGTATTGAAACAAAGAACAACAATTTATTTTTCTGCCATTTACGATAGAGCTTGTGTTTAAATCAGAATATATAAAGTACTGAATTAGACTGATGGCGTATTGTGTTTAAACAGGAATATATTGAGTACTAAATTCGACTGTTGGTAAATTGTGTTTAAACCAGAATATAAGTACTAAATTCGACTGTTGGTAAATTGTGTTTAAACCAGAATATAAGTACTAAATTCGACTGTTGGTAAATTGTGTTTAAACCAGAATATAAGTACTAAATTCGACTGTTGGTAAATTGTGTTTAAACCAGAATATAAGTACTAAATTCGACTGTTGGTAATTTGTGTTTAAACCAGAATATAAGTACTATATTCGACTGATGGCATATTGTGCATAAACAGGAATATATTAAGTACTGAATTCGTTTGATGGATAATTATGCAGTCGCGGTAAACAACATAGTAAAAGCCGGACATTTTCACATGTTAGGCCAACGCCTGTCGAGTGGTGGACATGTCCTTAATAACCCTAGGTACATGGTGCATTATAAACAAGCTGCGCTACCAGGGAGGCCGTAGCAGCCAGTCATTGACACCATAGGATGTGTATTAAACTAGATCTTTTATTTTGAACCAACCAAACCAGTTGTCTCTCCAATGTATGATCGCCGTTGAATAGAATTGAACATCTTAGAAACTATAACAATCGTCTCTCTGTCAACCAGTGTACATATTTGTCATTCCATCAGTCCATGGATTTGTCTTTCTAATCCAGAGATCTGGTATTGTTATAAACTAACAGGCAATGTTGTAGCAGAAATGATCTTGTCTTGCTGACTAATTGGACACAAAAACATTCGTGGGAGGATTGAAGAAAAAAAAAGAAGGTCAGGCCAAACATGTTAATGACATTTAAGCAGGTAAGCCATACACTAAGTGCAAACTAATACATCAGGTCAAAGCGATTCAAAGTGTGACCAAACAAAAAATATCTTTGGGTTACGTCTGAAGTAAATAAAGAAAAAAAAACTAATTTAATGCCATTCTATTCTCAACTTAACCAAACTAATTTAATGCCATTAAATTCTCAACTTAACAAAACTAATTTAATGCCATTCTATTCTCAACTTAACCAAACTAATTTAATGCCATTCTATTCTCAACTTAACCAAACTAATTTAATGCCATTCTATTCTCAACTTAACCAAACTAATTTAATGCCATTCTATTCTCAACTTAACCAAACTAATTTAATGCCATTCTATTCTCAACTTAACCAAACTAATTTAATGTCATTCTATTCTAAACTTAACCAAACTCCATCCATCAAATCCAAGATTGTATCCAGAGTGAAAGAAAATATGTCGAAATGCTCGTCACTCTGCATCAACACCAGGACTTGACAATCCTGTTTCCCCGAAAATCAATAGGTAGTGTTCAATATATCTGTGGTGACCATCTTGTGGCAACCTTCCCCCCCCCCCCCCCGGTACACGACGTTTTGGCGAAGCAGTTTTGGTGCAAGAGGCTAAGACAATAATTTATAAAACACAACAATGTTATTAATAAACATTTTTATATAAACTATTTTTATAGTATAATTCTCCCACTACCCTCAAAAGGTCATTTTTATAGTTTGGACTATGAAGTGAAGGTATATTGCGAACTATGGATGACTGTCTGGTTGTGCTCCGACGACTTCTGTTATTAATCATTCACTTTCTAGCGCAAAAAGATAACGATACGAAGAAAAAACAAAAAGAAACAACAACGATGCCTGTCTCCCTAATCATATACCGTATTTTTTAAAACTCCTCCTAGAAGTGAGTGCTCTAGGAAGTGAAATAAAAAAAAACAACTTATTCAGCACATGAATTCAACTTAAGTCTATAAACAACTAAGCATTCTTAGCTAATCTTTAAATGGGTTGTTTATACAAGTCATTTAGTCAGTCACGCCCCCTCCCCACCCCTCAAACCTATGTTTATAAAGTCTTGTAGACATGTAAATCTTAGATTAATTGATATTTCAATTGCAGCCATCAAAGCCCAAATGACTATACGAGAGAGAAAGATTTTCTAATAACCAACATAGATTTGTATAAGGAAACATTCCAGACATTCGTGACATACATTTCAATGGTTCAACTGATAGTGACATTTTCTTTAAAGATCTAAATCAAATTATCTTATTCTTTGATTTCTTCTACCTTCGGTAAAAACATGATTTCGGTAAATTACTCATTTAATAACCCCCCAAAAATTATAAAAATAAAAAAAAAGTCCCAAGGTAGCGGCCATAGAGTAGAGTTTAATTCATTATGGCCAGATGGATTGAGATACATCTGAATACTTGTACTGGGCACCTCAACAACAAAAAAACACAGGCGTTATGCTGACCACTCAACTTGCTCATAAAATATTGGCATTGAAATGGTTAATTCTACTTGCTCTTCTCACAGATATCTTTCATAACAAACACATTCCCTTTCCACTGCCTCTATCATCTTCACTATGCATCAAGACGTCTGTTGTCAGAACTAGGCAGACTTTTATACATTTTTTCGTTGATTTCTAGAGACCAGCAACACAATAACTGATGTACGGCTTAAAAACATTTGAAGAATGAAAAGTTTGATGATGTCAAGACAGATTTAGAAAACAAAAAAACGTGTTTTATTTAATCCCCAAGTTCTCGTTCTAATGAACAACTTTCGCAAGACAACAACACAACCTCTGAACTCTGTAACTCCTGAACAGTTCAAGGGACATAAGCGAACATTAAGTTCAAACACTGTCTTCATCAACTAACAGACAATAAAGTCTTTTAAATGTCAAAATTAAAACAACAGAATGCTCTGTTACGACATTAACATGTGCTCCTACAAAGTCAGACAGCACTTGAAATAAACTGCCTGCACTATAAGATGCACTTATCCAAAGTGGCCAGTCATAATGGCTAGGTGAAGGTGTCATGGGAGGCGAGACAGTGGGAAATACTTTAGCACAGAATACAAACTTGTTCAAACCATTAAAAAGTGTCTCAATGATTATTATTAATCCCATATGACAAATGTATAGCAGATACAATATTCTTAACGCATGTGAAAGAGACAGAACTAATAGATGGCTAAACAATTTGAAGATGAGCTCATGTGACATGAGCACTGAGATGAGTAAGCTGTTAATGACAGGCTATTAAAGACTCTTGTTTATATCTCCCTGAGTAGGTTAGAACTGCATTAGGCATGGGGATTAGTTCTTCCTCATAGTAATAGAACATCAAGTTAGAAGCAAGAAAACCAAGTAATGAAGAGATCCTGATATAAGATTCAAGTGTTATCAACAGTTAGGCATCACTAACACAGGAATGATGCCCCGTCATTGAATGACTAGACAAAATCCTCCACACTTCAAAACAATAAGACCATCCTCTTATTTATTCAAGTGGTTGGAATGTTAAGCAAGAGAAGCACTACTTAGTACCACAAAATATGAGCAAAGGAAAAGAAGGAAATGCCTTAAGAGATTCTTCCATTGATTTGGTTACATGGAGAAGCAGGACAACAATGTGACTAGAACAATAAGGTCCTAGTACAGCAAAGCATAAGTTCAAGTAGTTTTAAGAACAAATTAAGTCTTCTAGTAATTTTATGAACAGGTTTTAAGAAATCTTCTAATTAACGAGTCAGCCCTCAAGACTATTAGAAAGAGATCCCTCAAAAAGAAATCTCTTGTTCAATTAATTGCATGAAGTCATGTTTTCCTAAAACTTATTTTGGGGTCATGCCAGCTAGCGGGTAGGAATGAATTAATAAAGAAAAGTTTTGCAATTCTATGTTGACACAGATATAGCTCAGTTACTATTAGATAAAATAAAAGCAACAACAAAGAACTAATTCACTATCAATTAACAGGACAGGCTAAATAGTAGTTTGAGAACTAATGACAGCGAATCCATTTTTTTTTTCCTGATAAGGGTCAACAAAAAGAATATATTGCTAACCAGACACTTATACAATGTCAGATAGGACTTTTATAAGATGCTACTGGAGAACAACATAAAACTAATTCAGCATCAAATGACAGAGCAGGATAAATAGAATTCAAACAATTTAACCAGACACTTATACAAAGTCAGTTCTGGAATTAAAAATTAACTACATTTTCTTATATATTCTTAGTAGTGGTATATAGATTATATAATATATAGCTTTTAGAATGAATACATAATTTCATAGCAGTCGCACAGATATTTTGGATTGAATATGTATAAGTGATATATATATATATCGAATAGAGAATGATATATGTACTGTTATTTCCTTTGTTATGAAAGATATTTGGGAAAGTTGTGTTTTAGTTGAAATGTAGCATCTGAAAAGCTGGTGAAAATTCAGCTTGAAAAAAAGAAAATGTTCAAAAAACATATGATTGAAAACTGAAACTTTAAAACTAAACTGCTTTTGAAACCAAACCACTGTGCAATCTCATGCTGGGAAATTAGAACAAAAAATGAACTTGATTTATCTACTAACTGAGCAACAGAAACAAAAAAAAATTAAATAAAATTTGAACTGAATATCTCATGCAATCAGGTCATGGTGACACTTACCTGCAGTGCCCACTCCAACAGTGCTGTCTTAACAATAGGTGTAGTTTTTGGTTTAAATTACATTAATACTTCTAGAATGTTCAAAGTAGGGCTTCATTTCATTATCTATAGGAGAAATGTCTTTTAGGCAGAAGATGCTAAATCTTATGTAAATGTTTTTTTTTCCCAGACCATCGTCATTTAACTAGCTTCAATGTTTAAAGAATTGTATTCCAATTAGGATTAACCATCGGTTTTAATCTGTAACTTCACTCTGGTTTTACGTTTATGTAGCATCAAATTTTTAAAAACATCACACTGTTATTTTTTTTTATTGGTTACCACTATGACAATTAGGAAAAAAAAAAGGCTTTTACAAATAATTCTGGACTAGGGTTCAGGCTAACTTATTATTATAAGCCTGAAATATATAGTGCTAATATTTATCTGGAAAAAAATGGGTTATCAATGTGTTGAAACTCAAAAGGAGGTCAGTTGGCCGAGGGAGAGTGTTAATATGAAATTCTTGTCAATGAAATAAAATGTTAACTTCCATGCAGCCAGAAATAAAACAGAGGTTCAGCCATGAGTACACAAATCAGGCCAGGCAGAGGTAGCCTGAGACAAAAGACTGGTCACCTAGATTTGGGGCTGAGCTGCTTCGTTTGCCTGACCTAACGCGCAGAAGGGTTTTTCCAAGGCTGTGAAACCCTCTGGACTTTTTCCCATCCCGCACATCCTCCTTACTGCGATGCTTAGGTAACGTACCATATCCACCTGGTCCAGGAGCTTGACCAACAGATGGGTCATCTTTTTTTCTGTAAGTTGGGGGCTGGATGAAATAAAAAATATTATTTAAAGAAATGAAATAATTTAACGATATTACATTTTATATGATTTTATTTTTTATTATTTTATATTATAATGTTTTTTAAATAGGTTTTAGTGTATACAAATCAGTTTATGCCCTTTTAATAAAAAAAGCAAATAATACAAGCAAGAAAGTCAGAGATTTATCATTTTAGTTATGTGTTGAATGTCTTTTAAATGTGATAATTTTGCATAAAGAATTAATACAATGAAATGGCTTTTGCTCATGTTAAGAAAATATTCCTACTAAATCCTAGTTTCACTATAAAATAATAGATTAACTTTGTCAAGTAATAATTTCTACATTTGGTTGGTCTACACAATTTCAAAAATATTGTTTAAATCAGGTGTAACAATGTAATTATATATAGAAGTTCATATTGGGCCTTATCTACCTGCCAAAAAATGTATACAAATTTTAAACTTGGTGTTTGATACATTTTAATTTTTTTCAAAAATGTAAAAAATATTTACAAGTATCATTATATTGTTGATGTTTTTTTCACTGCCTGTTCTTCAACTAACATCCATTTTGATTCAGACACTGAAACTATTCCCATAGTATTTTGGTAAATTACTGTTCAATGGCTTTTTTTTTATAATTCAGCCACTATTAGAGGTTTTGTAGCATAGACTTTGTCCCTTTAGGAAAAAATCTAGTGGTGTGAGGTCTAGTGAACAAGAAAGATATTCAACAAAACCCCTTTGTCCAAGCCACCTGTTTGGCAAGAGCTCTTCCAGGAAGGATCTAGCATTGCGCTGCTAATGTGGTGGTGACATTTTTATAGTCTTCTCTGAAGCTTGGCATAACACAATGTAGCAGCAAGTTCAAGTAAATGGAAAATTATGATAAACACCAAGTTAAGAATTATTATTATTTTTTTAAAACTATGTATACATTTTTTGGATAAGGATGTCATGTCTAGAAGATAATGCTTTAGCCACTAGTTCAATCAACATACCTTTTTTGAGCCTGGCACTAAATTCTCACAACTATTAGACCTGGTTATCCCTAAGGCTTGCCTTGAGATTAGAGGGATTGTGGAAACAGCAGTGCCTCCATTAAAATTGTTCATCTGATGCACTAGAATAATAAAAAATGATATGTATACATGACAATAGCAATCTTATTGTATCGTCAGTAAACACTATTGAAAAGTAGCACATATGTTCCATTTATTTTTACAACATGTCTATAATACAATGATTTATATGATTGTACATAAAACAGATGTACACATTTTCAACAAGGTAAAGAATATGTATCATTTTTGGTTGACAACTTGGTGCATCATGCAAATAGTTAAGCCTAGATGTGCTGACTGAGTGGTAATAGCATGAGCATGGTTGGAAAAGGTCTAAAGTAAAAATTGGAGGAAAGGGTTTTGTTTAATCAGGAGTTGAAGATATTTCATTCAACTTTAATATGCATAGAACAAATTGTTAAGTGTTGACCACAGAACACTAAACAATGGTCATATGAATGAGAACTCCACAACATTAGCACTACAAATTTACTTCATTTTTTTATCTGTTGATGTCAAACTTTTTTTGTTTTCAAATTCCCCCAGTGTAAGGTTGAATCAAATATAAAGAACTAATGAAAGTGAGTCAATGATAAGCAGCAAAGTTCAACTTGTTTTACAAGTTTCAGACTTTCCTTAAGAAATGAAAACCTTGCTTAAACCTTATGTGGTATAAGGTAATATGCCAATAGAGCTTCAGCTAGAAACCATTGTGACAGCAGTTTGAAGAGTATACTGAATGGTCAGGTGGATAAAATATAAAATGTCTTACTAGGAGTGCTGGTAGCACTTGGTGAGGATAAAATATAAAATGTCATACTAGGAGTGCTGGTAGCACTTGGTGAGGATAAAATATAAAATGTCTCACTAGGAGTGCTGGTAGCACTTGGTGAGGATAAAATATAAAATGTCTCACTAGGAGTGCTGGTAGCACTTGGTGAAGATAAAATATAAAATGTCATACTAGGAGTGCTGGTAGCACTTGGTGAGGATAAAATATAAAATGTCTCACTAGGAGTGCTGGTAGCACTTGGTGAAGATAAAATATAAAATGTCATACTAGGAGTGCTGGTAGCACTTGGTGAGGATAAAATATAAAATGTCTCACTAGGAGTGCTGGTAGCACTTGGTGAAGATAAAATATAAAATGTCATACTAGGAGTGCTGGTAGCACTTGGTGAGGATAAAATATAAAATGTCTCACTAGGAGTGCTGGTAGCACTTGGTGAGGATAAAATATAAAATGTCTTACTAGGAGTGCTGGTAGCACTAGGTGAAGATAAGTAATGTCTTCCATCAGCTCTGTCATCAGGGTGGAACATGGGCTGTAGAGAGAGAGGGTCAACAGTTAGTATTACACTCAACAAAACTAAATACAATTCTACATCTTAGATACTGTGAAACAGAAGGGCAATCATCCCACATATCACAAGAACAATTAACCCAGACAATTAAACCCAACAGAAAAACAAAACTGGTCTATTTTTACCTAAAGGCATTTGCTCAAAAAAGAAAATGCTATGATTATTAAAGATTTGGTAAATGTTCTGAATAACTTTGTGAATCCTTAGAGGCACAACTACAAAATCTGAATCTCTTTCATCTTAATCAGAACTAATGGTACAAAATACCATCACAGTTTTGTGATTTTTGGTTTTGTGGGCAGCAGAACTTGTCTTCACACAAGGGGTAATGTCTGCTTTACATCCTGGGGGCTAGCCTCCTAAGATTAAGTTTAGCCTGAGACTTCATAGTCCGAGTCAACTGCTGGAGGTGCTGCATAACTATTTAATTCTGAATTACAAAGTATGATTTACTATTGTTGAAAGCTTTTCAATAAAAAAAAAGAAAATAAATTTTCCTTTCATGCATACATTAATATAATTCTATAAATTTGATGACAAACAGAATAAGTAGCAATCAAAAGTCAATTATAAAGAACATAAGGTAAGTACTTACATAATGCTGGTCTCGCACTGCAGAGTCCCCCACTGATGGTGTAGTGGATGAACTGGTGGAGCTGGTGTCACCATCTTCTACATTCATCAATAACTCTTCTACAGCTGAACAGAAAACAAGGGGAAACGTGAATTAGAAAGTAATTAAAGATGTCAGAACAAACTCATAGTATGCACATGTAGAAATAATAGATGTCCAAATAGTTCAAAGCTCATCATCTCTATAACAGGGAATAGTGAAGGGGAAAAAAAAAGATAAAATTCTCATTTTTTTAAAAACAATTCAACATTTTTTTAGCATAAGTTTCACTAATGTTTTATTTTTTTAAACTCTTACAGAAATTTTCTTTGTTGCCTTATCAGCTTTCAGAGCCACCTGGTAGCACACTGGTGAGGGGGTGGTGGTAACCTTTTAACAACTAAAAGTAGAAAGCATACAACTAGCGAGGTATCTGAACTAATTCTTTAATCAAGCCTTTTGGTCAATTTTTTAACTTGAGTGATAAACCAAAGGCAAAGACTTATCTGCTGTTTAGATTTAAGGTGTACAGATGTTAATAGCAGAACCTTTCCTCTTGTAAAGTCAGCCTGTATCCCATTTATAAACTAGGCCCTGAAAAGGTTGATTAGTGAAGCAACCTGTAGTTAACACTGGCAAGATTTGACCAGTTCAAAATTTAATATCTGCCGAAGTAAGCGTTAAGTACAGTTTTTTTTTTTTTGTAGTTATCCCAGCGCTGATAAGGCCTGACTAAAACTCCCCCTAAGATTTCATAGTTACCTTTCCTGCCTTGAGCTTGAATTAAAATTTCCTCCACTCTTCTATATCTCTTAAACAATCTTCTCATGTCTTCAAGTTTACGTTCCTATACAGATACATTGTAGAAGACATATATTTCAAATTTAAGTTAAGTATAGGAACAATATAGATATGGAACTTTGAAGTGTAAAAGAAATACAAGATAATACACTTGTAAAAAGTAAAACAATGCTAGCCTGTAAAATAGTTAAATTTAAAGTGTCTGAAGCATCATGATAAGGTTTTCATTCTAGAGTCTCTGTAGCTACATTCATGCCTTACCTTCTCTTCATTGGCCAACATTAAGGTGTCCACAGCACGCTTTAATTTTTCCACCTCTGTGTCTGTTACACAATGAAAACAATGAATGGTTTTGAACTGGTCAAATGAACAATGAAGCAAGTTAAACAAACAAATGTGTAATGCTTTACAGACAGTTTTCCACAGTTACATGAAACACAAACATGTATAGTTTGCTTTTAAAAAAATGATTATAATTACAATGATTGATATTTAGGCATAAAACATGTGGTTTTGTAGGCTTTAAGACTAAGTAACAGTGCAGTTTTTCTATGCTAAGACCAACATATTTTTCCAAATATGATGCCAATAAAGTCAATGTCTGCTGGGGGAAATTTAAAGTTTTTTATTCATAGTCTCTGCATTTTTTTTCCTTGTAGCTTTTCTTTGTGTCTATTCTTCACTACAGTGGAATGAAAGTTTGAGAGGCTGCAATTCTCCTGGACAAAAACAAACCATGTATTTGTTTCCATAAAGTTCAAAAGTGATTTCCCTGACCTTTCAAAGCAAGAATATGTAAGTTATGATAGAAGGGTTAACAATTCAGAAATTGCTTCTTCAGTAGAGACTAACAGAAACAAAGTTGAGCCTCTACTAGTTGGGATTTTCAGGGGTTAATAGCCTCCATCTAATGGACACAAATACAAACCTACCAGCACTATCCAATGGAATAGTCCCATTTCTTCCAAGCCTGAGCCTTAGCTCTGAATTCTCAGCATCTTTCATGAGCAACTTGGCTTCAAGCTCTGCCACTTGTCTCTGTAGAACAAATATAAAATAAAGGCATGTACTAATTGATACCAAATGATATCAAACTTTTACATGTTGTACACATCAAGGTAGACAGAAAAGTATAAACAACAGAAGGTACATAATGTAAGGGAGATCATTTGTAAAAAATGTTACTTTTCCACTACCATTACTAGGCCTCCATGCACTATGGCTCCATGCTGAGATTACTCTCTCACAACAAGGTCCAGGTATCTGGCAGTGTTGTGTAATGTTTGCCTGTCCATGCTAAGATTACTCTCAAGGTCCAGGTATCTGGCAGTGTTGTGTAATGTTTGCCTGTCCATGCTGAGATTACTCTCAAGGTCCAGGTATCTGGCAGTGTTGTGTAATGTTTGCCTGTCCATGCTGAGATTACTCTCTTACAACAAGGTCCAGGTATCTGGCAGTGTTGTGTAATGTTTGCCTGTCCATGCTGAGATTACTCTCTTACAACAAGGTCCAGGTATCTGGCAGTGTTGTGTAATGTTTGCCTGTCCATGCTGAGATTACTCTCAAGGTCCAGGTATCTGGCAGTGTTGTGTAATGTTTGCCTGTCCATGCTGAGATTACTCTCAAGGTCCAGGTATCTGGCAGTGTTGTGTAATGTTTGCCTGTCCATGCTGAGATTACTCTCAAGGTCCAGGTATCTGGCAGTGTTGTGTAATGTTTGCCTGTCCATGCTGAGATTACTCTCTTACAACAAGGTCCAGGTATCTGGCAGTGTTGTGTAATGTTTGCCTGTCGAGTACAGGGCAAGACCCCCATATACACCAGTTCTATGGTTTACAAGACACGTTGTATCTTCAAATTTGCTTCTGAGCACCCTGCAGTTGTTGAGGATGTGTTCTCCTGGCTCATCTTTCCTGTAACAGTGTCAACATCTGGGATCATGGTTCTCTCAAATCCTAGCAAAATAGGTTCCTATCACACAGTGTCAACATCTGGGATCATGGTTCTCTCAAATCCTAGCAAAATAGGTTCCTATCACACAGTGTCAACATCTGGGATCACGGTTCTCTCAAATCCTAGAAAAATAGGTTCCTATCACACAGTGTCAACATCTGGGATCATGGTTCTCTCAAATCCTAGAAAAATAGGTTCCTATCACACAGTGTCAACATCTGGGATCATGGTTCTCTCAAATCCTAGAAAAATAGGTTCCTATCACACAGTGTCAACATCTGGGATCACGGTTCTCTCAAATCCTAGCAAAATAGGTTCCTATCACACAGTGTCAACATCTGGGATCACGGTTCTCTCAAATCCTAGCAAAATAGGTTCCTATCACACAGTGTCAACATCTGGGATCATGGTTCTCTCAAATCCTAGCAAAATAGGTTCCTATCACACAGTGTCAACATCTGGGATCATGGTTCTCTCAAATCCTAGCAAAATAGGTTCCTATCACACAGTGTCAACATCTGGGATCATGGTTCTCTCAAATCCTAGCAAAATAGGTTCCTATCACACAGTGTCAACATCGGGGATCATGGTTCTCTCAAATCCTAGCAAAATAGGTTCCTATCACACAGTGTCAACATCTGGGATCATGGTTCTCTCAAATCCTAGCAAAATAGGTTCCTATCACACAGTGTCAACATCTGGGATCATGGTTCTCTCAAATCCTAGCAAAATAGGTTCCTATCACACAGTGTCAACATCTGGGATCATGGTTCTCTCAAATCCTAGAAAAATAGGTTCCTATCACACAGTGTCAACATCTGGGATCATGGTTCTCTCAAATCCTAGCAAAATAGGTTCCTATCACACAGTGTCAACATCTGGGATCATGGTTCTCTCAAATCCTAGCAAAATAGGTTCCTATCACACAGTGTCAACATCTGGGATCATGGTTCTCTCAAATCCTAGCAAAATAGGTTCCTATCACACAGTGTCAACATCTGGGATCACGGTTCTCTCAAATCCTAGCAAAATAGGTTCCTATCACACAGTGTCAACATCTGGGATCACGGTTCTCTCAAATCCTAGCAAAATAGGTTCCTATCACACAGTGTCAACATCTGGGATCATGGTTCTCTCAAATCCTAGCAAAATAGGTTCCTATCACACAGTGTCAACATCTGGGATCACGGTTCTCTCAAATCCTAGCAAAATAGGTTCCTATCACACAGTGTCAACATCTGGGATCACGGTTTTCTCAAATCCTAGCAAAATAGGTTCCTATCACACAGTGTCAACATCTGGGATCACGGTTCTCTCAAATCCTAGAAAAATAGGTTCCTATCACACAGTGTCAACATCTGGGATCATGGTTCTCTCAATCCTAGCAAAATAGGTTCCTATCACACAGTGTCAACATCTGGGATCACAGTTCTCTCAAATCCTAGAAAAATAGGTTCCTATCACACAGTGTCAACATCTGGGATCACGGTTCTCTCAAATCCTAGCAAAATAGGTTCCTATCACACAGTGTCAACATCTGGGATCATGGTTCTCTCAAATCCTAGAAAAAATTTTTCCTGTCACACAGTGTCAACATCTGGGATCAAGGTTCTCTCAAATCCTAGCAAAATAGGTTCCTATCACACAGTGTCAACATCTGGGATCATGGTTCTCTCAAATCCTAGCAAAATAGGTTCGTATCACACAGTGTCCGGTGCGAGAATTGCCAAAATTGTTTGATACTTTCTGTCTAGCTGTCACCACATGTCCTTTCTGTTGGGCATTACAGAAACTTCTAGACTTCCTGTCATATGCTATCATAACATAATATTTGATCCATTCACAAATTAATGTTTTGCACTCTCTTAGGATTGCAGAGCCTCTGGAGCACCAAGAAGCACTCACCAAACTGACGCCCTTTTGTTTCCTTTGATTCCACTACAAGAGAATTTGTCAGCAAATCAGCTTAATAACATTAAATAGAAGAGAGGAGGATAGTTGAGGGGTTCTAATCAGTAAATTAAGCTTACGAGTTTTAAGCTTCATGTTCAGTCTATTTCAGTGAGTTCATTATTGAATTGAAATTCTATTGTCTGTTCAAGTACAGTGTGTGTTCTCTCGTGTTACGATTTCAACATGGAAAATTAAAATTCCAAAAGAGGTGTTCTTTGTTTCTTCACAAGAATCCCCAGCATACAATAGGATATTGATCATCAGATTGAACTTGTCAGAATACTGACATGTAATCACCACCCCAAACCATTGTAACACAAATATCAGGACAACCTCTTTTCCACAATGTCATTATTAAGTAAGACAAATTTTATCTGTTTAACATGAACTTAATAACTATTGCATGGCCCTTGCTAAAAATTGTGGCTTTTTTTTCCCTATGAGCACATGAATATCTTTTTAAGATTGATTGCCACTTAATATACATGATACAGACACAGCTGATCTAAAATGTAGCATGAATCAATATAAACTGAGACACTAATTATTCTATCCCTACCTGTACTGCCCTAAACCGTTCATCCAATTCTCTTTTGTCTTTCTCTGTAGATGTAAGCTTCATTTTTAAGTGAGAAACTTCAGCCATCAGGTCAAGCTTATGATGTTCTAGACTGGACCTGGTTAAAAGTTCCTGAAAGTCAAAGAAATATAAGACTGCAAAGTTATTTCAAATTCACTTTTTATTGAATAATAAAGTTGTGATAAATTTAAAAACAAGGAAACTCTTCCCAAATCCATTTATATACTCAGCATTCACCAAAAAAAAAAAAAAGAATTCAACCTGAGTATGAGACCAGCCCTGAATGAACACAATGTAAGCATAATGAACAAATAATACAAAAGTGTTAAAAAATATGTTACAACAAATTATCCAGTATTCCAATAAAGCTCAATAGAAAATATAAATCCCCAACCACTATAACTTCTCAAACATATGTAAGAAGGGGGGGGGGAGAACAAGTATTCACCTGTCACTACCGATGGCTGCCTGGTTGTGCGGTTTGTGCGCTGGACTGTCATTTGGATTTATCGATAGTCCCGGGTTCAAACCTTGCCCGCTCCCATACCCCTTTGTCCTGCGGTAGGTTTGGACTAGGAAGTAAACTATCTTCAACTCTGAAGGAACATCCGAAACATGTAAAACATTTTACAAGCAAACATTTAATAAACACTAAATAGCAGTGCCTGACTTAACAGTTGTGACCAAGAAGTCATGACAAGTAAAATACTATGTATATTTACAGGTCACTAAATAGCAGGGCCGGACTTCACTATTGTGGGGCTCCATGCGAAACGGATTTTGCGGGGCTAAGTTTGGGTAGGGAAGCAGATAATAAGTGAAATTTAAGAGTTTGTATTAGAAAATAAATTTGTCTATGCCTTTTATTCATTCTTTACTATGTACAGAATTATTTTACAAGCCTTGCCTGTAGCAAAGTGTTACAATATATCATAATAATTCTGTTTCCTACTTAGATCACGCTCAATAGCAAGAATTTGTTTCAAACTATCTTTGAGAATTGTTGACCTCAAGTAATTCTTCATAAGTTTGAGGCGCGAGAAGCTTTTTTCACCAGATTACACAATTAAAGCTAATGCATAATGCTGTTTTTATTTATCGCGTGTAGGATTGGCGTTTTCCATATTGAATGACACCCAAAATGACAATTTTTGTCTCTATATTTCCGTATATTTTAAGGACATTTTCGTATATTTTGTACTTTCTGGAGATTTTCAGGAGCTCCTGGTAAATTGATAGGAGGGCGCTGGAAATCTGTTTTAAGTTATAATATGGTTTAATTTAATAATTTATACACCTAGAATTAGCGCGGGTCCTATGTGTGGCCCAATGCCATCGCATAGGTTGCAGTGGCCTAAGGCCGGCCCTGCAAAATAGCGCCGTATGCTTCGCCACCGGTCAACTAGTTCAGTTGTATTATAGCACTTGAAGTAATATGTAACAGCTGACATGTGTAACAACAAACTATCCTGGGATTAGTACACTAACTAGTAGCATGGTTTTTAATTTTTAAAAAGCAGTCTAATTAGAAAACTTAATTAGCAACAAGTTTGTGGAGTGAGAGGAAGGTTTTACATTAGACACAGAGTGAACCAGCAATCCTACACTCCTAGTGATGCATTTAATACTCTGATGGTCACTTGCATCCTGGCCTATTCCAGAATATTCTACCACCAAGATTCCTCTTAATCCAGCCCATTTTACAAGATACCTTCACTATGGTTAGATTGTAACAAGGGAAAGATGTTACAGGACTAGCGCAAGGTACTCAATAAATGGCTGTTGTTTTTTTTTTAATATAACTTTTATTCTTAAATAATAAGACAATAATAGTTGAACAAAATAATCAAGTTCTCTCCCCATTGACCATAAGTTTGAACTGTTTAAAGCATTTATTCTCCAATTTATCTCCTCAGTTTCTGATGCTAATAAAGGTAAGACTGTTAAATACAAATCCTGCCTTGGTAAACTGAGGACAGGTAGTAACACTGACTTCAATCCTTCTAGTCCAGAAAGTGTAGTACAACACTCCAAGTACTAAATCAGTTCTTTACCAGACAGAGTGTTTTGACTGAAGTTAATGAGAAGATGCTAGACTATTTAACTACCTAACATTACATTTCACTTTTCATGAAAGCCTGGCCCCCACGCTTTCCCCCCTACCTTTCATCTCCCATAGCTGACATTGTTAATCAGGTCTGCACTGGCCCCATAAGTCAACATTCTACAATCAGGCTGGTACCGTATAATTAACTCGGAATGCGGGCGGAGCAAAGTCTATTAATTAATAACGGAATCTTTTAATAAGAAATTTGAATCGATAGACCTTTCTATAAAATAAGTTCACTAACGTATCCCCTAACTAAATTATGCGCATATTTTTTTTCCTTTATAGTTCGGTTACCTTTGATTTACTTAGACTATGTTTTTAACTAACCCATCTAGATTAGAGATGTGACGCAGATCTTCAACAGTCTGCCCATCAGTCTTAACCAGCTTGATTGCGTCACAGCGGGTAATGACCCTGTTGAAACCAGGGCGTCTACCTAAGGACAGAGATTCAACAACAGAAGCCTCGAACCTGACAAATGAGACGCGTGTGTGTGTGTGCGGGTGATGCATGTCTTTATGTTTCTGAAGAATGTAAACATGTACAAGAAACTCTGACGATGCCTTGCGGTAAATTCTTTGGCGGACGCAGTTTATATCAAGATTGTTTGCGTCTATATTTCAGGCATATAAATAATGACAGCAAAGAAAAATTGGGCTGGGATGTGGTGTAAGTCACGTGACAGAAAGCACATTGATGTTCTGATGTGACCTGGAGTGTCTAGCTTAGCTTTTGAACACTTTCAGTAAACAAAGAATAACTTCAAAAGAGCACTACTTATATTCTAGTCAAGGCATGTTACAACGAAAGGTAGACGATCTCAAAACTACAGGCCCACACTACTCATTGCGGCCGCTTTAAACCTTTCTGTCACACTCGTTTCAAATTAGAACATTATTATTTGTTAGGGGTGCACAAAACCAGTGGCACGAAGGGGGTCATTGGAGCAGGGCCCTTTAGCGGCCCCCAGGGACATTGAAAAACGAAACATTTTTGACTGTTAAAATTAAATAAACATAAAACTAAATGGATCTAATTTATATAATGTACCGGTATTTAACACAATAACATGTCAATACACTCTTACAAGTAAAATGTGGTACATAAATGGAAATGTCTTATTTTGAAATGGATAAACCGATTATTTTTCTTCTTGAATTACAGATTTGGTGGAGGGTGGATGCATCATAATCTTGATCCCGAGGTCACGGGTAATTGGCAAAAGGGGAAGTAAGAATACGAATGATTAAGCGCTTGGCTTCCGAACCTTGGGTTCTGGGCTCGAATCTCGGTGAAGACTAGGATTTTGACTTTCGGGATTTTTATGGCGCCTCTAAGTTCACCCAACTTTAATGGGTACCTGGCTTGAATGAGGAAAGTAAAGGCGGTTGGTCGTTGTGCTGGCCACATGACACCCTGCTCGTTAACTGTTGGTCAAAGAAACAGATGATCCTTAACATCATCTGCCCTATAGATTGCAAGGTCTAAAAGTAAACTTTACTTTTTTTTTTAGTGCTGGTAGTTTCTCATCAATTCACCCAGCGAGAGGAACCGAAGACTTGTACGATGAGTGGGAGAGAATCCCGGGTGCATGGTTGTAAACATCCCTCCCAAAGTCTGTTATGATTGTTTAAACAAGTCTTTCAGAAACAAACACAGCATCCCCTTTAAACTGACCCATGGAAAGTTTCAAGCCAGACACGATGTATGAGCTGTGACGTCAATGTGTCTAAAAAGAAGCGATCCTGCTTTATAAATCTTGTTTATGGTCCAAGTCAATATGAGTTCACAGGTATCTATGACGTGTTTGTTGGCTGATCTCGGAGGTACTCACATGTGAAATGATGCGCCAACTTTCATAATTTTGTTTCAAACAAGAAATCACGCTGACGTCACTCATTTTTGTGTTTATTTATTTTCTGAAATAGCCGATAGACAGTTCGCCATTGCATTTTGTCTACGGTAGAATTGATAATTATTTAGCACATCCTGTCTTACCCCACAAGAATATACCAAACTCAAGCTACACACAAAACCATTGGATTTTTAGACTTAGCTGTCCATAAATTTAAAAACTACTTTGAAGACTCAGAATATTCTACTCTAAACTTTAAGTTGGCAATGCATGTATGTAATGACCTACTATTTTTACAGTCTATTTAGCGGAGAGATAAGCTGCACGAGAGAGGCATCAAGCTTTAGCAGAACAACTCTCATGCTGTCAACAGGTTTATCTTTTTTTTTTTTTTTAAATTTCAATCAATGATCTCATAAACTGCTGGGTGTTTTCTGAAAGATTTGTTGCAAGTTCTCTACCACGAGTGGAGTTGGTGAATGGTGGCTTTTGTCCGCTATCACAACCAGACATGGTTCTGACAAGTCTGTCACGTGTGTGGAAAGAAAGAGAAAGAACAAATTTTTGTGGCTAAAAAAAAAAGGGGGGGGGGGTGAAAACTAAATAAAGAAATAAAAAGAAACCAACGAAGTGGTCAACTGATAACACACCATGAAATGTTTGTTTTAAATACTTTATAACGCTTAAATGCACATTCTGTGCACAATGACATTATGATTTAGGCAGATAAAAGAAGTGTACGTTCATGCTCATTTTCTTTTATCTACATTTCTTCTCTTGTGAAACCATTTGATTCCATAGCATTAGAGTTCAGGGCGTTTAAACACAGACAGACAGAATAATAAAGTAAAACAAACACGTTTTTTTTCGAAATTAAACAACAAAGAGAAGTGAGTTTGAGAGAGAGAGGTTTGTGTAGGTAGCACATAGAGACAGAGAAGTGAGTTTGAGAGAGAGGTTTGTGTAGGTAGCACATAGAGACAGAGAAGTGAGTTTGAGATAGAGAGGTTTGTGTAGGTAGCACATAGAGACAGAGAAGTGAGTTTGAGAGAGAGGTTTGTGTAGGTAGGACATAGAGACAGAGAAGTGAGTTTGAGATAGAGAGGTTTGTGTAGGTAGGACATAGAGACATCGAAGTGAGTTTGATAGAGAGGTTTGTGTAGGTAGCACATAGAGACAGAGAAGTGAGTTTGAGAGAGAGGTTTGTGTAGGTAGCACATAGAGACAGAGAAGTGGGTTTGAGAGAGAGGTTTGTGTAGGTAGCACATAGAGACAGAGAAGTGAGTTTGAGAGAGAGGTTTGTGTAGGTAGCACATAGAGACAGAGAAGTGGGTTTGAGAGAGAGGTTTGTGTAGGTAGCACATAGAGACAGAGAAGTGAGTTTGAGAGAGAGAGGTTTGTGTAGGTAGCACATAGAGACAGAGAAGTGAGTTTGAGAGAGAGGTTTGTGTAGGTAGCACATAGAGACAGAGAAGTGAGTTTGAGAGAGAGAGGTTTGTGTAGGTAGCACATAGAGACAGAGAAGTGAGTTTGAGAGAGAGGTTTGTGTAGGTAGGACATAGAGACAGAGAAGTGAGTTTGAGATAGAGAGGTTTGTGTAGGTAGCACATAGAGACAGAGAAGTGAGTTTGAGAGAGAGGTTTGTGTAGGTAGGACATAGAGACAGAGAAGTGAGTTTGAGAGAGGTTTGTGTAGGTAGCACATAGAGACAGAGAAGTGAGTTTGATAGAGAGGTTTGTGTAGGTAGCACATAGAGACATAGAAGTGAGTTTGAGAGAGAGGTTTGTGTAGGTAGCACATAGAGACAGAGAAGTGAGTTTAAAAGAGAGACCTCTGTATGTTACATGCTAATACCAGGCGTTAGGACAAACACAACACTCGAACAACAACAACCGAAAGCTAAACATAAACACACACAAGTAAACAATAACGCAAGTACAAACACACACACTGCTACAAACAGTCCCAAGAAAGTCTTACCACAAGCTCCTGGAGTTTATTTTCCCACATGGACATGTAGATGCCCGTACTGGCGGGCCGGCTGTAACCGTTGGTGTAGCGAGACATCTTCGGCCCTACCTCCTCCACATTCAGGGAATCCTTCCGAAGAAGCGCAAAGGTGCTTCCCTTCAAACCGAGACACCGGACTAGGCTCACAAGTCAATGGAATGCGTTGTTCGTTTCCCGCACAAAAAGTTAATCTCTTCAGGACAATGGAGAGGAAAAAAATATCCCGAATCGGAATCTAGAGCGTATCCCCAAATGGAACAAAGGTATATAGGACTATCACCAGCACAGGTCAATAAACATCCACATAATGGGTAACAGTTTTGCTAGACAAACGGTTCCAGGCTGTTGATACACCGGACGCGAGATCTCCCACGGGGAGTCCCCATACATCCAGCACTACGGCTGCACATTCAGTTCGGTGAGTTAAAACTGAAACAGCTGATGCAGGTTCCATGCCTGCGCCTTTAGAATAGAAGCATCGATCAGTCCGCTAATGTACTCCTACATCCAGACAAACAAGTTCTTCATTGCAATGTTCACATTATCGGCCGCTATTTATGGGATTCTAATTTTCAATGGTCTAAAATAAGCAGCATTAAAAAGTCAAAATGAAAACATCGAACTATCCAATTACACTAGCCATTTAAATGACATCAAGTCATTGACTCACAGTTTCATTTGCTGCACTTTCTCTCTCTTTAAAAGAAAAATAT
This sequence comes from Biomphalaria glabrata, assembly GCF_947242115.1. NCBI lineage: Eukaryota > Metazoa > Mollusca > Gastropoda > Planorbidae > Biomphalaria > Biomphalaria glabrata. The sequence goes on from NC_074720.1 coordinate 12,962,009, forward strand.
AATGAAAATATGAAACTATCTTTACGATACAGGCTAAATAGAGCATACATGTTGCAATAAATAAATATATAGCTAGATATAACAGTGTAGCGAAATGAGAACTTTGAAACACTGGCTCCGGAAAATGTATCTAGCTATATCATGGCTACTAACACACGGGCTACATTCATGAATACATATGAGCACATTCGATTCGATCTCCACCTTACGTACGAACAATTATATTTTTCAAACGAACTAGTAGTAGATGGATCCCAATCAAAATCAACAAAGCGCCAACAATTATATTTTTCAAACGAACTAGAAGTAGATGGATCCCAATCAAAATCAACAAAGCGCCAACAACACGAAACTTAAAGGTTCAAGTAAATCGAACATCTAACGTGCGTTCCAAAGACATTGAAGCGCCCCAAAGGGCTGTAACCGATGATATATTTGATCATTCCTAAGTCCAATCTAGCAGTGTTAATTTGCTCATGAGCAGAGTTCCCATCCAACACAACTCTCTATGGTTAGCTCCTCTAGAGCTCAAAACTTACAGAGTAGGTAAAAAAAAAAGGAAGACTGAAAAGTGTTGTAAATATTCTATAAATAAAACATGAAAAAAAAAACCCCATTAATTTTCGCATGAGAACAGAAGAAAACTGAAGCGAGAGGGCTAAAAAAATTTTTTAATTGCCATTTTTAAATGTGAATTCTTACCAAAAAGAAAAACACGTATTGATATTGCAAAAAAAAAAATGTTAAAGGCTAATACCAGCAGCATTGTAAGTATGGACATAGATCTATCGACATGTGACTGGTTTGGTAATCTAGCCATTAAAGATACAAATAAAACTATATCTTAAATGCTGCCTGTGAATCCATTAGTAACAAACAAGTTCTCATTCAGCCGTACAATACGAACATCATAATGAAAAGTTCAAAAGATGTCCAACATCGCGCTTATTCCTTTGCCATGACAAGAACTGTAACAAAGTCTACAAATCAAATTCTTTCTAAAATGTCCAAACACTGCAATGTTTCAACTGATAGTTGACTTAACTTACGATGTCTATTTGACCTTGTTGTTGGACAGTTTCAAGTAAAGTTCATCGAGAAAGCTATCTATTCTAGCTGGTCTCTTTCCCACAGAGACGTGATCACTTGTCTACGTAAGAATACTGGAGTCTTAGAACGAAACAAATACACCGTTCTCAGATTAGAGAAAGTTGTGTTTAGCGAATTCACTTTCAACCGTTACATACAGTTATTTATATCTTCAAACGGGGCGCGGTGGCTGCGTGGTTAAGCGTTTGGCTTCCGAACTTGGGGTCCTGGGTTCGTATCACAGTGAAGACTGGGATTTTGAATTTTCCTGATTTTCAGGGCGCCCCCTCAGTCAACCCAACTCTCAATGGTGCCTGAATTTAGCGAAAGTAAAGGTCGTAGTGCTGACCACATGGTCGTAAACCATTGAAACAAATGACCTGAACATCACCTGCTCTCTAGATCACAAGGTCTGAAAGGGGAACTTGACTTTTCATATCTTCCAACATCGTGGACCACGCTTAGAACCAACTGATAATCCAGGTACCAGCACACTTTGTGTTCTTGTTAAATTGTGTCCAACACAGTTCACGCGGAAAGGTCACTATTATTTATCCAGATGCATCAAGTGTATTGTGTTCTATAGCCTGGCCATGGGAGTTCCTCTTAATTAACTAAATGCTAACATGGGTTAATACTAGTTTCCAATATCGTACTCAACATTGTCTGTACCCAACCCTCTTTTTCTCTCTCCAACACCTTGAAGAGCCTCAATTCACAGGAAGTCATTGTACATGTCAAGCATCACTTAATCAACTAAGTCAAGATGGACTCTTGAAATCTATAGCCGGACATGTTTATGGAAGCTTTTATGACGGACAGGTGGCCCTGGGATCAGCTCAACGTGTGCTACCTGAACGCAGGCAGCACAAAAACTACATGCACCCGCCTTGAAATAGCAAACTGTTTTTTTTTCTCTTGGAGACCAGGGGTGGAAGGGGGTTATGAACGGGAAAGAGAGAGATGTGCCAATGTTGACAAGATGTAAACATTCTTACACTATATCCAGTTCAATAAACTAAGACACGAATGTTTACCAGAGCTCTCCAACAGATGTACATAGGAAGTGGAGATACATTATTTCTTGTGCCCTATTACAATATATAGAATACAGGTGTGCTCAACATAAAGTCATTCAAAAGATATACTACTACAGTTTCAATTTTTTAAAAAAATGTCTATATATTACATCCGTTAGATCCGGCTCAGTTGAAGTGAACAGAAGAGATAGAGAATGGGATGTATACTAGTAAACTTCACACACACAGACAGTGATTTAGACTAAAAAAAACAACCTAAACAAAAAACGTATGTAATATTTTGCCAGCATCAAGTATGGCCAGATTTATATTGCAAAGAGCGACAATCCCTTACTTCTTGGGAGATATCAGCATGCTTTTCTGACAACATACAAAAAAGTATCTGATCCTAACAGGGTCTATATCATCAACACAGTCTCTACAATAAACTTAGCGCAGGGAAAAGAATTGAGAATGCAAACAGGCGCATCGATCGTAATGGCGCCACCAAGACATAAAGGGCTCTTCGAAATAGAGAATGATAAATGGAGTAGTTTCATTAGTGTGCTTCGTCACAGAAACACTTTATAGTTTTAAAAGGACGTTTTTTTTATATATTTTTGTATTAAATAAAGACTACACTCGGCAAGAAGAGAGTAAAGTGATATGATTCATGGATCCAAAGTAACATCAGCTATAAACTCAGGTGTACCTCAAGGAACAGTGTGAGGAAAACTACTGTTTCTATATTATAGAGGTCACCTAACAAATTACAAAACACATGAAACCGACATTTACAGTTACAGAAAGGAAATTCCAACAGATCATTTCAGCAAAGCCAGAGAAGTGCCAATTAGTAAGAGAAAAAAAACAACTAATTATTGGCATGTTAAACCAGTTTTCGCCGTCACCGTCTCTAACTTTCCTTTTGGTCTCAAGTATGTATTGTCCCGTGGCCTTTGTCTGCGATAGATGTGGCGAAATACGTAGCACATAGTGAGGTCTGAGTAGCCCCTTCATGCAGTCCTCCATAAACTTCGAACTTCCAAGACAAGTTTTTATATGATTAGGCACCACACAGGAAAAAAACAAACAAACAACACCCACGCGAAGGCTACTACTGATCAAAGTGCTAACCTTGGGGGCATATAAAGTCAACACTCAACCCAGAGACAATACCCTTCGAAATCATGAACACTTCGATATCCCTGAAACACATGGTGTGATTTGATTCAATAATTACTGGCTCGGTACATGTCTATTGTATTAGATCGTCCGTGGAACTTCCCTACGGCGGACAGAAGCATTCTCTACAAGAAAGTCGTGCCGAGTGGGAGGGCGGGATGGAGTGGTGTATGTATTGTCTGAAGGTTGAGACAGACAACTTTTAGCTCCAGGGGAAAAACGGTTCAAGTCTGGAGCCGAAGAGATAGTAAGGTGCTCTAGACCTGAAACACAAACATACAGACAGACAAACTCAAACAACGGACGAGTCTGGGTTAGTACTAATGAAGATAGTGCCAGGGGGGCAGAAGAATAAACAGTATTTGATGTGAAATAAGGGTGAAGGAGGGTTAGAAACGGGGAGATGTAATTATTTAAAAACAAAACAAAACAGACCTGCCATTCAATGGACAGAAACTAAGTAATTCGACACATTAGCTTTATACACAGTCTTATTAACAGACCATAAGATGAACTTAGTAAATAACTGTATCACCAAACTGTACTGACATGAAGACCAAGTAGAGTTAGAACAATCGGGAAAATGGGAGTACATCAATTGGCCCGTGTTTGTAAAGCTTAAGCTAGGTTGCTATTGCAAACAAATTATTCAACAGAGATTGAATTTCATAATGTATAAGATTTTTTTATATATATAACACCTTCTGAATTATAAGATTAGTTTTAAATATAGGATTACTGCCTGGTCGTGCGGTATGCGCGCTGGACTGTCGTTCGGACTTTCGGTGGTCCCTGGTTCCTACCCTCACCGCTACCATCTAACGTCGTCCTGGTTTGGACATTAAAAGTAGATTATCTTGAACTCTGAAGAAACTTCCGAAACATGTCAAACATGTTACAAGGCAATGTTACAAACATCAATGTGGGGCCAGTTTAGTTTGTTAAAATCACTGCTTTTAAAAGCAACTAACTTATTTCTGTTTTTATAAACAATTCTTAAAATAATGTGCCGTGCGGGTTTACATACAAATTATTCTTTTAGAGAGCAACACGTGGTGAGTATAACATTGACACACCAGCCCTGTGAATGAACCAAATCTAAGACAAGGTTTGAATATATTTTTTTAAAGATTTTATGGATATAGGCACAATTTAGGCCATGTCGTGCCCTCAAATCTAAGACAAACTCATTCACTTGTAAAAAAAACAACAAAAAAACTCATCAATCTAATCTTCAAGAAGAGGATGGGTAGATAGCGACTGAATGAAATCGAAATATTATCTGAGCGTATTCTAATCTAGAAGCCATTAGCCCGATAAGAAGCGCTTGTCAAGAAAGAGCGAGAGAGACAGAGCCAAGACAACTTCCTATGTGATGTATGTTTTAGTCAAAGATCAATGGCGGAAGGATTTGTTTTTATAGTTCACAGTCGTGTCCTTAGGGCCTAACCAGTATATAAGCTAATTAACCCTTTCACTCATCTTGGCCTTGGATAACCAGCTGGTCACTTCGTTTGAGCAACCAATAATATTCACCACAGTCCATATTCCAACGTAACCGCTGCAAGTCATCCGTGATCTCTACAGATTTGTGGGATCCCTAGCTCCCATGATGAGCAAACATCGTCAGGCTCATTACATGTGAGAGAGTAAAATAAAGATCTAGTTTAAAGCTGTTCCGGTTGGACACTGAATCAACACCTTCCAGTAAGTCACACTTTCGGTACTAGCTTGTTGGCCACACCGGGACAACTCTAGTTTGACCGTTACAATTGTTCAAAGTATTAAAAAGAAAATAATTTACATTTGGCTTGAGAACTAGAAAATCTTTATCTTGAACAGACTCTACCGTCTTCAGGTATTTCCGCATGTAGGCCATATTCATTCAAGTGATTAATACATTAATTTTGTGGAACTTTTTGCGCATCGTCAAGTCTATAATCTAAATGGTTATCATTAGACTATTATAAAGTCTAGTGGATTTATACATTCGTTTAACCAGGAATTTTTTTTTCTCGGGAAAAGGTTGGTGAGATGAGGAAGGGGTTAAAAAATTCCATTTTTTAAAAATCAAACCTTCTTAGTTATTAGAAGCCAAATAATCGCTCTGCGACGTGTAAAGAAGGTATTGTCTTAACAAAACAACACTTTTTTTTCTTGTTTTCTTTCTAAAACTTCACACCATAAAAGTAGGCCGTCCCGTGAGAGAGAGATATAAAGTTAATATAAACACCACCAGCCCCTCAAAGACTACTGCCCTGAATGCTTCATAAACACATCTCTTTCACATCAATAATAGATGCTGTCAAAATGTTTATTTCAACTTCCTGCAGTTTGATATTAAATACAGGTGAGCAGGTCGTTACTCACCAAGAGAAATCAATTCCGAAGAGGGGGGGGGGAGGGGTGAGAGAGAGAAGGTAATAAGATAAACTAGAGAAAGAGGGTTGCCACAAATTTAGTCGTATGCTGTTACAATAAAACATGTAACGCTGAGAGATTGAAGGAAATGGCAAAAGGATGGTTAACACAGGCAGCAAAGACAAATCACAGCCTGGTCTAGATATACATAAAGATAAGGAGGTCCACACACACAGCTATGAATCAGATATCAATTTCCTGTATAAACAGACCTATACCTAATTGTGACGAAGATATATCAAGACATTGATAAGAACAAGACATTAGAAACCCATACGTTTTGCTAGACATGCCACTATAAGGTCAGATGGGTGCTCTGCATTCATATTGGAAAACAAAAACACGAACTACGCTATGATCTAGACTCTAGACGAACTACGCTATGATCTAGACTCTAGACGAACTACGCTATGATCTAGACTCTAGACGAACTACGCTATGATCTAGACTCTAGACGAACTACGCTATGATCTAGACTCTAGACGAACTACGCTATGATCTAGACGAACTACGCTATGATCTAGACCAGTGGTCTTCAACGGGGGCGATATCGCCCCCTAGGGGGCGTTTTCGAGATTTTGGGGGGCGCTGAGAGCCAAAGGGGCGGTAGGGGGGCGCTGGGCACAAAATGGGGCGGTAAGGGGGCGCTGGGCATAAAGGCGGAAAGAAGAAACTAAAGGTGCTCTGAAACAAAACAAATTTAAAAATTCTTCAATATTAAATCTGGGAAACTAAATATAGACCAATTATAGTTAACTAGCTTCTAATTTAAGAACAGATACAGCGTTAGAAATTAAGTTCGGGAATCCCATTTTCTAATATTAAATTCTTACTCTTTTGCTGTGAATAGAGAGTATTTATTGTCCTTGGATCTTGCGCGTATAAACGTTTAAGATTTGATAAACAAAGTAGGTAATACGCCTTTTAAATTATAGTTTATTTTATCTACATATGTTAATATATTGATATGTAAATGTTAATTGCAAAAAACATTAAAGGTAACATTTAATAGAATATTTTAACTTTTTAAAAATAAAAAAACCATTTATAAAATGTTGTTACGAAAACTCACTGGTTTGTCATGTAATATTTCCTTGAGATTTAGTGAATTGCCACTAGAAAAATAGTAAGTTCTACTTTGATGGCATTTTCAGATGAGGTTATGAAACCAAGTCGGCTTCACGAACATATAGCGATATCCAAAAATAATTTACGAATATTCATGAAAAATTATAAAAATCTACACAAGAAAAGTTTAGCCCGCAATTTCATTTTTATTTGAATCTAATTATAAAACTGTAAATAAAATACAAACAAATGCCGAAAACAATCTCATCTTTCAACAGTTTTATGAAACAAATGATGATAAAGGTGTTAGACTCTTGTTGTAAACTTAAGTTCGCTGGATTTCGAAAGGAGTTTGTTAATTGTTATGGCTCGTTTTTTTAAGCTCTTAAATAATTATTGTTTTTTTTTTGTTTTTTTTTAAAAACGGAAGATTCAACAGTTGACGATGACTTAAAGCAGGCTAAAACAAAATGTTTTCCATGGCAGGCATCTAACACAAGTGAACGAAACGAACCTCCGACTGCTAGGAAAAAAATTGACTTTCATTGATCATATCATTTTCTCTTTTATCGAGATATTAAATCTATTTTAAAGAGTTTTACAATCTCACATAACTGGTTTGTTGACAAATGAATTACTGCCCAAGGACACCGATATCTATGCAATTCCCATATCAACGCTCTATGAAGAAATTATGATTCGCTTCTAAAATAAAAAAAAAACAACAACATATAAATGACAATTATTAAACATCTGTTACTGACGTTCTAATTGTGTTGCATGAAAAAAAAATAGATTTACAAAACTATGTCTCCAGTAAAAAGAATGTAAACATAGGAGGCACACAGTGGCGTAGCTAGGGTGGGAGGAGGGGGGAAATTTGAAAATCCCCCGGGCCCCCCTTTAAGGGGTGCCCAAATTAGTGCTTTTTTAATTAATTAAATAAAATATTTTGCAAAATGCCCCCAAAGATATCAAGCCCCCTGGCCCTCAAACGATGGAAATTCCTAGCTACGCCCCTGGAGGCACAACAGAGATGTGGCTGCATTTAAATGTTTCAGTAAAATTCCAAAACTGTGGTCGAAATTGCAATTATGTATTAGCTTTTCAGTAAACATACATGGTTAACCTAATTTAGTGTGTAACAAACTTAATGAATAAGCAAAGAAATAGACTGGATGTAGCGACTAGAGGAGACCTTCGCCTTGCTTTGACTAATTTAATGCTTGAAATTTTCTAATATTGTCAGACTGCATGGGGCACAAGGCTCCCATTAGCTTGAATTCTTTTTGTAGTGAATTCAGCAATAATAATATTTATATTAAAAAATAAAACTAAATTTACAATTAAACCTAAAAACAGTAGGCCCTAATATTCAAACTGCGACCTACATATTTTCCCGAATCTTATGCAGACAAAGCCGTTGTATGCTGGTGTTCTATTTACGTTTTCTTTCCGTCTTTTGCGCCTGTCTTCAATAATGGCTTTTCTTTGAGTATCAAATGTTTGTCCGGCAGTTTTTGTAATAGCTCTCAAACTATTTCTCTCAGAGGCTATCTGCTGCCAGAGAATGCTGCCAGGTACTTTCCTCTATGCCAGTGAGAGCGAAATAGCGCCTGAATAAATCTTTATAGTGCTCACGGGGGAAGGGGGTTCCTCTGTAACTCAGTCCTCCTCAAAGCTCGTCAGTCATAGGCCAAGGAGTTCACAACAATCGCCTTTGGCATGTGGTCGTCTCCCAAGCGGGATAAGTGTTATTGACAGCATAAAAATTAATAAATAGATGATATTTTGTTCAAATTTGCCTTCTCACGCTTCTTTATAAGTGTTTTTCTTAGAGGGGGGCGCTGGCGGATTTTTTAAAGGAAAAATTCAAAAAGGGGGCGGTAGACCAAAAAGGGTTGAAGACCACTGATCTAGACTCTAGACGAACTACGCTATGATCTAGCACTGACAAAGAACTGATTTCCAAGGTACACCCACGTTCAGGCCAAACACATTGACTTGTTAGCAGCACAGACTTAAAGTAGTTTTAAAGCGATGCCGAAAACTGAGCAAGATAAAAGAGAAAAAAAAAAAGAAGCCTGAAAAGTTCAACAGATAAGGTCGGGAGCTGTATACTACGTACTATAAAGGTAAGCTCAACTTACCAAACTGATAGCACCAGATACCTTGTTTATTGGTGCAAGTGATGGCCACGTGACTTAAAGTAGAGAGTCAAGAAAAAATGCACTGTTGTACAGAGAGGGGCTGGGTGGATGTTTCCCTGTACATAAAGTCAATCCGCCCATTTCTACCCATTAATAAAGCATAAGAAGGCGAACAAAGGAAGAGATGGATCTACTTTCATAATAGACCTCTTCGAGAACTACTGACCTATGACGAGACGTCAATGTTTTAACAGGTGGGCAGGTTATATTCCACAAAACAGGTGGGCGGCTGTTTTCTCCAGGGCATCTTTAATATTCCATTGAAGTGTATATTACCCCAGTGTGATCCCAGTTAGATTTGTAGTGTACTACAGAGGTTCCCAAAGAGAAACTGCTCGGGCACAAAATAAAATTTCAAAGTTTCCACAAAAAAATTGTACAATTTATTTTCAAGTCTTCTCAACGTTTATGACAAATTATAGAATCCCATGTTATATTGTGTGTCCTGGCTTAACAGACTTCCAAAGTTTAAAAAAACTTTAAAGGTTTTTCCCTAATTCCCAAAAGGCATATTTTTGTAGTTAAGTACCGGTAGTAGCATTGATCAATAACAAAATATTGTAATAAAAATTTTAATAATTTCTGATTAATTCTATTCGTGAAATTAAACACAGCTTTACTTAGCATTTCTACAAGTATAAAACCAGATATTTATCTCATGCCCACATAAATATGAAGTCATGTAATAGAAACACGTGACCTTTAAAAGGCGCTACCAAAAACGTTTGGGGATATCCAAGGGGTCAATAGTGGTCATAATGTTTACGTGAAACTTGGTCATACGCCTCTTACTTTTTATAAAGATCATATCAACTGAATCTGTCTGTCTGATAAAAAGGTTGTACAAGTTATTTCTCTCACACCCAATCTTGGATGAAGCTGAAATTCTGCACAATTATTTCTTTTACCTGACAACACAATAAACAATTTAAAAAAACAACAACAATTAGTTAATTAACTATTGGTAATTAATTATTTAGTTTGGTATCGAACAATGTAAAGAAATAGTACTTGACTAATATGGTGGTATAAGTTGAATTAGTCCTATTAATACTTTATAAAGAGAAAGCTTTAAAATTTGAAACGAGTAGATAACTATCAAAATTTATATTTTCGCAAGCTATTCCCTGGCACAGTGGTTAGTGTGTTTGCTTATGAAGCTTGAGGATGACAAACCAATGAAATGGATCGACATCATATTGATGAAAAAGAGAGAAAAGAGAGAAAGAGACAGACATATAGAGATAAAGAGTAGAGAGGCAGACAGAAAGAGACAGAGAGAGACAGAGACAGAGACACAAAAAGAGAGAAAGAAAGAGGTTAAGTCACTAAGAGCAGGCTAGTGTTCTAAAAATGAAAGAGGGAAGCAAAACAAGCCTAGTGCCAGCTTTTACGAAGTCTCCCATGCAAGAAGCCTTTCACTTAAACCCCTAGCCATCAAGATAGAAAATAAACATCAAATGGGCCTGGAATCAAACTTTTGATCTATTCTACCGACCAGTTCAGAGTACCCCTAACACTTTCACTTACCTATATCTGCTATTTTAACGTCTCATACCTCCCCCACCTCTCCCCATGCCCATAGCTACCAAAGTACACCTTCTGTTTTCCGACGCACTCACTCCTCTATAGTTTCAACGTCCCCCCAAAAAACTTCCTGCCCCACTTCCGCGCTATCAACTTGTTCAGTTGAAGAACCATTGCATTGTTTCCGTTTCCGATCTTATCCCTTATGTCAATCTGGTCGGCTAACCCCCAACAACCTTTTTTCTTTCTACTTCTTTCTTCAACTGGCTCTGAGGGTGAGAGTGCGGCAGGACAACGTCATCTTCTTGACTTTCAGTTTACAGACCAACGTGCCATGCAAGGAGTTGAACACGTCCTTGCTGTGATATCCTTCCACCCTAGCGTACTGCGTAGCCCAAAGAACAAGCACCGATTGGACAAGTTTAGGATTGCGCAAGTAATTAGTATAAAAGCAAAGATCACAAAGAACAAACACTAGTTGTACAAGTTTAGGGTTAAACTGCGCCACTAATCATTACAGAGGCAAACAGCAATCAGAATCTTGCATAAATATCTCTACATTTAGTTAGACTGTATATACCGAGGGATGTTTGCACGAGCTAATGAGTGGGACGATAATTGACATTAAACAACCAATTGGTGCACTCCCTTGTATTAAAATTCTCATGTCATGTTCTCATGTCAACGCCCTACCCCCAGAGCCACCCCCCCCCCAAGCACACTCATGGCGCCGCCCATGCCAAATATCGATGTCATCAAGCGTCATGTCTACTCAACATGTTTACATTCATGAATAATTGAATTTACACCTTTCTCCGTTACCAAAACCACAGAGAAAGGTTAGCTCCGTATGAAGGCAACTAGATCTTCACTAGGTTATGTTGCACTTGTATACTGAGTTTTATTTATGTATCATAAACATTTGATCACAGGGAGGGACAACAGAGTATTTCATTTTCCTTTCCAAAATTTCAGTATAAATATTTAAAAAACAATCGAAAGTAAACAAAATAATTTTTTTTTATTTCGATATTAAACAAAAACTTGACCCGAGAATGAAAAGTGGGAGAAAAAAACATGTTCAAACTTTGTACCAGACAGACAGAACGAGTTGATATAAGCTTTGTAAAAGAGGGGAGAGCGAGGGTATTTTAGGTTACATAGAGCGCAAATCATCAACTGAATCGTACACACGTTGTTTTTTTACTAGACACTGGAAAGGCATATTTAATTAGAAACCCTACAGCTGATTTCACAAGCTTGGATGTAGTTCAGATATGCCTAATGAAATATACCTATTGGGTAAGGGTTCAATCGCACATTTAGTAGACAGAGCTGAGTTTAGCACAATGTCAGACGATGTATAGGTCTCGACCTACAACACAACATCTCTAGATGATCGAACTTGGTCAAAGTCTATAAAATCGCGATATATATATACATATATATAATATTCTATTTATAGTCACAGATCAAACACAGCTTGAAATAATATTGAAACCACTCATCAAAGATATGAACACGAAATTTCCATAAATTGCTGCAATTAATGTATTTACTTATTACTATTATTTACTTATTATTGATGATTTGCGCTCAATGTAACTTAAGATACCCCCCACTTTTTTTTACAAGGCTTATATCAACTCATTCTGTTAATTGCACAGACCTCTCTCTCTCTATCTCTCTTATAAATAAATAAATAAATTATTGATGGTGGAACAGAAACTGTCTAAAATAGTAAGACAGAAAGACAATTGAACCTAATTAGGTCAAAACGGATTGTTCGGGTGTATGCTGAAGACATGGATTCATTGGATTGTTTTAAAGCAATAAGTTCAAATACTTGCTTAGATGTAGACATTTCAATTAGATGAAAAGACATTGTCCTACTGAGGACAAAAAATATGTTTAAACCTATATACACAACTATCACAAAGTCGCGTTGACTAAATTCAGTACTGTCAATGGGGGAGAAACACCGCACTGATCTGTAGTAATGTGAGACACCCACACCGCAGCCTTCCTTTCACAAAGGCATTCCTGCAATACTTAGAGCGAGTTTTTCGACCTTTCTCTCTAGTGATGACTAGAGGAAACATGGGCACATATGAGAAGTTGATAGTGTGGGTGGGGTTCACGGCCAGATTTTCTAAGCAGTTTATAGCGCGTTTTTTAAGTGAGCAGTCGGAGGACGGTGGGAACAATGTCCAACAAGATATTTGTTTTAAAATAGCTTGAAAATAAAGTCGGGTTTTTTCTCGTAAACAGCAAGTAAAATAAAAGCAACAAAGCTGATCAAAGGGAAGGAACCGCGAAATTAATGCCGTATATCTCAATACTTCAGGAATATGCTCCCTTTTATATTAAACAATAATAACATATATATATATATATATATATATATATATATATATATATATATATATATATATATATATATATATATATATATATTAATATAAGTATATGCAAGGAATCGAAATTTGAACCCGTCCTTGTTTTGATATCAATCAACCCTAGCGTACTGCGTAGCTCATCCAAATAATAAGAACTGAAACTAAAAAAACTCTGCATGTACCGGTAACCTACGATAGCAAGGTAGAGGAAAGTATCGTGGCAAAACTATCACGAGCTTCAACAAATTGTACGCGTTTAATTGTCAGTAGAGAAATCACAAAATTGTAATCACATTCACTGTCCATTGGGCACACAGTATTTCCATGAATACGTAACTCCTCCAAAGGGGGGGGGGGGGAAAGAATTAATTACGACACGACTAAACTAATCTCCCAGTGTGAGCGTCAACTGAACAAAGCCACGTCCAATTAGGTGAACACACACACAAAATTAAACTCCGTCAAATCCAAACGTGAAAACGAAAAAAATTAAAGTAACACACAAAAAAATTCCCGAAAAGAAAACGGCGCCCTGACAACGCCAAGAAAACGGAAGGTATATGAAATAAATCGAACATCGCGTGGGTGAGCAGGGGCGCCAGTCACACGCGTGAGCCGCTAGCCAACACAACACTGGCCGACTTAGTCAGGGACAGTTGAGATAGAGTTAAAAAAAAACCAACTCGAAGGTAGATGTGGAGGGAGTTAGGAGAAAGAATATTTCGATGTCCATCCAAGCCTCTACACTTTCAAATACTACTCACCCCCCCCCTTTTTTTTTTCACAGCCCCCCCCCCGCCCCCATTTATGTTTCAGGTAAAAGACTTTCAGTCACCAGTCTTATCAATGTTCTTTACCGCCACATCCCCCCTCCCCCCCCCCCAATTCTAATCCCTGCATCCACCATCCCCTTGCAATCTAAGTCTTACTTTTTTTTTTCAAAAGTTGGGCGCGTGAGTGGGAGTGGCTGCGGGAAAAAAATATGCTGGTGAATCGAGAGAAAAAATTGGAAAAGGATGGGGGGGGGGGGGGCTTCTAGTGTACAACGGGGACGGGTACCAGAAAAAAAAAAGGTGGATGAGTTATACATGATGAGATTTACATCATATGCAACTTAATACCCAGGCCAGTGATTCACAATTTTACAAAAAAAGTTTTATTTCCTTTTTCTGACGTAAACTTGATACGCGTCTCAAGTAACGCGAACGTTTCATAAATTTCAAGAAACAACTTTGAACACATGTAATTGACTTGTAAGAGTGCGCTCGTGAGTGTGTGTGTGTGTGTGTGTGTTGGAAAAGATAAATCCAGAAGGAAAGAACAAAGATTACAAAAAGATATAAAAGCTTTCAAGCTGTCAGAATATGTCTGTGTTGTTTTTTTTTTTTTTTTTGGGGGGGGGGGGGGGAAGAAGGGTTGCATCTTAAAACCCGGCATAAAAAAATGAAGACATTTAAACATATTTTAATAAATACTTAAAAACAACAACAAAGCTTATCTAAGGGAAGAACCGCAAAAACCAATGGCATATATCTCAATACTGCAGGGTTTAACTCCATTTTTATATAAAACAAACAAATATTAATTACTAATTGATAAACTATCGACTACAAATAATTGTGCACAATCCTGGGAGAAGGTTTCCATGTCACCTATAGACACTTAGGAAACACGGCTTATCTAAAGTAAGGACTCAAGTTTGAGACCCTTCTATAGGTGTCCAAGCGGTTTAGGCCACTCAGCCACACATCTCATCTTTAAACCAATTTAGATGGAAGGGAGAGTCAGAGCGGGTGAGAGAGAGAGATATGGAGGGAGAAAGACAGAAAAAGCGTAACAGAGAGACATAGAGAAAGAAAGACTAATTGAGAGGAATAGACAGTGAGAGTGAGAGAGAGACAGAAAGATCAAATTGTCGAAGGAAAAAATGTACACAGAGAAAGAGAGAGAGAGAGAGAGAGAGAGAAAGAGACTTTTCAGCTTTTGTGTAGCTATATTATAAATGACATAAAAAAAAAAGTCCATCCATCCCAGTGGGGCTACAGCCCATGGAGGGGCCCTGGCCTGCTCTAGCACATCTCTCCATTCTGATCTATCCAGTACTTTACGTCTCCATGCCCGGACTTTTAGCTGTTGTAGATCTGTCTCTACGTCATCAAGCCACCGTGCTCGTGGTCTGCCTTTGGGGCGCCTGCCTTTTGGTTTTTGCCGGTAAACAATCTTTGCTCCTCTGTTCTCAGGCATTCTTTCGAGTGTGGAGTTTTTGATGTCCCTTCGAGCGCCTCCCGAGGTGGGAACGTCTTCCAGATATGGTGGGTACCGGGGAAATAAAATACCCGGGGTGGACCCAAATCAAACCTGGGGTGCCTTGCAGGAAGTGGAGGGGTCCACAAAGGCTAGGGCACCTTTCCCTTAAATAAAGACAGCTATCCAGAGAGCTGAAAGGTGCAGTCCCCCCCCTCCAAATGGTTATGCGCAAGACTAACAATCCAGTCATATAAACATATTGTTACAAAAGCTAAAATAAAAAGTCAACAAACAATGACATTTAAAACGAAAGAAGTCAACCAATAATGACACCTAAAAGAGTCAACAAATAATGACATCTACTGACAAGGAGTAACCCTGAGAGACACACCATAAATCTCACAGACAATAATAGAAACACTCTGGTTTTTGTACGGATATCTCAAGTGCCGTCTAGACAAATAGAACAATTCCCGCAAATCTTCAATAACTCTACATCTAGTCTTCGTTGGCCTATACCTTAGAGAAGACAGGTTGAAACAAAAAAAAAAAAAGGTTGTAGATATTTTGAAATGAAAATCATGACTATGCTTCCGGCGTTTTTTCTTCTTCTGTCAATTACAAAGCAGTCGATTCACATTGCTTTCAAATAGATCTTTACTTGGCAAGCTGAAGCCCGCAAACTAAGTGGTAAATTGATGATTAAATGTATATCTTACTTTGGAATACAATTCATCATTAACAAATAGGACTATAAATACAGAGTGAAACCATTTTTGGTTCTCTGCATTGGTGTCATCGTTGTACATATAATTAAATGAAATACAGTGAGCTTCTCCAATGCATATATTTTGTTAGCAAATAGTAGCAAACATTTCTGAGTTTATGTTTTTTCTTGCTATATTACATACAAAACTTAAATTATTAAATTACTAACAAATATCCCATCTCTTAGTAACACTGACCAATAGGATATTATTTCAGACACTAACCAGTATTGTTTCATTTAAATGCAATGACCAGTACCATATTCTTTTATTTACACTGACCGGTACTGTATTCTTTCATAAACTAAATAGAAATTTACGCTGACCAATACGATATTATTTCAGACAGTAACCAACACTGCTTCTTTCAGTTACAATTATCAAGTTATAAGTCGTATCACACACAAAAGATAAACAACAGGTTTAAGAAAACGGCGTTTGTATGGGACCCGTTACTTCACTTCCTAGTCGCACATTGCATTAGTGAAGTAATACAACCTGGATTTGACAGCTGGCCAGTTAGTAACAGTTTGTTGAGACATGTCATCCCCAGGCGTACAATCAAATCAGGCTGGGAGCACTGGTAAGAAGGGAGGTAATAGGAACTGTTGTGGCCTGGAGATTAGCTCGAGACGAGGGGAGGTGGGGAGTCTGCGGTGGATGAAGGTTAGTCAAACGATAACATGGCGCTAGTCACTCTAGTGAAACACAGTACTAACCCTAAGATCCCTGAAGACAAATCACTCGAAAAACAAACAAAGATTACATTTCCACACTATTTTTTTTTTCGTTGTAACTTCGACAGAACTCAGTTAACCTGGACTGCAGTTTGGGTGCGCACGCTCCGGCACGCGCACGCAATACTAGTGACTCTGGCCCCCACGATAGCAGGGACATTTTAATCTATTTCTCAGGACGCGAACCCGCCAACTAGCTGATCTTCACATCCCAACCTCACGCGCACTCCTTTCATATTCCACTTCAACGGCTCACCTTCGACTTGATGCATGCTATATGCTTGTGAGGGAAGGAGGGGGGGGGCACTGATAGAAGAACATACGTAAGAGTTATGCTGACCTTCTATTGGACAGCCTTCAGACTAGAAACACAAACAGCAATACTATTGCGTCTGGTAGAATGATAAGTGCTTCCAGGACTGGCGAGGCACAGATTTGAGTCATGTTCCAACATCAGATGGTCAACAATGTGCGAGACGTATTTAATAAGTGCGAGGGAGAAAGGCAACGACTGTGGTATAACGGGGCAATGAGAAGACACTTAGCCAGGCAGTACAGATGTGATGCAGCTCAAAGTGATCAAACGTGGTCTAGAAGGAAAACTGGGGAATCATATTTTGGGGGGTGCCTAGGGAAATGTAACAGTGATATTTGGGTCCCTTTGCCATTATTTCAAACTCTTAACTCAATACTCAACAATTTCGTCAGAAGCTTTGATGGTAAAAATTAAGTGCTGCACCAGTCCTAAGTAATTATTAGTGCATCTCAATATTTTGTAGTGCCAAGTACATAATACACATAAACATTTGCTTTGAATATTGACTACAAAAATTCCCATGCTTTCACACACAAGCCAGAGAAACGTAAATCTGATTAACAATGCAGTGCAGTCAATTTGTGTGTGCTTACAAAGTGACGTGCATCTATTCTAAATTCTTAGAATGACCTTTGAATGTATGCAGAGCTCTGGAGACTGAGACATCCTTCAGTTGGAGGTTTCAAAAGGACATAATCTATAACGACAAAAACACAAACCAGTTTCGCGTATCTAGGCAACGCTGTGGTTTATAAAAACGGAAGTTGTACAAAGACATCATCATTTAGCAGGCAATAACTAGTCTTAGCCAGCAAGGATAAAAATTGCGATAAAATAACAACTATCCATGTTTCTTCCCCCTTTCTTAGAAGTTTGAAACTTGACTAGAAAAGTTATGGGCATGCTTTTTGAAGAGCTGGCCAAAAAAAAAAAAAAGGAAAGGAAAAATTTTGGCGTAACATAATTATTTTAGTAAGGAAATATACATCTAGTACAGGTATTATAATTAATGATATCACAATTTAACTAAAACTAATGCTGTATCAAGCTAAGGATCTTTCGATAATAATTCTTATTAATTAGAATCAGCTTCGGTCGTAGTTACTAATAAAGGTAAACTGAGTAGTTTAACCGTCAAATTCTGTTCTTTTTTTAACCAAAAAAATAATAATAATAAAAACTTCCCCATAAGAAACACATTTGGAATCAACGCGACATTTTTTATTTGACATTTAAGTAAACTAAAATGTTTTACAAAAATGCTAGAATACAATAAAAAAAAAGAAGCACCCCTCATAGACTATGCGATCTATGGGTCATTTGTTTCTGTGACCCACCATAAACGAGGCTGTCATGTGTCCAGCACAATGACCAACTGCCTTTTCTTTTACCCAACTAAAGTCAGGTACCCTTATGAGTTGGGAGGACTTAATGGCGTTCTATACAGTACATCCAAAAATTTAGTTAAGGCTACACGTGAAACTCAACTAATGGACAACTTTGAGTAAATCTTAGAAATAAAAATTTGCAATATTACTCCAATGGTTCATCTGGTATAAAAAACTTGAATTCTTACATCACGAATGATTTTTTAATTATTATTTCAAACATGTGGGGGCCGGATTAAACATTTCCGGGGGCAGGAGTTTGCCCGCGGGCCGTAGTTTGCCCATCACTGGTATAGAAAACAAAAATCTAGGGAACAAGGTGAAACTAATGTGCTCTGAATCAGTTGTACAATGGCGTTCCAATTCAGTATTCTTCAGTAAATTGCACCATATTGGAAGACTTCGTCATGCCAGTTTAATCTAGAAATTTAAAAGATTGAATATTCTTAATTAGAACTAATGTTCTGTGATCTATTCATAAGAAATCGCATCATGCAGTGTGTATGTGTGTAACTAGATCTAGAATTACCGTGACGTGAACACCACCCATCACGTTAAGTAACAGGTGAAACGAAGATGAGACCTCAAAGTGAAAGCATTGGATAAAAACGTGGTCATGTTGAATAGAAGTACTCAAGGCGAGAAGAGAATCAATAGATATGAATCTAATTCAGTCCAACTGTTGGAAGAGATCTGGAGGGAATGGCCATATCGGACCTAATGTCTCCGAAGAGACTGACATCGCTCAGCAGATAAGAACTGGGATGAAGAACAGTTCATTGAAACGTGCGACTTGAACAAAAAACTAAAGCAAATTGAACGAAGTAACAAAATGGTAAATTATTTACATGAAGGTATTTTTTTTTCTCTCCAGTTTAATTCCCCTCTCTTGTATTGCAGCTTTTACAATGTCTCAAATCAGTAAAAGTCTAATATTTATAGTCTATAGACATTAAAGTAATAACAGTAAACAGCATTGTAAATAAATCTGTTTGTAATATCATTTGCGTTTCGCATTAAAAGTTGTTACATTCATCCCTTGTGTACCTTGAAACTTTTCTGGACTTTTGACTTTTATTGGACTAACCTTTCCCTTTTACAGAGCTAGCCAGAACGACAACAAATAGACAAGACAAAGACTAGCTTTGTGTCCAAGATAACAGGCTGAGTCTGGGAAGCACCAGGAGGTCACATTTCTTCAGCACAGACCAAACACCAAGACTGTACTTTAGGTGGCTGATAGGTGAAAAGAAAGCAATACTTGTGAGATGGTCTTTCAACCTGACTAGGGGATTTAATAGGACTGACCTTTACCAAATGGGTGGTAAGCGATTACAAAACACCAGGTGGCCCTCCTGCTTCTCCGCCCGCCTCCCCCGCGATGCATTACTGCTCGATATTGGACAAACATACCTGTACCGTAGTAAAAAATAAAATTAAAAAATAATATAAAGACTTTAGTAATGCGGGTCTAAAGGTAAGACCAATAAGCCTCTGAATTTCTTCTACTAGATTCTACTCCAGTATATTAGTAGCCATGAATTATTTGAATGACTAAGTATGTAGTTCTGTTAGTTTGGAACAACAGTGAAAGAATACAGAGAACAGAATCACACTTTAATGTAGACATCCCGGTCACAAAACGTCCCTGAAAACGGAAGTGTTACTGTTTTTTTTAATTGTCTGTAAAGTCATGAGTTCACCGATGATTCACAAACTTGTAGCGGTGACTCTATACCTTAATCTTTTGTTTATCTACTGTTTCTTTACGTATTTGTTTAGTTCTGCTCTGACAAAAAACCCAACAAAACACAGACTCCATCAACAAATAACAGATTCGTGATACAACTCAACCAGACCAAGGACTACGATGATAAGACTCGAGCAGAACTAAAAAGAGAAGCAAGAAGGCACTGTAGACAAGAAGTGATATGCATGGCGTCGACTCCACGAGTACAAGCAGTGATATGCATGGCGTCGACTCCACGAGTACAAGCAGTGATATGCATGGCATCGACTCCACGAGTACAACCAGTGATATGCATGGCGTCGACTCCACGAGTACAACCAGTGATATGCATGGCATCGACTCCACGAGTACAAGCAGTGATATACATGGCATCGACTCCACGAGTACAAGAAGTGATATGCATGGCATCGACTCCACGAGTACAAGAAGTGATATGCATGGCATCGACTCCACGAGTACAAGCAGTGATATGCATGGCGTCGACTCCACGAGTACAACCAGTGATATGCATGGCATCGACTCCACGAGTACAACCAGTGATATGCATGGCGTCGACTCCACGAGTACAAGCAGTGATATGCATGGCGTCGACTCCACGAGTACAACCAGTGATATGCATGGCATCGACTCCACGAGTACAAGAAGTGATATGCATGGCATCGACTCCACGAGTACAAGAAGTGATATGCATGGCATCGACTCCACGAGTACAAGAAGTGATATGCATGGCATCGACTCCACGAGTACAAGCAGTGATATGCATGGCATCGACTCCACGAGTACAAGAAGTGATATGCATGGCATCGACTCCACGAGTACAAGCAGTGATATGCATGGCATCGACTCCACGAGTACAAGAAGTGATATGCATGGCGTCGACTCCACGAGTACAAGCAGTGATATACATGGCATCGACTCCACGAGTACAAGCAGTGATATGCATGGCGTCGACTCCACGAGTACAAGCAGTGATATACATGGCATCGACTCCACGAGTACAAGCAGTGATATGCATGGCATCGACTCCACGAGTACAAGCAGTGATATGCATGGCATCGACTCCACGAGTACAAGAAGTGATATGCATGGCATCGACTCCACGAGTACAACCAGTGATATGCATGGCATCGACTCCACGAGTACAAGAAGTGATATGCATGGCATCGACTCCACGAGTACAACCAGTGATATGCATGGCATCGACTCCACGAGTACAAGAAGTGATATGCATGGCATCGACTCCACGAGTACAAGAAGTGATATACATGGCATCGACTCCACGAGTACAAGCAGTGATATACATGGCATCGACTCCACTAGTACAACCAGTGATATGAATGGCATCGACTCCACGAGTACAACCAGTGATATGCATGGCATCGACTCCACGAGTACAACCAGTGATATGCATGGCATCGACTCCACGAGTACAACCAGTGATATGCATGGCATCGACTCCACGAGTACAAGCAGTGATATGCATGGCATCGACTCCACGAGTACAAGCAGTGATATGCATGGCATCGACTCCACGAGTACAAGAAGTGATATACATGGCATCGACTCCACGAGTACAAGCAGTGATATGCATGGCATCGACTCCACGAGTACAAGCAGTGATATGCATGGCATCGACTCCACGAGTACAAGAAGTGATATACATGGCATCGACTCCACGAGTACAAGAAGTGATATGCATGGCATCGACTCCACGAGTACAAGCAGTGATATACATGGCATCGACTCCACGAGTACAAGCAGTGATATGCATGGCATCGACTCCACGAGTACAAGAAGTGATATGCATGGCATCGACTCCACGAGTACAACCAGTGATATGCATGGCATCGACTCCACGAGTACAACCAGTGATATGCATGGCATCGACTCCACGAGTACAAGCAGTGATATGCATGGCATCGACTCCACGAGTACAAGCAGTGATATACATGGCATCGACTCCACGAGTACAAGCAGTGATATGCATGGCATCGACTCCACGAGTACAAGCAGTGATATACATGGCATCGACTCCACGAGTACAACCAGTGATATGCATGGCATCGACTCCACAAGTACAAGAAGTGATATGCATGGCATCGACTCCACGAGTACAAGCAGTGATATGCATGGCATCGACTCCACGAGTACAAGAAGTGATATGCATGACATCGACTCCACGAGTACATGCAGTGATATACATGGCATCGACTCCACGAGTACAAGAAGTGATATGCATGGCATCGACTCCACGAGTACAAGAAGTGATATGCATGGCATCAACTCCACGAGTACAAGAAGTGATATGCATGGCATCGACTCCACGAGTACAACCAGCGATATGCATGGCATCAACTCCACGAGTACAAGAAGTGATATGCATGGCATCGACTCCACGAGTACAAGAAGTGATATGCATGGCATCGACTCCACGAGTACAACCAGTGATATGCATGGCATCAACTCCACGAGTACAAGAAGTGATATGCATGGCATCGACTCCACGAGTACAACCAGTGATATGCATGGCATCGACTCCACGAGTACAAGCAGTGATATACATGGCATCGACTCCACGAGTACAAGCAGTGATATACATGGCATCGACTCCACGAGTACAACCAGTGATATACATGGCATCGACTCCACGAGTACAAGCAGTGATATGCATGGCGTCGACTCCACGAGTACAAGCAGTGATATGCATGGCATCGACTCCACGAGTACAACCAGTGATATGCATGGCATCGACTCCACGAGTACAAGAAGTGATATGCATGGCATCAACTCCACGAGTACAAGAAGTGATATGCATGGCATCGACTCCACGAGTACAACCAGTGATATGCATGGCATCGACTCCACGAGTACAAGCAGTGATATACATGGCATCGACTCCACGAGTACAAGAAGTGATATGCATGGCATCGACTCCACGAGTACAAGAAGTGATATGCATGGCATCGACTCCACAAGTACAACCAGTGATATGCATGGCATCGACTCCACGAGTACAAGCAGTGATATACATGGCATCGACTCCACGAGTACAAGAAGTGATATACATGGCATCGACTCCACGAGTACAACCAGCGATATGCATGGCATCGACTCCACGAGTACAAGAAGTGATATGCATGGCATCGACTCCACGAGTACAAGAAGTGATATGCATGGCATCGACTCCACGAGTACAAGCAGTGATATGCATGGCATCGACTCCACGAGTACAACCAGCGATATGCATGGCATCGACTCCACGAGTACAAGCAGTGATATGCATGGCATCGACTCCACGAGTACAAGCAGTGATATACATGGCATCGACTCCACGAGTACAAGCAGTGATATGCATGGCATCGACTCCACGAGTACAACCAGCGATATGCATGGCATCGACTCCACGAGTACAAGCAGTGATATGCATGGCATCGACTCCACGAGTACAAGCAGTGATATACATGGCATCGACTCCACGAGTACAACCAGCGATATGCATGGCATCGACTCCACGAGTACATGCAGTGATATACATGGCATCGACTCCACGAGTACAAGAAGTGATATACATGGCATCGACTCCACGAGTACATGCAGTGATATACATGGCATCGACTCCACGAGTACACGAAGTGATATACATGGCATCGACTCCACGAGTACAACCAGTGATATGCATGGCATCGACTCCACGAGTACAACCAGTGATATGCATGGCATCGACTCCACGAGTACAAGAAGTGATATGCATGGCATCGACTCCACGAGTACAAGCAGTGATATGCATGGCATCGACTCCACGAGTACATGCAGTGATATACATGGCATCGACTCCACGAGTACAAGAAGTGATATGCATGGCATCGACTCCACGAGTACAAGAAGTGATATGCATGGCATCGACTCCACGAGTACAAGCAGTGATATGCATGGCATCGACTCCACGAGTACAAGAAGTGATATGCATGGCATCGACTCCACGAGTACAAGAAGTGATATGCATGGCATCGACTCCACGAGTACAACCAGTGATATGCATGGCATCGACTCCACGAGTACAAGCAGTGATATACATGGCATCGACTCCACGAGTACAAGCAGTGATATACATGGCATCGACTCCACGAGTACAACCAGTGATGTACATGGCATCGACTCCACGAGTACAAGCAGTGATATGCATGGCGTCGACTCCACGAGTACAAGCAGTGATATGCATGGCATCGACTCCACGAGTACAACCAGTGATATGCATGGCATCGACTCCACGAGTACAAGAAGTGATATGCATGGCATCAACTCCACGAGTACAAGAAGTGATATGCATGGCATCGACTCCACGAGTACAACCAGTGATATGCATGGCATCGACTCCACGAGTACAAGCAGTGATATACATGGCATCGACTCCACGAGTACAAGAAGTGATATGCATGGCATCGACTCCACGAGTACAAGAAGTGATATGCATGGCATCGACTCCACAAGTACAACCAGTGATATGCATGGCATCGACTCCACGAGTACAAGCAGTGATATACATGGCATCGACTCCACGAGTACAAGAAGTGATATACATGGCATCGACTCCACGAGTACAAGAAGTGATATACATGGCATCGACTCCACGAGTACAACCAGCGATATGCATGGCATCGACTCCACGAGTACAAGAAGTGATATGCATGGCATCGACTCCACGAGTACAAGAAGTGATATGCATGGCATCGACTCCACGAGTACAAGCAGTGATATGCATGGCATCGACTCCACGAGTACAACCAGCGATATGCATGGCATCGACTCCACGAGTACAAGCAGTGATATGCATGGCATCGACTCCACGAGTACAAGCAGTGATATACATGGCATCGACTCCACGAGTACAAGCAGTGATATGCATGGCATCGACTCCACGAGTACAACCAGCGATATGCATGGCATCGACTCCACGAGTACAAGCAGTGATATGCATGGCATCGACTCCACGAGTACAAGCAGTGATATACATGGCATCGACTCCACGAGTACAACCAGCGATATGCATGGCATCGACTCCACGAGTACATGCAGTGATATACATGGCATCGACTCCACGAGTACAAGAAGTGATATACATGGCATCGACTCCACGAGTACATGAAGTGATATACATGGCATCGACTCCACGAGTACACGAAGTGATATACATGGCATCGACTCCACGAGTACAACCAGTGATATGCATGGCATCGACTCCACGAGTACAACCAGTGATATGCATGGCATCGACTCCACGAGTACAAGAAGTGATATGCATGGCATCGACTCCACGAGTACAAGCAGTGATATGCATGGCATCGACTCCACGAGTACATGCAGTGATATACATGGCATCGACTCCACGAGTACAAGAAGTGATATGCATGGCATCGACTCCACGAGTACAAGAAGTGATATGCATGGCATCGACTCCACGAGTACAAGCAGTGATATGCATGGCATCGACTCCACGAGTACAAGAAGTGATATGCATGGCATCGACTCCACGAGTACAAGAAGTGATATGCATGGCATCGACTCCACGAGTACAAGAAGTGATATGCATGGCATCGACTCCACGAGTACAAGAAGTGATATGCATGGCATCGACTCCACGAGTACAAGAAGTGATATACATGGCATCGACTCCACGAGTACAACCAGCGATATGCATGGCATCGACTCCACGAGTACATGCAGTGATATACATGGCATCGACTCCACGAGTACAAGAAGTGATATACATGGCATCGACTCCACGAGTACATGCAGTGATATACATGGCATCGACTCCACGAGTACAAGAAGTGATATACATGGCATCGACTCCACGAGTACAACCAGTGATATGCATGGCATCGACTCCACGAGTACAACCAGTGATATGCATGGCATCGACTCCACGAGTACAAGAAGTGATATGCATGGCATCGACTCCACGAGTACAAGAAGTGATATACATGGCATCGACTCCACGAGTACAAGCAGTGATATGCATGGCATCGACTCCACGAGTACAAGCAGTGATATGCATGGCATCGACTCCACGAGTACAAGCAGTGATATGCATGGCATCGACTCCACGAGTACAAGAAGTGATATGCATGGCATCGACTCCACGAGTACAAGAAGTGATATGCATGGCATCGACTCCACGAGTACAACCAGTGATATGCATGGCATCGACTCCACGAGTACAAGAAGTGATATACATGGCATCGACTCCACGAGTACAACCAGTGATATGCATGGCATCGACTCCACGAGTACAAGAAGTGATATGCATGGCATCGACTCCACGAGTACAACCAGTGATATGCATGGCATCGACTCCACGAGTACAAGAAGTGATATACATGGCATCGACTCCACGAGTACAACCAGTGATATGCATGGCATCGACTCCACGAGTACAAGAAGTGATATGCATGGCATCGACTCCACGAGTACAAGCAGTGATATGCATGGCATCGACTCCACGAGTACAAGAAGTGATATGCATGGCATCGACTCCACGAGTACAAGCAGTGATATGCATGGCATCGACTCCACGAGTACAAGAAGTGATATGCATGGCATCGACTCCACGAGTACAAGAAGTGATATGCATGGCATCGACTCCACGAGTACAAGAAGTGATATACATGGCATCGACTCCACGAGTACAAGCAGTGATATGCATGGCATCGACTCCACGAGTACAAGAAGTGATATGCATGGCATCGACTCCACGAGTACAACCAGTGATATGCATGGCATCGACTCCACGAGTACAACCAGTGATATGCATGGCATCGACTCCACGAGTACAAGAAGTGATATACATGGCATCGACTCCACGAGTACAAGAAGTGATATGCATGGCATCGACTCCACGAGTACAAGCAGTGATATGCATGGCATCGACTCCACGAGTACAAGCAGTGATATGCATGGCATCGACTCCACGAGTACAAGCAGTGATATGCATGGCATCGACTCCACGAGTACAACCAGTGATATGCATGGCATCGACTCCACGAGTACAAGCAGTGATATGCATGGCATCGACTCCACGAGTACAAGAAGTGATATGCATGGCATCGACTCCACGAGTACAACCAGTGATATGCATGGCATCGACTCCACGAGTACAACCAGTGATATGCATGGCATCGACTCCACTAGTACAAGAAGTGATATGCATGGCATCGACTCCACGAGTACAAGCAGTGATATACATGGCATCAACTCCACGAGTACAAACAGTGATATGCATGGCATCGACTCCACAAGTACAAGAAGTGATATGCATGGCATCGACTCCACGAGTACAAGCAGTGATATGCATGGCATCGACTCCACGAGTACAAGAAGTGATATGCATGGCATCGACTCCACGAGTACATGCAGTGATATACATGGCATCAACTCCACGAGTACAAGAAGTGATATGCATGGCATCGACTCCACGAGTACAACCAGCGATATGCATGGCATCGACTCCACGAGTACATGCAGTGATATACATGGCATCAACTCCACGAGTACAAGAAGTGATATGCATGGCATCGACTCCACGAGTACAACCAGTGATATGCATGGCATCGACTCCACGAGTACAAGCAGTGATATACATGGCATCGACTCCACGAGTACAAGCAGTGATATACATGGCATCGACTCCACGAGTACAACCAGTGATATACATGGCATCGACTCCACGAGTACAAGCAGTGATATGCATGGCGTCGACTCCACGAGTACAAGCAGTGATATGCATGGCATCGACTCCACGAGTACAAGAAGTGATATGCATGGCATCGACTCCACGAGTACAAGCAGTGATATGCATGGCATCGACTCCACGAGTACAAGAAGTGATATGCATGGCATCGACTCCACGAGTACAACCAGTGATATGCATGGCGTCGACTCCACGAGTACAAGAAGTGATATGCATGGCATCGACTCCACGAGTACAACCAGTGATATGCATGGCGTCGACTCCACGAGTACAAGCAGTGATATACATGGCATCGACTCCACGAGTACAAGAAGTGATATGCATGGCATCGACTCCACGAGTACAAGCAGTGATATACATGGCATCGACTCCACGAGTACAAGCAGTGATATACATGGCATCGACTCCACGAGTACAACCAGTGATATGCATGGCATCGACTCCACGAGTACAAGAAGTGATATGCATGGCATCGACTCCACGAGTACAAGCAGTGATATGCATGGCATCGACTCCACGAGTACAAGAAGTGATATACATGGCATCGACTCCACGAGTACAAACATTTTACCAGACAGACTTGATACAAGCTTTGTCAAAATGCTTCTGGAATGTTTCGAGATTTATTTTTAGTTATGGAGTGAATATATCGGGATCAAAATACCGGGCTTTGTTGGTAGATATAGGCTTTTGTATTGATACAGTTCAAAAATGGAATATTTGTTTCAGCTGTTGATGACCTCCTTCAGTCGTAGATTCTAGAACAACTATGGTTCATCTCGTGGCACACTTTTTCATGTGACTGTGGAACCCTATTTTGGAGAGACACTACCGTCCACATATATCGCAAGTTAAGGTTACTTTCGCTTTGATAGTAGAGGAACCAGCCATTTTTCGTTTGGTACGCTTTTCTTTCAGAGCTCAGGCCCATGTTTGTTCGATGTCCATAGTTTTCTTGGTCAAAGTCTCTCTCCACGTAGTGCGGTTAGGGTAATGTCTTCCCAATGGTCAGTATCAATATTCACTGCTTTTATCGATTGTACATTTGAATCAAACTAATGTATGATAGGAGAAATGTTCTGACATGTTCTTTTTTCTATTTCATGACCAAAGACATTCACATAGCGATGGATAAATCTCGGGGGAAAAAAAAACAGATTAGAGATTGACCAACAAATGTTTGGGCAAAGATTGGTTACGAAGACAGCCTAAGCTAAACCTAAATCTGAAAATGACGAAAAAGAAAAATGAAAGGCAAAGAGCATGATAAAAAAATCCCATAGGCATAAAGAGTTTGTCCCAGTCTGATAAAAACAAATCTAACCAAAGGGAGACTCTCTGCACCATAGATGTATCGAGGTATGTGTGTGTGTGTGGAGAGGGGGGGGGGGGATCTGGATGCTGTTTCCTAGTATCTAATGACATACTCCACGTGGGCAACACTTCACGCCCATGAGTCTGCTGGGAACTGTCGTTCAACGTACGTCTTTACCTCTGTTAGTTTCATCTCGATGCTAGATACATTATTGACACTTTTCTTTCTCTACTATTTATCACTAAAACATTTTCGCGAAAGGGAATCTCTCTTTATCTCTCGAGAAAAAAAAATTTTCTGCAGTAGCCGCTGGGCGCCTATTAACCCGGCAGTACGTTTCGGTACAACATAAGTCTTGGCATTCAACTTTCATAGAAAACAGTCACAAAATGTAATGGCGCATATTATTTTACATTGAAAACCCGTCGGAGGTTAGAGATTTTAGTGCCAGGTAAGCATGAAGGATTGAGGGCTTGCCAGAAAAATACAAGTCTGCTAAATAGAACCAAATTTCAAAGACCGTGACTCAATACATAAATCTACAATGTTAACGCGTGTATCAATTTTTTTTAATAATGATAAATGCAACACTACACGTTAATTGTCCCTCTCCTCAGTCGTCACGCTTCTCTCCCAAGTTGTAACGGGAACCAATCATTCCAATGAGTGGAATACATTGTTGTAGAAAGAGAAACACTTTTTGCTTCTGCCACAAAATAGCCACCAGTCTTCCAATCTGGGCAATAAACTACCGATGACTTCACAGCACAATGTATGAGGCATGTGCCTAGAATTATGGGAACTTCTTAGTATTTCTTCAGATCCGCATCATTCTGGTATTCTTACATCAGCTGATAGGTCTTTGATTGTCTGGCACTGATCAAATGATAATTTCCAGCCAGCCAAAACTAAACGTGTGAAGGAGAACGAGGAGGTAAATAAACACAACTCTAACTATTGCCAAGAGTGATCTACTTATCCCAGGCACACAATGAAAGATGTAGACACTCAGGCTGAACGTTGTTGAGACTGTAGTCAAAGCCGCCACTCCTGGTCAGAAAGTAAACACCAATTCCTTTCACCTTTGACGGACTACCAAACATTGTCTGTAAGCTGATCAGGGCAAGTTCAAAAGAGCGATGAGACCAATCTGTCACAAATCAATGCACACGGTAATGGGTTCGGGAGGGAAGAACTTCTCATTTGTCGAACAGCGCAGAGCACAAGATCAAGTCCAATGACAGATAAGAAATATACAAGAGTAGCCCATCTAAAACCTAGCCCTAGCTTCACGTTGACACTTGAGAAGGAAACGTTACACTTGTGCTACAAGTCTTCTCAGTCTAAGCTAGAATCTAGGGACATGACATAGTCAATCTAGAAGAGAGAAAGGGGCTGGGGGAGAGAATGGCAGTTTGGGGGGGAGGGGGGGAAATATTTTCGAATAAGACATAAAATAATACAAGCATAATATAAAATGCACTTATTTTCCAAGAAATAATTGTTTGACACTAGACCGCGTTATACAAAATGCAACTCGTTTTAAGATTTCTGAAGATTACTGAATGTTTCATTTTATTTCCATGTAATTCTGAATGTTGTAGTTTTCTAACTGATGCGTATGCCCCAGTAGAGTCAGAATTACGTAGACTCTAGTAGGTATGGTCTTGTAGCATAGTTTTAATTCTTGATCTAGTAACTTTCTTGCGTGATACGGGTACGTATGATCAGATCACAGAAACCTGAATATTTTGATTAAATAGAGTTGAATGGAAACAATTAATATGTACCACAATACCTTTAAATTTTATAATACCAAGAAAAACACATACACACACATGTATAACTGACTGACTTTCTTTCTCCCTTTGAAATACTCGGCTATGAGTTTATACTCTGGAATATATTAGAACAACTTAGAGATGTGGTATGTATATATTTATATATTAAACAAAATACAAAGATACAAAATATACAAACATATACAAATATCTCCATGTGTTGACTGTGACAGAGAATAGACAGATGTAATCAACATAAATTAAACAGTAGATCTAAGCAAAGAAGAAAACAACAAACAAATGTTTACTTCAGCTGTAAATAAATATTCAGTCCAGATACAATGGACACCAGGTTAGTAAAACTAGAGTACATTCACCCACAAACAAACTGCATGTTAGCACAAGTTAGTATTTAGATCTATACCTAAGTAAAAAGTAGTAACTACTCTATGAGCTAAAAGAAGAACATATTGCGTGGAATAGGGTCTAGGAGCTTAACGCAAATAAAAAGGGTGAAAAACGCTATAGGAAATGTGTGATTTCGGGGGAGAGAGAGAGAGAGAGAAAAGAAGGGGACCTATTGGTGCAGTACTCTTGCACTTTAGAGAGGTCAATGCAATGAGCCAACGGGTTTAGCCAATGGTTATTTCTGGCAGCCTTACCAAGTGACAAACATGTTCCAAAACGTTACATAAGACTAAAGTAGACAAGTCAGTCAAACGGCTGACCTAGATAAGCTATAAGATTTATGCGTATTTCCATCATGTGCACTAAGGTTCAACCCAGCTTCCTTTTCGTTTATGAGCAATGATGGGAGGCCACACAATGCCGGCAGCGAGTCTCCCCTTCGAGGAATGGAGCAGAACAATAGTAAAGGTCAAGTCGGGCCAGGTGAGATAGTCAATGGGAGTAGAGTATAACAAAAACACACAAAAAAAAACTTTTTCACCATCTTCATAAAATACAAGAAATTGAAAAAGATGACAAGGGCGATGTACATATTCTTATTTGGTCAACCATAATAGATTGTAGCATATATGGTCAGAAAACTAGACTACAATGTAAAGTACCATTCATTCCAGTAGCATAATACAAGACATAACCATAACTTACATAGTACGAAAATAACGTAGACATATACCCTGAAAGGTACTAAGATAATGTAGAGACACATCGCCAACTCCATTAAATGATAGGACCAATTCATATAAGGGCTCTTTCTTTCTAAGTGCCTTATGAGCATGGAACGCATTGTCTGAATGAAACAGATAAATCAATGTCGTAAGCGAGTTGCGTCGGGATAAGCGTAGGACGTATATGTATATATATATATATGAACATGATTTATACAATAATACTAAGTATAAAGAAAAGGTATTTCTGTTGAACCTCTTCTGCTACTTCAAAACAGACAGACAATTGGCAGAGTAGGCCCGATGAGTGACCCCCCCCCCCACCAAACTTCTATTGCCCCATTCGTAATGACTTATCCCTGGATACAATAAGACACGCGAATCGCGCAGGTTACCTATTAGCCAGAGTTATTCTTGAGTCGTCCGCAGATTGATGACATTTATGTCCCATTGATCTTACGTGAAGTCATTAAAACCAGCAACAGGTAGCAAGATGTTCAAGAGGAAACATCTAAAAACAAAACTATAAATCTCAGCGCAGAGACTGGACACCGTTTTATAGCGTTAATAATTGAGTGTGAAAAGAACTTTTTTAAATCATATTTTTAACGCGACAAGTTTTGTTGTCTATTTCAGTATAAAACTAGCTTCAAAGGTAAAAGTTTAATAATAAATGAAAGTGCAGACTGGTTGTTACAACGTGCTTCCCCCCCCCCCTTCTTTTTCATTGAACCCCCCAGAAATCACCAGGAGTTCGTCTGTCGCAGATGAAACAAAATACAAACAAGATTCAAATCCAATAATTCCTATATATAAATAGATAGTTTTGTTGATAATTCATACTTTTTATAATATTTGTAAATTTATTTGGTCCTTAAAAGATCTCATTTTTTTTTAAACTCTGAAATTGAGGTGAACTCTAGAGATAAAATGCTAGATAGTAGATCTACATGTAACAATTTGATATCTCTCTCTACTTTTCCAACCTCGCACCTGACTAAATGTGTACACGTGTCTCATCACAGCGGGGGAAGGGGGGTCGTAAGATAAAAGTGACGCTAAATGCCACACTCCCCCTTCCCCACACTCAATTTTTTCTTTCCCTCAAGTAATGTGAGTACACTTGTGTCGCGAGATATCGCACGCGCTAGTTTGATTCCGACAGGGCAACCCCACAGCGGGTTCACATCAACCGCAAGAGCAAAAAAAAAAAAAAACACAGGGGGAGGGGTCAGTGTATATTTCTGTCCTGATTTCGGTTTGGTATCGGACGGGCGCCTGGGAAACATTATGTTAAACTAATCCCCAAATAAACCCAATACTTTAAACTGAAGATATGCGTAAGAGTTGCAGGACTAAAAAGTGACCAAACGACTATGACACAAAGACAAGTAAAAGAAAACCCAGAAGTAGGTAAAAACTCCCAAGTATGTAACAGTAAGGAATGCTATCTATTACTGTTTCATTGTGTGCTACATACATTTACAAACGTTTACACATTAATTACACGAGGCGATTGAAGAATGAGATCTAGTAGATTTCCGTTGACTTAGAACAAACCAACAGCTCTTTGCTACTCTCCATACGTGGTTTTAAACCCCCGAACAAAAAAGGCATCTCCAAGGCATGTCTAAAGATTTGATCTCCAAGGTATGTGTGACAGACGAGCGATGATAGATACTAGATAGAACATAAGAGGGAGGGGGGAGAGAAAGATGAGAACGAAAGGCGTGATGGAGAGAAGGAAGGAAAAGAAGAAATGAAAAGAGATAATGAGGTAGATGAGGAAAAGAGAAGACATGGAAAGAGAAGAAGTACGGTGAGAGTACAGAGAGGAAAGTACCAGTCTTGTCAGAGCAAATGTCACACACACACACACAGAGTACTTTCACATAGCGATACATTCCCCCATGGGAAACAGCTCCAGACTATTGGTCAGTCAAAACTAAACAACCAAACAGAACACGAAGACATTCTTTACGGTTTGAACCGAACATCTTTATCTCATGAAAATCTGCTGTTCCTTAAATAATGGTATCTGGGCCAACAAAACTTATACAAGGGAGTTTTGTATTTCAGTTTTGTATAAGTAGGAATGTATGTTTCTGTGTGATACACTGCACAAATGATCAAATCCTATCATGTAAGGTATAAGCTGTGAGATGGTGTGTAATCGACTGTCTTGTTAGGGAACTGTCTTGTTAGGGAACGAGATAGGTCCCTTTTTGAAGTAAATGAAAAACATTTTGAATTTTTTTGAAGTGAATAAAATTTTAACTATATTGCTATGTTTGCTATTGCTATGTTTGTAAAGCAGTTTAAAATTTTCTTTCGAAAGAATAACATTTAAACTATATGGCTATAACAACAAAAAAATAGTTTTCAATGTTGCTATTTAAACAAACATGTTGCCTTCTCTCTGAGGCCATTGAACTATTATTATTTTACCTTTACACAGTGCATCTCGCCGATGTTTGGTACAATTTAGGACAGCAACAGTCAGATACAGGAGTTAATAGTGACCTAGCGTGAGACAGAGAGAGAAAGAGAGAGCAAAACAAAAAAAAACAAAAAAAAAAAAGAAGGGCAGAAAGGGTGAGAGAGAGAGAGAGAGAGAGAGAGAGAGAGAGAGCAGAAAGACTGAGTAGAGAAAGTGGGGAATAGGATGAGGTAGATAAAAAAAATAAATTTTTCTTCTATAAATATTTAAGTATGTTTGTTAAAAACTAATATAAAAAGGAAAAGAAACAAACTGGAAAAAAATAAAGTTGAAATGATTAGCACAATCATACACACACACACACACAACTCAACTAGACAGACTAAATGGTAACATGGATAGGAGATATCTGACCCAAAACTGACTTGAGAAAACAGAAATACAAGTCCATCAAACAGGTAAACATCAGGTGCACAAGGCGCCTATGTTCATCCTAGAGCAGATGACTGAAGATAAACTCGAGGAGGGCAGTGAAAATAAACTATACAAGTGGAGTGAATGCAATATAGAATAGATGAGTGAATGTAATGTACAACAGATGAGTGAAAGCAATGAAGAGTTGATGAGTGAATGTTATCTAGAATAGTTGTGTAAAAGTATATATATAAAACAAATATTTTCAGGAGGTGGGGAAAACTATGTGTACGAAATGAAATAAATGTTGAATGGTTCTTAGTTCAAATACTAGTTATTAATATCTCTAGCCAGTAAGTATGAAGAACTTCTCCTATACACATTAGACTTAAAAAAGACAATAACATGAAATAAATTAGTAGAGTAAAGGGACACAACCACATTAAATATTTTTAAAATTGAAATCCTCAGTTATCCCCTTTCATTAAAATTACAAAGCTTTAATTAATAGTGTGAAACAGACAAAAATAGCACAATATGTATTCAAAAAAATTATAAGCCTAACAAACTAAAAAAACATTTATTATTTAATATCATGATATTTGAAAAATTAAATAATTTAATTTTATATGCATAATATAATGCAACACCTGTATGCACATATATGGACAAGGTCTTTATAAAGAAAGAAAAAGGAATTAAGTAAACTTGGAACAACACTACCAAAAAAAAAAGGTTTGCAATATATATAGTGAAACAACACTAAATCATAGGCTATAATTTACAGAGAAACTAGGAACATGCCTAGGACGGGTGTAATCATCTTCTTTTTGAATTAATATCTGTATTTTAAAAGATAAGAAGAAAAGGAAGCAATTTTTTTCATAAAAATAGAAAACATGGAAGTCTGCGCCACTTTTGCTTCAGATTTCAATCTGTGAGTACCTCTCACCAAGTCACTGGAGAGACTATTTCTCTCTTTTGACAACAAAAAAACAGTCTTTCAGAGTTAGCATCATTTTTTGTTCTTTATTATTATTTCATGTATGGCGATCTAACAGAATGCAGGAGAGCCACTGGTCGCCCACTTTTACGTTATACGGATGTATGCAAATGCGACATGAAGCTCTTCAAAATCGACACTGGCAACTGGGAAGAGGTGGCACTGGACAGATCCACATGGAGAGAGAGCATAAAGGAAGGGTCACAGATTGCAGATGTCATACACAACAGAAGCAGAAAGAAGGGTGAAAATGCAACGGCGCCTGGTGATTATATATGCTCAACCTGTGATCGCAGCTGTGTATCAAGGATTGGCCTCTTTAGTCACACAAGAAGTTGCAAAGGGAAAAATCGTCTCTCGAGACGTAAAATGCCACAGATTATTATTTCAACAGTAAGCCTTGAAAAAATGAATTTGTTTGATGGATAAAATGTAACTGCTGTAAACAATTAGAGCTGAACATTTGTACACTTAAGTACAATGTCTTAGAGATGTAGAAATTGACCACAAAAAAAAAAAAAGGAGGACATCTGATTATTCCTACTATTAGAATCAATTTGATCAATAGATGAAAAAAAAAATGTAAACTAAAAGTACTGTAGTGGCAATGTCTAGACTAAAGTAAATTATCTTCTTGTTAGGTTATATCGCTTTAGGACAGCAAAATGTGATATGTACATGAAACCTCATTTTTAAAAAAAAGTGCAGTATCATTTATATTATAGTTTCACAATATATATCAAAATATCAAAATAGCTGCATGTATAAAAAATCATAAGAGTGCCAATACATGGAATTTTTATTCATTAGAATGAATAATACCATACTCCACAATTTGGTGAAGATATTGACACAAAACCATGGAATTGAAAGAGTAAATTTTTTTAAAAAAAGTAAAAATTAGATGGAAATCTATAGATTAGATATATATATGTATAATATATAGAGATGTAGATTATTTCTATCTATCCACAGATATTAAAAATGCAGATCGATAGGCTACAGGACCTAGGTCTATAAATTTAATTCTTAAAGTTATTCTGGATACTCAATTAAAGATCTGTTCAGTCAGGTGTAGATTGTTTTTTTGTTTTGTTTTTATAAGTTTAAGACATTACTCATTAATTAATACATTTTATGTACTTAAATCTAGATTTTTTTTCTAGATAGATCTCAATTACTCAAGTCACAGTAAATTAGTACACTTATGAATCAAATTTCTTCATTTTCTAGTGGATAAAAAACTAGATCTAGATCTATTTCTAGAAAAGGCTCTCTAGAGTCTAGAGAGATGATGTAGACAGTCACAAAGTACTATGTAGACATAGTAATTTTATGTGTAAATCTAGATTTCGATTATATTAGATCTAGAATAATCTAATCTAGAAAGTAGATAGATATAGATCTAGTAAATTCTACTTATTCTTCTAGAAAATCTATATTATATATTAATATATAATAACTGTCTAGATACTCTTCTAATTCTAGTGACACTCTATAGTCTAGCTAGATTTATATAGACCAAGATCTAATTAATCTACTAATTAATACTGATCTAGACCTAGAATAATCTAGATCACCATCTTGAATAATAAGTCTACTAGAGACTCTTAGACACTCTACTACCTCTAGTAGGCTCTAAGTCTATTAGATCTAGATACTAGAGTCTAGATCTAGATAAATAAAGATTCTTAAAGTACTTACTTTTATATATAATAAAATATAATACTAGATCTAATAAATAACTTAAATATATAGTCTTCTTAAATAAATAGATCTAGAAATAATGATAATCTAGGTCAAGATCTAGAATCTACATACTTTAAACTTTACATAGTCACGTAACATTATATTTAAACGTACTTAACTTCTTACTTACTTAAGTCAAGTTTAGTCTTATAGATTTATATATAGATCTAGATCTATAATTAATATAATAATAAGTGTTTTAGTTTTAAGTTTACTAATAACTTTAACTTTAAGTAATACTAGATCTAGAGATCTAGATCTACTAGATATATAATCTATACTTTGAGTAATTGAAGAATACTACTAGACTATAGGTCTAAAAGTCTTTTCATACATGATAGATCTATATTGAATATATTATATTTTTTGTGTGACTAAG
The DNA here is from genome assembly GCF_947242115.1 of Biomphalaria glabrata. Classification (NCBI taxonomy): domain Eukaryota; kingdom Metazoa; phylum Mollusca; class Gastropoda; family Planorbidae; genus Biomphalaria; species Biomphalaria glabrata. The sequence goes on from NC_074720.1 coordinate 13,000,093, forward strand.
ATTGATTACAATGATCAATGAGAATGATGAGTAACAGTGAAATTCCAATGCAAAGATTGGATTATTTTTGGGTTGGATGTCCTCCTTTGACGCCTTTGTTGATATCTGAATCTGACATCACTTAAATCTACAAAACAACAAAGCTAGTGGTTTTGAAAATTAGGTTGTGAAAAAAGGAGTGAAAAGCATTCAATGTAACCGAAAGTAGGATGATTCCTTCCTTAATTATATGATATTTCTATCGAGTTTTGCTTACCTTTTTCGAATACAAACAGGTGAAAAAAAAAAAGGCGAAATTAAGTTTTTAGTTTTATCTCATAGACTTCCTGTCATTCTGCAGTTAATGAAAGGTGAAGGCCATTGGACTCAAAAGACTAAAGAGAGACTACTCAGTATATTGTTCAATAACGTACAAAATTAGATTGTCTACCTTCATTGCATTTTGTTTCCCCAATCAATATATCCGTTTTTGTAACATAAAGTGCCAATGAAAATCTAATTAAACTCCCCCGATGCATTAATTAAGCGTACTTAAAATAAATGCAAAGGCTGTTTATTATTTAAATATTGTTGTAATTTTTATAAATCTGCTAGACAATGAAAGTGTCATACCGTATTTCTCCAACGACCAATGTAAGACAGATAACGGTAAGTGTTTTGTATTTATTCTATAGTAGTCAGTTTCCACAGGTATAAGTTAACTTTATATGTAACTCTAAGTAGATCTACAACTGAGCAGCAAGTGGGTCATACAGTAGAATAGAATCATAGTGTAAGAAAATTTAAGGTATTTAATAAGCTACTGAGATTCAGGATTTTTGTTCTGAAATGAAGACTGTTACGTTACAGCCCAAAATCTGCAAAGGCGGCATGAATGACGGCGGGCTGGCACTACTTCTTTACTAATTAAAGTTAAATAGTTCTTTTTAACTACTTTATATATCTAGGTCTATGATCGTAACGTAACGACGGTTCGATCAGGCAGCCATCCCGATCAATCAGGCAGCCATCCCGATCAATCAGGCAGCCTTCCCGATCAATCAGGTAGCCATCCCGGCCAGTTAGTCAGCCCGTGGACGAAGGTTATGGGCATACAGTGATTCTCTAATTACACATGATAAAAAACATAATACATGTAAAGCATTTCCTTACACAGGGAGTTTTGTTTCTTCTTAGTCATTATACTGTTATGGCACGATTAGGAATTAGTTATTTATTTCGGGAATAGGGGAAAGTTTTTACTTAGTAACGATGACGGGATAGAGTTTAAAAGACTAAGACTAAGACTAAGACTAAGACTGCTTTATTGATCCTTACGGAAATTTGTTGTGATTACAAGGACTCGTTTCTCATATAAAGACAACACAACAGAAAAATACACATAAATACAACAGACAACATAAAGAGTTCATTCAGCGACTACACACAGGTATCCTGGTGCATTTCATGTTCTCTGATCAATGAGTGGCGGTGATAGAGTCTGACTGAGTGAGGTACGAACGAGTTTTTGTACCGCTCCGTTCTTGTTTTGATTGACAGCAGTCGCCCACTTCGCGACGACCTGGCGTAGTTCTGATGGAGCGGGTGGCCGTTGTCTTCCAAGATTTTTTCGATTTTTTCTTAGGCACATTTGTTCAAAAAGTTCCTTTAAATGTGGTAATGTTGTGAGTGTAATTTTAGATGCTTTTTTAGCGGCCCCCGTAAGGGTAAAAAGCCGCTATTAGGTTTGTGCAAAATGTCCGTCTGTCCGTCTGTCACACTCAGATCTCGAAAACTAGAAGAGATATGAAAAATATTATTTCATCATTAAATCCGGCTTGAAAAGTTTAGGTGCAACGGCTACTTTTGGTTTTCTAAAAGCAAACCTTTTAATTTATAAAATTAATTATGCAAGCGATTTTTTCATAAAAATACACCAATTCTAAAACAATTACGTAAATGTAAGGGAGGCAATTTTACAATATGCTAACAAAGATTGACAACTTTTGTGTAATTTCAGTATCACTAAGTCAAATATATTTTTAAAATGTACAGGAAATGTTTACAACAAATATAAATAATAGTTAAAGACGTTTTTTCTGGTCACTAGCTGCTGAAATTAAAAGAAAACATTTCTGTTTGTTTATAAAGGCTAATAATGCACTTTGTATGTAAATATCACTCACATTTTTTTAAATGGACTTTTTATGCAGCGATTTTCGTGCAGTAGCGTAACGTCGCAACATGATCTGTTGCTAAACCAATTCCTTAAACTTTTTTTAAAAATCAGATTTTATTTATTTTTTGTTTAGTGCCCCCATCCGAATAAAAGAAGCTTATTTTTGTGCGTTTTGTCTGTTGGTCGGTCTGTCCGTCACGATTAGATTTAAAAAACTAGAACTCTAAAAGCTATTGAAAATCTGATTTACCCTTTAATGTTCCTCCAATAACATCTCAATAGTTTTAAGTATCTAAAATTGATTGTTCCGGATTTTTTTGTGCAAAACTAATCAACGCCAACAAATGTTTGTTTGCTCTTCTAACTTATATTACATTCAATTTCCATGCTTAAACGTTGCAAAAACACATTATCAATAATATGTTGTTCCTTTTTTTATGTAAATAGCATATTAATGCTAAATCAAAATCTCTATACTGACTTATATTTCATTAAGTGTAAAAATGTTCCGGATATTGTTTTATAAAACATGAATTATGCCTAATGATTGTTTGAAATCGCATAATTTACTAATATTACACTTATATTATTTGACAATGCGTCACTATTATTTGGTTATCAATATCAAATTGTTCCGTATTTTCATCTTTAAACAAATTTTTAAAATATCGACAATATGTTGTTCAGGGCTTTAAAAAAAAAGTAATTTACTAGAATTGATTACTGAAAATTACTTTTTAGAATTAATTTTCTTGCTGAAACATAACATAGAAGTTTTGTAATCGATAAAGAATGTTCCGGATTTTGTTTCTTACAAATCGTCGCCAGAAATTTCCGAATTTATTTTAAAATCTACTAACGCAAATAATTGTTTGAACTCCCTCTTCTAATTAATAAACAAATAATCTTCTCATTTACGAAATAATGTTTTTAGGGATTTTTATGAAAAATATTTTAACTCACTTCTCTCTTACAGTACATTTAACTTTCTACCTAAAACATTAAAAAATCTAATTATCTTTAATATTATGTTCCGATTTTTAAGGAAAACAGAATCCAAACACCAAAGTAAGGTATGAAAATCTCTCCACATGGTTGTAGTACATCTAATTTTTTATACGAGACCATCCAAAAAATTTAATTAACGGTATTACATTTATCTGAAATTCTCTTTTTCTTTTACTATTTATACAAACATCCGGAACAATCCATTATATAAACTTTTCAATTGTGTTCATACCTAAAAATTATTGCGATGTTTTGAAACGTAAAATAAAGGTTAATCAATTTTTAATAACTTTTAGTTGTTGTTTTTTTTTATATCAAGATGACGGACAGACCGACTGACAGACAAAACGCAAAAACAATGCGGCTTTGATGCTCTTTAAATAAATTCTATTAGAACTCAGTGCACCAATGTCTATGAACCCTCGTTAAATATCTCGTGTAAATAAAGACATTTTTTTTTTATGGTACCGGTACTACTACCCTATTGTGAGGTAATGTAATTGTTTTTCCACGACATCATATGAATGGACTCTTTAAATGTAATGCTAAAATAACACACTCTGTGCACCAATGTCTATTAACCCTCAAAAAATTGCTCGTATTGATGAAAACACATTTTAGTCTAACTAAGCCGTGTGACGTAGTGTTTTTTTTCCTTTGACGTCATATGGAATGAATTCTTTAAATGAAATGCTAAAAGAACGCACTCGGTGCACCAATGTCTATGAACACTCGATAAATGGCTCGTATTGATGAAGGGGATTTTTAGTCTAGCTAGGCCGTGTGACGTAGTGTTTTTTTTTCCTTTGACGTCACATGGAATGAATTCTTTAAAAAAAATGCTAAAAGAAAGCACTCGGTGCACCAATGTCTATGAACACTCGATAAATGGCTCGTATTGATGATGGTGATTTTAGTCTAGCTAGGCCGTGTGACGTAGTGTTTTTTTTCCTTTGACGTCATATGGAATGAATTCTTTAAATGAAATGCTTACAGAACGCACTCGGTGCACCAAAGTCTATGAACACTCGATAAATGGCTCCTATTGATGAATGCGATTTTTAGTCTAGCTAGGCCGTGTGACGTAGTGTTTTTTTTTTCCCTCTGACGTTATATGAAATTAATTCTTTAAATGAAATGAAAAAAGAACTCTGTATAGTAATGTTTTTTAAGCCTCGTTATGTGACTCGCGTTTAAAAAAGGTATGATATCTTGATTTAGATCTAATCTAGATTTTTTAAACTAGATCTAGATTTTTATTACAGTAGGCCTATATCTAGATCTGGATTTATATTCTAATTAAAATTATTTTAGAGTCTAGATCTAGAATTTCTAGATCTAGTTTAGACTAAAATAGACTAGATTAAGATGTAGAATTTCAATTTCTAGACTTAAAGTGTAAAAAAAAAAAGTGTAGATTTTCATTTCCAAACGTGTTGATCAATATTGCAATGTTATAATATACTAAAACTAATCTACTATTTTTTATTTAATTTAAATTTACGGTAATTGAATCTTTGAAACATTATTAGGCCTACTTTTGACCATCAAAATTAAATCACCTCTTGAATATTATTTGCGAATATGCAGATCTGACAGGGATCCGACTTCGACGGGGGCCGCCTCTGAGTTTGTGTAACACAAACTCTCTTTGTAATCTTGTTAATGATGTTTTCTAGACGTCGCAACAGTTTAGATGAGGCGTTGCCTTGCCAACAACTTATTCCGTATGTTAGCAGATTTTGTACAATCGCGCCGTAAAATGTCTCAAGGATCATCTTGTTTAGTTTAAAACTATTGAGTTTGTATAGAAAAAAGAGTCGCTGGGCTGTTTTCTTTGTCAGAGTTCCAAGGTGGTCTTCCCATGACTGCTTGTTGTTGATGATAACGCCTAGATATTTATATGCCTTTACTTGTTCCAAAGATGTAGTGTTTATTTGCAGTTCACGTATAGTTTGTTTTTTCTTTCTAAAATCTATTATAAGTTCTTTAGTTTTTGTTACATTCAGTTCTAGAAAGTTGTCTGTGCACCAGTTTGTAAACTCTTCTATCGAGCTTCGATACTGAGTTTCGTCTCCTGAAATAAGACCGACTATGGCAGTATCATCAACGAATTTAATGAGTTTAACTGAGTCTTAGATGCTTCTTATGTCATTAGTGTAAAGAGTGTATAGTACAGGAGAAAGTACACAACCTTGTGGAGCACCCGTACATAGTACTCGAGTTGAAAAAGTAAGAACGATATAGGAGTCTACATAAACAAGACGCTTTTCTAAAAACGGCTAGAAGTAGATGACATTCGACGGTTCCCTGCATGATCATTAAACGTGTTTAATGTGTAACACTAGAGTCGACTACCTCTATTGATTGTTTGGCCTTTCACCGGTGTTATCTGTTTCTGCAGTTTCCCTAAGTAATGTCCAAACATAGCACCCCGGTAATAATGCAAAGGTACCGAGTCACATAGATGTGATTGGCAGCACCATTGCTAACTCCTTGGTCCACCAGGGATGGCTAACATCACCTATCGAACTTGCTGTGAGTTCCTATCATGTTCTGGCAACAATAAAAAAATAATTGAAAGAGAAAACGGTTTTAGTGCTGGGGCAAGTCCCAAGAAAGCCCGCGAAGTATGGGGGCACATGAGGCGCCCTGGCCGTGCTTCCACGTGGTGAATGCTGTCCAGGCCTAAGCAAGCTATTATAGCACGTCAGTGCTGGACAGGCCACTGTCCCATTCGCTCATATTTCGTACGGCTCAGGACATTCTTCGACACATGTTGTCCCCGTTGCGGGGAAGAAGAGGAAACCGTGTCTCATATTCTTTTCAACTGCCCCAGACTTGAGATCTCCGTCTCGACAGGTCTGGGAAACCAAAAATTCTCGACCAGTATGGTGACATACATGCACAACGCAAAAAGGCAGGGTTTCTGTCCAGGGCTTTTGCAAGAGAGGATTTGAACCTCTGAAACCCTCGCTTACATGGAGCTTGATGATGACGAAGATGCACGAACAATGTTTTGATGTACGAGCAGTTGGATGGTGTATTTTGTCGTTGGCAGCAATATTTCAGTCGAGAATATTACATGTACGTAGCGTAGACCTATATCTCTAACAGTGTATGACCTATATCTCTAACAGTGTATGACCTATATCTCTAACAGTGTATGACCTATATCTCTAACAGTGTATGACCTATATCTCTAACAGTGTATGACCTATATCTCTAACAGTGTATGACCTCTATCTCTAACAGTGTATGACCTATATCTCTAACAGTGTATGACCTATATCTCTAACAGTGTATGACCTCTATCTCTAACAGTGTATGACCTCTATCTCTAACAGTGTATGACCTATATCTCTAACAGTGTATGACCTATATCTCTAACAGTGTATGACCTATATCTCTAACAGTGTATGACCTATATCTCTAACAGTGTATGACCTATATCTCTAACAGTGTATGACCTATATCTCTAACAGTGTATGACCTATATCTCTAACAGTGTATGACCTATATCTCTAACAGTGTATGACCTATATCTCTAACAGTGTATGACCTATATCTCTAACAGTGTATGACCTATATCTCTAACAGTGTATGACCTATATCTCTAACAGTGTATGACCTATATCTCTAACAGTGTATGACCTATATCTCTAACAGTGTATGACCTATATCTCTAACAGTGTATGACCTATATCTCTAACAGTGTATGACCTATATCTCTAACAGTGTATGACCTATATCTCTAACAGTGTATTACAGTGAATCAGCCATCATAAACTTTGTTTCTTCTGTGTATGGTCAATGTGATTAAATTAAAGTAATTGTTTTCATTGAGAAAATAGGATTCTACACCGTAAGGCCAAGCAAATACGAAATTGTAAAACCAAATAAATTAAGAAATACGAGAAGCGTTGTTTTACACAACTTTGTTTCAGAACAGAGGAATGTAGGCCTATAGTATACAGAGGCGTCACTTGGGTCGGTGTCATCTGGTGCGATTAGGTCATTTTAGCCCCCATCCTCCATCAACCCCTTCCAATAACACCCATCATTCTTTAATCTCATTTTTTAGACCATAATTCAGTGAACTAATAATCTACATTCATGGTTTACACAACATTGAATATTCGTTGGTCATAAGATTTTATCAAGAGTTATTACATATAGGCCTATTAAAATGTTACATTATTAAATTTAGAAATAGACTTCACATAAACTTAACGGAAACTATCGATAATTGCACTGTTAAGTGAGAAATGAAATAACGCAACCTTAGTAAAATACATAAAAGGGTACCAACAAAAAAATAAAGAAAAAATTATAAACTTTCAATTTAAAAGCACACAAGTACAAAAATAATGTTGTTACAAATTAAAAGTTTCTTTTTTCTGGGTTTCAAATTTTCAAACTTATCAATAACTTCATTAAAGTCAATCTCTTTGCGATATAGTTTTAAATAGACATTATAATCAAATCTGAATTTCGTGTCTCCCGACCCATTGTCAATCTCAATTAGTTCTAATTAAATTCATCTTTGAAAAGCTCCTTTCACATGACTGCATAGACATGCAGACAGTAAGAATCTCTCAGTGAAATTAGAGGTGTTGGCAACAGTTGGGCAATACAGAGGGTCCCCTAACAAGATTGAATTAGAAATATAACTCCCACACAAAAGAAGAAGGCCTGCATATCCCCCCCCCACCACCATTTAACTTGTCATTGATCTTTATAGGTAATAGATTTTGACCCCGCCTACCAATGACTAATAGATAATGAATTTAGCATACATACATCTAGTTTCGTATATAAAAGCCGATGACCTTTCATCTACACTGCGCCTTTGCTACCACACAGACACACACACACACACGCCAAGCTATAAATACCTGCTGTAAAACATTACTCGCATCCATAACCCGACGTCGGTAGTCCTCAAGACACATGTCCATGTCCCTGATCTTCTCAGCCTGCGCCTCTACCTGGTCCGAGAGAACAGATACCTGTGTGGCAGGAGGTCAAATTATGTAGTTAGTTAGGTAGGCTACTATAGAGATAATGACATGACCCCTTTAACACACCAAATAGGGCGCACCCTACACACACTCTTTTCTCCACCGAACAACACCTCTGTAGCTTATTCACAAATTTACTTTTATTTTTTTTCTATCTTGCGCTAAACATATGTTAGGGATCATCCACTTATGACGTCGACGTAAAGAAATCGCGAGTGTACAAGAGTTAGCAAGCAGATATAGATGCTGTTTCTCACAGTCTATATCCTATAAAGATGAGGGGCCGCTTATATAACGTTCAGTTCCTCACGTACTGCTAAAGCCGCTTCTTTGGTTCATTAAGACCAAGTAAATGGCGCTACGTCTCCTAGTGGACCCCATACTGCATAGAATAGACATCTTCTTTATTTTGTGAGCGGAAGTAATTCAAATACGCATATCCCGTAATGGGAGATTTCCACGATAGACTGCACAATGTCAAGGACGTTAAATTGAGCAACAATGTTGCTCACCAGATACAAAGAAAATGAGCTACAAACAGAAGAGCTTAGTGCTTGTATAGTTCCATCATGGAACTATACTAAAGGAACGCCGACTTCTGGTGGAACTATACTAAAGGAACGCCGACTTCTAAACAGGTTTTTGCGCATCCTGTCTGCGCATCCTGCACTGTACTAAAAAAAAACACATAGGCTTTGTACTGTACACTGGATTTACCAAAAAGCTAGCTCTTTATAGTTTATCCACCAGAGATAAGGAAGAAGGGGAATATGGCTCTAGTCATTTATATACCTTTAAAAAAAAAGCATAGCTTTATCACCACTCCCTTTATTCTGTACACGGGATTCACAAAAAAAAGCTAGCTGTTTATAGTTTATCCATCAACAAAAAAGGAGAATGGAAAAATGATTGAAGTCAGGGTCTTGAACTGAAAGGGGCCATTGCATGCTATTTAAAAAAAATGCATATAATGTATGGCTATTTGAATTTATTTTTGGAATGTATGTGTGTGATTGGGAGGGAGGCGTCAGAGGTGCCCACATAAGCCCAGTTGTTTGGGCCCCAAATATTTCTGCTAATAGATGAAAATATCTAACAGACACAAACAAGAACAAACAATTTTTTGTTATTATTATTTAGAAATTGTTTAACTTGTAAATATTTAGACTCGATTGTAAAATGTATTTATATAGTGTTTGTGTTTTACTCCTTTAAGTAAATAAAAATAATGAACAATCATTTATGGAAATTTAGTGATTGACACTTATTTATTTAGAGTGTTCTTACCTGTAGGGCCAGGCTCTGTTTCTCCTCTTCCAGGTGGCGCAAGTGTTCATCGTGAGGACTAGATCGAACATTGACCTTGAGAATGAAAAACAATCGAACATCAGAGATAAAGTATAAGATGTGCCACTACTAGAGATAAAGTATAAGATGTACCACTACTAGAGATAAAGTATAAGATGTGCCACAACTAGAGATAAAGTATAAGATGTGCCACAACTAGAGATAAAGTATAAGATGTGCCACAACTAGAGATAAAGTATAAGATGTGCCACAACTAGAGATAAAGTATAAGATGTGCCACAACTAGAGATAAAGTATAAGATGTGCCACTACTAGAGATAAAGTATAAGATGTGCCACTACTAGAGATTCACATTAGGATATGGACGGACATGTTAAACCTGAAAGATAAACTTTAAGACTTTAGAGATGTATTACAATAAGAGGTGAAGAGTGGCCTCGAAAAGCCAAATGCGTCTTCTCTAGTAACATTGTAATATCAAACATTCTGTCCAAGATGCCCCCACCTCCCACATTTTCTTCGTTATATAAATAATAGCAATGACTTTTCTGGTGTTTGTTTTAAAGCTAAATCCACCAGTCCATGTTTTTATTTCTTTAAAACTTCCTATCAACAGAGATACACACGGTGATTGTGCCAAGCCTACATTATAATAACCAGGAAGACGTTACTTCTTTGTCCCTGGGCGGTATTGTGAAACATGCCCCTGGTATATAGATAAGACTACAGTTTAATGTTTTGCTGGTTATGTAAAACTCGATGCACTAGCGGATCCAGAACTTTGGAGTGGGGGGGGCGATTTTTTTCCAAACCCTAACCCTAACGCCCAGTAAACCCTAACCCTATGCATAAACGTGCGTAAAGCATATATATATATATATATAAGAATAAATAAGCAGTATTTCTCAGTATCTTCTTGCATTTTTCACTGTAGAAACGCATTCTCCTGACATCTACAGCTCTTTATCCATCAGTGGAGTTCGGGGCGTAGCCCCGACGCCAAAAGCGTTTTCTTGCATTCTTCACTGCAGAAACGCCTGCTCCTGACATCTACAGCTCACTATTCATCAGTGAAATTCGTGGCGAAGCCCCGACGCTAAAAGCGTTTACTTGCATTTTTCACTGCAGAAACGCCTGCTCCTGACAACTTCAGCTCACTATTCATCAGTGAGTTTCGGGGCGAAGCCCCGACGCTAAAAGCGTTTTCTTGCATTCTTCACTGAATAAACGCATTCTCCTTACCTAAAGCTCATTATTCACCCTATTAAAAAAGGACTTTTTGAATAATGTTGTACTTGAAAAATATTCTAATTTGAATTTATACGCCCTTAATACATTGCAAATAAAACCGATTTGTTCCTTGAAAAGATCAAATACCCCACATATTTAGATTAAGGCTTTGAGGATCGCCTCCGAAAAAAAAAATTCGATAAATAATATTCAATAAAATTCAAGCATAAATTGTGAGTTATAGTCCCAAATTTAACTAGAAAAATATTAGATTGAGTAAAGGTTGGAAAAAAAGGTACTCATCTCAATCGTGACTCATACTGAAAATTTTTGTTTGAATTCTAACTTTTCCAAAGCAAAGTCTTTCTTAAAATAATTATGATAAAATCATGTGAAATTACATAAACTCTGTCTGGAAATGGGAGGGGCGGTAGAATGAAAACGATTTATCCTCGCTCCTTTTTATAATTTCTGCTAATGATTGCATTTGGCATTAAAGAATAAGGGTGGGGTGACTCGATATAAGAATTTAATTTACAGCATATATAAATTATATTAGTGGCTGATTTTTTTTACATTTTGTAATTTCTTAACTATAATACAAAAAGAAAAATTATTGCTTTGTCCAATGAGGGAAAGGAGATGGCATGTATCGCCCCTCCCACCTTTTTCCTTTTATATTTACTAATCATAAAATTTGAGATTAGAGTGTGGTGCGACATAATATACAAATGGTTTCACATATCAATTATATAGATATTCAACTATTTTTGTTCACAAACTATGATTCCTCCATACAAATAGGACCACTCCCCACTCAGAGGGCTAGAGCGGGGAGGGCAGTACATGCAATCGCCCCCCCCCCTTACCCCACCGAATCGGCCAAGATACCAGAAGGGGAGCGACATAATATCAAATTTATATATCAATTCAACTAATCTTGTTCACAAACTATGATTTCTCCATAAAAGTAGGACCGCCCCCCCCACTCAAAGGGTTTAGGTGGGAAGGGCAGTAGAGGTTTCGCCCCCCCCCCCCCCACACACACACACCAATCGAACAACAGGGAAACGACATAATATAAAGATCGGTTAAAATATCAATAACATGTTTTAATCATATAGATATTTAACTGATTCTTTTAGCAAGCTGTGATTTCTACAAATAAATTGGACCGCCCCCCCCACTCAAAAGTTTATGGTTGGGGGGGGGGGGCGGATTGATTTCTATCGCCCCCTCCCGACCCCACCAAATCGGCCAACATACTAGAGAGGGGGGGCGAAATAATCTAAAAATAGTTTGAAATATAAATAATTAGTATATATTATTAACATAAGTAATAAATTCGTATATAAATTGTGTGACTTCTATACTAAAATTCGTCCCCCCCCCTGGGGGGGGGGTCGGCCGAGTGGGGGGGGGGGCGATCGCCCCTACCGCCCCCCCCCCCTGGATCCGCCAGTGACTCGATGTGATGTTCTGGACATTTTGTGGAGATTTCAAGTGCGGGTCACAACCGACAATGCTTAATATAAAATGATTGTTGCTTTAGCTAAAAAGTGTTGTTGTTCTTTTTTAACACTTCTGTGTCACCCCTTGATGGGTGTCACTCGGGTGCGTCCCAAATCCCTCACTCCCATGTTATGGAGTGGATGTGTGTGTGTTTTTGTAACCATGCAAGACTCCATTTAACTTCTAAGTAGACTAGAATGCTCTCGGGTAGAATTTTTTTTTAACTGGGGGTCCCAACGTCCTGCCAAAGAAGGGGGAGAGGAGGCAGGCCAATTTACTTTTCAACGGACAATTAAATGTTGTATTTTCATTGTCGGTATAAATCAATGTTTAAATAGTAACCAAGTAAAGTGACATGCTGTAAGTAAAAGACACTTTTTTCAAAGGCGTCCAAACAGAATTGACGAGTAGTGTCAGCTACAAAATTTAAATAAAGACACCTCTGCTGATAAAATAATAATGAGGTTTTAGAGTCGCCTTGTATGAATTATAAATATTTGGAAGTGTAATATAATCAGGGGCGTAGCTAGGCATTTGCCACCTTTTGTGGGCCTGGGGGCTTGACCTCTTTGGGGGCTCCTGCATAGTGCGTAATATTTAATATTTAATGTAAACAAGACACATATTTGTGTGTCCGCTCAAGTGGGGGCCCGGGGGAATTTTCAAATTTATTCCCCCCTCCCCCCACCCTAGCTACGCCATTGGTTATAATTTGTATCACATAAGCATTGTAAACTTTGTATGAACTTTTTATCATTATTGAAGTCTGAACTGAGTCAAGATTTAATTATAACTGACAAAAGAAACCAAAATCTAATTAAAGATAAAACGTTTAGGATGGAGACGAAAAGTTTAACAGACGATTAAATAGCTTCCAATCTTGACATCTTGACCCTATTCCAACTCCTCCTTCCCCTTTTTTATTTTCTTCATGATCATTCTTAATTTAGCATAATATTCAAACTAGCTTGACCAAAAAAATAGTACTGAAAACTCTTACATTAATTATGAACACCTTTAGGACACCACTGCTACGCCACATCGGTCATAACAGGGAAGAATGACGAAAATGGCATTATACCAAAGCTTCAATACTATAATGCTTAGTGAATCAATCACCTTGTGTGTATTATAAGATTCTTTTTAAAAAAAAATAAAGTGATAATGTCAAAGATCACTATAAAAAAATAAATAAAATTAAAATAGATTTTATGGTCTACCTCACACGGGTCAAAATTGTAGGAAGGTGTCAAAACAGCCTCTTCCGTGTCAAGGTCAACTCTGATGTCATACTTCACGGCTAAGGTCAAAGATCCGAACCAGGCTCTTTCCCCGGTTGCCATGTCAACGAATCATCCAAAATGAGAACAAAGTCCAGCATTTCATTTTTTTGTTCAAAGTCTCTAATGTGGCAACATGTAACAACTTTCGATTTCATTAGTTCATAACTCTAATAAATGTGTAAGCTTTTTATTATTACATTATGACACAAACTATGAATATTTCACAAATGGTTCATTATTAAATCGTATTAAATCGTTCATATTTTATACTGCAGATGTGCAGTAGTATAGCCGTATGAAAATCCTAATATAGAAAACAAAGCATCTGTTATTGACAATAAACTATTGTATATGCAAAAAAAAAAACCTGTAACGAAAGAATATATTTTCTATATTGCTTGCTATTCACGACGAGTTATTTCTAACAATGAGGAAATAAATATGTTTAAGACTACAAATCGCATTAACTCTTCAAATCACTCATGATTCGTAAGATAAATAGTTCCTAGACGGCAACACGAAAGACAAAGAATGTATATTTTAAATCCTGTTGAATAATGGTTGCATTTATTCAGAATGTCTAGAAGCTAAAGATTTGCTTACACTTCAGGACAAGGGCGGTAAGCCGTGAACACTTGCTATAATAATCTTGGAGGCTTATCTCCCTATCTCAGCCTACCCACATCAGAGCCCCCTCCCCCTTCTTTTTCTGTCGGGTTATCGAGGTAACATTAAGTCTCGAGTGAAGAAGGATGCTTATTTATTTATAGTTTATCAACCTGGTTGTAGGGGCAGACGGAAGATGAGGTCAGACATGTTAGATGAACGACACACTTAGTTTGTATTTCTCAAACACAGTTTCAGATCGCCATGGATCACAGTCACAAGAGACTCATGCTATAGGTCTTAAAAACTAACACTTGCTCATTTTAAAAGAGCCGCAACGTTGTTAATTTTTTTTTTTTGCCAACTATAAATAGTTCTCACCAATGATTTTTTTAAAAATATATAACATAATATGGCATTATTAGATCATTATTTTTTATTTCGGTTAACAACTAAAGAAGTTAAACGATTATTTACAACGTTAACTTGTACTTCAATAACAAACAATTAAGCAAACTAATTTATAGTTACAGTTTGCTTTGCATGATTTTAGAAATTTTGGATACATTTGGCTCCTACGGTAACTTTGTTGTTGTTTCAAACACGACGCTAAATGCTCAATTGTTAGTTGGCTTCTTATATTACTTTTAATTATATTCATGCAAGAGAACACTTGCTCGCACAACTATGTCAATCGATATATAGTCAGCACTCCAAATGCAAACTTCTTCACCTAACTGTAGCAATCTGGAAGTTTATTCCATGCGCCGAATCAACTCGCGGCATTCCTTACAGTTGTCCACTTTGTTGCGTTAAATACTTACATTTCTGGACCTCCAACTGTTGAGATGGTGTACTAGGAATGCTCGAATAGTTTTGTTGGTTTCGAACTTCTCAAATCTGTCAAGAAATTCTTCTTTGATTTTTTTACAACTGTGATGAAATAATTCGTGTCATAAGATGTGAACGAAGTTGTCGTCTCCTTTCCATTAGGACTAAAACAGAAAGATCTAAAAATTCCTTTATCCCACTTTCGGTCAGGGTGTTACAAGATCAGCTGTCGTCATCAAGAAGTACATAGAAGTCATATCATGAAGCCCTGGTTTCGTGTGTGAATGTTGTTCGAATTTGTCTTCTATACTGTTATTGTACAGTAGTTACGCTGATGTTGTCAATTGTAGTCAAACTGAATTTCCATTTGATTGGATCAATAAAATTATCTTATCTTAAAATTTTCACTGATTTTATCGCGATACTGCTTTAGACAGACATTCAAAATGAAGTAATTGACCGCTCTGAATATCTTCAGCAAAAGGAATAAATTTGTCTTCAAAACAAACCAATTCTTCTACTAAAACATAGGATGGGTTTTCCTTTACTTGCAGTTTTAGATTCAGCTCATTGAATTTCGCTGTTATATCAATTATAAAGAAAAACTTTTGCAACTATTTGTCGTTCTCTAATTCGCTGTGATAAATGTCTTTATCATTTAGAAATGTATTGATTTCATTCAAGCACAAAGCAAAACGTTTCATCACCTTACCTTTGGAAAGTCATAACACTTTTTGGGAAGAAGGTGGTCGGAATACTGAGTCTCCATTTCGTTTAAGTGGTAGATGGCTTTTGACAAGATGCTGTTAACAGTCTTGATTACCAAATTCATGACCTCATCTATTTAGGTTGGAATCGTTTCGGGCACAAAGCATTTCTTGGTGCATTATTCAGTGAAACGTAAGAATTTCTTGGTTTATTTCGCTCGGCAAATCGTTGTTGCTCTTTTATTTTTTACTGTCATATTCTGTCAGTTGCTATTTAAATGTTTTTTTTTGAATCTATATTATTGTCTTTAAGGTATTTTTGCACACGGCATTTGCCCAATCGTCCCTCTCTAGTTTGTCACGTAAGCGGTAGCAATCCTAGAAGTTCTTCTTTTAGACTTTGGGAAGACATATACCTGACAAAATGGGCAAATTGTACGGTGTCTTTTAGTCCCAAGAATAATCTATAGCAAGTGATAAGGAAGAAAAAAAATGAATATCTTCCACCTGCTAATATATTACATTTGAAGACATTTTAGCTATAATGTCTTGTACTGTTTCAGCGGATAGTGGCAAATCTTTGATTTTTTTTTAATATTTCCGTTTTTTTTTTTTTAAACATGAAACAGTTCCTTCAGATGCACGTAGGAAGCAGTTTTTGACATACTCATCATCGTAAATGGTTTTCCTTTTTTGTGCCATTTCTAGTGGTGCCGCACAGCTTGCCAGAATAACATTACTTATAGATTGCTTCTAACTTTGAGAAGATAATTCGTTTGTAACTCGTTTACAAACAAACTACATGGTACTACAACAACAAACTATACGTCACAGTTAACGCAAGTGTTTAAGATGCCAATTCGTCTTGCGTCAAAGCGAATTAAAACCTACATAGAAACATCCGACGACGACGCCATTCGAGAGCTTCAGGCGGACTGACAACAGTGACGACGCGTGTAATGGGGGAGGGGTGTGGTGAAAAGCGAGTGCAAGTGGCTGAGAGAAAGAATCGGTGCCTAATCTTCGTTAAAAAAAGATTCAGAACTATTTTTAAAAATGTTTCGATACAATAAATAATATTTGTGTATGGAACTAAAGAGCCGCAGCTTCACACCCAAAGAACCGCATGTGGCTCGCGAGCCGCAGGTTGCCGACCCCGGTTCTGGTGCATTTCCAATCCGAACAAGGGAGGCTATCTAGAAGCGTAACATGCCTTTCGGACAAGGCCGGCCTCCGATTGGTGGGGGCCTCGCATAAGACAACAGTACATTTTTGAGAGGAGAAATAGAGAATTTTTTTTCGATATTTTTTTTTTTTTTAATGTTTCTATTTCATTTGGTGCCATCATATTCACTTCGCCTAGGGCCTCCAATTATCTAAGGCCGTCCCTGCTCGGAATGTAATTACGATAGACCTCATCCCGCTGTCCGATCCATTCCTGTTGAAATCTTTACTTCCTCTCAGCCGACAGTCCAGAGCGTACACCCCAACGGTTTAATGGGCATCGTCCTAGGATCTATTCTATCTTCTATATCCAGACAAGAGTTGGGTGGCTACATGAACGCTTATTATCAAAGTTCACAACAAAACTTTTTAACAACAAACTAATATAGACTGATTATGAAATACGTATACTACACATATCAAAGGCTCCACGAACGCTTCCATCAAAGGTGCCTTAGCTCCATAATGGGCAAGACTAAAGTAAAGTTCCCCTTTCAGACCTTGCGATCTATAGAGCAGATGATGTTAAGGTCATCTGTTTCTTTCGTTAACGGTTAACGAGCAGGGTGTCATGTGGCAAGCACAACGACCAACCGCTTTAAATTTTCCCTGACTTAAGTCAGGTACCCATGAGAGTTGGGTGGAACTCAGGGGAGCCTTAAAAATCCAGAAATTCAAAATCTCAGTCTTCATCGAGATTCGAACCCAGGACCCCAGGTTCGGAAGCAAAGGGCTTGACCACTCAGCCACCGGCAAGACTACATTACAATTAACTATGTTCTGCTGGAGGCCGGTGTGGACAGTATAGAAAAACTTATTTACCATTCGATGATTCGACAGTTGCGCTGAGACGGACTCAAAATCCCCCGTGGTAAACGATCGTATGCCAAAAGCGATCTTTTTTTGGTGAGCTTAAAGGAGGACGGCGACTCAGAGGTGCCCCACGAAAGCCCAATAAGATCAATTCAGGCGCCATTTTGCCCTCACAGCCATAGACGAAAGTAGCTGGCAAAAGATGTCATCTGAAAGAGATAGTTGGAGAGCTCTTCCAAAGACGAAGACACTGTTGTTATTAGTATGTTAGAAACGAACGATGGCGCTGCCAGGGTCGAAATGCGTTAAAAAGAAACAACATTCATTGTAGTCCCTTTATTAGTTTCCACTGAGGAATTTTCTGGTGATGTGGCAGGTCTGCAGCAGTACCGCCCTCTGACTGGCAACTAAAATGTCCCTAGGAGTGTTAAGGGCCTTGAAAACCTTATTATTATTACGTTTACATAGCAGCAGTACTATATATTACTCAGAAAAAAAGTTCACAGAAATGGGGCTAGGGACATAAGCTCCATAGGGCTAAGAGAATATTCAATAGATTTTTAAGTTGCTATTATTTATATAATTCGGGGAAGTGGATAATACATATTGACTAACACCAGTAGATACCACAGTCTAGTAGCAAATTATATAGTTATTCGTGTGACATTATTATACATCGTTATTAAATGATTAAATGATTAAATCAATATTAATGTGCCTTTATAACATTAAGACTGAGCCCAGATATCAATGCTAGAGTATCCTTAGGATATTATCCCCAATACATTTATCACCAATGATTCCAATCAACAATTTAGTTATTTTCATAGAGTATCTAGTAAATGAAACAATATTTTACAAGATAGGCTATTATATTCAATTGCCACCTGGTGTTGGAAGTTTTCCACATAAAAAGATCGTCTGGAAACAGATGGGTTAAGTCTTGGTGAACTAGTGTGCTCATTTACACGCGTTGACCTCAATATCTACACACCGAGCAAGTCGATAGAGAACACATGCATGTGTATTGACCAATAGATGTGGGCATTTAATTAGGTGAACTATACGAATGAAAGCACACGTTTATACCTCCGCCTGCTGTGCACAATTTATTACTAAACAAACAAACACATACAGACAGACATATAGAAACAAAACACACACGCACCTACACTAACGCTTCACATCTTTATGAATGAGTCAGATTGCACGCAGACATCTCGAGCCATGTATTGCATCTACAAAAGGTCGGCTAATGACGTCATAATCAAGACGAGTTAAGAGGGAGGAGGACTGGTAGATCTTTACTTTATATGTGTGTAAAGGAGAAGACTAGAGGGGCGGGTTGGAGAAAGTAGATTGTAAAGGCTTGCCGATTCTAGTCTTTTTTGTATTACATCTTGATGGGCAGCCGAAACTTTCTGGCGCTCAAATAATATAAAGACGCAATGATTCTCTGGCTAATTCTGATAATATAAAGATTCAATTATTCTCTGGCTAATTCTAATAATATAAAAATGCAATGATTCTCTGGCTAATTCTGATAATATAAAGATTCAATGATTCTCTGGCTAATTTTCATAATATAAAGATGCAATGATTCTTTGGCTAATTCTGATAATATAAAGATTCAATGATTCTCTGGCTAATTCTGATAATATAAAGATTCAATGATTCTCTGGCTAATTCTGATAATATAAAGATTCAATTATTCTCTGGCTAATTCTAATAATATAAAGATGCAATGATTCTCTGGCTAATTCTGATAATATAAAGATTCAATGATTCTCTGGCTAATTTTAATAATATAAAGATGCAATGATTCTCTGGCTAATTCTGATAATATAAAGATTCAATGATTCTCTGGCTAATTCTGATAATATAAAGACGCAATGATTCTCTGGCTAATTTTAATAATATAAAGATGCAATGATTCTCTGGCTAATTCTAATAATATAAAGACGCAATGATTCTCTGGCTAATTCTAATAATATAAAGATGCAATGATTCTCTGGCTAATTCTAATAATATAAAGACGCAATGATTCTCTGGCTAATTTTAATAATATAAAGATGCAATGATTCTCTGGCTAATTCTAATAATATAAAGACGCAATGATTCTCTGGCTAATTTTAATAATATAAAGATGCAATGATTCTCTGGCTAATTCTAATAATATAAAGATGCAATGATTCTCTGGCTAATTCTAATAATATAAAGATGCAATGATTCTCTGGCTAATTCTAATAATATAAAGATGCAATGATTCTCAGGCTAATTCTAATAATATAAAGACGCAATGATTCTCTGGTTTATTTTAATAATATAAAGACGCATTGATTCTCTGGCTAATTCTAATAATATAAAGACGCATTGATTCTCTGGCTAATTCTAGTCATATAAAAACGCATTGATTCTCTGGTCCATTCTAAATCTTTCGTGAACAACAGTCTTAGCTTTAAGTAATTCATTTTTTTTTCTATCATTTTTGACGGTAGAACAAAAAATACCAAAAACAAAAAACGGCACAATTTTGACGTAGAAGGTCAAGGACTTTATGCACGGCACAAACATAATGGATTAAATTATACTCCAAATTTTCATTTTTTTTTACTTTTAAAGTGTAAGCGTAGGCCTACTTAAATTCAAAGCTGACTCTAACGACAAAAGTTATGAGTTGAATGAAGTGAACTTATAAAAATTCACAAATCTAAGCTATTTGCCCAACCATGAAACTTTAATGGCAATACCACAGTACTACTACACTCACAATTGCTTAAATACATAAATAGAGAGAACTATTATTGGAGAGAAGGTTAGCAGTAACGTAGCTAGGAATTAGGCATCATTTGGGGGCTCGGAAAGGGGGGGGGGGTTGGCCTCTTTAAGGTCTCCTGCATTTTGATATTCAACATCATGACATGAGATAATGGTGTAATATTTAATGTAAATGAAAATTTCGAATACTCATTTGCCCCCCCCCCCACCTCTCAAGTGGGGACTATTTCAATAATTTTCCATTGTATGCAAGCCACAGTAAAAACTGACTAAAAATGAATATCACACTAGAACATGTGGATATAAGCCTGCTAACAAAAGGGTCAAATTGAAGATATTGATTTAAAGCTCGTGAAAATGAAAATGAGCCCACCAACAAATGTTACGCATTACTGTTCAGTTCAATGTTAGTATTTAGATAAACCGTTGAATGTTACACTTTCAATGACCACGTAATCCTGTTTGAGAAGTCACTTAGTGTGCACAACACAGTTTCGAATATTTATCAACTTATAACAACACAATACCGAATGGTAAGCCCTGATCACATATTAACGCAAAGTTTGAAGGGGACACGACTCACTAACTGTGCATTGTGAGTTACCTGCCCGAGTTACCTGCCCGTTTACGACGTTAAAGTCGAAAAAAAAAAAACAGAAGAAATAAACGTTTTTTTTGTCTCTAGGTACATCTGTTGTTATGAGTTCAGGGGCGGCTTGCTTGTGAGTGAGAGATGCTCACGCAAGTACAGGAAGATGAAAGATATATTTATAAGTAAAGGTGAGTCAAGTGAAATCGATATAAGTAATCTCCCTTTATTTCCCCTCCTAACTCATTTTTTTTGGGTAATTTCCCTTTCTTTCCCACAAACTCATTTCTTCGATAACCTCCCTTTCTTTCCTCCCACCCCTTTCTTTGTCAGCCGAGACTCAGAAGACTATGTACAAAATGTCAAGGTAAAACGCTTAATGCAGTCTGTGGGTTAGACACTGGAAGAGAAAAAGAAAAAAGCTTGTTCTATATAATAAGAGAAAGGAAGAAATGGAAGAGGGCTGTAGATATACAAAAAGGTTGGAGCTAACTTGGTGATTATTGATGGATGAGCTGGTCAAATTGAAAGTCGTTAATAAAATGATTCGATTGTCTACAATCGGACAGGCTGCAGAACAAAAAGTGAAATGTGAAAGTAAAGCAATAGATTTTGAAAGAATAAAAAGTTAAAACATAGTAGTTTAAAAGGAGAACTAAAGCTTCAAAGATCCGAAACAAAAATAATTACTTCTTTAAGTAACCATTCGTGAGAGATAAAGCGAGGCCATGAGAGAGGCACTCAGAGAGAGGATGGAGAAAATGGAAAGAAAGAAAGTTGGATCACTGAGATAGTAGAAAGAGTTTGTCAAGGAGGGAGAGACACACAGGGTGGAAGAGTTACACAGGGACGGAGAGTTACACAGGGAGGGAGAGACACACAGGGAGGGAAAGACACACACAAGGAGGGAGAGTTACACAGGGAGGGAGAGTTACACAGGGAGGGAGAGTTACACAGGGAGGGAGAGACACACAGGGAGGGAAAGACACACACAAGGAGGGAGAGTTACACAGGGAGGGAGAGTTACACATGGAGGGAGAGTTACACAGGGAGGGAGAGACACACAGGGAGGGAAAGACACACACAAGGAGGGAGAGACACAAAAGGAGGGAGAGTTACACAGGGAGGGAGAGTTACACAGGGAGGGAGAGACACCCAGGGAGGGAAAGACACACACAAGGAGGGAGAGTTACACAGGGAGGGAGAGACACACAGGGAGGGAGAGACACACAGGGAGGGAAAGACACACACAAGGAGGGAGAGACACACAAGGATGGAGAGTTACACAGGGAGGGAGAGTTACACAGGGAGGGAGAGACACACAGGGAGGGAAAGACACACACAAGGAGGGAGAGTTACACAGGGAGGGAGACACACACAGGGAGGGAGAGTTACACAGGGAGGGAGAGTCACACAGGGAGGGAGAGTTACACAGGGAGGGAAAGACACACAGGGAGGGAGAGTTACACAGGGAGGGAGAGTCACACAGGGAGGGAGAGTTACACAGGGAGGGAAAGACACACAGGGAGGGAGAGTTACACAGGGAGGGAGACACACACAGGGAGGGAGAGTTACACAGGGAGGGAGAGACACACAGGGAAGGAGAGTCACACAGGGAAGGAGAGTCACACAGGGAGGGGAGAGTCACACAGGGTGGAAGAGTTACACAGGGAGGGAGAGTCACGCAGGGAGAAAGAGATGAAAAAAAGTGAAAAACAATAGAACTAGAGGACGGCCTAACTTAACAGATAGGATAGACTCTGATAGAGGGTGATCTTGACAAAGAAATAATTTCTTAAATCCAAAGTACACCCTTTATTTTTTTTTTTTAAAGAATTTTGGGCGTAGCTTATATTTATAGCCTGAAATAAAAAAAAAACTCGTCAAATCATTTGATTGACTCGCCACGGACGCTACTTTTAAGAAACTAGAACAGACACACAATAGAGCAAAGAGATTTATAAAAAACGAATATTCACATTTGATTAGAATATTAGAGTAAAATCTTTAGTAAAATCACTCAATTTTTAGGATAGAAGACTTAAAAGTAAAGCAGCAATAATACAGAAAACACTGTGCCATAATCTTCAAATACAAAACCAATACCTTTTAAAATACTCAGAAAGACACAAAGATTAAGACACATTCCTTGTTCCAATGCTAGGACAAATTTTTACAAGTGCTCCTTCTTCCCTAGTGCTATTAGAGCATGGAATGGGTTGCCTGAGTCAGCCAGGAAAACCAATGACTTGGCAGAATTTAAGTCTTGATTAACATGCATTACTAGATTGACCTAGAACACGCGTAGGACGTAATCATCATCTTTTTGTTTTTTGAAGTGACGTCCATATTTCATAAGATAAGCTAATCCAATTATAGTGTCTCCTCTTTATTCCCCTAGAATGCCTAGAATCACACTTTTGACTTCCCAGGTATTCACTCTCTTTTTTTTTTTTTTGGTGTTTCCAAATTAAAGTAGGGGAAATAACCAAAACAAAAAATAGTTATGATAAAATCAACAGAGTTGTCTTTCTTGCTAACCTCTACATGTACCTCCAGCTTCAAACAGAGTTGTGTCATCATTTCAGTGAATAACCAAACAAGCCATCAATCAGAGTAGACTTGTTCAACAGCATTACTGACAAAACCAGGTCAAGAACACCAGGAACTGGGATACAAAGGTAGATATTATGCAGGGTGAACTTTTTTTTTCAAAAAGTTGAAAGCAAAAAAATCCACACAGCCTTGTCCACCCCCCCCCCCCAGTGACATATTTTTTGCTTTGATTTTGTTTATTTTGAGATTAAACCATCAATTGCCTCAGCGCAGCCCTAACCCTCTTCTATAAAACAAAAAGAAATAAAATTCAAATTACAATCCCGAAATTCCAAGAGCACAGCTAAGAAAGAATTTGATTTAAAAACCTCCTCCGAATTTTTTTTTACTATAAAACCCCGTCTTCAATATAAGACTAAAGCATACATCAGTCACCAGATTCTATGAGCGTAGCCAAGAGGGGTTTTGTGTTTAAAACCCCCCTCCAGCTGGGTTTGAAGCTAAAAAAACACCTCTTCAATATAAACAAAGCAAATTACACTCTCAAAATTCTATGAGCGTAGCCAGGAGAGGTTTTGAGCTTAAATCCTCCTCCTCCAGAGGGCTATAAATTTAAAATCCCTAAATATGGTTTTGACTTTAAAACCCTCCAGAAAGGTTTAAAGCCAAAAACTACCTCTTCGATATAAAAAAAAAGCAAATTAAACACTCAAAATTCTATGAGGAGGGTTTTGAGTTGAAACCCCCTCCTCCGGAGGGCTTTAAGTTTAAAACCCAATCAGATGGTTTTGAGATTAAAATCCCCCTAAAGATAGTTTTGAGGATGAAAACCCCACTCTTCAATATTATTCTAAAGCAAACTACAGTCACCAAATTCTATGAGGGTGGCTTAGGGAATTTTTGATTTGTTAAAAAAAAACTCCAGATATTTTTTAGTTTCCCCCCCCCCCCAAAGCAGATGAATTTGACAATAAAACTTTTTTCGATACAAAATCTAAAGCAAACTACATTCAACAAATTCCAAGAGCGTAGCCAAGAGAGGTTACCAATTTCTACCAGTCGTTGGGCTTCATTAATAAAGTGTAGCCGAAATTGAA
Organism: Biomphalaria glabrata; assembly: GCF_947242115.1. Lineage (NCBI taxonomy): Eukaryota > Metazoa > Mollusca > Gastropoda > Planorbidae > Biomphalaria > Biomphalaria glabrata. The sequence continues at coordinate 13,024,817 of NC_074720.1, forward strand.
AAAAAAGGCTATTTGTGGCTATAACAAAGATGGCTAAGACTTATTTTATGAGTCAGTTATAGAGATCGGGTCTCAATCAAGGAAATTCTATGCCGAACTGGGAGTCAACTTCTTAGTAAGGTTGTGACAGAGCGTCGCATGAGGTTTTTGGCACATGTTCTCCGACAAAATGAATTACGCACACCAAGAGTTGCGATGACATGGAGGCCATTAAGAGAAAAGCGCAAACAGGGATATCCTAGTATAACCTGGCGCCACACTTTCGCGGAGTTCCCCAGAGCAGTGGACACCAGGTGGGAAGAGGCTCCAGACATTGCCAGTGACAGATGTTGTGGAGGCTGTCCAATGTGTTAAACGGCGCGGGAGGATCTAAATCCTAAGTAAGTAAGAATAGCAGATTAGGTTTTTGAACTAAAACTTTTAATAGCAGAATAATGTACTGTAGATATCCCAGAATATGCATTTTTTTGGCTTTAACTACCGGAAATAGTGCTTGCCGTGGGGGCTCCGCCCCGAACCCCGATGGGGGAGCTCAGCGCTCCCCCAGACCACCTTGCTGTCAAGGGAAAGGTGTATACAATTTTTACACTAACTCCAGGAAGAAGCTATTCCAGGGTACAATAAACGTCTTCAGAAAGATTGAAGGGAGACACACACATACACACTTATATATATATATATATATATATATATATATATATATATATATATATATATATGGCGGTAGGGGGAGAACAAAATCCCCCCAACCCCCAGAAAAAAAGCCTGGCTAGGCCCACGGCCTTGTCAATGTTGTCTGAAAACACTGTACTCTTGTCATAGAGCTTGAACCACATTAGTTTATTGCAATAGACCCAATAGGTATGTAGAATGTATGTAAACATTTTCTGAAGCCAGCTATCAACTTAAATACTTATCGCAGCAGACGTGTAGAGGTAGCAGCAGCTAATCAATTGCATTTTATAAGTCCCTATCCACAGTACACCCTTCCCCGCATTTTATGCCTACTTAACTTATTGCCAAAAGATAACTCTTGTTTTGATCGTCACGAACGAATGACAACGACGTGAAAAAGAGACGAGTGTCTTGCACAGTGACAAGATATATGGGAGGCAGAACAGAGCAGCGTCTAGTCTGTTTCCTCTCGCGTGGCTACGTAAGACCTCATTGAAATATCTATGTTAATTTAAAGAACATTAAACCATTCTTTGTAAACATATTTTTTTTTCTTTTTTTTTATTGACGGCCCAGTTGATCCGGTGTGTACTTAAACTGTGTGTAAAGCATCAACGAAACGGTAGCAGGGTAAATACGTCTCTATAAATGAGGCGCAAGTCAATGAAATGATGTGACCAGCTTTTCATATCAGGCTAGGAATGTAAGCTGAGGCCAAAATTTCAAACTCTTTAAAAAACACACACACAAAAGTTGTAACTTAGATTCAGGAAGGTATGGTAGTTACGGAAGATCCTTCTAAAATGAACATCAATACGTCCTAGCCCTTCTAAAATGAACATCAATACGTCCTAGCCCTTCTAAAATGAATATCAATTCGTCCTAGCCCTTCTAAAATGAATATCAATTCGTCCTAGCCCTTCTAAAATGAACATCAATACGTCCTAGCCCTTCTAAAATGAACATCAATACATCCTAGCCCTTCTAAAATGAACATCAATACGTCCTAGCCCTTCTAAAATGAATATCAATACGTCCTAGCCCTTCTAAAATGAACATCAATACGTCCTAGCCCTAAACTGCAGAACGTAAATGGTAAGAGTTCAAACATGAGACAACTTTACAACATCCCTTTACATACACAGCACAATCAAGCTGCGCATATCTAGGGGAAGAATAAAGGATATTAATAATATACATCGAAAGAGGTCGTACGTATGTTAAAACTCTCAACCGTGTGTGGCTATTATTAAAGCATTACTGCTGCCCAGATGGTGTCCTGTTCTCAACCGGTACACTTGAATGTGCGCGCGATTTGAACATACTTTATAGATGTATGTGTGCGTTAATATTAAATCCATTGTTTGTTTGTTGTAAACAGGACCAATAACTACACTGTCACATTTCATGGAACTCTCTTGTATTTGTCAATACACAGAAACAATAGAAAGATGTCTTATGATTGACAACGTATAAAATGTATATCCAGCCTCAGCCTCTTAGGTGTTCAGGCTGCAAAACCATTTCTTAGCATTCGATTAGTGAGACAGTTGCTGATATCAGCAAGTGAGACTTTACTGATATACTATAGAAAACATTCAATAATACTTGTTAGTGTTATTGGAGCCATGAGTTGAAAAACAAATAGTCATTATTCATAAAGCCCCTTTCTTTAGAAAAAGTTTATAGGCCTACTACAATAATGATATCTGGAAGTTTACATTCGTTTATTAGTATGGATAAATGTTTGCAAACTAGAAATGTGTTTGACTACAAGTCACTTACATATGTATAGTAGTCACTAACACAAACATGTTTACGTATGCCTATAGTTTATAATCTAGATTTCAAGATCTATAAACATAGAACGATTATGAATCTAGTTATGGTATTCAACGTAATTATTTATTTTTAATAAACAAAAAAATAAAATATTATAGAAATAAAAACAGAGGGCATCAAAGATTGCGCATGTCTACTTACCCTAGCTCCTGGAATAGTACCCCAGTGGTCGTGTTGATAGTAGCCCCAGTACTGGCCGTAGCGGTCGTAGGGGCGATAGCTCATTATGGCTTCATCCGACGACGCAATAGTTGTGCTCCAGCATCCTGCAACAGCAGCACGTGCTGCCCAGATGGTGTCCTGTTCTCAACACTTGAAGGCGTGCCTTAAGTGAAACATACTTTCTGGATCTATGTGTGTGTTAATATTAAATCCATTGTTTGTTGTTTTAAACAGGACCAATAACTACACTGTCACAACACCTCATGGAACTCTCTTGTATTTGTCAATACACAGAAACAATAAAAGATGTATTATGATTGACAATGTATAAAATGTATTTCCTGCATCAACCTATTAGGTATTTTATATTATATACGTATCTAACCATTGAAATGGGTTCAGGCCGCAAAACCGTTTCTTAGCATGCGAGTCAGTACGACAGTTGCTGAGATCTGTTGATAGATAGGCAATGTACAAAATGTATTTCCTTCATCAACCTATTAGGTATTTTATATTCTATACTTATCTACCCATTGAAGCTGGCGTATACAAAGTCTTCGTTTGTCCATATAAATGCTCCATTTATCTCTTCAGATACACCAGGTATATTGGCCGACACGGATGTTTGGATGCACGTGAAATAATGTACTCTTTCATAATCCTTAAACTCAAGACAATGCCTTATTGTTATTTTATCTGCCCATAGAAATATAAAACGCATACACTAGAAATATTTGACCTTAGATATATTTTGTTGACCCCACGTTGACATACTGGAGATAGCCACGATCAACTAAACAATATCAATGACGCTTAATTGAACTTTAATGTTGCCAACTAGGAAATAAAATCCAGCTACCAAAGTAGCTGATTCTGCAGTGCTAAAAAGTGCACTAACATTCTGATACAACTTTTAGAAAACATAGACTAGCAACACTTCCTTTATCTGTACACCGGATACACCAAAACGCTAGCTATTTTCGTTTTTCAGCCATAGATGAAAAACTACGATCCTAAAATCAGACACCGAAACAATTGATCTACCCTTGTATGTTGCTCTGTGCCTAGTTTGTCCTCTATGGTGAGCGTCTAAATAACGAAGAGATAATTATCTTCATATTTATTTCTCTTCTGCTGAACTTTAAGACAAACTGTTGTTTTTTTTTGTTCCTTCAAAAACACTTAAGTGTCTGTCTAGAAGTCTAGAGACAGTTTAAAAAGTAAACAGAAGTTCTAATCTTATTATAAGAATACATCTATTTTTTTTTGTTCTACGCCTTAAGCTAGAGCGCTGTTAAACAAGCGGGGCCCAAGAGGAACGGGGTGGAAGTTATCTTTAGGTAACGAAGTGCACGTGACTTAGAACAACGTCTGCTCTCGTCTCTCTGTTGCTGTCTTGGCTAAATGTCACGGTGGCAGCATTTCGTCATCAGAAGACGAGGTCACAGTAAATTGAACGAGCACCCTTGCAAGCCCCCCTCCCCCTTTCTTTTATGTTTTAGATATAAGACCTTTAAGTCGGCCGGGTCTAAAAGGCTTTGAATTAACTCAGAAAGAGAAACGTAGAGAAATCTACACGCACACATATACATAGCCAACGAACACTGACACAAAAGCTACAAGCTTAGCACATCCATCTGGCCAAAACACACATACATGTCTTACTAACAATAATGGCTTATATTCAGATATACAAATAGGGCCTAAAAGAACAGACAAATATGGACTACACACCGATACAAATACAATTAGTACATAGTACAGCCCAACACGCCTACTAAAACTTAAACAGACACACATACATACTCTCACACACATTTGGACAGACGATTGAATGAGTTAAGTCCAACAAGTGTGATTTTGTTTTTGGTACTCAGCTCTCAATAGATACGAAAGGTCACTTCATACTAAGAGTGTGAGTTTGTAAGGCTAGTACAGGTGAGTTTAGATTTCATGCTAGGAGGTGGGGAGTTTTCATTGGAGAAGGAAGGGGGGAGTCGGGACAATATGTTCTTAAAAGTGCAAAGGAAGAACTCCATATGTTGGACTGAGGATAGAACGAGCGGAAGTTGGGATGAAGGGATAATGGGATAGAATGAGGAGAGAGTAGGAGTAGTGTCAATGGAATGGGGTAGAGTCAGAAGAAAGAAAGTGGGAGAGTCAGTCAGAAGTTTAGTTTGTTATACACGTATGGCAGGGGCGTAGCTAAAATTTTTCTATCGTTTGGGGGCCCGGGGGACTTGACCTCTTTGGGGGCCCCTGCATTTTGTGTAACATTTAATTCTTACTGTAAAAAATACTCATTCGGAGGGGGGCCCGGGGGGATTTTCAAATTCTCCCCCATCCTCCCCCCACCCTAGCTATGCCACTGACTATGGATATTCACAGGCGGCCAGGCAGGGCTTGAACCCGGGACCACTGTGACCATCGAATGGGATAGAGTCAGTGGTTTATACGACGTGGCGACAAGCTATTGGTCTAAACTGCCCACAGATTGTGACGTTGGAGGTTCAGGCCTTCTGTAACGAAGGGTCTCGTTTGAAGCGTCGTGCTGAGACGTCGATCTGTTGGCAGTGTTTTGGGAGATGTCCCTGTCATTGTACAAAGGCTCTCTCTCTCTCTCTCTCTCTCTCTCTTTCTCAGATATCGAAACCTGTTCTGTTACTGAGTAACAACAGAAGGGCTCATTCTTAAGTCCAAGTAGTCCCACGTGACCTCATTGCTACATAACCCAACAGTCTGTATGCACACCCGCAATGGCACAATAAATCACATGGGCAGTCTGCATCCATTACATAGAATAGTAACTCCTATTTCAAAAGAAGTCTTATTGTAGAAACGCAAAAGATAAAAGCTAACCTCCACATTTATCTATATTTAGGCTACCTGATTCAAAAGTACAATGAGGCGCCTAAAAGATATCATTGTTTTCTTCTATAAGTGGAGTATATACGGAGTAGCAAATGGAGCTAATTGTGTGCGTTTAAACAACGGAAATAGATTTATGTATCTTTTGTACCGCAGTATCGTAGTATCTAGAGCAATAAAGATGTATATTTGTGTAACGTAGTATTTAGGAAAATAGATGTATATGTATATATATAAAGGCGGTTGGTCTTGTGCTGGCCACATTACACCCTCGTTAACCGTTGGCCACAGAAACAGATGACCTTTACATCATCTGCCCTATAGATCACAAGGTCTGGAAAGGGAACTTTACTTGAATATTATTTAGGGCAATAGATGTATCTTTCTTTATGTATCGTAGTATTTAGGGCAATTAAGATTTATATATGTGTACCGTAGTATTAAGGGCAATAGATGCATCTTTTTGTACTGTAGTAACTAGGGGTATACGTAGCCTTTGTTTACATTTTCTTGAAGCTTCGCTTACTCTAATGTATGGGCTTCTGGCTTACTCTAATGTATGGGCTTCTGGCTTACTCTAATGTATGGGTTTCTGGTAAACGCCAAAGGTATATTGTCACTTTGGTAACCTGTGACCAATACCCCTCAGACTAGTATAGACGTCATTTCATCTGCCGGGGCAAATGCTGCTTCACAAGGCAGCTGACACAATTATTCAATATTAAAACAACAAGACAACATAAACCTACTTCCATCTAATCTAGCTCATCATCCCCCCACCTCTTCTCGCTTTGTGTGAGTATTAAACAACCTACAAGAAAGCCCCTGCTGTATTAGTTCCACAAAGCCAATTACATCTTGGCCTTATGCCTGGTTATCAGGTAATGTCGGTCTTATTCCGCAGCTATAGCGAGGCTTTCTCAATTATATTATAATTATTATTATCTTTATTATTATTCAAATATTTCAAATCTTTAAAAAAAAATTTCCTTTTGACAAAATTGTTTGTAACTTTTCGCATTATTTTTGGGTGGCTTTTACTCTCAGAATAGCAAAAAGTCAAGAGACTAATCATCCCCCCCCCCACACACAAACTCCCACAACCACGTGACCGATGGGTTAGTTGGCACAAGGAAAGAACTGTTGCTCAACAAATTGGCAGCCTCGCTGTTTGGCTTTCAAGTTGTCAGACAAACCCAATTTCTTCAGAGAATTAATAAGACGAACGAAGGCTCAAAATGGAACAGAATAAGGTAGGGGGGGGGGGGGAGAGTAATTAGTAAACAAACAAAATGTACAACGTAAGGTTCTATAACTTTGCTCTTCGATCTCTTTATAAAGATGTCAAGCTTAGCAATAATTTCTCTTATCTACAATTTTAAACACTAGCATTGGTATCAGCATCAAAGTTCGAGCACATGTTCCTATTACCTCCTAGACGCTAAGAACGGCTTTTGACAGATTCGCAACCTGAGAACAGCTATTCGCGAAAAACCGCAAGCTTTTTATCAAACCTTTGAGTTTTATTTTCGGTATTTCCCCAAAAGGCGCAGTCTAATTAAGAAGAATAAATACAAATATGTTACAAATTCCATATTTTTTAGAGCAATTTTTTTTCTTTTTCCCCAAATCTGCTTATTTTTAATATTCACTGCGTCATTTCCACTTCCCTTTAAACAAAACCAATAATAATAGCATTAATAAGGTAGATCTAGATTCTAGAGCATAGACTTATATATATAGAGAGAGAGATAGATACTACTAGACTTGAAACCGGAAATAAATTCTTATCCGCGACTGATCGCTCGTGAACATTGTGTAGAAAGTTGGATCAAGGTGTTGTTTTGTCAAGTAGGTAAAAGAAGTCAAGTTGTTGGTTTCTTCAATCCTAACCTATGTAACATATTATTTTATTTTTTAGATCTAGATCTAGTAATTGATTATCAAAAATACAAAAAAAAAATCACAATTTAGGGTTGCATTCAGTCTTTTGATAAAAGAGATTATGTATCTAAAAATTGCAAAATAATAATTATGAGACGAGTGTACTCTTACTTTAGTAACAAAACAACGCCTTGATCCAACTTTCTAAAAAAATTTCACGACGTTATTTGTAGTGTTAAAAAGTCTCCATGTCCAGTCTAGATATAGTATATAGCCTACAAGTCTATGCTCTAGATCTACCTTATTAATGCTTTTCCTTTTATTTAAGAGAGAGAGAAAGAGAGAGAGAGAGGAATAGATCAATAGTAATTCCGATACATTCAAAAGAGGTAAGATAAACGATTACTTTAGATAAAACCAGAATGATATTTCTTTTATTTAAGGAGTAAACCAAATTAAATAAATGTAGAGAGAGGAACGGGAATGTGACATTCAATTTGGGTCTTCGGAAAAATGCATTTTTGTCTTCTCTAGGCCTGAAACTGATGGTATGGAGAAATGTCTGCGGTGTCTAATACCTGTACATTGCTTGCATATAAAGGTCGCGTGCATTAAGATTAAAGGTTGCAAAGAAAAAAAAAGTAAAAATAATATAAAAAAAGGGGTTGGGGATTCACGCACTAGCGGAGCCAGAAAAAAAAAGCAGTGTTTCTCAACCTTCGGCAAACCCCCCCCCCCCCCCCAAAAAAAAAAAAAAAAAAAAAAAAAAACAGCAATGGGGTCTGGCTAAGCCCCGACGCCAAAAGCGTTTTCTTGCATTCTTCACTGCAGAAACGCATTCTCCGGACATCTACAGCTCATTATTCATCCTATTTTAAAAAAAGGACCTTTTGAATAATCTTTTACTTGAAAAATATTCTAATATGAATTTACTGGCCTTTACTACATTGCTAATACAACCGATTTGTTCCTTGAAAAGATAAGATAGATACCCAACATATTTAGATTAAGACTTTGAGGATCGCCGCCGAAAAAATTTATTCGAAAAAAAAAAAGATCATTTGTAAGTGATACATTTTGTTCAATAGGCATGTTTGTAACTTTGTTTTGTGATAAAACTATAAATTCAAATCTCTAAACAAAATATCTCGGAAGTGGGAGAAGAAATTAAGTGAACCAATTAGATTCTACTTTAATTTTTAGCATTTCTAGGATTCAAGCATATATTGAGAGTTATAGCGGCACCTTCGATATGGGCCATGAAGGTCACGGTTATAGTCCCAAATTTTTTTATACAGCAGAAAAATATCAGTATGAGTAATGGTTGGAAAAAGATGACAAGGAAAATAATAATTCGTGTTCAGAACTTATCTCAATAGTAACTCTTATAATGAAAAATTTCGTATGAATTCTAAATTTTCCAAAACAAAGTCTTACTTAAAATAACTACGATAAATTTGTGTGCAATTACATAAACTCTGTCGCCATATTTGACTTTTCTGTTCTTATGACGGAACAAATCAAAGGGCGTAGCCAGTGAGTAGTACTATCCTAGGGTGTAATTGAATAAAAGTATATTTTTCACTTTATTTTTTTTTATTTTTACTGAGATATAATACAAATATATTTACATGAATAAAAAAATTCAGTTCATTCAAAAATAAACATAATCTAAGCTTTGAATTTAGAAGTACAACTAAAACTTGACCTGTTCTTTACATTCAGGAGACAATAATCGTTTAAAAATCAAAATTCTGTTATTGTAATTATTTTCCTTAGCATAACGAACCACTATGCTACAACAGCTTACTCAGAGCGCTCTAGTCTTATATCATGTGTGGGCATCCACTGGCATCAAGGGATGGCTTATCTCAGATCAGATTTTTTAATATGTTTTTATGCATGATCTACAAACCCATCTCACCTCTTTTTAATTCTCAAATAAAAAGAAAACTCATTGTCTTCATTATCGGTAATGTGTAGTCCACCATCGGGTAGACTAATATTTATGTCAGTCACCCAAACAGGGATGAGATCCAGTATACACTGAAACATATTTGACTTCTCGTCAATTAAATGACATACGCAATTAAGTGAAGCAACATATTAATGGCACAATAGAATAGACCGATTCATTCATCAAGCAATAAAGCCGACTGATCTATTGGGACTGAAATAGTAAATACCTAAACAATAGATACACAGTCTACAAGGCAAGTGGAATGCTGAGAAGAACATGGATAGAGTGAACGCAATACTAATAGAAGTAGGTCTCGTATTTTAATGAACTTGTAGCTGCAGGCCGACAGATCGACTCTGCAGTAAAACGGAGGGATTTAGTCAATGACAAAGTAAATACAATGTGTCTACAACACACTGCAGAGGACAAGAGAACAAAGCTGGCAGAAGAAAAGCATCAGAGAAAAAAAAAAGCAAGGCCAATGACCAGTATCTCCAGCTGGAATAACCTGCCCAGTGTGCAGCCAAACATTCCGGGCTCACATAGGTCTCACCAGCCACTTGAGGAGGCAAAAAAACTCCAATGCAAAACCCTCAGCCCCCTGGATGACAAAAGTGGTTATCATCGAATCACGATGGACGAATTATATATATATATATATATATATATATATATATATATATATATTTATATATGTTTCTACAGGACACTGAAACAATGTGCACAGCGCAGTTCACGGCTTATTAAATTAATTCCTCCATATCTGTGTTTCAAAAGATCACAGTTCGGTGATGACTTTTCAGCTTTGTAATATAAACAGGGCCGGATTTAAGGGAGAGCAGGCGCGGCTACAGCCCCAGGGCGTCCACAAGACAGGGCGTCCACTAAAGATATAAAAATATATCTGAATTTCGACTGGTCACAAACTTTTTTTTTTCGAACATAACCTCCACATACCTAAATCCGGCCCTGAATTTAAAGTATCCACAGCTAAGAATTATTGTCACAGTATCGTCAGCTCCGTGTTGTAAGAATTTAGAAGCTCTAGTCATTTAATAAATAAGCAACTAGATAATACAAGTGTATCACTTTAGAAGAACCAAATGTGGTGAATGAAATCATTCACCTGTTTTATTCTGACACTCTCGTCATTAGCATCTTATAATTATATCGCATTATATTTCCTGATAAGACACAATGTTAACACATATGATTAACTAAGGGCTACCAAAATCACATTGAACAGGCTTATTACAAATTATCTTAAGCAATGATTGATTTCCAACAGACATTTGGCAGGCATTTTTTTCTCTTCTTTTTACAACATTCGCTGTTAATTAAAAATGAACGAAGACATAACACTAACACACACACACGCACACACACACACATGCACACACATACACACACACGCGCCCACAGGCATGTCTGGTGCAGCTCTCAACAGAAAACGTTGCAAACTTTAATCTTATCTAAATTGTAGGATGATTCAGAGCATAGATGAAACAGAATTGTTACAGCTTACTATTTGCACTGACACTAATTCCTTGCACTGATATATATAATAAAGAATGAAAAGTACACATAAGATATTTTGAAAAACATGTTTATCATTATAATCTTTGCTTTGTGCCCTTATGTAAATTTTCATCTATGGTGTCAAAACTATACATAGGTAACTTTTTTTTTGTGATGTTCTTATATTCAAAATCTTCTACTGAATTTCTAGAGATTCTATATTGAAAGTACAAGACCATTTAGGACCTTAACGTTAATAATCGACAATGAAGAAGTAATTGAGGTCTCTGTTAGTACTCTTCTTTCTTCGCTGTGCATCTAAAAGAGGGTTTTAGCAAAAGCCTTTGAGATCTCACTAAATGTTTTTAAACAGCTGGATATGATCATGCCTAAGAAGCGGAAACTAGCTGGAGCCTGGAGATGACGAATACAGGTAGACCAGATCATGAGTCCAGATTTAGAACATTAATGGATGGTCTCTGAGTGCGTGATAGAGTGCCTTAGTTTCCTGTTCAATTACATCGTCTGGTTAATTTATTACAAAGCCAAGGCAAATCTTGAATTGTTATACACCGGTGAGTCCGAAGGCTCAATTTATGGAATACAGTCGTACAAGAGATACAAAAGTTGAATCCGTTAGCTGGATTTACTTAACAAACAGGGGGCAGATAAGAGTAGAGTGGGGTCTAGGGATCTGATACTGAACCTATTGATACCCAACAAATTTACCCATATCTAGAATATTGAAGTTTAGTTTCCCTTGTTAATATCAAACAAAATAATGAATTACCAGTAATTAATTGTCTAATTGGTAACGTTTTTTTAAATTGGTTCTTATCTTGTCTTTATCAATGAATATTTGTGTAAAATTTCAGCTTGATCGGAGAATGGGTGTGGGAGAAATAACGTGCACACACTTTTTATCACACAGACAGACAGGTAGACAGAGTGAGCTGATATAAGCTTTGTAAGTAGCAAAATACTAAAAAATACTTTAAAAAAAAAACAACTAATATTAAGTGTATCAATTAGTTTGGATCAGTCATGTAATTAGACGGCAATCTGTAAAGGAAACTAACTCAACTTATACCACAACTTCAGTCAAGTACTTTTTCTTTCATTTGTTTGAGATACCAAACAAAGAAATTTATTACCAATAGTTAATTAACTAATTGTTTTTTTTTATTGATTCTTGTGTTGTCAGATAAAATAAATATTTGTGCAAAATTTCAGCTTGATCCGAGATTGGATGTCGGAGAAATAACACGTACCAGACAGACACACAAACAGACAGACAGACAGAGTAAAGTTGATATAAGCTTTGTAAAAAGTAAAGACCAATTCTTGGTAAGCAATGACATGTTTACAAAATGTAAGAACTATGGACACGCAAGTAAATTAAAATTGCAATAGCTTTTTAATATAGGCCTATATATACGAGGAACATTTCATTAACGACGAATTCATTTTTTTTTAATTTATATTAAGGATCAAACCTAGCTTTACTTGAACGAAAAACCTTTGTCATATGTGGAAACAAAAAAAACAACAACATATGTACTAAAAATTTATATACTTTGTCATCCAGGGGGCTGAGGGCTTTGCACTGGGGTTTTATGCCTCCTCATGTGGCTGGTGAGACCTATGTGAGCCCGGAATGTTCGGCCGCACACTGGGCAGGTTATTCCAGCTGGAGCTAGTGTCATTTGCCTTGCTTTTCTTCTCTGGCGTTTTTCTTCTGCCAGCATTGTTCTTTTTTCCTCAGCAACCTGTGTGCCACTTTTCACAGCGCGACGCCATGATGCTCTGTCATGTGCCTCTGTCTCCCAGGTGCCTGGGTCTATGCTGAACGCCTTCAGAGAAGCTTTGAGGGTGTCCCTGAAGCGCTTTCTTTGACCACCTTGCGAGCGCTTTCCTTCGCTTAGTTGGCCATACAAGAGTCGTTTAGGGATGCGGTGGTCTTCCATTCTGTAGACGTGACCTGCCCATTGCAGCTGGGACTGCATCAGGATTGTGTGGATGCTTTGCAGACACGCTCTTCGAAGGACTTCTGTATCTGGTATTTTGTCTTGCCATTTGACATTTAGTATTTTTCTCAGACATGTCATGTGGAAGTGGTTTAGTTTCTTTGCATGTTTACTGTACACTGTCCATGTTTCTGGGGCATAAAGCAATGTAGGGAGGATGACGGCTCTATAGACCCCTAGCTTGGTGTTTGTGGTGATACCACGTCTGTTCCAGACATTTGTAGACAATCTGCCGTAGGATGCACTGGCCTTGGCGATACGCAGGTCGATTTCACTATCGATTTTTCCATTTCTGGAGAGTGTGCTGCCAAGATATGTGAATTTGTCCACTGCGTTTATATCCTGTCCATTTATAGTAATGCTTGGATCCGAGTAGGCTTTCCCAGGAGCAGGTAGATATAAGACTTCAGTCTTGTTCGTATTGATGGTAAGGCCAAAGTCTGAGCATGCTCTTGAGAAGTCACTGACGATGCTCTGCAGATCGTTTTCAGAGCAGGCATTTAGGGCACAGTCGTCAGCAAATAGCAAGTCTCTGATTACTGCTGCCTTTGTTTTTGTTTTTGCTTTAAGCCGCCTCGGGTTGAATAGGCCACCATCAAATCTGTATAATATATTTATCCCGTTGTTTTCTCTATTTGTGAATGCATCTGTCAGCATAGCGGAGAACATGATACTGAACAGTGTAGGTGCTAGGACACAGCCTTGTTTTACCCCATTTGATACTTCGAAGGGCTCTGATGGTTCTCCACTTTCTTGGACACGAGCCTTCATGCCATCATGAAATAGTCTCACCATGGTTATGAATTTTTGTGGACAGCCATACTTTGACATGATTTTCTAGAGTCCTTCTCTGCTAACAGTCTCGAATGCCTTTGTTAAGTCGACATATAAAAAAAATTAACAATGACCACAATCTCCCGTCATACAAAATGTACTTAAAGCATATAACCTACCCTTCTTCCTATACAAAAAAATAAAAAAAAAAATACAAAGTCTGCTGCTCAGACAACAAAAATTTTGATTTATCGAAACATTTAGAGGTAGGCTATACATTTTTTTTTCTCTCAACTCTTTAAGTAGCAGTTGATTGAAAGTAGCCACGATTCTTTTGATCTATGACTTTGTAGTAGTTAACCAAATCTAATAAAATACTCAGAAAGACACAAAGAAAAAGTCACAATCCTCACTCCATATGCTAGGACAAATCCACACAAATACTCCTTCTTCCCTAGTGCTATTAGAGTATGGAATGGGTTGCCTGAGCTAGCCAGGAAAACCAGTGACTTGGCAGAATACGTCATTGGTTAACATGCATTGCTAGATACATGACGCGTATTACGTAATCATCTTTTTTTATCTAACGTCTGTATTATATAAAAAGATAAGATAAGATACACATCCTTAAAAAGTTTTGTTTAACTTGAGTTGAGCAGGTATGAGATAGGGGATAGAGGGGCCACTCAAGTCTATAACTAATTTATTAATATCACAGAAGAGCTCCACAAAATGTAACAAAAAAATGCATACTAAATTTAAATAAAAATAATAATATTAGTATTGCAAGCGAAATTAGACTAAATGTACAGGTGCTACAATGAGTAATTTTCTTGCATTATTTTAGTACATTTTCATTAAGGCCTTAAAAAGAGGGTAAGGCAAAAACAACTTGCACTTGGGCTTCACTAACTTAAATCCAGCCTTAAATTGCTTTTTTCCTCGTTTCAATTTCGACCTAACTTTTTTTCTTTTACCTTCACCTGCAATTTCTTGTACCAAGGAAGAATTTTGAAATGAGAGAAGGGACGATTTGTTTTAATAGGTCGGCCGACGCACCACCGCACTCTAAAAGAGATAAAAAGCGACGTTATTAGTTAGGATCAACTTTAATTATGTTTATTTAAGGCTTAAAAATATTCGAAAAAAATTCCAAGGTTGTATTTTTTGTTTCCATTTTTTTCAATTAGAATATGAGGGCTGGGGATTATGGGAAATCACAACTTAATCTAAAATTTAAACAGTTTGTTTCTCCAAAGTTCGCCGTGCCATTAAAGGGGAGGCAACTTTGGCTTGACACGTAGAAAAAAGTAAACGAACTGTTTCCGTTGTTTTAAATTTCAATGTCTTGCATTCGGTAACACGGTCTGTCGTCTGGCCCGCCCATGTAACAAAGCTAGATCTCTTACTGTTCCTATCTTTACAGTACTCATTTAGGGGCGTTTCCTAGCAACAAAGGACAAAGGGAGGCTATTCATCCACCCTTGCACTATATTTAGCAGTTTCCTGTTTTACTAGGAAAACATCGCAATGAATAGGGGATTTGAAGACAAACAAAAGGTCACCCAATATAAATGCTACTCTAAAGAGATATACTGGTGTATCTTATAAGCTGGTCCGTTGTTTGGAACAGGACTGCCGATAAACATTTTATCAACACATTTTTAAAATGATGTCATCCAAATACCTTTCTATTCCGAGACAGACACTCATCGCCCTACATTCTCCGGTTGCATACCCGGTACTCTTTAATAAAGGAACTCTGCAAACATCACTCTTTAATGTAGGAACTCTGCAAACATAACTCTTTAATGTAGGAACTCTGCAAACATCACTCTTTAATGTAGGAACTCTCAAACATCACTCTTTAATATAGGGACTCTGCAAACATCACTCTTTAATATAGGGACTCTGCAAACATGACTTTAATTTTTAATGTAGGAACTTTGCAAACATGACTCTTTAATTTATAATGTAGGAACTCTGCAAGCATAACTCTTTTATGTAGGAACTCTGCAAACATAACTCTTTAATATAGAGACTCTGCAAACATCACTCTTTAATGTAGGAACTCTGCAAACATGACTCTTTAATTTTTAATGTAGGAACTCTGCAAAGACGAGATAATTTGAGTCGAATGTTGAATTGAAAGTCCTACACTGTATCAAGAGTTAAACCCAAACCACCTCAGGTAAAAAAAAATTTAATTGCTGGTTCATTACATCAAGATTTTCTGATAGGGAGAAAATAAACTATAATAATACATGTCTCTAAATCAACACCGATAACAGTGAACTCAGTTGGACCACAGGGAACAGTATAAGGCACACTTCTGTTACTAAATGTTCTACCAAATTGCAGACGATTGCATAATATTGTTACGAATCTCACTATCCAGGCTCTCTGCAAACTGCACCAAACGACACCACCAACTTAAAGAACTTGACAACTCTGGGCTTGAAAATAACGTAATAGTTTAATGTCTGTAAATAACAGCCAATACTGTACAATTGGCAGCAAGTAACACAAGACTGTACAAATATCTCTCCGCCGTATCAACTCTTGCACTGGTCTCTCTGTCTCGTCTCGGACTTGTACTGAGCCGTTGTAACGAACTGTAGATCGGGAAGTTGTGACTGACTCGTCTCTGATACCTTCGCTCTTTATATAGGGTCCCTGCTGGCCTTCTAGAACCGGACAGAACGTCGCTCGACCATTCTGGGTGGTCAGATGACTACAATTCTCGTGACGCTCCTGAGCTGTGTTCACGATGCCGATCCTTCCCGAACCGTCATGTTGAAACTCGTCTCGGCTGACCGTCGTAACTCGTCACGCTCGACCGCTCATCTAGCGCTGGCCTGGGGCGATTGGCGTTGGCTGACTACACACACACACACCACCCCCATCTGTGTCACCACCAGGTTTATAACAATATATAGAACAACAAAAGCAACACAAGGTACAGAAATTTTACAAAGAGAACTAAATAAATTACAGAAATGGGAATCAGATTGTAGCATGTCTTTCCACCCACCCTTGTAACAGAATATGCATCCTCAGTTTGGGACCCCTCAATTCAAGAAAACTTTTAGAAACTAGAACAGACACAGAATATAGCAGTGAGATTCATAACAAATGATTATTCACGTTTGATTAGAGTAGCACTTTTAGTAAAATCATTAAATTAGAGACCGTTCAGGATAGAGGACTAAAAAAAAAGGAAAGTAGCAATTATACATAAAACACTGAACCATAATCTTCAAATACAAAAACAAAATTTAATAAAATACTCAGAAAGACACAAAGATAAAGGCACATTTCTCGTTCCATATGCTAGGACAAATTTGTACAAATACTCCTTCTTCCCTAGTGCTATTAGAGCATGGAATGAGTTGCCTGAGCCAGGAAAACCTTGACTTTAGATCGACCTAGGGACACACGTAGGATGTAATCTTCTTTCTGAAGTAACGTCTGTATTTTATAAGATAAGATAAGAAGATAATGTAGTCAAAAGTTACCATCAAGCCAAACGTGCTACTTGGCCTCAACTTTTGCTAACAGGTTGTTTCTTGTTACTTTCTAATACTAATACTTGGATGCAACTCAAAGTTGTTTGACGTATTCAACACTGAACCTTAACTCTCTACACAAGCATGCTTTCCAATGTGTTATAATGTATTAATTCTAGATATACATAAACATTATATAGAGTAATGGCTCTGTGCTTGATATCAGGCTGACCAACTGGTTCTCCTACAGATTGTACCGAATTGTCTGCAGACTATGACATACTAAACGTGACTGCTCAAACGAAACCTTTCTACCACCAGATTCATACCTGCTGACTTCTTCAACTAATTAGTCGTCTGCTCAATGTTTACTAAATATTGCGCCCGGAAAGTGCACAATAATATAAGGGGCAGAAACGCATTGCTCAATAGCCTATTGTTTAGAGATGCTATCGAGATGGGACTCTTATCTTCAAGACTCTTATTCCTCTAGAACAATGTCAAACTCAGAAGCAAATATAAGATCCCCAGGTGCTTGGCCTATTTCCTCTTGTGTCTACCTGGATTACGTCATCGCCTATTAGAACAGGAAGTGGGTGCATGAGCCCGTGCGGTAGAGAGGGCAAAGGAAAAAAAACACACACATATATACACACACACACACACACAATGAATTGTTCTGTCTTTCATTTTAGTCTTCCCCACACCTTCTCCACACCTTCAGTCTGCTCTTCCTTCCTGGAACTGACGTCTGCTAAGTCATCCCAGCTATGTCGATTTCATTCATTTGAACTTTTCAAACGGAGGCGGGAAGAGATGCTCGAGTGACATACATTATTTAAATACAAGAAACGGAATATATATTGACCAATGCTCGAAATCTGTTCACATTGCGCATCGATAAGGTCCCTCGCGACGTGCATAGACGCTGGCATTATTTATATACAATTATTATGTTTAATAAAAGGTCAGCACTGATATCAAATAACAAATTTTTCCAGAATAGAATGACTACTTTTTCTTGTGTAAATAGAGTACAAGCGTCTTGCTGACTAACAATACCAAAGCCTTGGTCTACCGGACCTGTGTGATAAGCACTTTAATATATGGAATTGAAACATGGTCAACCTACTCATGGCAGGAAAACAAGCTAAATATCTTCAACCTCCGATGCCTAAGGCGGATCTTTAAAATAAGGTGGCATGATAAGATAACCAATGAGGAAGTGATAGGAAGAACAGGGTGCCAGGACATCCGCTCTGTTATCAGTAGCAGACGCCTTAGCTGGCTTGGACACGTTCATAGAATGCCAGAAGGTCGACTTCCACAGGACATTCTGCATAGTGATCTAAGAGAAGGCAAGAGAGCCGCTGGTCGCCCACTTTTACGGTATACAAATGTATGCTAATGTGACATCAAGCTCATCCAAAATTGACACTAGCAGCTGGGAAAAAGTGGCACTGGATAGATTCACATGGGATTGAGCATAAAGGAAGGGTCTCGGATTGCAGATGCCATACACTACAGAAGCAGAAAGACGGGTGAAAATGCAACGGCGCTTGGTGATCACATATGCCCAACCTGCGATCGCAGTTGTGTATCAAGGATTGACCTCTTTAGTCACACAAGAAGTTGCACTGGGGTTTTGTGCCTCCTCATGTGGCTGGTGAGACCTATGTGAGCCCGGAACGTTGAGCTGCAGACCGTATAGCAAAGGCTGATCCTAGACTACATCAAGCTTTGACTGACGTAGAAGAGAGCACCTGGCTTCCGAAAGAGACAGATGGAGACGTATTAGAAAGGCCGAGGCCCATTGGAGACCAAAAGGAAATCTACTGGTAGAGGACAGACGTAGAAGGCGGAAAAAAGAAACTAAACTGACCACCGGCAGACTTTTGTTATGTCTGCGCTGGACGTGGCAAAATATGTAGATCACAGCTAGGACCGTGAAGCCACGTGAAATACTGCACTCCTTAATCTTGGGTATTAATATTATTAAATTTATTGTATTCATACTTATAGGGTTTACATATTTCATTTCTTTACACTGTAATACACTTCATTGTTTCAGTTCTAGGCCTAAGACTCCCATCGACTCAACAACTATCTCGTGTCACTTCATTGAAGTAGTCACAGAGTTTGCAAGCCCCATCTGTGATCTACATAGTTTGCCACATCCGACGCAGACATAACAGTTGAATTGCAAAAAATTAATCAAATAAAAGAAACAGTTCAACTCACACAAAAAAAAAATAATAACGCTACATAATAAACTAAAGAGTCATCGAAGGTTATGACGAGGATGTGTTATTAATATTACAAGGCTAATATCTTTTTCTTATAAAGTTCATGGTTGATTGAGAAGTCTTCTTCGATGTGTGTGAATCAAGGTGTTAAAGCTTTTATAACTCTAAAAAAAGGGCTTTAAAATGGGGTTGAAATACATAAATTGTTAAAAAAATCTTCATAAAATACAATATTTTATTATGAATTTTTAATTTATGTGATAAACAATAAACAAAACATAATCACAATGATGAAAATACTTAATCTGATATAAATCTCTTACAATTCCTCATTTACAATTTTAGATAGAGCCTTTTGTAATCGATAAATAAATAAAAGTACTTCCTAAATTAGATTTTATTTAGACATCATAAAAAAAATACGACTTGTCTTATTTCGAAGATAAATGAGGAGTGCAGTATTGAAAAAATGTTAGGAAACCAGCGCGAGGTCTGTGTTCTAGTTATCTTTTTTCTCTCTCTCTTTCTCTTTCAATCTCTCTCTCTCTCTCTCTCTCTCTATCTTTCTCCTGTCCTGTCTATATCCCTCTTATTTTACTCTCCCTAGATAAATGGATTCTACAATCTATATAGATGTGAATAGAAAATTGTGGAAAATGTTTTTTTCCCGGTCAGGCCTTAGTGCCCATTGCCAGTGTCACATGTTTACAAGTTGAAGAAAAATGTGTTTACATCTTCAAAGCAGTATTTGAACCAGTAGTCCAATAAATGTCTCTATTACGTGTTATATATATTGTTACATTGGTTTTTATTTCAGCCGATATATAAGTTGTCGTGATATAAGTTGTCGTGATAAAAGTTGTTTTGCTTGAATAAAAAATTTTACGTTCGTAATTTTTACTGAGTACGGAACAAGCAAAGAATGATCACTCTAGACCAGTGGTTCCCAAACTTTTTTGTCTCGTAGACCCCTTGCCATGTTTTCTGATTTTCGGTAGACCCCCTGCTCAACTTGCAAATTTTTGCAAATTCATCAACATTTTTTTGAAACAAATTTCTAACTGTAGTGAGTTGAAGTAATTTAATACTACACAACTACGGATATTATGTTTCATATACGAATTTGTTCTCTGAAGTAGTCTTTCCAACATTAAATATTACTTAATTAATATGCCTTAAGTATCATTGTAAAAGGTTTCGCAAAGAGCAGTTTCTCGTGTATTTCTTGATCTTTCACGTCTGGCTCAAATATTGAATCTGCGGAACTGTTTTCATTAACAGGAGATGGGTCGAAGGCGAGTGACTGGAGCCTAAACCAGTAAACTTCAAGCAGGAAGGGCTCATTAACCTTGTCTTGCTACCCACCTAGCAGAAGGAAAACTGAATTCAAACCTCTGCTGCCTTGCTACTATACCCAAACATGGGAAAGGTCTCGTGGGTCAACCCTAAGGAAATATAAGGAGACGGTGACCATTAGCGCCATGTATTTCTGGGCTGTCCCCTCTTTCTCTTTTCTTTGGGGTTACAGGTTAGGGCTTGCCTTGTTATCTTGGATGGAGGCTCGCGAAGGGTGTGAACTATCCATCTCCAGTGTCTGTGAAGGATATCTACTTCAATGAGCTGCTGCTTTGTTCTTTGCCACAGTTCCTCATTCAAGAATTTGTCTGGCCAGCGATATATAAGAATCTTCCTCAGGCAGGTATTGATGAATACCTGGATTGTTTTCATGGTGGTGAAGATGGTTCTCCAGGTCTCCGCGATTCGGAAGCAGATGCAAGCAGATGGGCAAGACGTGGAGACAGTTGGAGAGTCTCGGGCAGAACCGAGATGCCTTGAAAAAGCTGGTTGGTGGCCTATGCCCAGAAGGGACCACAGGCAGAGATGAGATGGTGACTATTAGACAGTTTGTAGCACACAGCGCTACACCTTGTCGGACCAAACTGTATTTATGTCTTTTGCAAAGATTTACATTTAATAAGAGCTTTTAATTTTATATCTCATGCCACCGAAACGACCTTGAACTGTATTGTTGCTTAAAGAAATTCTTTTAATAATAACAGATGTAGGTTTGTGTAAAGCGGCTGGTAAAATCAATGTTGGACCTTTGATGTTTTCCGTATTTTGCTATAAGTAAAGACATCTTGTAAGACTCCCACAAACCATCATCTTCTCTCTATGATGTCGAACAGAGATTTTGTGGGTCTATTTTGAACTTTGAATGTTTGAAAGTTTTTCAAATCTAAATTTTTGTCAGGGTAACATTGTCTCAAATGATCCTCCAGCGTAACTAGTTCATATCGTTATAAAAAAAAGTCCTTTGGGTAACCGCTTGTTTGACAAGGAAGGAAGGAATCCCAATTTTAAATAATTAATGCTGTACTGTCTACATTTCTTTTCTTTTTTCTAAATATTAGTTACATGTAGACAAAATTAAGCTATTTAAATAAGTATTGAAATTGATTACAACAATTTTTCGTTTGAATAGCAGGATAAATATTTAAAGGATTAACGAAGGTAAAAATCATATTTTAGTGTATGAAATAATTACATTAATGTAATGTGAAAATTAAGTAACTCGCCCTGCTTAAATGAAATCTATTATCGTAGACCCCCGTGGACATCTCATCGACCCCCAATTTATTTTTTCACTTTCGTAGACCCCTTGGAGGTCTTCGTAGACCCCTGGGGGTCTATATAGACCACTTTGGGAATCACTGCTCTAGACAATCAGACAGGGGTTAAAACTTTTAAATTAAACGACCTCCTATACTCCTAGACTAAATTTTTTAAAAATCATTTTTGCGTGGTTCCTTCTTTGCAAAATAGAAAGTCTGAGGGTGTGTTGTAAACTCTCATCTAGTGAGTTCCTCGGGTCATAAGCTTTCATGAACTTCAGAAATGTATTCTTTAAGAGTCTACAGTGGCCAACGTGATAGAGCGCCGAACCAACAAAAAGCTGAGAAAAAAAGCAGGCCTAACTGCAACTGACCAAACCTACCCTTGCCACGGATCGCCACATATGTTACCGGCTTTTTAAAACGATGATTGGACTTTACAGTCATCTTCGAGTCCATACGATATGAGAAATGAACTCATCTTCATTTACGAAGGAGGAGCCAGTACATTCGTCAGTAAAAAGAGAGCAGGTCAAAAATAAATAAAAAGTTACAATAATGAAGTTGCATTCGGAAGGGTACGGGAAGATTGATACAGAAATATGACAGACATTCGAAGCAGAAGAGTATGTACGTTTGTAATGGACAGTAGAGTATGTACGTTTGTAATGGTCAGTAGAGTATGTACGTTTGTAATGGTCAGTAGAGTATGTACGTTTGTAATGGTCAGTAGAGTATGTACGTTTGTAATGGTCAGTAGAGTATGTACGTTTGTAATGGACAGTAGAGTATGTAAGTTTGTAATGAGCAGTAGAGTATGTACGTTTGTAATGGTCAGTAGGGTATGTACGTTTGTAATGGGCAGTAGAGTATGTACGTTTGTAATGGTCAGTAGGGTATGTACGTTTGTAATGGGCAGTAGAGTATGTACGTTTGTAATGGTCAGTAGAGTATGTACGTTTGTAATGGGCAGTAGAGTATGTACGTTTGTAATGGACAGTAGAGTATGTACGTTTGTAATGGTCAGTAGAGTATGTACGTTTGTAATGGTCAGTAGAGTATGTACGTTTGTAATGGTCAGTAGAGTATGTACGTTTGTAATGGTCAGAAGAGTATGTACGTTTGTAATGGACAGTAGAGTATGTAAGTTTGTAATGAGCAGTAGAGTATGTACGTTTGTAATGGTCAGTAGGGTATGTACGTTTGTAATGGGCAGTAGAGTATGTACGTTTGTAATGGTCAGTAGGGTATGTACGTTTGTAATGGGCAGTAGAGTATGTACGTTTGTAATGGTCAGTAGAGTATGTACGTTTGTAATGGGCAGTAGAGTATGTACGTTTGTAATGGGCAGTAGTGTATGTACGTTTGTAATGGTCAGTAGGGTATGTACGTTTGTAATGGTCAGTAGAGTATGTACGTTTGTAATGGTCAGTAGAGTATGTAAGTTTGTAATGAGCAGTAGAGTATGTACGTTTGTAATGGTAAGTAGGGTATGTACGTTTGTAATGGGCAGTAGAGTATGTACGTTTGTAATGGTCAGTAGAGTATGTACGTTTGTAATGGTCAGTAGGGTATGTACGTTTGTAATGGGCAGTAGAGTATGTACGTTTGTAATGGGCAGTAGAGTATGTACGTTTGTAATGGTCAGTAGAGTATATACGTTTGTAATGGTCAGTAGAGTATGTACGTTTGTAATGGGCAGTAGAGTATGTACGTTTGTAATGGTCAGTAGAGTATGTACGTTTGTAATGGTCAGTAGAGTATGTACGTTTGTAATGGGCAGTAGAGTATGTACGTTTGTAATGGGCAGTAGAGTATGTACGTTTGTAATGGTCAGTAGAGTATGTACGTTTGTAATGGGTAGTATAGTATGTACGTTTGTAATGGTCAGTAGAGTATGGACGTTTGTAATGGTCAGTAGAGTATGTACGTTTGTAATGGTCAGTAGAGTTTGTACGTTTGTAATGGACAGTAGAGTATATAAGTTTGTAATGGGCAGTAGAGTATGTACGTTTGTAATGGTCAGTAGGGTATGTACGTTTGTAATGGGCAGTAGAGTATGTACGTTTGTAATGGACAGTAGAGTATATAAGTTTGTAATGGGCAGTAGAGTATGTACGTTTGTAATGGTCAGTAGGGTATGTACGTTTGTAATGTTCAGTAGAGTTTGTACGTTTGTAATGGACAGTAGAGTATATAAGTTTGTAATGGGCAGTAGAGTATGTACGTTTGTAATGGGCAGTAGAGTTTGTACGTTTGTATAGACAGTAGAGTATATAAGTTTGTAATGGGCAGTAGAGTATGTACGTTTGTAATGGTCAGTAGGGTATGTACGTTTGTAATGTTCAGTAGAGTTTGTACGTTTGTAATGGACAGTAGAGTATATAAGTTTGTAATGGGCAGTAGAGTATGTACGTTTGTAATGGGCAGTAGAGTTTGTACGTTTGTAATGGACAGTAGAGTATATAAGTTTGTAATGGGCAGTAGAGTATGTACGTTTGTAATGGTCAGTAGAGTATGTACGTTTGTAATGGGCAGTAGAGTATGTACGTTTGTAATGTTCAGTAGAGTTTGTACGTTTGTAATGGACAGTAGAGTATATAAGTTTGTAATGGGCAGTAGAGTATGTACGTTTGTAATGGGCAGTAGAGTTTGTACGTTTGTAATGGACAGTAGAGTATATAAGTTTGTAATGGGCAGTAGAGTATGTACGTTTGTAATGGTCAGTAGAGTATGTACGTTTGTAATGGGCAGTAGAGTATGTACGTTTGTAATGGGCAGTAGAGTATGTACGTTTGTAATGTTCAGTAGAATATGTACGTTTGTAATGGACAGTAGAGTATGTACGTTTGTAATGTTCAGTAGAATATGTACGTTTATAATGGACAGTAGAGTATGTACGTTTGTAATGGACAGTAGAGTATGTACGTTTGTAATGGTCAGTAGAGTATGTACGTTTGTAATGGTCAGTAGAGTATGTACGTTTGTAATGGACAGTATAGTATGTACGTTTGTAATGGACAGTATAGTATGTACGTTTGTAATGGTCAGTAGAGTATGTACGTTTGTAATGGACAGTAGAGTATGTACGTTTGTAATGGACAGTAGAGTATGTACGTTTGTAATGGGCAGTAGAGTATGTACGTTTGTAATGGACAGTAGAGTATGTACGTTTGTAATGGTCAGTAGAGTATGTACGTTTGTAATGGTCAGTAGAGTATGTACGTTTGTAATGGGCAGTAGAGTATGTACGTTTGTAATGGTCAGTAGAGTATGTACGTTTGTAATGGACAGTATAGTATGTACGTTTGTAATGGACAGTATAGTATGTACGTTTTTCATGGTCAGTAGAGTATGTACATTTGTAATGGTCAGTAGAGTATGTACATTTGTAATGGTCAGTAGAGTATGTACTTTTGTAATGGACAGTAGAGTATATAAGTTTGTATGTAAGTATGTACGTTTTTCATGGTCAGTAGAGTATGAACGTTTGTAATGGGATTGATCGTCATAAGAAAATCCTGGTGTTCAGTTATAGAATGATGGCGGGCTTGTTTAGTTCCCGCAAAAGACGTCAGCAGAACAATGGCACGTCACTCTGGAGCAATTAGGCTGTTCTGGAGTCAGAAAGAAGAGTAAAGAATAGAATCGCAATGCGAAGAGATACTTAACTGTCTTCTTCAAAGAATCGATCTTGTCTACTTTTAGACTTGTAAACGTAGCACACAAAAAAAAGTTCTTTCTACATTCCAAGAAAGTTACTTTTTGGCTAGACATTATAACAAAATGCTTCTCAAAATACTCCATAAATTTTCTTTATTATTATTATTATTATTATTAATTTGCGATTTATTGACTTTCATGAATTTGTAAGAAATTACTATACTAACCCAAGCAAGAATTAGTCTCCTATTGTGGAAAAGGAACGCGAGGAAGTCACCGTTACAAGCACCCTGGTATGAAAACCAGGCATTGCCCTACATATACACTGAGATGAGAACCAGTGTCATACATTTACACTGAGATGAGAACCACTGTCATACATTTACACTGAGATGAGAACCACTGTCATACATTTACACTGAGATGAGAACCAGTGTCATACATTTACACTGAGATGAGAACCAGTGTCATACATTTACACTGAGATGAGAACCACTGTCATACATTTACACTGAGATGAGAACCACTGTCATACATTTACACTGAGATGAGAACCAGTGTCATACATTTACACTGAGATGAGAACCAGTGTCATACATTTAGATCTATTTGAAGATCTATATTCCTTCTTCTCATATATGTCAAAGAAAAACGCACACACACACACACAAAACAAAAACAAGCTTAGAAGTTGGTTTAAACTTTAAAAAACCCAACTCATTTGCGCAGTCACGATAATTACTAAAACAGTTGGAGGGGGAATGTGTGTCAGTGGGTGTGGGGGGGGGGGGGAGAGGGAGAGCAATCCTCTGTCTTGTTCTCTTTCTTCTCTCTCTTTTTACCTATGAACTATTTGTTTGTTCTCAGTGACTAACTAATCAAAGTAACTTAGTGCTTGTGTGTGTAGGGGATCTGGAGGATCGTGCCATGTCTTTGTCAGGCTTGGAGAGACACATTCTGATGATAAGCTTTGCATTGTGTTTACACTGGAAACATGTGCACAGAGATCTAAATTACGTTATTACCAAAAAAATATTGGGATTTAAAAGGGTGAAGTACCATGAATGGCGTGGAAGAGTTCCTTCTATTAGCTTGCAAACATAGAACTTATATATTATATCTAGACTAGAAACCGGAAATAAATTCTTATCCACGATTGATCGATTCACAGACCTATCTATATTATAAAGTAGAATGTGAGGGGTATGTATGTATGTATGTATGTATGTTACTTATAGACATCAAAACCGCTTGACCAATCTTGATAAAACTCGGCAGGAATGTTCCTTGGGTACCAACTTAGACCGTAGTGTATGTATTGTAGCCCTAAAACAAACTTAAGACCCTCAAAAAAAAAATAAAGTTGTCCGACTCTATTACAGCTATAGTATTTTATGGATCTAGGCCATGTCTACAATGTTGACATTAGAAAAGATAGAAAGGATTTAGACCTAGATCTAATTTTAAGAAATACACTTTGCGCAGATAGTTTTTTACTTTGACACATGAAAAGACAAAAGAAGATCCATTGATTTCATTATATAATAAAATTAACCTTCAATTTTGTGTTTCAAAAGCATTTTTTACATTAATTAGTTCCTTATATCTGTGATTACAGATTTCCTGACGAACATTCTTTCATTAGACAATTCCGTAATGAATCGCGTACTAAATATTAATTCGTTTAATTGTTTACTTTATAATCCCATCCCTAGATCTAAAACTCTAATTCAACTCTAAGATGATAAAACTTCTCTTCGCACAGATAGTTTTATACTTTAACACATAAACATATTAATTAAAGTCCATTCATTTCATATTTTGATCAAATAAACATTCAAATTTGGTTTTCTAAAGCTACATTCGTTTACGGAAGCTGCGAAGCCGAGTTAAAGGCCTAGATCTATATTCATTCATGAATCGCGTACTAAAAATTATTTCGTTTTATTGTTACTTTATAATCCCATTCATTTAACAAAGCTATCGCTCTTTTCGTTTTTAATAGATAAGAATGTATCGACTTCGGGTAAACCCATTTTCGCAAACCTAATTTTATTTTCGTAGCGAAAGAGAAATAACGTGAAAGGATCATTAGCTACGTTTAACATACATATAAATCCAATCCACTAGATTATTCAAAAGCATTTTTTACATAAATTAGTTCCTGATATCTACAGATTTCCTGGCGAACATTCTTTCATTAGACATTACCAAATGGTTACACATTAACACATCTCTCTTCTGAGGTCTGAGTCTATTCCTAGGCCTAGGTCTAAAACTCTTACTGAACTCTAAGAAGATAAAACTTCTTTTCGCAAAGATAGTTTTATGCTTTAACACATAAACATACTAATTATTGTCCATTCATTTGATATTTTAATCAAATTAACATTCAAATTTGTTTTTCTAAAGCATTTTTAATACATTCGTTCGCTGTTCGCTAAAGCTGCGTAGCCGTGTTGAGATAGGCTTATATTCATTCATGAAAAAAAGTTCACACATGCGCAGCACAGAACTCTAGATTAGTGTAGATTTAGATCTACGTCTACCTCAAGATCTACTTTATACTTTATACACATGAACATTCAAAATTTAGTCTATTCATCTCAAATTTTAATCAAATATATGTAGGCCTACAAGCAAATGTTTTAATTTGAAAAAAAAATGGATTTAATTAAGCCTATTAGCTATTTTGATTTAATAGCTTCATTCACACTTTTTTTTACATTGACACATTCGCTTTACTTATTACATTATTACATTTGTTTAATTGTTTACAAAACACTCTCAGTGACTATATCGACAGTAATGCGCAAATAAAGACCCGCGGGTCGCGGGTAAACATATGTCTAGTATATATATATATATAGATTTTTATGTACGTAAACTCTTTTTTCAGGCTCTAATGGGAGTCGCCCCAATCAATCTTTTCTGTCTTAGAAAAGTAATGATCTTTAGTTTTCAAAGTTTAGAAATAATGCAAAATACTCACGCAAATATATGAAACAAAGACATTTTCTGTTTGTTTCCGTTGAGATAATGTTTCAAAAATCCTAGATCGAAATAATTCATGTTGATTTAAATAGATTGATTACCTAGATCTTTCTAGATTATGTATCTAAAAAATGCAAAATAATAATTATGAGACGAGAGTACTCTTATTTCTGATGTTCAATTACTAGATCTAGATCTAAAAAATAAATTATATGTTACATAGGTTAGGGTTGAAAAAAAAAATCAACTTTACTTCTTTTAACTACTTTACAAAACAACGCCTTGATCCAACTTTCTAAAAAATTTTCACGACATTTTTTATTTTGCTAAAAATCTCCATGTCCAGTCTAGAGTAGTATATCTATATATATAAGTCTATGCTTGCAAACTATTCATAGTTCAAAAAGTAAAAAAAAAAAAAATCTAGACAAATATTTTTAAAACGGCTCTGATGATTTTCTTATAAATTTATAAGTTTATGTAAATGTTTAGGAAAAAAATTACTATCTAGTTGTTTACAAAGGGACAACTCTGGTTTGACCGTTATAATATTCCACAATATAATCATCTCAAAATTAAATTTGGCTAACGTTTTTTTTTATTTTAAATAAACTTTACCGCAGTCGACAGTTGTTTTTTTTTTTGTTGAATAAAAATGTAGACGTATATAATTAATATAAACGTTTTGCGCAGCGTCTTATGTGGAGATCATTAGCTGGACTATTACTAGAAGAATTTGATTCTGCCAAACTCTCAGGGAAGACTTCTTGTAATAATAAAACATTAGAAGAAATAAACAGAATGAGAACTTATAAAGGCATTGATTTAAAAAGAAAACATGTTTTTTGTGTTACTTGATTCTATATATAGTTTTCTTGCACGCCTATCATGGTGCTTACATTCTAGACCTATTACTTAGTTCGGAGTTACTTTGTCCAACAGCTCTGTAGTTAACCCATGCAGCCTCATATATTAGTTAATCCGGTGTATGGAACTATTATAT
Source organism: Biomphalaria glabrata (assembly GCF_947242115.1). Classification (NCBI taxonomy): domain Eukaryota; kingdom Metazoa; phylum Mollusca; class Gastropoda; family Planorbidae; genus Biomphalaria; species Biomphalaria glabrata. Next base: position 13,054,557 of record NC_074720.1, read on the forward strand.
CATGCAATTTCAAAAATTATATTTTTTTCGGGATTTTTTTTTGATATAGACATATTTACACATTTTTTTTTACTCATTCAATATAATAAAAACTTTATTAAAAACAGAATGTATTTTAATGTACAGGTCTATTTCAAACTATTTATTAGTTATAACCAGTAATGACACGTTTCCCTATTAGTGTTAATGAGTATACAGTGCTTATTTTACATAGATACTGTGTGTGTTTATATCAGCTGTATATATAGTAGTTTTTATAAATATAAAAAAAGTTCTACAAGTTTACATTGAAAGTTATCTCAAGGCAGTCAACAAAACTAATAAATAATCTCTTGTGGCGCCAGGCACACGCGCGTTGAACGTCTTAAGTAGTGGAGATTTTTTAAAGCTACGCCCCCTCCCCCCTCTGTCTCCCCCCCCCTTCCCCTAAACTCTACATCATGCACATATTAGTTTTGTGTTAAGTATACGATTCATAGAGCAGGTGGCACAACAAGAAGCATGAGTGTGTCTGTGTACGTGTTAAGATAATAGGACAAAGGTTACAAGGCTGTAACACTAAGGAAAATGGAATGTCTTTCATTTCTCGCCTGTCGTTTAAAGCTTTTGTTCTGTATTGTTCTGTATTATTTATAAGAAGTGTGCTTAATGTACCCATGTGTGCAGTGGTGTAGCTAGGGGGGGGGGGGAAGAGGGGTCCAAATTTGAAAATCCCCCCAGGCCCCCACTTGAGGGAAGCCCCTCAAATGAATGTCCGAAATTTGTTTTTAATTTAAATATTACGCCATTATCACATGTCATAAAAATGACAAAATGCAGGGGCCCCTAAAGAGGTCAAGCCCCTCGGCCCCCCAAATCTCTAGCTACGCTACTGCTTATGTGGAGGGTTTGGAACAGAAGAAATGAAGATAAGGGTAGGGATTAGGCCGATTTGAATCTTTTGATTTCCAACTAAACTAAAACCTGCAGCCACGAATGGACACGATGAACTTTTCAACGAGGACTAACAGACTGGCGGCGTCAAAGAGCAGGTGTAGATGCCAAAAGGTGCCAGCAGAAGAAGGACAGTGACCGCATTGATTCTCCCTTTAAAGTGGGTTAAATTACGTCATTCCGGAGCAGAGGTCAACTGGACTTTTGCGGATCGGTGCACTGTGAAGTTTGGGCTCCTAAATTGTATCCTACTCATCTCAGGACAGTACATGACGTATCTTATACATTAGAACTAAACTAAAGATCACGACGTACTACTCATAGTCAAGTGTTAATGGTCGTTCATCATGTTCATTAGATACATTAGTCCAGTGCCCTATTTTGAAGAGGCCCTGCTTAAGCCCTTTATGAGTCCACATATTGTTTCTCAGTGCTAAATATTTCATGCGGGCTCCAAGCCATATCTTTGGCTTATGTTGCCTGTATGTAAATCCGGATCGGCATTAGTGAGTCATTAGCGATTATGAAGAAAGTGTTCTTATGTGAATTTGTCCCAGCATAATAAGATTGAGAAGATTTTCTTTTTAAATTTAAATTTGTATTCAACCTTTTATTTTATCTTTGATCAGGGCACTGTCACATCAAATCAATTTCTTGTCATAAAACTATTAGCTCGAATGTTTCACTCAAGATTTTATTGTGTTTGAATAGTTCATTAATTAAATTTTATCAAAATGTGAACTATATCTGTATCTACAATATTATTGTAAAGAGTCGTAGAAAATGTAAAAGTAAAAGTCCCAAGGGGCGGGGCTGAGAAATTGCGACAACGTCAATCAAGTTCGAAATCCCAGTAGTAGACTATAGCAGGGGCGTAGCTAGGAATTTTCTATCTTTTGGGGGCCCGGGGCTTGACCTCTTTGGGAGCTCCAGCATTCTGCATAATATTCAATTTTTAATGTAAAAAACATTCATTTGGGGGCCCGCCTCAAGTGGGGACCCGGGGGGATTTTCAAATTCTCCCCTCCTCCCCCCACCCTAGCTACGCCACTGGACTGTGGGTTAATCGAATATAACATAGGGGGGGGGGGGCTACTATTATGCTCGCAATCATGGCTTCTATAACATTTAAACAAGAAAAGCAAAAACAATCTTTATAATGACATTACATCTAACACAAATAGGCTTCTCTTTAGTTTATTTTTTTTAAAGAAGTAGCCTAATTATTGAAGACCTTATTCCTTATCAATTACTATTTAATGGGAACATAATATGTTATTGGATTTAAACTGGGAACCATAAACACAGCCTCTCAGGATCCAAATAGTTCGTGAAAGAGCCGATGTAGCAGAAGGTCTAGTCCGAGAACACCAAATAGCAACAAGATGATTATTTATGTGTTGGTTAAAAGTAGAGATCAAAATAATCTCTAAACCAAATCAACACTAAAACTGCGACATTATAGTACGTAACACAATGCACTTTGACCTACAATTTAAAAAAATAAACATTTCGAAGGAGTCAAATGAACAAGTACAAACGCGTTGTATATCGCATGGCTGAAACTATCATAACATAAATATAGGCCTACTATAACTTTAACCTACCATAAAATCTTCTTTTATTATTGGTACAGCTTGTTACCTAGTTACTATAAGTGACCTATTACAGAATGATAATTTCAGTACTCTATTCTATAGTATGGACGTCTGGGCTAGGGGATGTCTGGAATAGGGTTTCACTGCAGCCTTTATTCAACTCATTGAACGAAACTTAACTGGAGTTTAATCGTGAACAAAACATTCCCTGTTTCCATGGGAGCTTCGAACTCTAGCCTATCAGTGTGGCATCAGCTGACGTAACTCACCCGCCCTCTCACTGATGATATCGTTGATAAATCAACAAACACCTAATGAGCATAAAGGTAAAAATGTTGTCCTACTTCTTATAAGACTCCAGAGGATAAAACTCACATAAGAAATATACATAATCCAATACAATAGAAATAAAAACACTGTGTCTCAGATGTTGTATCTCGGATAAACAGGCAATACAACTCTGCTCAGATGGCTAAGCACCAAGCGCACGCGACTTAGTGTTTTTTTAAGGAGGAGGCGGGGGTGGCCAGGTGGGAGAGAAAGGGGTGGGCGATTTTGGGAAAGGGGAGAGGTGAGTAGAAAACTTGCGGGGGAAAAAATAGAAACCGGTGTCTTCAGACGCATGTGCTGGAGTTAAATACAGTGTAAGAGTGTAGGGTGAGTATTAGGAGGCTAGTTAATTAAATTGGAGAGGAGTGAGAAATTAAGAGAGGCAAAAAAGGAGAAGTAAAGAGGCATAGAGAGAACGAGAGAGAGAGAGAGAGAGAGAGAGAGAATAGGAGAGGGAGAGCGTAGTAGAGCAAGCGGTTCACGATAAACAAATAAAAGGTAGAATTAGCAGAGAGAGAGAGAGAGAGAGAGAGAGAGGGACAGAAAGACAGACAGAGGCGGAGTAAGAAAAAAATTGTGAGGAAGGAAGAGGTTTGAAGAGAGTATTTTAAAAAGGCAAAACAAGTAAGAGAGAGGGTTGGGGTGACATATAAAAAGAGAATACAAAAACAAAACTTTAATAAAATACTCAGAACTACACAAAGATAAAGACACATTTCTGGCACAGGAAAACCTATGACTTGGCAGAATTTAACTCTTTGGTTAACATGCATGACTAGGTGCATGACGCTTAGGACGTAATTATCTTCTTTTTTGAAGTTTTGAAGTAACGTCTGTATTATATAAGAGTCCAAGTGTATATGTATTTTCCCTAACCCAAGCCCTGAAAAAGGGAAAATCGGCCGGAGTTGACAACATTCCTGGCGAACTTCTTCAGGCGGGAGGAGAAACTATGATAAACGTACTCTATATGATTTGCAACAAGATCTGGCAATCAGGAGATTGGCCCAAACCCTGGACCCAATCACTCATAATAACCCTTCCAAAGAAAGGCAACTTACAACTCTGTCAAAACTATCGCACCATCAGCCTCATAAGTCATCCCAGCAAAGTCTGTTAAAAATCATATTAAACCGACTAAAACCGATAGCAGACAACATCATATCAGAAGAACAAGCAGGTTTTAGACAAGGTCGCAGCACAACAGAGCAAATCCTAAACCTCAGAATACTCTGTGAGAAATATCTCCAACACCAAGAGAATCTTTTCCATGTCTTTATTGATTTCAAGAAAGCTTTCGATCGAGTATGGCACGGAGCACTCTGGGCGACAATGGAAAAGTACAACATTAATAAAAACATAATCAAAGTTATCCAGAACCTCTACAAGGAGGCCACCAGTGCGGTGTAATTCAACAATAATATTGGGGACTGGTTCAAAACCACAGTTGGAGTAAGACAAGGCTGCCTACTGTCACCAACACTCTTCAATATCTTCCTTGAAAGGATAATGGAAGATGCCCTCGAGGGCTATGAAGGTACTGTTAGCATTGGAGGAAGAAGAATTACTAACTTGCGCTTCGCAGATGACATTGACGGCCTAGCAGGGACAGAAGAAGAACTAGCTGACCTGGTGATGCGCATTGACAAGACTTCCGCAGCATATGGCATGCAAATAAATGCCGAAAAAACTCAAATTATGACCAATAGCCATCAGGGCTTTAAAAGAGGCATCAGTATTGGAGGTGAAAAGCTAACTAGTGTTAACAGCTTCAAATACCTCGGAGCTATTGTCTCAGATGAGGGAACAAAACCCGAATTATTGGCCCGAATAGCACAGTCCACAGCAGCCCTTTCAAAACTTAAAATAATATGGAAAGATAAGGGCTTAGCCCTCGGCACCAAAATTAGACTGATGCGCTCTCTGGTCATGGCCACATTTTTATATGCTTGTGAGTCGTGGACGTTGAATGCAGAGCTTGAGAGGAGGATCCTAGCAATGGAATTGAGATGCTACAGAAGGATCCTAGGCATCACATTCAAAGACCGCATCACAAACCAAGAAATCAGAGACAGGGTTACTGTAGCGATCGGAGCTCATGACGACCTGCTTACTATTGTGAAAAAACGAAAGCTTAAAACCTTTGGCCACATTACGAGATCTACGGGGTTCGCAAAGACCTTTCTTCAGGGAACAGTGCCAGGGGAAAAGAAGAAGAGGCAGACAGAAAAAGAGATGGGATGACAACATTAAAGAATGGACAGGCCTGCCATTGAGAGAGGTTCTAAACAAGGCAAAAAAAAGGGAGGAATGGAGAAAGACGGTCGACAAATCTTGCCTGGTGTCCCAACGGTCCAACAGACTAAGGGATAGGTAAAGGTAAAGGTATATGTATATTTGACAATAGTATTTAAAACATTTTTATATGAGAGAGATAGAGAGAGAGAGAGAGATGGGGGGGGGGGAGAAATAGAGAGAAAGAAAGTATGAAGGAGAAAGAAAGAGGGAAAGAGCAAGAGAGAAAGAAAGGGAGGGTAAGAGAGAGAGAGAGACTTGTCTACCAACCCCCATGCAGTTATTCCGCCTTTCATTAATGCACTAACGTGGAGAATGGCTTCTCTTCAATGCCCCATACATATTAGAGCAAGTGGATACTGATTCACTTCAGCAGCTCACTGACCTCAAGTTTGTGCTGATTACACGCTAACTTTTAATTCGTTTTGGCACAACGTCAACCAATGAGAGATGGCTATAGATGTGTTTTTCTGAGCAGGACATCAAGATTGTATCAGCCTCTCGACCACACCCCTCATGGCATAGTTGGACTATCTTGATGAATACGATCCATTGCCTACAATGGCACCTGATCTACTGAAGATGGTATATAAAATACACAGAACATAATTAGCCCAAGAGGAAAATACCACAGGAGCCACTTGAGTTATCAAGAAATCGAGTAACTGCCCTTGAGCTGACCAGGTAGGCCGAACGTTATTGGAATGCTCAGGAAGCCAGGTGTTAGTTTGACCAATCACACTTAATGGTAAAGGTAAACCTCTCACAGATGAGACTTGAAACTATCAAGATAAGGATGTCAACAAGAGGGCCAGAAAGCATGTACTTTTAGATTTTCAAGACTGCATTTATAGCCAAAACATACATGGTTTATCAGTCATATAAACCTGCTCCTAAATAATGAAAAAACTATTCAATGTACAAACTAAGAAGAATTATAAATACCTATCAGCCTATATATTTAGATTGTTATCTGTTTGCATAGTTGATAATAATCTTGTTATACAACTATTTTTGTTTATGTTGTAATTTAATCACTAAGCATTCTCCCTCTCGTTTTTTTTTAAATCGATATTAAACGTCATATGTGAATATTTTTTTTTGCGCTTTCCTGCCTATCTCTTTTTTTCGCTATCTTTTTTAACAGCCCTTATTAGGTTTGTGTTAAATGTCCGTCTGTTCGTCTGTCACACTCATATCTCAAAAACTAGAATGAAATGCTACAGGAACTCGGTGCACCAATGTTTAGTACCCCTCGTCAAATATCTAGTGCTAATAAAGGCATTTTGTTAGTCAATCTAGGCCGTGTGACGTAGTGGAAGTTAAATTTTTCATTTGACGTCATTCGGGATGATTCAAGTTAATGAAATGCTAGAAAAGAAATCCGTGCTTCATAGTTTTTTAACCCTCGTGAAAATCTATCTTCTTCTATAGTAAACTATTAGTGAAATAAACCATTCAATGTACAAACTCTCGTGTTGAAAAAGACGTTTTTTAGTCTACATAAGCCTTGTGAAGTAGTGAATTGTTTTTTTCCTTAGAAATCATTCTGAATATTTCTTATGTATAGTCAGTTGGGGGCCGCCTATGAGTTTGTGTGATAACACAGAATTTATTTGTGATCTTGTTTTATTTGTTCGTGTACCCATCTCTTTTCTGTCCATCTTTTTGTATGTCCAACTCTTGTGTGTCACTGTCTAATTTTTTTTTTTTTAAAAGGCATGCACCAGGTGTTTTATGGTTCTTGATTAATTTTTCTTGTTTAATTTGTAGATGCCGTGAAGTTAACAGGTTGGATGAAATGCGAGCTGATTTCTCAAGGCTTGCATTAAGTATAGAGCCTTCTGTTATTATCCTTATTTTTTTTTCAAAAAATCAGCTTCACCACTTATTGTCTTGATCTTAACTTTGTCCAATATGTCATGGCAGCTAATTACACTAAATTATACGATGTAAATTTAATAATTACAATGATGAAATCGATCATAGCACTAGCAGATACAATTATGCTTTAGTGTCTTTAAAAGGTGAGTAGTCTAACAATATCTATCATGCTTATCGATGACCCAGCTGACAGGTGTTATGCGCTGGTGCTTGTTAGACGCGGATGTTTTCAGTTATCAACTGCTTCGTTTGGATTTGATAAATAATGTAATTAGACTTTTCTTATAAGCATAAACACATTTTTAAAATTAAGGTGGTCGGGTGAAATGTATGTGTTCCGAACTGAACGCATCTCTGTTACGATTGTGTGGGAGTGTGTTTTGCGTGTGTGTGTGTGTGCGTGATGTAGAGACAGAAATCGAAAGACATTGTGAAATACGCATTAGCAGATTCGGAGGATGTCGGCTGTGTTCTCGAAAGTAGGACGAGAGAATTGCACCAGCTCAACTTTTGTTTGTTTAAAGTTAGCTTTTAATAAAATCTTTAATTTTCAATTTTTTTTTTTAATTACTCCTCAAAACTTTTTTAAAATTTCTATTTTTCCTTTATAGAGCACCTTTTTTTTTGTTCAAAGCTCCTTCTTTCAATATACTCAAACGGTTTTTTTTTTCTTCTTCAGAGAAGACAATCGTCACAAAGACGTAATCTTATCAGCCCACCAGGTATAACCAGGTATAGAAATTAGCTACATGTACCGAATAGTCCGGTACCATCTACCTATGGCCTCCTTCAGTCGTGAAGCGACTAAAGATCATCTCATGGAAATGAGATGAATGCCTGGGCATTAACTGTGGTCGGAACGTTGTCGCCCACACATCAGTTCCCCCTCTCCACGCAGCTGGTGTATCCAAAGGAACGGCAGTGCCGATACAGTTTGTGGTGAGCTGCGTCGCAGGTTCTGTCAGGGTGTAGCTCTGGGTGCTGCAAACTGCCTTAGGGTCGCAAGCTCCTGTTTTTTTCCCGAAGCCTTACCTGCAAGGCAGCTGAGTTTTGAATTCAGAGTTTTTCTTCTCCTAGGTGGGTAGCCAGCCATAGCTAACGAGCCCCTCCTTCCCGAAGCCTACTGGTACAGTTACTCGCCGGTACCGTATGGCCACCTAAATATGTACTACGGGAGAGGTGACTATTCTCCCTGCCACGTATTTTTGTTTGAAAATTGTAATGTTCACACTATCACTTAGACATTTATCTTAAAAGTAACGTTACATCTGTTACTTCATTGAGGTGCCTCTATAGTAGGCTAACAACTTGAAGAAACGAATTGTTTTCAACTCTCGGTGTGTTTCGTCAATGTGATACTAGCCTATATAAGTACCTCCGAACCTGCAAATGTTAAGGTTTTTGTTTTAGCTAACCTTTACATAATATAAGTGTGAGCAGGTCAGGAGGCGCTGAGTGGAGACCTTTTTCTCTGCTCAACATTAAATTTCATAACAGTAGGCAGATGTTAGCGCTACTGGGTGGGTTTCATCTGTGACACCTCAGTCTGCGACCAAGGGGCTAGAGTCGCCTAAGTAACCAGACAACTAGACTAAACTAACTAACTAAAGCAAGAAACAAACTTTAGTTTAGGATAAATAAAACAAAAAGAAACTTTATTTACATACAAATAAATCAATAAAATATATATATATATATATACACTAACCACTATAAAAAAACCTCTAAATCTACGCCACTACAAACACCAACTAACTAACCAAACCGACTGACACAAATTGATAAAACCAACTATCTAACTAAATCACGACAACTACTACACTAGACCTAGATCTACACAAACACACTACAATAAACAAGTCTAGATCTACACTATTCTACTACTACAACCAACCCATAACTAAAACTAAAACAAGAACATCTTAGCCTTAGTACCTTACTATTAGTATTCACTAAGAACAGAAACAGACTATAACTAAGCCACTATGCCGACTAAGACTAAGGCAACACTACAGAAACAAAATAACACTAGATCTACAGCAGAGTAATAGCAGTTATAGCACAGCAGAGTAATAGCAGCATGTATTTCAGCAGTAATATTCAGCAGCTAAAAGCAGTATGTATTTCAGCAGTAATATTCAGCAGCTAAAAGCAGCATGTATTTCAGCAGTAATATTCAGCAGCTAAAAGCAGCATGTATTTCAGCAGTAATATTCAGCAGCTAAAAGCAGTATGTATTTCAGCAGTAATAATAGCAGGCCGTCCCAGGTACAGAATAATAAAATAACTAGACGACAGACCACAAAGATCTTCAGCTGTCACACATACAGAGATACTATACTGACCACTGGTCAAATGTACACTCAACTGTTTTAAGACAGCATGTACATTACTTTTTATACTATCCGCACTAACCTATATAAAAATATGCGGAAGTACAATTATAAAATCTGACCCTAACCTATAAAAATAAAATATATAAAAATAGCTCTAACCTATACAACAAAAATACATATAAAAATAGCTCTGGGAGCGCAAGCTCACATAAGTAGAGTCCGAGCTTGTCTCTATTTTCAGCTTAAAATCACTGAAATAGCAAACGTCTGCGTCAATACGTTAATACATTTGTTTTCAGTGCTTGTGTTTGTGTGTGTGCGTGTGCATCCCCCCTCCTAAACAATTAGAGTGTACTACCTGGGCTCAGAATCATTACTTCAACTTCCATGTTTTAAATTTGGTCTGGGCGGGGGCATGAAAACCATGGAAACCATTTAAACTTCCGCTTCCGGGGCACTCCAGGCTCGAGCGGTAATCTATTAATATGCCATAATGAAACTCGGTGTGTTTTACTAGCGTTAGCGAAGTGAGTCTAAATAGCTCCAGCCTGACCTCCGAGGTTGAGCGAAATGGGGGGTAGGTGAAACTCGCGAGAATGTCACGTGTTTCAGAAGACCTCCCCCTCCTCCCAACCCTTAGCGTTTTGTTTGGCACCTCCACTGTACCGCTATTTCGACCGCAAAGCAATCCGCGTGTGAGACAGACGATCTGATGTTAGCCAAAGCCTGTGGGGTTATTTGAAAAGGTCCAAAGTTCGCGGAACTGTGCTTCTTAAAGGATCCCAGGGGTCAGTGAGTTGGAATCTCTCAAAAGGTGGTCTTGCTATGGTGGAATGTTTCTCTCCCCTGCACTTATATAAATATCAAGGATCGGCGACGACATAGTTTTGACCTCACATTGAAAATCGGCTACATGTCCCATTTGCCGTGCTACTATATAATACAAATCAGAATCAATTAGCTTCTTATGACATAAAAGTTTGAATGTAGCCACGTGATTATGCTAGGCTAGATTAGACCACGTAAAAGATGGATTGTTTGTGTTATCAGTTACGGAGTTTCTTTCAGAAATGATTAATAAGTCCCATTTCAACCCTCCATCATGGCGAGAGGGAATGGACATGCTTCTCACCCTCAACGTGGCGCCCAGGTGGAAACGATTAGGACAATAGAGAAATTAAAACTTTACTCCAACTTTCGTTACAATTCCCCCCCCCCTATAATTTCACAAAAAAAAAAGAAAAAAAAAGCGAGTCAGCTATCTAACGCTTTTTAAGAGGAGTCGTGTATTTATCCATACCTACCTCCTTAATAAGTCTGTCAGACTGTAGCCACGCTGGTATATTCCTAGTACGGGAAGTACCAACCGAGATCGAACGAGACTTCCCGCTGGAGTTGCCCATCTCCTCCACCCTCTCGATTTCATCTTCTGGAATGACGTCATTTCTAAAGCGATGCATCAAGCTGTGATGTCGCTGTAGGCGTGGTGATCTGTTCTTAAAACCTAAAAAGCGCAATAAGAAAAAAAACAACACAATAAATGATGATGGCATTGCCGTTTGCGACAAGTCAGTTCGAGACGAATGGTTATATGGTCTATGTCACTTAGCCTTTGTTCTAGTGGAATTTCAAAGGAAATAGCATGTGAAACATTCGTAACAGAGGGAAGAGAGTGAGGGGGAAGGAGAGTGGAGAGAGAGAAAGAGAGAAGTCTTTAGAGATTGGACTACTGTGCAAAAAAAAAAAAAAGTGAGAAAGAAAGGAGAGTCCGCCCAAAAGTGGAAGAAAACGATTTCTGGTTAGTTTATACTGATAATGTCTTTTTGAATTGTAGTAACATCTGTGGCATATAAATTATCATTTTTAAAAACTTTTTGATATTATTTCAATGCAAACAACGTTGTCAATATAATCAAAAGCCTATCCTCTTGATAGAGAATATTTTAATATAGTCTCGCGACAAAACATATTTAATATTATGTAGTTCTTATCTTTGATTCAATCGAGGCCATAAATTTCATTCATTCTAGGATTAAAACAAAGTTTTTTTTCATAGAATGTTCACACAAGAAGAAATGTACCTACTGGTTTTTTCATCCCACATGTCAAACATAATTGTAAATTTTTCGATCACTTTAGATCTACATGTAAGTTTTAAAAAAAAATCCCATGCGAATTTGTGTCAATCTTATTTTGGTCACCTAAGAAATTATTCGTCTTAACACACCGAATAAAACAAAATACTAATGCTTTGAGAAAAAAAAATTCTTGGCTAGTTTCAGTTCTGTTACTCCCACGCGGACAATCTCCAGTTAAGATCAGGGCAATAGACTTAAGTGCAGAGTCTCAGAATGTTAACCAGCTTAGACCCCTCCCAGCTTCTATGATATGAGCCAGGGCGCAGCTAGCTGATCGTGGAGTCTGCTCTTCGGATAAAAAAAAATGATGGTCAGTGTGGTTCATAGGATCTCTGCAGGAGGCACGAGCTTAGCTTATACTGACATTGTCTTGAGTAGACAAACTACGTTAGGTATAGGTTGGACCAGATGAAGAGTTACATAAATCATCGCCCAATCACACAGAGAAAATGGGAGGATACATTCATTTGCTAACTTAACTACCTTTTGTATTCAGGGCTAAGTTTGAACATTTTCTTTCTACACTGAGCAAATTAAAGATTTCAGATTTGTGGCTGAGTGACATAAAGTGCTTGACTACCTCACAAGTGATCTCGAGTTTGAATCCCGATGTTGATTCCCTGTTCCTCATGTCTACAAAAGAGACTATGCTATGAACATGCTATGAGCATGCTATGAACATGCTATGAACATGCCATGAACATGATATGAACATGCTATAAAAAAGTAAAGTTCCCTTTCAGACCTTGTGGTCTATAGGGCAGATGATGTAAAGGTAGGCTAATCTGTTTCTGTTTGTTAAGATTAACTAGGGTGTCATGTGGCCAGCACAACGACCAACCGACTCTAATTTTCCTCAACTAAAGTCAGGTACCCTGGGTGGACAGAGGTGCCCAAAGATCCCGAAATTAAAAATTCCAGTCTTCACCGGGATTCGGAATCCAAGCGCTTTACCGCTCTGACACTGATGAACATGCTTTCTAGGAGAGCAAAAGGCGCTCTACATAATATCAACTATCTAAAAGCAATAAAATACGTATTTCTCATTTAACGGGAGAAAGCGTTAGGATTTGAATATTTAATGAACAATTTTAAATAGCAATATAAGGAGCAACAGTGTGTGCAGATTGTAGGCATACTGCATTTCAACATTACTGATTAACAATTGTCTAGAATGGGCGATTTCTAGAGTGTGTTTCTGTATTTTAATTACCATTCTGACACTAACAACCAAGGCTATATGCACTTTATCTTGGATACAGTAAATCCGTTATAAATTGTCAAGTGGGGATAAATAAATCCAAAATGTCTTAGAGATTGAGGCGTAGTGAGCAAAACGTGCACCCGGGGCAAGGTACTTCATTGGCTCCCCCGCACCCATTTTCCATGAACCTCACATAGAAATATAGGCTGCTTTTGGCACCTTCTGAAGATGTCGCCAGTTGCATCGTGCCCCCTTGCCCCGCTCACTTCGCCTCTACTTGGAGGGAATCATGTTTTAAAAGGGAAAAAGAAACCAAGTGCAATATAGGACGTAATATGATTCTGTGGACAGACAACAAAAAGTAATGTAAATATAATTGTGTGCTGAGCTAGAACGTAAGACTCGCTAGTTAGTAGTCACCAGTTCCAGTGTCCAGTGCAACACTTAGAACTATAGCTTGATCTAGAGTACGGGAGCAATCACTTGAGTGGCTGGCTGCCTGATTGTCGACAGTTTGACCTTTTGACTCAAAAGAGGTCAGCAGTGATTTAGGACACCTTTTTCTTCTATTTTGTATTACAATTACTACTGATAATATATCGTTTATCTTATATTTATACTTAACAAGCATTTCCCACCATAGCTACGCCCGTTGATTTGTTTTCAGGCTTGTTTATACTGACCGGAACCCTTTCTGCCATTTTTTTTGTGTGCAATCACTAAACAAAGGCCGCATTTTAATTTTTCCTTGCACTCACTTATGGGCCATGATTTCTAGTATCAGTTACGGTCACTATTAATTGGAACAGCCTTCTTTTATGACCCCTCCCCCCCCACACACACATTTCTCCGACCCGCCCTCCCCCCCCCCTCCCTACATCAAATACTAAAATGCACACTAGCCACACATACACGCGAGTGAATCGTAGCCTATTATACTAAACACTGTGTTGGATTTTTTGTTTATCTAAAATACATGTCGATCTAGTTCTAGAAATCAAATAGTACTCCAAATAGCCTACATGTCAGACTGTGGCAAAGTTTGTGTACACGCGAGTGTCTTCATTTGAATCTGTATGTTCAGTCAGTTATGAACTTATTATAGTAATATTTTTACAAGCCAGTAATGATGGCTGCCTACTGGAAGTGCGGTTTGCGCGCTGGACTGTCTATAGATGATCCCGGTTTCAAACCCTGCCCGCCCCATCCCCGTCGTCCTGCGGGAGGTTTAGACTAGGAAGTAAATAATCTGTAACTGAAGAAACATCCAAAACATGTAAAAGAAACAAAAAATGAGAAATTCTAGTATAAGGTTGTCATTGAATCCTAAAGGAACAAAATGCATATATATTGTAAATAATGATATAAAATACAAAGAATCAGATGCTTTTTAATTAAACTTAAGAAGAGATCCCACTCGTGGGGGGGGGGTATTTAGAAAAAAAAACGAGTGAAATAAATATAAAAATAAATATTTAAAAAAAAAGCCAAAATCCTCCCAATATACAACTGACCAACCTTTGTAAGAGCGATTCTTTTTCTCTTAATAACTAGTGTAAGATACATTTAAATTTAAAAGTGGAACATTTTATCCTGACACTTTTACCCCATCCACAACCGAAAAAAATCTGGTTATCAATTCACGTAACAATTGTTATATATGTCAGTGAATCAGATTATTTTAAAGTATATAGGCTAGGCTAGCTAAGATGTTAATCTCCTTAAAAAGAAAACAAAATGATTTCCCGGAAGTAAACTTAAAACGATGACGTCTCATTTGATATGCAAACAAAAAAACATTGAACCTGGTTTCAAACATATTTTGTAACTTTGTAAAAAAAATTGTTTAAAAATAGTAAATAACATCCCGTTAAAAATGAGGCGCTCGTACTTAGGTAATTTTAAGTTCACAAAATCTATATAAATCTAGGTCTAGATCTATGTCTTATCAGACTTATCTTATTTAAAACTTCTTAAACTTAGTCTGACTTAGGTAGACGACCGACTTAGACTGACTTAGTTACTTTAAAAACTTACTACTTAGACGACTTAGTTAACAACTGTGTTTAACTCACTCAAACTCAAGTAACTGTGTCTACAGACTGTAGACAACTCAGTCAACTGTAGTGTTAAGTTAGTCTTAGTGATTTAGTCACTCTTAGTTAAAGTTAATAATAATATTACTAGACTTCTAGACTAGTAATAATATTAATAATAATACTAATAAGTAATACTATTACTACTATACTAGTCTTATATAATTTACAATTAGATTTTTTAGTTACTTATTCATAAGTTATTAGATCTAGTAATATTACAAATAGATCTAGTCATTTCCATCTAATGAACAACCTTCGTTTTCTAATATTAGTGAACACCCCACAAACTTTGCTAAAATCAGCCTTTATTTTGATAGCTATGATGAAACTAGTCTATTAATTTTGTTTATATTCCATTTCTTTATAAATCTAGTTCAGTCACATTATATATGGCGGAAAACAGATTGAGCTCTCAACATTCTACTTTAAGGACCATTTTTTTGACCAATTTCAAAATTACTTTTATTGACATTATATTATATATCAAATTTATTGCCCAAGAATAGAGGAATTCAAAAAAAAAATAAAATCAGAAGCAACAGACAATTATTTAACTTGAAAAAATGAGGTCAAACACACTTACCCCTAATAATGAAAAATTCATCACTCACAGAAGATATGTCCCATAATCCATGAATTTCACAAATTCACAATATTATTAATAGAAAAATATATCCCAAAGTAAAGTATATTTATAGAACATTTGAAAAAAATATAAAAACAAGTTTTTTAAGTCATTTATGCAAATTAATTGAGCCACCCCAGACCCCACCCCCTCCGTAAAAAAAATTAGGTTGCAAATTATACTTTATCATTATCCTAAATAACAAAAACATAATCAGTTTAGACATATTATGTATCAATTTTAATGCCCAAGAAGAGAGGAATCCAAAAAAAGTAAATTCATTATCATCAGACAAGTATTTAACATAAAAAAATGAGGTCAAACACACTTACCCCTAATAATGAAAAAATCCATAATTCACAGAAGATATGTCCAATAATCCATGAATTTCACAAATTCACAATATTATTTGCTTAAAACTGTGTCACAAAGTAAAGTATATTTATATAACATTTGAAAAAAAAAAAAACAACCTTAAAAAGTATTTATAATTAATAAATAAGCCCCCTCTTCGGCCCACCCTACCAATAAAAAGTCTTTTTTTTCCCTCTTATCTTCATGTTTAAACATGATACTATTTATATCAATTTTAGATAAAGGTTATAGATATGTATAATTTTAGACTAGAAAAGATCTAATATTAAATGAAATATTATCAAGATTTAGATCTATTCTAGTTCTTGATCACTTTTTAGATCTAAATCTAGGTCTAGATTACTTAGACCTAATAAAGCTTAACTTGCATGGTGCATGATCTATATCTATTGACTATTCTGTTTATTATCTCAAATAATCTCAATCTTTGTATCTGTAGTAACTGTTGCTGAGAAAAGAAATAAAAACAACTTTTAAAATTTGGTTAATATGTGTTTGTTGTTATTTTTAACTATGTCACTATGTCTATTGAATCTCTTCTACTCTTGTTTATAATTGACTAGATCTAGATTTTTTCCACTTTAACTTTAAGTAATTTAAGATGTAGATCATGAGATCAGATCTAATTTAACCCTACTGAGTTTATAAGATCCTATGAATTAGATTTAGATATATAAAATCTTAGATCTAATCTACATTTAGATTCCTAGATCCACACGTGTACATCGCTAATTGACTATCTACTAGTAGTACTAGTTACTAGATCTAGAAATGACTAGATTTGACTAGATCTAGATAGTAGATTTAGATCTCAGATTTTTTTCCATGTTAAAATCTTGTCCTAAGTCTTACTATGAATTATATTTAGACGTAGATATAAGGCTATATAAATTATATAGATCTAAGACCTAGAGTCTACATTTAGACTTAGACTAGGTCACTAGGGTTTGATTCTTGATCCACGTGTGTACATCGCTACTTTACTACTTGACTATCTACTAGAAATGACTATATATAAATATAGATCTAAATCATCTAGTTCTAGATCTAATCTATCTTGATAAGAGAATTTAGATCTAGATCAGTAAATATTTAAATAATTTCACGCTTATTAACTCTAATGACTAGATCTAGACTAATCTAATCTCAGAGTCTAAGTCCAGTGACCTAGATCTAGTCCTAGACCTAGAGATCGATCTATGTCTAACTAATCTAAAAGCATTTCGCTATATTGATTTTAAAATATGGTTAAGATCTAGTCTTTATAGGTCTAGATCTGTAGAAACTATTATAGTTATAGATCTAGAGATAGATTCATTTAGATCTAAAATCTAAGTTCAAAATGTGCCCCCCCCCCCCCCCCTCGCGCTGAAACATCGCATTGCCGGGCCGATTTTATGACGCATGCAATGTACCAATATTAAAGTAAAATAATTGCCGTAATAGTCGATATTAATTTAAAAATTATAAGTTTTTAGCTTTTACAGACTAAGATCTCAATTCAGAGGTGCGCCTTCAGGTTGACTAAGTCAAAACGTGTGTTTGTTTTTTTTTATCACGCGCGCCAGGCTAAAGATAGATACCCGTGTTCCCGTCCTTGAAGTTAATTATTGAAGAAAACGACATCCTATTATTAAAGCAGAATAATTAACTAAGCAGTTGATATTATGAACTGAATTATCTGTAATAGATTCTGTCTATAATTACCTTTGCTAGAATTATCGCTTCGAATATTTCTGAGCGAATGACAAAAAAAAAAGCACTTTGAACGGGAGGTCATGAAGTCAATTCCGGCGACCTCCATTCTGATTGGTGTTTAAAAAAACGAGATTTTATAAATATTTTTTTATTTTAAATAACCAAAAAATAAAAAAAATAATTAATTATGATGATAGAAATACAAAAATAAGTGTTTTGCAACGAAAATCGGCAAAATGTAAATTATATTTAAAAAAAAATGTACACATTGTTTGGCGACATCACAACTTCAAAAATTGCATCGAGGCTATTTTTTTTCAAATTTAAGACAAAAGAAGCATTTTATTTACTTTTTTTTTTCTTTATGGTGTATAACAATCATTTTTAAATACTAAGTATGTATTTTATACATGAGTTATATTTCTAAAATATGTTTCTTACCTTTTGAAATGGGATCACATAAATCCAGAAGTAAATGTTGTCTGTCTTTTTGGCAATACTTCATGATATTCACAAATGCACAAATTCCATATAAAAATGAATTTCAAAAAAATTTTGCTAATGAAGCTTCCAGAAACATAGATCTATCCATCAGTAAAAGCAAATATACCACAGATGGTCTATATTCAGAGATAATGAATATTGAACTCGAAAAATGCATTTTCAATAGAGAATCTGTTTTCCGCCATATATATATAATCTGATTAATCATTATCATTTAGTTTCGTTTACTCTGAAAAACAAAGGTTTTACACTGGTTCAAAGAACACTGGTCCTGGTAGGACGATGCCATTTTTTTTCTTCTAGGATAGAAGGAGGGTAGGTCCGGGGTGAAGGAGTTTTTTTTTATAAAATGTAGGTACCAGCTAAACAAGACCTATATCTCAAATTCTTCTAAATAGGCCCTAAATCCTAAAACACACACTAACGAATGCTAGTTCTACTTTTTTTTTTACACTATAGATTTATTAATATTTTGCCACACATCACTAATGCTCTACAAATATTAACAAGACAAAGGCAATCAAAAGTGATAGGATACTAAGATTAAATAAGAAATAAGCTAAAACAATTAACAAACAAACCACTACAGTGATAGGCACAACCCTGTTCTCACTCTCACTCATTCTGTCTCTCCTTGGTGACCTAATTATTGATAAACCAGGTAGGTACTAAGCGTGATATCATCAGCACAGTATCAGAACAAAACAAAAACATAGAGAGAAGGACAATTATTGATAGATTAGGTACCAAATTAGGTCACAGTCACTGAGCAGAGTGAGCGGGATAGACAAGCTGGGTTCGCAGTTGTTGTTTTTTTTAATTTGGGTCAACTAGACCTAGGCTACAGTACACAGTATAGGTAAAACTTCTGTCTTTAGTTAATGTAAAAAGAAATTAATAAAATAAAAATAAAATTAAAGATATAACATTTTTAAAAACAATAACTATGAGGTGTTCGTTAGCACACTGAGAGTATTCACTAAGTTAGAAAAGGGGGAAGGTGTTCATTAATGACAGCGCTGGACTTCATTGACCTGACCCTCTTTGACATCATATTTTATTGTAACTATGCGTAGCATAACAAAACAACATATATCTAGATTTTTATAGACAAATGGATGACGGGTTTATATATATGTATATGCAGTTTTTTCCCTAGGACTAACCTTTATGGAGCTATACAAATTCGAATGTAAAAATTGCAGATTATGCAAGGCTTAACATGTTTGTTAGATGGAAATGACTATATGTTATCTTTAAAGGTTAAAATTTAGTCTTAGAATTAGAAGTGGACTGAGTTTTATTTATTTGAAGTTTAAAATAATTTTTTTTTTGTGTATGAAATGTCACAGATATGTGACTTAGCTAAATGGTTTGCAATGTTCCTCTGTCGGGTTAAGGTTTTGTTACTCTTTGTCTAGTTAACTGATGGGAATAATCAAAGATGTTAAAATAGAGATTTAGTTATATAGACTGCTAACAATCAGGACCTACTTAAATGTGCTGGTAATAATAAACTTTTGATTTGTTTAGCTAATGGAGGAAACACATCATATAAAGACACATCTCAGATGTTGGAGGAGGAAAATGAACAAATAGAGAATGAACTGAAAGGAAAAGTAAAAGCTCTTAAATCTGTGAGTGTACTTTTTTTTTTTCAGATAAATTATATGCCAGCTAAATGACTTTCTAATCAGCAATCTTTCTAGTTAAGAGAACTGCCTTGAATTTTGACTGAAAATTTAAAGTTAATATTAGTTGTGGTATTACTGATCTAGTGGATTGAATTTAGATGTAGGTCAAAATGTGCCATTCACAATTTTTTTTACATTTTGCCATGAAAATAAAACTAGAGTGTGCTTGAGGTGCGCACTAGAGCACTAGTGAACGTAAACAAGAAGACACTAGAATGGAGAGAAGAACAGTGCATCAGGGATTGTGAAGAGTCTGAATGTTTGGGAAACTAAGAGGCCAATTTTGTGCTGCCTGAAGGCTGTAGTAGGGACCTGGAGCGAAGCGGGGAAGGCTGTCATTGGTCCACATTCGGGTTAAGTAGCAAAGGACTGGTATGCTTAGTAGTAAGATTCTGAGGAAGCTGAAGGATTTTATGTGTTTACCCTAGTGAAAAAACACAACTATTATTTCCTGTTAAACTGTGCTGAGTTGCATGCCTTTTCGTTGAGTGCCTACCCTAGAGTTGCAACAATATTCATAGCAAATAGAAAATATTTGGAAAATATGTTGACTGGATTTGTTTATAAGTTTCCTTCTCTAATAGAAATACAATTAGGTTCTTTTTGTCTATTTTTAAGGCCCTCCAGTTGTTGGAGGAACATTAAACATGTATATACATGATATAAGGAACATTTATGTTTCAAGTTTTATCAAGATTGTTATATATTTATGGTATAATTTATTAGTAAAAAAATAACATGGTGTCAAAACTATTTTTCTTTTCTCCTATTTCACCAGCTCACAATAGACATAGGCAATGAAGTGAGAGAGCAGAACAAATATCTTCAACAAATGGTGAGTAGCTAGAAACTAAGTTTTTCAGTTTCTTTACAGTCAAAATTATAGGCTAATGTTTTATATCCGAGAATTTCCACTCTTTAGAAAACACCTTCTTTATTGATCTCAATAATGCCTACTGTGGTAGGATGCTTTTTTTTGTGTGGTAGATGCCGAATGTGGTAGACTACGACAGCAAGTTAGCAACAGTTGGTTTTTTTTTTAAACTTTCGTATCAGAAGAGCTCATCTTGTCTCATTCAGGATACAATTGCTGCAACTAATTTTAATAAAAACTGAATATGTCTACTATTTTATTTTGTTTTTTTTTAAAGAAAGTGTTGACACTGCAAAAGCCTACCCAGAAAATCAAATCTTTCTGAAGGAGGTTTGGATTTAGAGTTTTCCTTCTCCTAGATGGGTAGCCAACAAAGGCTAACGAGCCCCTCCTGCCCGAAGCCTACTGGTTTAGGCGCCAGTTGCTCGCCTTTGCCCCTTCTCCTGTTGGTGATAACAGTTCCGCTGGGCTCAGTAATTGCAGCAATTGTATCCTGAATGAGACAAACAGTCAAATTCAAACCTTATAATAGTGGTGAACCATTAAAAGCACTGAAACATTCAAACTCCATAATAGCAGTAAACATTCATACTTTAAAATAACAATGAAAAATTAAAACTTTATGAAAGTGATGATATATTGAAACTTTATAATAGTGGTGAAATATTCTACCTTTATAATAGCACTAAAACATTAAAACTTTTTTATAGTGGTGATACATTCAAACTTTATAATAGCCATGAAAATTTCAATCTTTATAATAGTGGTAAAGCATTAAAACTTTAAAATAGCAGTGAAATATTCAAACCTAATAATAGCAGTGAAACATTGAAACCTTAGAATAGCCAAGAAAAAATCAAGCTTTATATTAGTACCGGAGTGAAACATTCTAACTTTATAATAGTGGTAAAACATGAAATCTTTATTATAGCAGTGAAACATTCAAACTTTATAATAGCGGCGAAACATTATAACTTTGTAATAGCAGCTGGGTTTGGTTTCTTGAAATACTGTTGTCATCTTTAATCCTTAGAATCGAAGACAATGTCTTAATAAAGCAAATATCACTCGATAACAATGCACTGTCGATACCTCAGAATATGCATTTTAGTTCTAAATACTGGAAATAGTGCTTGGTGCCAGGGCTCTGCCCCAGATCCCACTGTGGCAAGGGCGGGATGCCTACAGTCTTTACACTAACTCCTTCAATAAAGTTCAGTAGGGAATCAGTGCTGAAGGTGTCAATATCCCATTGATTGTTGGAAAGGCTTTTATCCATTGAACAGGCATGGACTGGGAGCTCTTCACAAGTCCTGTCTGAGGGCTCCCAGCAGTAACGGCCATGGACTGAGTAAGGGTACTGTACCGGATACACAGTGCACCAGGAAGAACCTACATTTAAGGGTAATTAAAAAACTTCTGAAAGAAAAAATTCTGGCTACGCCCATGCCACTCAACTCTAGAATGATTTATATTTTTTTTTTTTTAACATTGCAAATCAGAAAAAAATGCTAATGTTATTTTCTTTATCACCTTAAGCATAAATAAATGTCTTTGTTGATTTTGGATGACGATGAGGTTGTTTTAATTTTTAAAAATATACTGGATTCTTGTATTATTATTTCCAGGATGACAACATGGAATCATCAGGAGGTTTGTTAACTAAAACAATGGGTCGCTTGAAGTCCATCACAAATGCTGGCCACTGGAAGCTTTGGGTGTACATGCTTCTCTTCGTCTTCTTCGTGTTCTTCATGTGCTGGGTCATCATTAGATTCAGATAATACTGGCCCCAGTTTTATAGATGTAAATTATTGAAATGTTGGCAGTTGAGCTAGAGATGACACTTGTGTTGATTTGATATGCTTGTTCAAGGTTTTGAGGAAAGTAATCCTCTTATACATATGGAGGTTTCAAAGTTATATTTAATTGTAATGTATTTTGTTTTTGGCAAACTACACAAATGATGAAAATGGGTAATTTTTTTATTTCGTTATCAAAATTGATTCATGATTTAATTATAATTGGTATTTATTTTTCAGTGCATTTCTAGTCATTACATACATTTTAACATTGAGAAAGCCTAACATGAATTGTGTTAGGGTTAGTTTAAAAATTTATGTTAATAGTTTATGAAACTTATGTTAGCATGTATCATGCATGACAAATTAAGTAGGTTTTTTGTTTAATGATCAAATGAACGGAACAATGATAGCTGACAGTATGGCTTTAAATTTGATAGCACCCTCTTGAAGATTGAAAAAAATCATTATCAATATACAAAATATTAGATCAAACTGGAAAAAAAGTCATTGTTATTTGGGATTCCAAGTTGTTGCTTTTATTGGTGAGAAAATTAGGATTGTACAGTATTAATAATATCATTGAAATGTATAAAGACATCCTTATGAGAGGAACTATAATTGAGAAAAAAAACTTAACCTTGAATCCAGTGAAAATTTTTTAAAATTTTGTGATCATTATTAGCACATACATGCACATTGCAACAAATAAACTTTCATAGGATGAAATAGGAGCATGAAGTTTATTTTCTTACAATTCCTCTTTTCAGCTTGAAAATTCTTTTTTGAGTCAAAAAAACAAAAGCCTAGGTGGACACAGATCTTAAAATGGCTCTAACCATTTTCATATAAATTTGACAGTTTATGTATACATTTTTGGCCACACAGGGAAAACTCTAGTTTGACCTTTATGATTTTTAAAAATAAAATAATCTTTAAAATAAAATTTGGTCTGAAGTTTATGACAATCTATATCTTGCGCACACATACCTCGGCGGATATTCCCGCATGTATCATTTAAGAGTTAAATAAATTTTGCCCACTGTCTTCTAAGTCTGGGTCTTAGAATTTTATATACTCTGAATATATTTATACTTTTGCTTAATCAACCAGGATTTCTTAAAAAGGGGGGGGGGAGGAATTGGGACCGGAGAAAACTGTTGTTGTTTTTTTTTTAAACTTTAACTTATCCCTCATTTGTTAATAGGAGCAAAATAATTGCTTTTACGAAACTTATCAGCTGCCTGAAGGAGGAATTGTCTTTTTGGAAAAAACTTTTTTTTTGTTACTTATTTTTATGTTACCTTTGAAACTGTTATGTTTGTTTACACTCCTCAAAGTGAGCTCCCATCCTGGGACATAAGTCATTTGTTATTATGTATGAGTGTTCATTCTCTTCCATAGGACAATGCTCAAAAAGAAGTGTGTAATGAAATTTATCATTCCTAGCAAAGACATGGGATTCTCCACCGTTAAAATCAATATTAAAATCTCCGTTAAGAATGTAGCTGCCATACTTTAAAAAAAATATATATATTTTTTTGTACTGCTGGCTTACTTGTATAAACTTAGTTTTTAATTTACATTAAAATATATGTTTGAATCTGACAATTTTGTTTTTTTGATAGGTTACAGCATCCCAAAATTAAAACATTTTAAAATGATTGTAAACACTCTAAGATATGTGATTTTTATGATAGTCTTGATGAAATAAAAACAACATATTCTCAAACTTCCTCATTCATCCAATATTTATGTTACTCTATCCAATGTTCTAAGATGTGCACTGTCAATAAAGGACAACATAGGTCTCAATACAATCACACATGCTATAGACGTAGTGCATGTAACATACATTGGTGTCCAAGTTTTCTCCTTGTTCTGTTGTCACAGAAATTTAATAAATTATTGTAGACAATTAAACATAACATAATGAACAGAGACTTCGTGCTGATATAAGTAGACATTTTAAGATTATCATTTATTACGTCATATCCTTTCAACTACTTTTTTACAAAAACATTCACAACAAATAATGACGCAATATAAACATCCTTTATTTTAAAGTTCTTGTCAAAGTTTTTTATCACATTATTTCTTTTGAACGTTTCACAAGTTGAGCATTTCATTATTGTCAAAAAAATATCTGTGGACAATCCTGGCCAAAACACACTTTGTCTTGCCATCAATTTATAAGCAGCATCTACACGTAATCCTTTCATATCTATCATTTGGTTCTGTGTATGCTTGTCAGCACGAATTAAGCTTGTTGCTTTCTCTAAAGTTCTACCAGCGCTATAAACCAATCTGACACCATGTTCTGTTTTCACAGGGAATAAATATGTACATTATTTTAGACAATTAAACATAACAACTAATTAGCAGAGACTTTGTGTTGATATAAGTAGACATTTTAAGACTATAATTTTATTACGTCACATCCTTTCAACTACTTTTCACAAAAACATCCACAACAAATAATGACCCAATATAAACATATTAGCACACTCCTTGGTTAACATTGATGTTTATCTGCTTTGAAAAATAATTCCATTTTGAAATTGGAACATTATGAAGTAGAGTAGACCTACTAGATTGCAGCACAGGAATAGAGTTGGTCTTCTTCAGTAAAGGGCCAGTATTTTTTTCTTTAAGTGGTCTGTTTCTGAAAGTCTTATATAGATGTTATATAGAGGCCATAAAACTTGGCTGTTGGGATTAACCCAGCCACACAATAGAAAGTAGAGTTTTTGCATTTAATTTAAATTGTAGACAGCTTTTTGTTTTATTTTAGTTTTCTGTTTTTTTTTTTTTTTTTTTAATTGCTCACTTTGGTCGTAACTCATTTGTGGAAATTGGGAGGGGGGTGTGAGGGTCATCTAGAGAAATGTTTTTGTCCTGCTTTTATGCGCTCAGCAAACACAACTCAGCTCAAGTACAGATTCAAACTCTAGTCCCCAATAAACAGTTTTTGCATCTCTGTCGCATATCTTATGAGATAAAGGACTGTACCCTCTCTACTTTGGTCATTTATTTTCATGTGGTAGGGTCTCTAGCCCAGTGTTTCCCAAACTGTTTTCCCCTGAACCCTAGTATTCTGCGAGGCCTGAATAGGCGTTCCACGATACACTGGAGTAATAAACTTGGAGGCCATCACATGAATAAATCTCTCTAAAAAGAATAAGCAAAGTGTTCCGCTAAATACTCAGAATGTGCAAAGTGTTCGTTAAGGAAAAAGTTTGGGAACCACTGGTCTAGCCTATACTTTGATCAAGTACATGCTTTTGTTCAGGGAAAGTGAATTATTTGTTGTATTCTCCAGTGAACCATACATGCAACAACAAACTCTTTTCTGTATTTCATCTTTTTTTTACCTCATTCCCAAAAGCTCAGCATTTCCCAAACTCAGGCACCATTGGTCCACATTAATCCTAGTTTTTATGGTCATTAGACCTTTTAGGTGATTCTAATAGAGCTGAAAAATAATAAAAGCTTACACTAAATTTGGTGATTAAGTAGACCAAAACTGTTGTGTTTGTTGAACATGAGAAATTCTCCCTGTTTAAAAATTTGTTAGACTTTTTTATTTCTGTATTTGGCTGTTGTTTTTTCTCCCACTTTTCAATGCTTACATTGTTGAAAAGAATTTAACATTGAAAAATAAAAATATTGGCGTGAATGTAAGTTTCAATGAAAGATGAATTTGTAGATGATGACAGACAATTGAATTGAATGCTTAGGTGAGTGTAAGATTGAATTTTAATGTGAACATTGAGCAAAATAAAAAACAATATAAACAATAATAAAGAAATGATATTTTCAAAGAAATGGATGTCATTTATTATGCATTGTTAATATGTGGCTGTCACTGCTATTTTACCAGTTAGAAGCATATTGATATATTTTTTTTTGATTGATTCATGTTTGGTTAAAGTAAAGTAAAGTGCCTCTTTCTGACCTTGCCGATGATGTAAAGCTCTTCTGTTTCTATGGCCCACTGTTAAAAAGGTTCTCATGTGGTCAGCACAGCGACCAACCGCCTTTACTTTTTCCCAACTCAAGAGGTGCCCTAAAGATTCCATTAATAAAAATGCAAGTCTTCGACTAGATTCAAACCCTGGCACTCAGGTTTTGGAAGCTAGGCGCATTACTACTCAGCCAGCAAGACTCCAGATTTGGTATGGAACAATGAATCATTGTACAAAGATCAATAAATATATAATAATACATTAGCAAGAAAAAAATTCTTTATACGATATTTAGAGAGATTATTTTTCTCTTAATAACTAATGAATATTAGATTTGAAAAAAGAAACATTTTTTACTACCTTCCCCAACTTTGAGAAAAATACTGGTTCAAGTTAAAGGAATGCATAAATCACTAAACTTTATAATATCCCAATAATTGATCTTTAAATTGAGCGGTAGAAGACGATGCGCAAAATGCTTCCAAAAATTAATTTATTGAACTCTTCTCTTATATATTACAGATGTTACTTCAAAAAAGAAGATAATTACGCCCTACACATTTGATGTATCAATCTAGTCATGCGTGTTAATCAGTGGCTCAAACTCTGCTAAGTACCAGTACATGGTTTTCCTGGCTGATTCAGGCAACCCATTCCATTCTCAAATGGCACTAGGGAAGAAGGAGCATTTGTACGAATTTGTTCTAACATTTGGAATAAGAAATATGCCTCTACCTTTGTGTCCTTCTGAGTACTTCATTAGTTTATTTTTATATATAAGTTGATATGGTTCTATGTTTTAAGTTATGTATTATAGCTTCTTTACTTTGTATTCCTCTGTCCTGATGTGTCTCTAAGTTTAGTGATTTTACTAATGGTGTTACTCTAATCAAACTGGAATATTCGTTTGTTATACATCTCACTGCTTTATTTGCATTTGTTCTAGTTTCTTTATGTTTTCTTGAATTGAGGGATCTCTAACAGAGGGTGCATACTCTAATATAATATAATATTAATTTTTGTTGAATTTGTAAAAATGGTATTTGTTTAGGTGACCAGATACCTGTTTTCATTAATTTGTAATTAATTTCATCATTATGGGGATTCCATGGTAACTTTTCATTTATTGTTTTACTTTACCTATCCCTTAGTCTGTTGGACCGTTGGGGCACCAACCAAGACTCGTCGACCGTCTTTCTCCATTCCTCCCTGTCTTTTGCCTTGTTTAGACTGGTCTTGAATGGATAATGCCTATATGCAAATAGGTAGATTGCTACATAATATGACCAACTATCTGATAGTGGCCAGCAGCCAGCTACAATAAAATGATTATTGAAAAAAAAAGATTGGAAAAAAAAAAATTGCGTCAGCCGGGAATCGAACCCGGATCGACTGCTTGGAAGGCAACCATGCTAACCTTTACACCTTTACACCACCGACGCTTAGCAGGTGAGCTCCACTTTGGCTATAAGTAAACTGGTCAATCGTAGAGAGTCGTCTCGAAGCTATAAATAGCCGAGCTGCTAACACATTTGAACACAGTTGTGTTGATGGAGATTCATTTGCCACTACATGTAATAGACTTCTTCAAAATTATTTACTTATCTGAAAATGGTGTGCTTCCATACAATCCTGATGCATTCCCAGCTGCGATGGGTAGGCCACATCTGCAGAAAGTGAAGACTTAAGCATCACTAAACGACTCCTGTACGCCCAATTATGGAATGGGAAGCGCTCACAAGGTGGACAACAAAAACGCCTTAGGGCACCCTCAAAGTGAGAAGAAACAAAAATCCCAGCTCATGGCCCTTTGGATGACACCCATGCTTCGAAATATATGCATAGGTATATGTTCGATGTATATCTATATATATAGACCGATACGATATAGGCCTAGTACGCTCCAATATGCAGGACTTTGCATTGGCGGTGCAACACAATGAGGTTTACGCCAACCTTTTTGGTTAATGTCCGAATCTTTTAAGAATTAGTTTGGGGATATCTTGGAATTTTCAAACAAGAATATATTGTGAAAAATTGAGGAAATAAATCAACGGGCGTATCCGGCAGGTAAAGATAATTATGAATAAGAGGCACATATTGACATTTTTTTGTTCAAGAGCTTTATTTTTAAATAGGATATTCCCCATAATGTGCACACAAATAAACGGATATTCTAATCAATGGATTTGTCACGAAGTTGCATCTATAAGACTTTGATTATAAATGAATATGATTATAAACGATCTGTTAGGCTTAGATTTGTGTTCCTCGAAAAAGTGTTGAGTAGCCTAGATGACAGGATTCACGGTGTTATGACTATTTAAACAGGTAGGTTTAAAAAGATTCTCTTATGTGTGTGTATATAAATTGATATTTATTATTTATCGACGCTGGGCAATGTAAGGACTACTACTAGTAGTAATAGTAGTACTACATTCATATGCCAAAATCTTTTTTTATGAGCTTTTTCTCC
Organism: Biomphalaria glabrata; assembly: GCF_947242115.1. Lineage (NCBI taxonomy): Eukaryota > Metazoa > Mollusca > Gastropoda > Planorbidae > Biomphalaria > Biomphalaria glabrata. The sequence continues at coordinate 13,083,390 of NC_074720.1, forward strand.
TAAGTTAAAGACCAGTTTATGCTCAAGCTTATCTTAACTGACACAGAGAACACCTGGGAACATATTGCTTCCAAAAGTTGCAGTTGAAAAACGCTTACAAAAGCTGCAGGAAAGACGCTGAGGGCAAAAGGAAAGCTGCCACAGAAAAGGCTAAAACATAATTTAAATCGGCCACTAGCCTACAACACTTTGGTCTGAGTTGGGTGTGACAATATATGTGGGTAACATCTAGGTCTGAGTTGGTTGTGACAATATATGTGGATAACATCTTGGTCTGAGTTGGGTGTGACAATATATGTGGGTCACATCTTGGTCTGAGTTGAGTGTGACAATATATGTGGGTCACATCTTGGTCTGAGTTGGGTTTGACAATATATGTGGGTCACATCTTGGTCTGAGTTGGGTGTGACAATATATGTGGGTCACATCTTGGTCTGCTTATCCATGTGAAGTGACGCTCTCTTCCTTTCTTTTGGATTTCAAGACATGCCAAATATTTCACACCTAGACCTAGACGCCAAACTTTAATTTGTCTTATGTCGATCAAATATCAGACTGTCTAGATCTATGTAGGCCTATTATACATTTATAAGGTTTAAATACAAATGTTTGCTTTTTATGTGCAAATATTGCCTAGGTCTTATGATAAGAGTTAGCGTCCGTCATTGGGTATTTAGGGGAAAAGAAGATTGATTAAAGGTACGCTCGCTCACTTTTTCTCTTTTACAGTGGCTCAATAGGGAAGGTGTCAACGACCAATGTGGTCAAGATCTTCCCCACCCTTTACTGACGCCATTGCTGTCACCTGTAACATTCAACATTTGTCTTTGAGTCCTTCCGACTTCCTCCCCCCGCTCCCCCATGACATGTTTATTTAATTTATTTTATTTTTTTGTTTGTTGTCATGAGACAGTTGGAAGTTCAGATCTGAGATGCTGAGAGATTAAACATACCTTGGAAAAGATATTGTGGGAAGAAACAATGACATACGAACCTTAAATCAATGCTGAAGAAAAAGCTTCTCAGTAGTTACCAGCCTTCTGGACTTTAAAGAGAAGCTACACTGTCAAAATTTATATCACAAAATAGTTACACTATCAAAGATTTAAATCAGAAAAGAGTTATACTTCAAAGATTTAAATCACAAAATAGCAACACTATCAAAGATTTAAATCACAAAATAGCTACTCTGTCAAATATTTAAATCACAAAAGAGTTATACTTCAAAGATTTAAATAATAAAACAGCAACACTGTCAAAGATTTAAATCACAAATGAGTTATACTTCAAAGATTTAATAACAATATATAAGATACACTGTCAAAGATGTAAATCACAAAATAGTTACAGTGTCAAAGATTTAAATTAGAAAAGAGTTATACTTCAAAGATTTAAATTATAAAATTATACACTGTCAAAGATTTAAATCACATGATAGCCATACTGTCAAAGATTTAAACCACAAAATAGCTACACTGTCAAATGTTTAAATCACAAAAGAGTTATACTTCAAATATTACAAATATTTAGATCGCAAAAGAATGAAAGCATGTAAGAGAGAGAGAGAGATAAAGAGAGAGAGTGAGAGAGAAATATATATAAAGAGAGAGAGAGAGAAGACTATTTTGCATTAAAATGATTACAGAAATCAGTTTGTCGCCAACCATATATCATCACATAAAAAAAAACAACAACAATATGCTAGACAGAGGCCATGACCTTATGACATGTGAAATTAATGAAAGATACATTCTCATTGTATTTATATTTATATTATGTAATCAACTATTTGCTTTCCAACTATTTTCTGGTCAATAGCTAGTACAACATGGCACACAACTCGAGCGAAAATGGCCAGATAAAGCGAGCCTGGCAGGAAGTCCACCGTGAGCTCCCCATCAACGACGATAAAGAGTACTTGAAGGTAAAGCTTCATATCAAAGACGGCGCTGGCGATTACACGTACACGGGCGCCTCCTTTTACTCACCGAGCCACGAATCATTTAGTATGGAGTAAGTATGAATGATTTGCAGACATTCATGAGCTCTTTCACTGGTTTTAAAACAATTAGAAATGTTCTTTTATGGCTTAAAAACTGTAAATGGAGCACATATTGAGGTAAAGGGGGGGGGGTTGATAAAATTCACTGTTAGGTTTCCTCTTGTTCGTCAAAAATGTTCATTCGTCGAAGGTTCTTATATGTTGTAACTGTGATGCCGGGGATTCTGTAGATATATCTCTAGATCTAAGTATGTCTTAAGTATTCAAATGAAGAAGATAATTTCAATTCAAATACAGAACTTTAACCCAAAACTTAGAATCACAGTAATATACAGTATGTGCAGAAATAAAACTGTATCAGATGAATCATGGGCGTAGCCACCCCCCGATACCTCCCCCCCCCACCCCCGCGAAAAAAAATTATATGTATTTATGTGTGTGTGTGTATATAATCTTTATTACATTCTGACCCTTCATTCTTTTGGAAGACGTTTATTGTGCCCTGAAATAGGTTCTTCCTGGAGTTAGTTATTATTAAGAAGTATTTTTTACCTTCAAACCCCGCTGAAGGGGGGTTTAAACTTAAACTCAAAACTGAGTCAAAACCTATTTAGCTACGCTCATAACATTTTGAGTGCGTAATTAGCTTTTTTTTATATTGAAGAGGTATTTTTTTTAGCTTCAAACCCTACTGAAGAGAAGGGGGGGGGGTAAACTCAAAACCCCTTTGGCTACGCTCAATTTTGAGTGTATAATTAGCTCTTTTTGATTTTGAAGAGGGGGTTTATCGTAAATTTTGGAAGGGGTTTTAAAATCAAAATCTTCCTTAACTGTGCTCTTGGAATTTTGGGATTGTCGTTTGCATTTTTTTTTGTTTTGTTTTATAGAAGAGGGGGATTTAACTGTAAAAACCCCTGGTAGGGGGTTTTAAACTCAAACCCCCCAGGTAGGGGGTTTTAAACTCGAACCCCCTAGTAGATGATTTAGCATTAAAATCTCAGCTAAAATAAACAAAATCAAAGCAAAAAATCAGTCAGTAATTTCCGATTCCCCCCTCCGGGGGGGGGGGGGGGATTTCATTTCGGGGGGGGGGGGGGTTGAGCCCCAACTCCCCCCCCCCTGGCTACGCCCATGAGATGAAAATCTTCTTTCAAATCTCAATAATAATAGATTCAAATTAATACTAGATCTAATTTCACAACACATAAAATATATGCGACCTGTCACTTTAAGTTACATCTCCAAACTAAAATACGTCTTATCTCTATGAAATTTCCTCCACAACTAAATTCTCTAGATCCTTCTCTAGCCAATCGTTTTTTTTTTTGCTACTCCCCAGACGCTTGCTTTAACCAATCCAATCATTACCCGCCAGATGTCACGATTACCGGATGTGTGACCTCATGGTTTTCTTCAGCTTGTGGGTTTTTCCAGAGCGTGAATTAAATCCTAAGTTTATTATACCCTAGATTATGTTTATTTAAATTGATACGTGACAATAAACATACCCCCCCTTCTCTTTGTTTTCTGAGCCGCGCTCTCTGTCCCCGCCAAAGTTACTTGGGGTAACTCTAGTCCGACTTGCAGAAATAAATGAGTTATCTTTCCATGACTTTGACATTTTCATCGAAAGTTAGAGAGTCAGCTTGCGTGCGTCTTGTCCTGCATGGTTGGGCGACGTAGAGAAATATATATATACAGATATATAAATAAGTGAAATTGAAATTTGTTGAATAATTTAGAAAATATCTTTCAACTCGCTTAAAATATATAGCTTTAACTATTTAAACACGCTTGGTTCCATCTCTCGTCTTCCCTTTCCTCATTCATTCATCCTGCTTCATCCCTTATCTGCATGAATTCCACTAAAAGTTACAGCAGACACTAGAAACACTGAAACAAAGAAACCTTTATTTCCTGCAGTGACATCATCACAGTGAACGAGAGATTCGCTTCCTGCGTGTCTCTGTTGACAAACTCGATCGTTATCCTGGTCTTCCTTCGAGTGCTTTGTCTGAAGCGCTTGACCAGCCAACTTCTGGTCAGTCTGGCCCTCAGCGACATCGTGGTCACTGTGACTCACATGGTGCACTCGTTCAAAGTGGCCACTTTCATGGCTGAACAATCAGTTGACGCCTGCAAGTAAGTCAAGAGCCAGAAACCAGAATATAAACCATCTTTTTTGTTTTAAATGAAGACTTTGAAACTAGTTCACGTGCAACATACATACAGAGTAATAATACCCGTAGCCGTTGTGGCGGGACTGGATCGGATGACAATCCTTAGTACACAATTTTTAAAATTGTAAATATTGCTTTCCCCCACTATAGCTTATACAATGGTATATACCCCCCCCCCCCCAGAAAAGCTCCAAAAATTTTGACGATTTCATTGGACGTATATTGCAAAACATGGATGGCTGTTCGATGACCTATTAATTAAATAAATCGTCCTCGTGTGAAAAAAAAAATGCATCGATTTGACTGTCATAGTTTCTTATTCTTTTCGCGCAGAAACCTTGGATCACGAAACAATATATTTATTTCAGAATGATGACCGAAACGTATACAAGAAATGCAATGAATGTTTGATGTTCGATTCATTAGCGTTCCTATAGCTTGTTAATAACAAAATATAAACATTGTATACTTTTGTTTTACTATGTTTATATTCGTTCACTCTGTCTGTCTGGTCTGGTACAAATTTTAAACAAATCATTTACTTGGGTCAAGTTGAAACCTTGCACAATTGTTCATTATTCCTAACAAAACAAGAATCAATTTAAAAACAAAAAAACAACAATTATCTAATTAATTATTGACAATTACTTAATCTTGTTTGATATAAAAAAGGTGAAATAAAACAAAGTATTTAGATATACCCCTGTAAAATCTGGAGTTCCTGCTCTTAGAAGATGAGGAGATGCAACTCCTTGATTCCTCAAAAAAAAAAAAAACTTTGAAAAAGATCCCAAGACACAGAGCATTCTATATGTATACATGAGACTACGATTTTATTCTAAGTGATAGTAGCAACTAAAATAATAAAACAATATTTAAAAGCTGAAACAGATTCTGGATATGTTTCACGCAATATTTTGATATGGATACATCTTTCTACCAAACTATATCCCAAATTCTGATATCTTTTGAAAAATACCAGTATGATTGGAATTGACCCCAACCACTAAGCCTGCCATTTTATCGATTAATTATGCGGCTACTCGCCATTAGAAAAGTTGAAACTGGTGCATCTGTCTGCAGGATGACGTATTCTGTGGCCATGAGCTCGTGGATCCTCGTCTGGACCAACCTGAGCTTTGCGGTCTGTGAGAGGCTGATCGCCATCAACATGCCGAACTACTACTCGGTCACGCACAGCCTTATATCCGGCATTTGTAACATCTCACCCTGGGTTTACTACGTCCTTTTGATACTCCTTAGCTGGATGGGTATTTTTGAGGCGAGTGATTGTATTGCATCTTCTTCGCTTTAGTTTGATCTTATCTTATCTTCTTATAAATTACAGACGTTACTTTAAAAAAAAAAAAAAAAAAAAATGATTACGTCCTACGCTTGTTCATAGGTCAATCTAGTCATGATTTAGTGAATGTCTTAAACTCTGAACAAGTTATTGTTTTTTCTGCCTGGCTCAGGCAACCCATTTCATGTTATATAGCTGAAGGCCAAAGAAACAGATGGCCTTAGCCTCATCTTCCCTACCGATTTCTAGGTCAAAAGTGGTTCTTTACTTTATATCTTGTTTTAGCATTATATCTAGTTTTAGCACTACATATTGTTCTAGCACTATATTTGTTTTAGCACTATATCTTGTTTTAGCACTATATCTTGTTTTAGCACTATATCTTGTTTTAGCACTATATCTTGTTCTAGCACTATATCTTGTTTTAGCACTATATCTTGTTCTAGCACTATATCTTGTTTTAGCACTATATCTTGTTCTAGCACTATAGCTTGTTTTAGCACTATATCTTGTTCTACCACTATATCTTGTTCTAGCACAATATCTTGTTTTAGCACTATATCTTCTTTTACCACTATATCTTGTTTTAGCACTATATCTTGTTCTAGCACTATATCTTGTTTTAGCACTATATCTTGTTTTAGAACTATATCTTCTTTTACCAATATATCTTGTTCTAGCACTTTATCTTGTTGTAGCACTATATCTTGTTTTAGCACTATATCGCTATATTCACTCGAACACAGCTACCATCTCTTGAAGAGCTTTTTCATGAAAGATGCCTTTCCGAAACACTCTCGATTCTTAAGGACAACCTGCACCCATTGAACCACTGTTACATAAGATGGTCGTCTCCTTTCCATTAGGACTAAAACAGAAAGATTTAAAAACTCCTTTATCCCACTTTCGGTCAGAGTGTTACAAGATCAGCTGTCGTCATCGAGAAGTACATAGAAGTCAAATTCATAAAGCGCTGGTTGTGAATGTGTATGTGTTTCATGTGTGAATGTTGTTCGAATTTTTCATCTATACTGTTATTGTACAGTAGTTACGCTGATGTTGTCAATTGTAGTCAAACTGAATTTCCATTTGATAGGATCAATAAAACTATCTTATCTTATCTTATCTTATCTTATCTTATCTTATCTTATATCTTGTTCTAGCATTATAGCTTCTTACATTTTATCTAACAATATCGTTCACCCAGCACTATATAGATTTTGGCTGCTCCAACCACCTGATGTACACGCCCTTGGAGCCGACTAAGATGGTCATTCAGCTGCTGACCTTTAGCGTCCTCGTCATCATGCTGATAGTGCTGATCATGTCTCGGCTCCTTCACCCGGTGTACGCTGATGACGCTCTGGAGGTCAACCGGATCAACCTGGAAATGAAGACAACTTTCGTCGTATTAAAGGTCAGTCTGAGACTTCTCAATGACGTGATGGCTCAGAGGAGCTGAGGAGCATGTGGCTCAAATCTGAATAGACTGGGAATTTGAGTTTTGGGAATTCTTATGACTCATTGGAAGGGCGCGGTGGCTGAGCGGTTAATCGCTTGGCTTCCAAGCCTGGGTTCTGGGTTCGAATCCTGGTGATGAATGGGATTTAGAATGTATGGGTATTATGAGTCCCCCCATCTCTAACATTAGTTGGGGAAAGGTAAAGGCGGTTGGTCGATGAGCTGGCCCCATTACACCCTGCTCGTTAACCGTTGGCCAAGATACAGATGACCTCAACATCATCTGAATTCTGAAAGGGCAACTTTACTTTACTTTAGGACTTCCCCTAAGTCCTCGCCACTTTACTTTAATGGGTACGTTACACTGGACATAAAATCATGTTACCTGCCAATTAACTAGCGATCCGTTTTTATGACCGACGGCTAACGAGGATGTCACGTGGCCAGCGCAACGGTCTATTGCCTTTACGTCTCCAAAGTGTTGCAGGTATCTATTAGGGTTAGGGTTAGGGTTAGATGCGTCTTACAAATCCCAAAATTAAAAACCCCAGTCTTCATGAAAATTCAAACTTGGCCCCCCCCCCTTAGTTTATAAAAAGGTTCTCCTTTCAGACTTTGCGATCTAGATCTATAGGGCAGACGATGTTAAGGACATCTGATTTTCTGGCCAACGGTTAAAGAGCAGGGACTTTTGTAGCCAAGCTCTTTATCCCTTGGCCACTACGACGCCTAAAAAAAATTTGACCCATTAAAACTTTTCGTTTAGTAATTAGATACGCTCTTTAAAAAATGTTTCCCCATCACTTAACTAGTCAAGAGTTAACCATGAGGTTCATCTTGTTCCACTTTTTTGTATTTCTGACAGATCGCCGTGATTAATGTCCTCCTCTTCTCCCCACTCATTCTCTACTCCACCGTGGCCTACTACAACAGCTCAGAGACCATCAGCGAGCTGAAGATCAAGCTCGTCTTCTACCAGCTGGCCGTCCACGCCAACAGCATCCCGTTCTTCGTCATGCTGCGCAGGAAAGAGTTCCGAAAAGCCGTGGCCATGATCTTCGCCAGCACCGCCTCCATCCGCAAGGCGCGCCCGATGAACCTACTCCTGGAGGTCACAGAAGCAAGGCGGAAGAAATCCTCGGACGTGGATGCCGACCCAAGCACGTTCCAGGGCATCGGCAAAGTGACGGCTAGAGAGGATTTTAAAAAGATAATTTCGTCTTCACCGTCAATCAAACAGTAATGACGTTATAACACTAGGAGCCAGCAGCAACGACAAGCGTTACTTTAGAAGATGTAAACTTGAACCATTAAATACAATCGTTCTTACAAGATGTGGATGACACTAAAGATTTGGCCCACAATGTGCATGTACGTTAAATTTTTGGCGCTATTTCTTAACCATGTTAACATGTGGAGACTATGCGTGTAGAGATTCGGGAAAATTGTAAGCGGATAAACACCACAGCGAATTTTAACTCAGCAATGTTTATTTTCTTAATTACTCATGTACAGCTCATTTTCGGAGATTTAACAAGCGTAGTGCGCTTTGATCGAATCTCTTTTGTAGACCTATGGGAGGAATCTGGAAGAAGGTTTCCGTGCTGCTAGAGACGAAATTCGAATCGATAGGTGGCCAATCAGCTAATAGCACTTAGCCAAACATTCCAAAATTTGAGATTTGGGTATTTTGTCCTACGCTCCCATATATTTCCTGCGCTATTGACATAGTACGTGCAGTCCTCTGCCTTCAAGACTGACGGCTTAGTTTCTTCTTCAATGACAATTGCTATTTCAGTATTTTGCTACTTTGTCTGCAAATTTTACGGTTCATTTTTAGCGGCCCACGAAAGGGGAAAAGAGGCTATTAGTTTTGTGCGAAATGTCTGTCCGTCTGTCCGTCCGTCACGTTTAGATCTCGTAAACTACAAAAGATATTGAAAACCGACATCACAATATTTTAGACCATGCAACGGCTACTTTTTTTTTCTGAAAGCGAAAAATCAAATTTTTAAAATTAGTTATGCAAGCAGTTTTTTAACGAGAAAAAGCTAATAAGTATGCATTTATAAGTTAGACCTAATTTAGAACGAATAGTAATCTTGTAAATAGCATTTTCCTAACTTTTTTTTTTTTTGGGGGCAATTTTTTTGAGGATTCAAATAAGAGATTGAGCCTTTTCAAAAACAATTTGATCAATTATAAGACATTAGTTAGGCCAATGGAGGCGCGGTGGCTGAGCGGTAAAGGGCTTGGCTTCCGAACCGGGGGTCCAGGGTTCGAATCCTGGTGAGGACTGGGATTTTCAACTTTGGAATCTTTGGGCACCTCAGCTCTAATGGGAACCTGACATTATTTGGGGAAAAGTAAAGGCGGTTGGTCGTTGTTCTGGCTACATGACACCCTCGTTAACCGTATGCCACAAAAAACAGATGGAATTTACATCATCTGCCCTATAGACCACAAGGTCTGAAAGGGGAACTAGTTAGGCCAGGTTCACACAATTTACATTCACTTTCACCTATCCTTTGATTTGCGGGACCGTTGAGGCATTACACAAGATCCGTTAACCTTCTTTCTCCATTCCTATCTCTCATTTGTCTTTGATATAATTTCATTCGGATGTTCTTTCTGAAAATATTGAAGCCTGCCTGGGTGGACCACTTCGGGGGCCGATTTTGAGTTTGTGTTTCCACACAAACTGTCTTTTGTAACCTTGCTTAAATAATATTTTTATCTAGCTATTGTTTGCTTACCTTGTACTAGTTGAAGAGAGATGCAAGACATGTAACAGTGAGAGAAGTGAAGCGAGGGTTAAACTGGTCTTGCTGATCTTTTGGTTTTGTTTGGCCCTAAAATGCTTGATTTAAAAAAAATGGAAACAAAGCTCTATGAATTTGCAATAAACAATCATTTATATTTGGGGACAACGAATGTAAAGAGGATTGATAGCTCAGATGTAAGATCAATGTAGTTATGAAACGTGTCCAGTCTTTTAAAAGAACAATTTGCATTTTGTATAAACCAAACACTTTTGTCTTAATGAATTTAGAAGAAATGTATTTCATTTTTAAATGTAATAGAAAATATAATTTATAATTTCTTAAAATAAAAAATACAAGAAAATTCATCTTTTTTTTTTTCTTCTTGCTTTTACGATATAAAAAATATATATATAAATTAATCACTTCTAGGAAAATAAATTAACGAAAAATAGTCCGCGGGTGAACATGAGTTTTGTTTCTAAGCGGTTGAATTCTTCGAGATGTCACAAAGGTCATGGTTGACTTGAAAAGAGAAGAAAACTCTGCTGACATAGGCGTGTCCACACCAAAGAAAGCAAGTAGTGATGACATTCATTGACTAGTGGTGTAACCTATAGAAATACAACTCTAGATGTAATTCCAAGTTTAGATGACGACAAACGGTTCACTCATTCTATTGTGGAAATATTCCAAAATAAAAACAACCCATAATACCTGGTATGGTAGATTAGAGTTGCCCAAATTTGAACCGAGCTGAACGGTTCACACTTTCGGTAACTTTAACAGAGAGGAACTGAAAGCCTCTTAGCACTTGACCTATGTAGAGGAAGTAATCCTCGAGGGATTATCTGCACAACTTGGCCTAAATTGTGCCGATGTGCCGAAAACCAAACTCCAGAACTGAAAGTTTACAGTGCTGCAGTCCATCCTTCACTCGTGAATGTCGGTAGTTTGAGGTACGAGACAAGAAGAGCAGCTATCGGCAAAGAACAAACACACACTCGCACGCACACACACACACAGAGACACAGCTGAGAATGGCTTTTTAAGGCCAAGATAGAACTCCGTAATCACTTTTATCCCAATGGAGGAGCTATTACTATTATTTTTATTATTATCATTATTATTATTATAGGAGGAATTTATCACCAAGCGCCATACATCCATAGACATTCGTTTGAAAGATATCATAGAAAAAAAAATCTAGATTTGTCCCTTTATGTAGAAAAGCCAGCATCCTGTCGACCGTCTTTCTCTATTCCTCTGTATCTTTTGTCAGCCCACCCTGTTCTCTGCCTCTTCTTCTTTTCCTGGTACTGTTCCCTAAAAGAAGATCTTTGCGAACCTGAGGGCGTTGTGATATGGCCATAATGTTTTAGTTTGCATTTTTGGGACAATGGTCAGCATGTCAACGTGGGGCCCAATTACTTGCTTTTGCCATTGTGACCCTGTTTCAGATCTCATTTGCAATGCGATCTTTATAGGTGATAGCTAGGCTTTTTCTATAACATCTCACTTTCATTTTAGAATCCTCCTCTTGGATTCTGAAAATAATATATGCATTAATAATCAACAAAACAAGGTTACAAAGACAGTGTGTGGAAACACAAACTCAAAATCGGCCCCCGAAGTGGTCCATCCAGGCAGGAAAAAGGTTGGTTTCAATATTTTCAGAAGAATATCAGTGTTAAATTCTATCAGAAGTGGTCTACCCAGGCAGGTAATAAGGCAGGTTTCAATATTTTCAGAAAGAATATCATATTGAAATTCTATCAAAGGCAAATGACAGAAAAGAATGGAGAAAGAAGGTTGACAGATCCTGTGTGGTCCAGCAGACCAAGGGATAGGTGAAAGTAAATGTGAAGTTGGATGTGAACCTGGCCTAACTGATGTCTTATAACGAGTATTTAATTGATTTAATTGTTTTGTAAAGGGTCAATCTCTTATAAAAAGCTTCAAGAAAATAGATTTTTCGCTTTCAGAAAAGAAAAAAAGTAGCCGTTGCATCAGAACTTTGAATGATCTAAAATATCATGATGTTCGATTTTCATTTTCTCTTTTAGTTTCTGAAATCTAAACGGGACAGACGGACTGACAGACGGACAGACAGGCCACACAAACCTAATAGCGTCTTTTCCCCTTTCGCGGGCCGCTAAAAATAAAAAAAAAAAACAAAGCTTGTGTAAGGGGAATAACTGCACAATAACTAGCATATAACTCAATACTGTATAATTAAGCTCCCTTTTTCTACATAAAACAAAATTAATTAAATACCAATAACTAATTGGTTAATTATATTTATTGATTCATGTATTGTCATCGACTATAAATAATTTTGCGAAATTTCAACTTGTTTTGAAAATGGGAAGTAGGAGAAAAACATGTACATAACTTAATAAGGGAAATAACTCCACATCTATAACCATGAATCTCAAAAAGTATAATTTATTTCCCTTTTTCGATACCAAAGAAAAGAATAAATTACTAATAATTAATTAATTATTTGGTTATTTCTTTTATTGATCGTTGTTTAATTATATCAAGTTTCCACTTGATCCGAGAACTTTTTATCAGAGTAAGTTGATATACCTTAGCTTTATAGAAAAATGTTTCAATCCCATTTTAATCTAAATTTAAATAAATTATCTTGGCTTATAGATTACAGCCATGAATATGATAATAAGGCTTGTCTTCGATTCCGAAGATTAATGAGGAATGCCACACCCAACGCAGACCTAACCATTTTCAGCGGGTGGTCGATTTTCTTTTCACCGTCTGCTCTCATATCGGCAGTGGCTTCTCTTCTGGCCTCAAAGGTGTATCCCGCGGCCTTAGTGAGGGATCTTCAGCTGTTTCGTTGCGAGGCCGCCTGCAGCCAGGTGCTCTCTTCCATGTCAGTTAAAGCAGCTTTGAACCCTATTCATTTGGAGAGTGAATGAATGTTCTTCCATTATAAATGACAATGTAAATTCAAGTAGATCTAGACTCTAGCTTGTTGTTAAACTTTTATTTTTTTCCAGTCGTTTTGCACGTTTTTTTTCAGCCACGTTGCGCTCTATTTATAGTTTTTAATATTTTATTCGCAACATTTGTCTTGTGTACTACGTAACAGTGAAGTTGTTGACTTGTTGCTAACAGAGGACTGCAAGATTTTTTACCTTTTTACCGCCAACATCGAAGCCAAACGTATTCCATTTTACTCTTGTCAATGTGAGAACAATGTTGATGATTTAATCAATATAATAGTTTGGACATCTTACAGGAGATTCAATGTCTTGTAATTTTGTTTTATAACCTAGTAGACAAGATAAGGCTAGAATAAAGAATAGTTTATAGTTTTAACTTTGGTGGTCTAGATCTATTCTTGCTTGATACCAGATCTATTCTTATCTTATAATCTAGATCTACTTTGATGGAACCTAAATTTAAAATGACAGATGTAGACCTCTAGAGATATGATAACGACAATAGTGGGCCTAAGACTAATGACTATGATAATTGAGAACTAGATCTTGGTCACATTCCCCTGCCCTTATACAGATCTAAGTAGGAAAGGTCCTAAAAATGTATTATCCAGTAATAGGCCTACATTCAAACATCTACATCTTTAGTCCAGGAATATAGGTTATTATGATTCGCTATAATATTGAAAAATAAATAGTTATATAATTCCCAATTTTTGTTTAATCTTCTAGGAAGACCTATCCAAAATGTTAAGTCCTAGGCTTTGTAGTGATCGCCCTTGTTTCAGCGTAGGTTTTGTTGATCAAAATGTGTTGCTAAGAGAGAAAGGGACACTCCTCGTTCTATGAAAACGTACAGTGACTCAAATAGGAAGCAGCCGTTTCCGAATCGAGTTTTTCCTCTCCTCGATCCGACATAGCCTTTACCAAGTTCACCTATCCCTACGTCTGTTGAACTGTTGGGCACCTCACATGATCTCATCTGTCATCACACCTTTCATCTCATCTTTCATCTCAACTTTCATCTCATCTTTCATGACATCTTTCATGATATCTTTCATCATATCTTTAATGACATCTTTAATGACATCTTTCATCAGATCTTTCATCTCATCTTTCATCTCATCTTTCATGATATCTGTAATGACATCTTTCATCTCACCTTTAATGACATCTTTCATCAGATCTTTAATGACATCTTTCATCTCATCTTTCATCACATCTTTCATCACATCTTTCATCATATATATCACATCTTTCATCATATATATCACATCTTTCATCACTTCTTTCATGAAATCTTTCACGACATCTTTCATGATATCTTTCATCATATCTTTAATGACATCTTTCATCAGATCTTTCATCTCATCTTTCATCTCATCTTTCATGATATCTGTAATGACATGTTTCATCTCATCTTTAATGACATCTTTCATCTCATCTTTAATTACATCTTTCATCACATCTTTCATCATATATATCACATCTTTCATCATATATATCACATCTTTCATCAGATCTTTCATCATATATATCACATCTTTCATCAGATCTTTCATCATATATATCACATCTTTCATCATATATATCACATCTTTCATCACATCTTTCATCATATATATCACATCTTTCATCACATCTTTCATCATATATATCAGATCTTTTATCATATATACCACATCTTTCATCACTTCTTTCATGAAATCTTTCATGACATCTTTCATCATATCTTTCATCATATCTTTAATGACATCTTTCATCAGATCTTTCATCTCATCTTTTATCTCATCTTTCATGATATCTTTAATGACATCTTTCATCAGATCTTTCATCTCATCTTTCATGATATCTGTAATGACATGTTTCATCTCATCTTTAATGACATGTTTCAACACATCTTTAATGACATCTTTCATCTCATCTTTAATTACATCTTTCATCACATCTTTCATCATATATATCACATCTTTCATCATATATATCACATCTTTCATCACATCTTTCATCATATATATCACATCTTTCATCATATCTTTCATCATATATATCACATCTTTTATCATATATATCACATCTTTCATCACATCTTTCACAAAATCTTTCATCACATCTTTCATTACATCTTTCGTCACACTGTTTATTACTTCTTCTGTCCTACCGTCGCGTTAACTTGCAAATAAAATCAGAAGGGTACAATAAAAATAAAAAACAAACAAAATAAATAGTTTAAAAAAAAAACAACAACTAATAAACAAAAACAAAGAAACACGAATGAAATTATCTTTGAAGATGTAAATTGTTGATATGTTGTAAGTAAGCCTACCACATTCCAGAAACATTAAATATTTATCGAAATATGCATATACAATATAACGAATTAGGGCAAATGAGATTTAATTAACTAATAATCTATTTCTTTATTCACAAGTATAACCTGCTAATCAAATTGTTCTTAAGTGCATTTATACTAAAGCTTAAAGAGGGTAGGCACCTCCACAAAAATCCTGCTCAAGACCTTAACTTACTTAGTAACTGTAAGTAGCACTTGTCTTTAACTTAAGCCGTAACTGTATACACAAGGAATGCATTCTGTACATTCTTGTTTGTAGCTCCTGCTGAGCTCAAAGAAACACGAAGCATGGGCGTCTCCAGTACAAAACGCAACATAGAGGAAGAACCAGAGAACCCGAAAGAAGAGCCACCACAAAAAAAATCAAAATTGTCTTCAGGCGCCGAGGGGGAGCCGTGCTGCTCCAATGAATCTTTAGACCAGGTGACCATCAAAACTCTCTTGAATCCTGCCCACATTAGTAGGCCGGCCTACTTGACATATACAAACATATATATATGGAGGCACGGTGGCTGAGCAGTAAATCGCTCGGCTTCCAAACCGCGTCCCGGGTTCGAATCCTGGTGAGGATGGGGATTTTGAATGTCGAGATCTTTGGGCGCCTCAGAGTTCATCCAGCTCTAATGAATACCTGATATTAGTTGGGGAAAAAGAAAAGGTGGTTGGACGTTATGATGGCCACATGACATCCTCGTTAACCGTGGGCCACATCATCTGCCCTATAGATCAGATGGTCAGAAAGGGGAATATAAGTATATATATATATACATATATATATATAAATGTTGCTTCTACCTTGTGTTTATTTACACAAGAAACATCGTATCGTAAGAATGCTTCAGTGACTATGACTCCTCTCATCAGATAAAAGCCAGGGCATTAGCTAAGTTCGAAACGATGTCGCTCACGTAGCTGTTTCCGTCCAATATGTCCAATGGTACGGCTCGTACCCGATACAGTTTGTTATCAGCTGCGGTGTAGCACTATGTGCAGCAAGCTGCCTTATGGTGTCCGACTCCAGATTTTTTCTCAGGGTTGATTCCCGAAGCCTTTCCCATGTTGGTGTACAGCAACACGGCAGCAGAGGTATATGGATTCAGAAATTTCTTTCGCCACCCTAGGCAAACGAACACCTCCTGCCGTAAGTTATATCGTTAATCCTCTCCAAAATATGCTAACGCTTATTTGTGTTCTGTTATTTAGTCCCTCCTCCCTCATCCTCCCGGGTCTCGCTTTGAAAGATGCACAAAGACTACTTGACGTTCAAAGGGATGCAATCCCACAATAATATTCCCCAAATAAAAATCTTCACTTGTCCCCCTTGTCGATAACTTGAACTCTGCTTCTTATAAACGCACCAGGAGAGAACACTTAGAAAAACACGTTTCTTCAGTAATGTCGCTGCCTGGCCACTTATCTGTTATAGGTATCTGTTATAGGTAATGAAGCATAATTTCTTGTGATTGGCCACGTCAACACAGACAACATTTCGAGTTGTTGTACTATTTTCCACAAGTCACAGTTAGATATCAATTGGCCATGTCACTGTTGGTTAACTATTGACCATATGGGTTATCTATTGGCCATATGTCACCATTGGTTAACCGTTGGCCATATGTCACCATTGGTTAACTGTTAGCCATATGTCACCATTGGTTAACTGTTGATTAACTATTGGGCCATATGTCACCATTGGTTAACTGTTGATTAACTATTGGGCAATATGTCACCATTGATTAACTGTTGGCCATATGTCCCCATTGGTTAATTATTGGGCCATATGTCACATTGGTTAACTATTGGCCATATGTCACCATTGGTTAACTATTGGTCATGTGTCACCATTGGTTTACTATTGGTCATATCTCACCATTGGTTAACTATTGGTCATATCTCACCATTGGTTAACCAATGGGCATATCTCACCATTGGTTAACTATTGGTCATGTGTCACCATTGGTTTACTATTGGTCATATCTCACCATTGGTTAACTATTGGTCATATCTCACCATTGGTTAACTATTGGTCATATCTCACCATTGGTTAACTATTGGTCATATCTCACCATTGGTTAACTATTGGTCATATCTCACCATTGGTTAACTATTGGTCATATCTCACCATTGGTTAACTATTGGTCATATCTCACCATTGGTTAACTATTGGTCATATCTCACCATTGGTTAACTATTGGTCATATGTCACCATTGGTTAACTATTGGTCATATCTCACCATTGGTTAACTATTGGTCATATCTCACCATTGGTTAACTATTGGTCATATCTCACCATTGGTTAACTATTTGCCGTATATCACCATTGGTTAACTATTTGCCGTATATCACCATTGGTTAACTATTTGCCGTATATCACCATTGGTTAACTATTGGCCATAGAACAAATCATCAAAAATTCTATCACTGATATTTCAGGGCCAAGAACTTATTTTTATACAAAATCCTTTATAAAACTGAGAGATGTGATCTCCACAGTCTAGCTATGCTCACTTTCAGATTACAATTAATCATTTCCTTTTAATTGATACACATAATAATCTTTGTATTGGTTTTTATTATTGTAACTTATATTATTAATATCAGTTTTTCAATGATGTTTTCCCTCCCCTCATCCCCATAGAAAACACCTGACAAGGTTTTGGGCTGGGCAGATTTGCCCTACGTTGCCTTGCTGCAGATTTACTCTTTCCTGCCCAATAAGTACCGGTACAATATGGCCCTGACGTGCCAAGCCTGGTCCAAGCCTTTCGCCAGACCGGAGATCTGGAGGAGCGTCTCATTTCGCTTTGACAGCCATGAGGATTACAGAGCCAAACTCTTCTGCGAATATCTATCGCTCAGTGGGGTGAGGTATCTGGACATTAACTGTGCCAGTAAGTTATTTTATGCTTGTAATAAACAGAGGCGGCCTTAACAGATCGCGGGACCCCAGGCGAGGGTCATATCAGGGCCAGAATATTTGTACAATGGGATGACGGTGACGAAATATTGTTTTTAATCGCGGTGCTCCCTAAGGCGCAAGGCTTGGGGCGGTTACCCCACTCGCCACCCCTTAAGGCCGCCTCTGTAAATTTAATAAAATTCCTCATAATTGCGCCATAATGGCAGTTAAGGTCGGTTAAGTTAATATATCTAGCCTATTTTGTGCTTCTAGTTGTAAGATGTCAATCTGAGAGTTATATGTATGGTATTGACAAAAAAGTTGGTCAGTATATTTTTGATAAGATTATTTCAACATCTATAAGTGAATTAAACTTATTACTAACTACATTTCTTCATAAATATTCACTAAAAGTTGTTTGAACCAAACAAACTATGGAACAATGTGGTGATAGAAAATGTTGGATTGGCTGTATTTTAGAAATTTAAAGAATACCACACATCGGCTATACTTGTTATAGACTACAAACTTGACAACTTTTGTGCAATATTTTTGTTGCATTTCAATAAAATTTAATCCTATACTCTTAAGCGAGCAATTCTTGTATGTATGTATGTATGTATGTATATATATTTATATTTATATATATATATATAAATTTTATTTCGAAAACGGCTCTAACGATTTTCTTTAAAATTTCAAGGTATGTGCATAATAGTGAGAAAAAAATTCTCAACTCATTGGCCACATCGGGAAAACTCAAGGTCGACCGTTATATCGGTTTGAAAATGCCTCATTATCGAAAAATTAATTTTGGCTAGAATGTTTTATGAATGAAAATTTTCTATATGACGTCAATGGGAAAAAAACTTGACACCGCTTACGTCACTAGGCTCACAGCAGAAAAGAAAAAAAAACTTTACACCTCCTACGTCACTGGCTTACAGCCGTTCACTAAAGCATTTCTTTGCTACAAGTTTTATCGCGTTTCAATGAATAAAAAGACACAACATTTTGCGCACCGTAGTTGAAGGTTTAGAACAGTGTTTGCGTTCATTTTTAACTGAACATCAATTGATCAAGCACGTGGTTATCTGAAGACGCCCAAGTGTTTACAAGTGTTTCTACAAATTAAACATTTCATCCCTGTTAAATAAGGTAAGTGAAAAGAAGAATTTGATTTATGTGCATAACTTTAATTAGCTAGAATGTAGGCCGAAAGGAATAGATATGGTCCTTATGGATTTTGATTCTGGAATCTACGTCTAAATCTAGATCTTGATTCAAGACAGCTAGATTCCCAGGGGATGCAACTGCTATGTTGCTCGCCATTATTCTTGCACAATAGATGGAGGTTTACGACGTAGGCTAATAAGATTTCTAGAGGATGGTGACTTATCCCTAAGCAGCAACATGATACTTTTCTTTTGTTTGTTGGGAATGGTTATAAAACATCTCATCTAGCTATTGGCCACAAAACAGCTCATCTAGCTATTGGCCACAAAACAGCTCATCTAGCTATTGGCCACAAAACAGCTCATCTAGCTATTGGCCACAAAACAGCTCATCTAGCTATTGGCCACAAAACAGATCATCCAGCTATTGGCCACAAAACAACAAATCTAGATCTAGCTATTGGCCACTAAACAGTTAAATCCAATGAGTCAATACAATCCATCTATGGGATAGAAATGTTCACATGCAATTGTGGAGTGGAATTGGTGTGAACGTCCATTTCATTTGCCATAGCTCTAATGTTTTTTTTTTAATATAATGCACACATTTTAATACTATTATTACTAATACTATTATTTATGTAAGCATTATTATTTATTATTTTATTAATTGTTATTATGAAGTTAATATTTATTGATATAACGTTATTATTCGGAATTTTAATATTCAGTAGTGTAATATAGTATACCAATTATATTTTTACAAAAAAAACACCAATTTAATCCATTGCTATTAGGAAGATGCCGCGGCCAAGAAAACGTCAGTTATTCAACTTCAACCAAGAATCTAGAGAAGGAAACAACAACGCTGATCCAGCTAAAGTCCCTCGCCTTTCTTTGGTTTTACATGAACGGGATTCAACTTCAATAAATTGCCAGTCTTCATTGAATCACCAGCCTTCAACTACAATAAATTGCCAGTCTTCATTGAATCATCAGCCTTCAACTTCAATAAATTGCCAGTCTCCAGTGAATCACCAGCCCTCATTTTCAATAAATTGCCAGTCTTCATTAAATCACCAGCCTTCAACTTCAATGAATTGCCAGTCTTCAGTGAATCATCAGTCTTCAACTTCAATAAATTGCCAGTCTCCAGTGAATAACCAGTCTTCAACTTCAATGAATTGCCAGTCTCCAGTGAATCATCAGTCTTCAACTTTAATAAATAGCCAGTCTTCATTAAATCACCAGCCTTCAACTTCAATGAATTGCCAGTCTCCAGTGAATCACCAGTCTTCAACTTTAATAAATTGCCAGTCTTCATTAAATCACCAGTCTTCAACTTCAATAAATTGCCAGTCTCCAGTGAATCACCAGCCTTCAAATACGACAAATCTCAGAGAAGCTTCAACTAGAGCAAATGCAGTTATTAGAAATATCGTCAAACTAGAAAATTCTGAGAAGCGTTTAAGGAAACTTGAGGATCTGCGACTTCGAGCTTCACGACGACTTAAAGTGGAAACTTGCACACAGTATTCTCAGAGACTTGAAGATCTGCGGCAGAGAGCTTCACATCGACTTCAAGCGGAAACTTGCACACAGTATTCTCAGAGACTTGAGGATCTGCGACAGAGAGCTTCACAGCGACTTCAAGCGGAAACTTGCACACAATATTCTCAGCGACTTGAGGATTTGCGACAGAGAGCTTCACAGCGACTTCAAGCGGAAACATGCGCACAATATTCTCAGCGTCTTGAGGATCTGCGACAGACAGCTTCACAGCGACTTCAAGCAGAAACATGCGCACAATATTCTCAGCGACTTGACGACATGCGACAACGAACTTCAAGACGATATGTAAATGAAACTCCCATAGAATATTCTAAGCGACTTGACGACTTGCGACGAAGAGCTTCACAGCGACTGGAAACTGAGTCTCCAACAGAATATTCCAAACGACTTTATGACATGCAAAATCGTGCTTTACAACGAAAAAATAATGAAACGCCTACTCAACGAAATGAGAGACTTGAAGAAATGCGACAGCAAGCAGCCATAAGATTATCTGAAGAAACCCACGAACAACGCATCGAGAGACTTGAAGAAATGAGACAAGGGGCAGCCATAAGATTATCTAAAGAAACCCACGAACAACGAAATGAGAGACTTGAAGAAATGCGACAGCAAGCAGCCATAAGATTATCTGAAGAAACCCACGAACAACGCATCGAGAGACTTGAAGAAATGAGACAAGGGGCAGCCATAAGATTATCTGAAGAAACCGACGAACAACGCAATGAGAGACTTGAAGAAATGAGACAGCGGGCAATACTAAGGTTATCTGCAGAAACGAAGATAAAAGAGGACCAACGTTTGGAGGAACAAAGACG
The DNA here is from genome assembly GCF_947242115.1 of Biomphalaria glabrata. NCBI lineage: Eukaryota > Metazoa > Mollusca > Gastropoda > Planorbidae > Biomphalaria > Biomphalaria glabrata. Next base: position 13,104,881 of record NC_074720.1, read on the forward strand.
GCGTGACGCAAGACGAAGAGCAGCCTTGGAGAAAACTAAAGTACAAACGTACAAGAGCGCAGTGAACTCAAGTGTTAACTATAGATCATTGGGCCCCTTTACAATTACATGCATACATTGCCAGGCGATACATTTTCCAGAGGAAAGAGTTGGCAACAAAGTTAACAGAGACTCCTTCGGGGACTGCTGTTTACATGGTCGAATTTCCCTGGAAGCTCCTATCTTTCCAAATGAATTAATTATTTTGTTTTTAGGTCAGCACCCTTTGGCACAGGAATTTCATAAGAAGATACGAAATTTAAATGCATGCTTTTCATTGGCATCATTTAATGTGGATGACGACAGGACAATTAATAGCCACGGCATTTATAGTTTCATCGCAGCAGGGATGATTTATCATAAAATAAATTTGGCTGTTCATCCAACACAAAATCCAAATGGTGACTACGAAAGACCACAATATGGTCAGCTCTACTTTCTGGATCCCGACGATGCTGTGAATGAAAGAATTCATCATCCATACAATAGTGACATCAACCAAGACTTAATGAATAGATTGGAGAAAATCATACGCGCCGTCAATTGTTTCGCTCAGGCATTTAAAATGATGAGAGAAGTGGAGACAGAAACTAGACAACTTGCATCAGCAAACGGAATAGCACCTCCACATGTTCGACTTTTGTTTACTAATCCTGATGGTTTTGATATCAGGCGCTACAATGTCCCCTCATCCAATGAAGTATGTGCTGTGCTGACACTGAATGCTGATCAAAGCATTCCAGCTAATGAAATGGTTGTACATCAGCGAGGCAAAGAAATAGTTACTTTAAAGAACACAGACAAACGAACAGAGCCCTTCACATATCCATTATTTTATCCTAAAGGCACCTTTGGATATTCTGTGGATCTAAAGCTACAACAGCCTTATCCCAGTCGGCAGCATCTAACAAGACTGGAAATGGCACAATACCGTATTGCTTATCGCAAAGGACTCACCAAAAATCTCCCACTTGAAAAAGATCGAAGCGATCTTGATCTACGTGAAACACAATTCAACGCACTACATTTTGGTGGCCGACTGTTTCAGCAGTATCTGGTTGACACATTTATTAGAGTCGAACGCGATCGCATCCAGTGGATCAAGTCCAACCAAAAGAAGATTCTGGCTGAAAAATACATAGGAGTGTCTAACTTTCTTAAAGAACTGGCTGAAAAGAAAGATGCTGTTGTTGGTGAAACCATCATTTTACCATCCTCCTTCCCAGGCTCAACACGATACTATGCTGAACAATTTGAAGACGCCATGGCTATAGTACGACGCTTCGGTTCACCAGACTTCTTTATAACCATGACATGTAATCCGGAATGGCCTGAAATAAAAGAAGCTGCCCGTATTGTTACCGAGGAAGGGTTTGTTATTCAGCAGCGAGCTCAAGATCGTCCTGATCTCGTTGCGAGAGTAGCAAAGCTGAAGTTTGAAACCATTATTGAGGAATTGTACAAGAAACAAATCTTTGGGAAAGTAGCAGCCTATGTTTATACTATTGAATTTCAAAAGCGTGGTCTCCCTCACATGCATCTTTTACTAATTATGAGATCGGAAGACAAAGTGCACAATCCTGATGAGCTAGATGATTTAATTTCTGCTGAGATCCCAGACAACACAGATCCTGAGTTGCGAGAACTGGTATTGAAATGGATGATCCATAATCCTTGCGGTGAACATGACTTAAATGCGTCATGCATGAAAAACCACAATGGAAAAATTCACTGCCGTTTCGATTTCCCCAAACCTTTTCAAGAAACAACATCACTGGTTGACGACGAAAAACCAAAATTAAGACGTCGGTATGATTCCAGACTGGACCAGCAGAGCCCTGAATTTTCTCACGAACTAGCTGTCTACCGAAAAGACAAGTCTGGTAGAAGAATAACCAGAGACAACCGCCACGTGGCTCCTTACAATGCATATTTGCTGAAACTTTTCAATTGCCACATAAACGTTGAATTTGTTGGAAGCATTAGAGCAGTGAAATATTTATACAAATATATTTACAAAGGACATGACTGCGCCTATATTAAAATTGTGGAGGAGCAAAAAAGAATAAATTATAATGAACCAGACACATACATTGAAGGGCGGTGCATCACACCACCGGAGGCTTGCTGGCGTTTATCTGGAAATGAACTCCAAAAGAAGAGCCATGTAGTGCAACGTCTTGACATACATCTTCCTGGTCACTACCGAATGTCAGACATTGTGAATGTGCAAGAAGATCTGTCGGACACTGGCATTAAGGGTTCCACATTGGAGTCTTATTTCAAAACCAATGCAACCAAGAAGCAAAAAGAAGAAGCTAACCGTCTTGCTGGACTGGATGAAGAAATTACCTACCACTTTTATTGGCAGATGCCCGAGCATTTTAAATGGATCGGAAGGACGAGTGAATGGGTTGAGAGGCTTCGACAAATCAATGTTATTGGTCGTATCCACAGCGTTAATTTTGTTGCCCAGCCAGAGTTATACCATCTCAGGATGCTTTTGTACCACGTCAATGACGCTACAAGTTTTGACGAACTTCTTAAATTTAATGGTATCAGGCATGCCACGTTCAAGCAAGCGTGTCTTGCTCGAGGGCTTGCCTATGATGACCAACAGTGGATAGATGGTCTGCAGGAATCGGCCATGTCAAAAACACCTAGAGCCATGAGAACACTATTTACACAGATTTTAATATTTGGATCTCCAGAAAATCCAAAAAGACTTTGGGAAATGTTCAAAGCAGATCTGGCTGAAGATTTTCTTCTAGAAATAGAACGCACAGGTGGCCGAGTGGAAGACGCGATAAATCATACCTATCGAATTATCGCCTCCAAATTAAATACCGAAGCCACAGAAGGCAGAGATTTTCAGTACTGGGTCAACACCTTTGGCATGGACAACATTGACTTTGTCAATAACCATTTAAATGTGGATATGCTTAACAACGACTGCTCAATACTGGAAGGGGAACGGTTGTATGGACTCCTAAAAGGGAAACAGCTTGACATAGTGAATACCATTCTTGATGCTGTCACAAGTCATAACTCTGGACCAAGATGTTTTTTTATTGATGGACCTGGAGGTACTGGAAAAACGTTTGTGTACAAAACTATTTATCACATTCTTCGGGGTCGAAATTTCAATGTGAAATGTATGGCATTTACAGGAATAGCATCAATTCTTTTGCCTAATGGACGCACCTCACACAAAACATTTGGCCTCAGTGTGCCCCTTACACCTGAATCAGTTTCAAACATAAAGCTAGGATCAATGAAAGCTGCTCAGTTAGCGGAAGTTGATGTATTTTTAATGGATGAGGCCCCTATGCTGCCAAAATACGGACTTTCTACCGTAGACCAGCTACTAAGAGCAATCGGCAATGCAAAAGAGCCTTTTGGAGGAAAAACAATAGTTTTGGGGGGCGACTTCCGGCAATGTCTTCCAATTCAGCCACGAGCTAACAGAAGTGAGCTTTTAGACGTATCCCTTAAAAAGAGTGACTTATGGAGACATTTTAGAATATTTCGATTAACCAGAAATATGAGAGTTGATGAAGAAGAGACGGATTTTGCCGAGTTTCTTTTAAGGATTGGAGACGGTGAACTGCCATTGAATGATATGGGTGAAATAGCATTGCCACAAGATGTCATCTCAAAAACAAACATTATTGACGAAGTTTATGGGGAATGTTTGGCAGATAAAAGTTACGAACAAATGAAAGACAGGGCAATTCTGGCTCCCTTAAACAAAGATGTCAATTTAATCAATTGTGAGCTTATAGACAGATTACCTGGAGAGGAAAAAGTCTATTTTAGCTTTGATTCAATCAAGGATATGTCAGAAGGTACACTTCAATTTACCACAGAATTTTTAAATTCCATAGACATCGCTGATTTGCCTCCACACAAACTAAAACTAAAAAAAAACACAATTATCATGCTACTTAGGAACTTAGATGTTTCAGAAGGACTCTGTAATGGGACGAGGCTCATTGTCACTGAACTGTGTAACAACATAATTATTGCTAAGATTCTAACTGGCGAACATTTTGGAAAGGCTGTTCACATTCCCAGAATCACTCTAGATTCCAGTAAGGGGAAACTTGGATGCACAATGCAGCGCCATCAATTTCCTGTGACCCCTGCTTTCGCCATGACAGTCCACAAATCACAAGGTCAAACATTCCAGTTCGTTGGAGTTGATCTCAGGGTCCCAGTCTTTATGCATGGTATGCTGTATGTGGCCTTTTCAAGAGTGAAACGACAAAGTTGTTTGAAAGTCCTTCTTCCCCGAGACAACGCAAATTACACCCGGAACGTTGTGTGGAAGGAAGTGTTGAACTAAGATAAAGAAGGTTAGTATTAGGAGAGTCAAAAGTTACCTACTTTCCTAGAATCTAGATATATAGGTATTGTGTTATAATTATTTATAAATAACACTTTCTAATAGGTATCTGTAATAAGGCTTAAAACATTTGGTAGTTGATTTTTTTCTTTGAAAAACGTGGATGGGAAATAGGGATTGTATTAGCTGTAAAATGTCCATATTCTCAACTCATTCTAATGCTGAAATATAATGTGCAATGCAATGCTACGGTGGTATGGATAAAGTCATCCCAACAGTTTTTGCACTATGTTTGATAATAAACTTGGCTATGAATAGGTTGAACATCATAGAGTTCAAACTTTGAGTTCTAAAATTTGTTAACCATTAAAATACAACTATTTGTTAGTCGAACATCAGAACGATATGTAACTTCGACCTTTTATTTTATGTCGGCAAATCAATTTAGAATACAAATATAATTATTGTTTGAAATTTTATTATAAGAAAAACACAAATTAAGATTAATTTGGATATTCCTATTACAGCCTGTTTGTACCGGAGAATTGATGTACTGGATAGCAAGTGGTAGTGGGAAGCAGAGATGTGAGTCCTCATTAGACATTGCTATGCTAGCTCCGTGGCTTTGAACCAACGTTAGACTATCTATGACCAGCGTTCATCTGACTCAAGGAAGATTTGATAATGTACCTAAGGCGTGTCTAACTGCAAGATCCACAGACCTAATTGTTTATGTTTTATCTCTTTGGATATGACATACCTTTATTATAAAACAATAATAATCCACTCTAGCCCTACAATTTATGTCTGGAAGAAGTAGAGTTCTTTAGTGCTTGTATATGTTTACCAAAGAACAGTTTTAGTAGATCAGATAAAAAAACTAAAATATGTCTTACATTTCTACAAAATCGATGCATTGAAACAAATGGAGATCATAGAGATCAAAAGTGATCTAATAATAGTGAACATTTGGTGAAACTGCTCAACATGTATTTTGTACATGAATCAAATCTTTTTTGCACCAACATTATATTTTTTTTATCAATTTATTTTTGTTCTCTAGGAAACTCTTGGGTTTTGCAGTATTTGTTTAATACTGCAGTTAAGTATCCTTTTTTTTTCTAATACCATTAAATTTAACTATTATGTATAATTATTAAATGTATATAATCAAGTATTATGTATGGTAATTACATTTAAGTAACACAGTTTTATGTATGGTCATTACATTCATGTATCCAAGTAGTATGTACAGTCATTACATTCAAGTAGCCTATCCAAGTTATATGTAAAGTCATTACAATTAAATATCAAAGTATTATGTATGCTTATTACATTTAGGTAACCAATTATTATGTATGCTTATTACATTTAGGTAACCAAGTAGTATGAATGGTCATTACATTTAAGTATCAAAGTATTATGTATGGTCATTACAATCAAGTATCCAAGTATTAGTATGTATGGTCATTATAATTAAGTATCAAAGTAGTATGTATGGTCATTACATTTAAGCATCCAAGTAAAATATATGGCCATTACATTTAGATAACCAAGTATTATGTATGGTCATTACATTTAGATAACCAAGTATTATGTATGGTCATTACATTTAGATAACCAAGTATTATGTATGGTCATTACATTTAAGCATCCAAGTAAAATATATGATCATTACATTTAGATAACCAAGTATTATGTATGGTCATTACATTCAAGTATCCAAATTATATGTATGGTCATTACAAGTATTATCTATTATCATTACATTGAAGTAACCAAGTGTTATGTATTGTCATTACATTTAGGTAAAAATGGTTTATGTATGACTATTACATTTATTATATGTTCTTTTTAATAATGCTATGTATCTCTTTGTGCCATTAGTTCTTTTGCCTTCTTAGCCAAAAAAAAATGTTATTTATGATATTTGTTTGAAAGGCATTGATCATGCATTAACTGATTTTTATTAACTGATGGGAATGAGATAAAAGTTAAGCAATCCAGTAGATTGCTAGCATTTCTAAGTAAAGTAATGAAATGTCTTTTAAATATAGATAAAAAAAAATATTTAGCTGTGCAAGTTCAGTTCTTTTTCTAGGCTTATATTCACTATTACTAAGGGCTAAATTCTAAACATTGTATAAAGTAGTCAAATGTGTGAGTAATATCATTAGGACTTTTACAGTAACACTTAATGTAATTGTACTTTATAAATTGATGACTACATAGCTGACATTATATCTTGTTAGTGTGTCTGTTTCACAATGAGTTGAATGTGTGTAAGCAAGTTTCTATACAAGTTAATGTCTTCAAGTGAAAGTAAAATGGTAGAAATAAAAATATTCTATTAATATTTATATTCAATATATTTCACGTTCCTCAATGAATTAAAATCATTTAAGCTTTTATACTATACAATAGCTCTCTTTTTTTTTTTTAATTTTGTTTGCATCTAATGTTGTTTTTAAAAAAAAATCTTCTTTAGTAACTAAAGGTTTTCACATTATAACTGCCATCTGTTGTTTGTTTTTGGTTACATCTAATGCCATTTGAGAAAGATTGTCTTTTAATATTATTCAACAAATAATGGTGACCAAAAAGCTTCTTTTAATTGAAGTTAGAATTATTTCATTTCATTTTCCTTTTATTGCCATCAAAATGTAATTCCTAATTAAAAGAAAATCAACTTGTATAATCTTTAAATAAATCCGTAGCATCTGCTAACCTTGCAATTATGAACACATGGTCCTGCTCTTCGGTTGTCCACTAAATACTTTACGACAGTGTATTATATTTTTAAAAATCCATGAATGTAGTCATGTTTGTTTCAACCAAATTTCAGTAAGTAATAAATTAAATGCATTATAGAACCGAGCTAGGATCGGTCATCCCGGTACTTACTTGTAATCACAACAGATTTCCAATATGGATCAACAGATTTAAGTAATCAGTCTTAGTCCTAGTCATAGTAGGTAAAGCTCAATCGTCGAAGATAGAACTCCACCCTTCCACCCCCAGTACCACAGCGGAAAAATTCTTCATCTTTATCTTTTTCACAGGTTTTAAGGATCGTCCATGTTACCCTGTGACCCTGTCTCCCCTGTGACCTTGTCATTTTTTGTAAGCCGGTTGTGGGTGTGGGGAGTAGGATATCCCAGTTCAATATGAGTTTATCTGTAGACATCGTTCATAACCGCAGAACTAAACATAATTACTACATGCTATATAGAATATCTCAACATAATTACTACATGGCAGTACATGCTATATAGAATATCTCAACATAATTACTACATGCTATATAGAATATCTCAACATAAGCTAGATTTGTGAGGCAGAGACTATTAGGAGATATAATCATCTGACATATTGACTTGACTTGCAGTGGAGTAAAAGTCCGCAACAACCATTCGCCATAGGACTATATTCTGAGCTATTCCCCTCAGCTGGGTCCATGTCCATCCTGACGTCATTGTCTTGGTCTAATGTTCATCTCTTTGGTCTTCCAGCCTTTCCCTTCCCCAGTGGGTTCCAGTATAGAGCCTGTTGTACAATGCTTTCTGTAATTTTGCGCAATCTAAGTCCAATCCAACCCATTTGCGTTTTCTGTTTTCTTGCTCTATCGGTGCTTATTATTATATTTTCCTCGTAGACTATTGTTTGACAGTTTATTCCGCCATCTAACATCAGTTATGTGACGCAGACATTTGTTAGTGGATGCTTGGAGCTTGTCCATGTTGCTATTTGTTACTTTCCAAGTCTCTTCACCATATATAAAAGAATTGCTTTAACATTTGTGTTGAAGTTGAGGATTTTATTTTTTAAGATGGACTGTCTACATATATGCCTATATTGCTTGAGACTGTCTACATATATGCCTATATTGCTTGAGACTGTCTACATATATGCCTATATTGCTTGAGACTGTCTACATATATGCCTATATTGCTTGAGACTGTCTACATATATGCCTATATTGCTTGAGACTGTCTACATATATGCCTATATTGCTTGAGACTGTCTACATATATGCCTATATTGCTTGAGACTGTCTACATATATGCCTATATTGCTTGAGACTGTCTACATATATGCCTATATTGCTTGAGACTGTCTACATATATGCCTATATTGCTTGAGACTGTCTACATATATGCCTATATTGCTTGAGACTGTCTACATATATGCCTATATTGCTTGTTACTTAAAGAATATCTCGACATTGACAACATTTACGTGTACTTAAACAAAACTAGAGCAGCGGTTCTCGTTCTCTGCGAGGGAGGCCTACTTGCGACAAGGTTTCTAAAGACGAACAAATAATAGGTAGTTGGGTCAGTTCCTACCCTAGAGAAACTCGTAACCCACTTCCCCCCCCCCCTCCTATTCGGAGGTAAAAAACTTTTTCACTTGTAAAAATATTGGCAGTGCTTTTAAGAAACCGTGACACGGTAGAACTGATGCAAATAAATGATCGTGATACCCAACCTAATTCAACCTGAGGGGCCAAATTAATTTCCGACACTCATGTCGCGGGCCACATGACCGAAAAGGTACAAAAATGGAAAGAAACTGATCTGAAAGATTTTTCATAGAAACTGTTGATGTAGTACTTATTACTTACTGTACTTACATTAATTAATGGCATATCAGAATGATTTTTTTTTCGTCGGAAACGGCTTCATTTCTACTTAAAAAGTGAGTAAAATTATTGGTAGCTAGCCAACGATTCCTTGTCTCTTTTTGGTAAATATTCCCATCGTTCCATTTTCTAGGCGTAGTTTAAAAATCTTTTTTTAGTCGCGGCTCAAACCAAGGTCATTGTGCCAATCCATCAGAGTGCTCTAACGTAGCCAAGATACATTTCTGAAAATTTTCGTTTTGGAAAAGGCGTGTGGGGGGGGGGGGATTTACTACTCTTCGTGCCGACGTTTCGGTGGGCTGGATGGAACCACGTCGCGGGCCGGATCTGGCCCGCGGGCCGTATTTTGGGCATCATTGGTTCAGTTGTTAGAGATCTTCGGAAAAAAAGCTGGTGAAGAGCCAGTCTCTCCTTATTAACATTTGGACTTGTGGATCTTGCAACAAAGTCTAGAAAGTTTTATTGTATATGCTGATGATTCATCCCATCGAATTTCCTCTACAGACTCAACCAATAGTCCTATCAACGAGTTCTGTTCACTGCTACACTTGAACAAATTTCTGCAGTGCTTTATAACTTGCGGGAACACAAAGTTAATCGCCTTGAACCTGACTCACTTGAGTTCCATGTCGAATTGGTTCAAATGGCTGTGGAATGAGGACCGTATGGTGGTTTTGTACGAGCTGCTGGCTTGTCAAACGGACTTGAAGTACTTAAACCTGTCAGGAGCCGAGTTAAAACAAGAGCAAGGTTAGACTTTCACTTTGGAATTTTGAATACTTAAAAGTTTGTGTTAGTTATCTGGGTAATACATTGTAGAAATAAATCTATCTATCTATCTATCTATCTATCTATCTATCTATCTATCTATCTATCTATCTATCTATCTATCTATCTATCTATCTATCTAACTGTCTATCTGTCTGTCTGTCTGTCTGTCTGTCTATCTATCTTTCATTTAATTAATCCGCATTAGGCACCGGGGAAAATATTCAGCTTTTTCTTGCCAAGAGTAGGTTGACCATGTTTCACTACCATATAGTAGAGTGCTCATCACACAGCTCCGGTAGATTAAGGTTTAAGGCATATATATATATATCACACCCCGGACACAATATTTTTGTAATGCAGCTTTCAATAGAAAAGGGTTCCACATCACTGCTCACGATATTTAACCAGATCCCAGTGAGTTGTGGATAGCAACGTGCTGTTCAATGACGTGGAAATACTATTTATACAATACTTTCATCTTACTTCACCCATATTACATATTTCTACGTTATTGTTTGTTATGATGTCTATTTATTGTTTTATTTTTGGTTTAAATCAATCTACATTTCTTTCTATTAATATATATATATATATATATATTCTTTTTCTTCTTTTCTTTATATTTTAAAATTATGATTTTAAAAACAATCTCATACGCTCTTTACTACACTTATTTTTTCAATCTATTCCTTCCCTTAGGTTTAGCCTTGCTGGGCGCAGCAGGTCAACGCTGTGGCACGACGATCCAATGCCTCAAAATTGATCACTTCTTTGCAAAAGAGGTCCAGCGGGATAATCAGTTTTCTACTGATTTTACTGTCACCATGGAGCATTTTCCAAAACTAGTTCGTGAGTGGTAACATTTGACGTCATATGTCGACAGAATATATGACGTACAACTAGAACGATGTGTGCGTTCCCATCATCCAGGTTTGATTGTAAGGGAGAGAATGTGAAAGCTTCACGTCCGGGTTGTAACTCTTTATGCACATTTCTACAAAGTAAATGGGGAAATTGTTAGTGATAGCGGAGTGAAATAAACATAATACTTTCGCCAATGTGTGTATTTGTGTGTGTGTGTGTGAGAGAGAGAGAAAGAGAAAGAGAGAGAGAGAGAGAGAAAGAGAGAGAAATTTTTGTTTATAAAGAATTAACCTTATTGCACTTTAAGAACGCTAATTTAAAAAAAAAATTACCACATAAGACCGTATAAAATAGATTACAACTATTACGGTAATTGATTAATTTCTTTTTATTGATTCATATATTGTTAGGTACATTAACAAAATGAATTGCTAAAAGTTTCATAAAGTTTCAGCATGATCCGAAAATGCGTGTAGGAGCAGCAATCTATTAGGAACAAAATCCTACATATTTATATGTCAATACTGAAGGATTAATTTCCCTTGTTGGTATCAAACAAAATAATTAATTACCAGCAATGAATTGACTAATTTTTAAATAATTAATTCATCTCTTCTCCATGCCAATAAATAATTATGCAAAGCTTCAACATGATCCGAGAACAGGTGTGGGAGAAATAACGTGTACAAACTTTTGACCATACAGACAAACAGACAAACACACAAACAAACGGATAGAAAGACAGAATGAGTTGATATATGCTTTGCAATACGTTCTTTTCAATGTCTATCTTCACCACAAGAACAACAACTTTTTAAGGTGAATAGATTTTAAAGCAGGACCTCGTGCATTGGGTTAGACTGACCCCAGGCAAGCTTTGGGTTAGAATGACCCCAGGCAAGCTTTGGGTTAGACTGACCACAGGCAAGCTTGGGTTAGACTGACCACAGGCAGGCTTAGGTTAGACTGACCCCAGGCAAGCTTGGGTTAGACTGACCCCAGGCAAGCTTGGGTTAGACTGACCACAGGCAAGCTTGGGTTAGACTGACCACAGGCAGGCTTGGGTTATATGAAAATGTTTGTATGGAGCGAGTGTACGATTGTGTGTATTGGTAGTGTATAGTTTATATTTTACTGCTATAACTGTTGAAAATATCGAAACATGTCTTTCTACTTCTATTTTTTTTTTTTACAAAACAGAGGATCCACGTGAGGTCCAATCAGGGGCCGCCTCTGAATTTACTTAACTATTTATAATCTCGTTTTCTCTACTTCTGGCAGATTTGACAGTTAGCATTCAATACTTGTCAAACGAACTTCTGAATTCTCTTGCCAACTTCGGTTCTTTAAAATGTCTATGCGTCCATAGCAACACGACAAGAGAATTAATTCAGCCGTCCACTGAATCTTGGGACCATCTCAGGCTTTCGTGCCCAAATCTACAGGTCCATTATATCTTAAAGGTAAGTTGGTGGTTGTTGACCCTAGAGCTGACCAACTCATTTATCTATCAGCAAATGTGAGCTTTGTTTGAAGTTTTGTTTGTAACACTCTTGTTAAACAGCCTTTGAGACTATATACACCAGGGTATATCATAGACTTGTGGCTTGGAGACATTTCTGATGTTTTTTTTTTCTTTTGAACGACTAACTCTCTTTTTATGAACATGACCAGGCCATCGAATACATTTTTTTTTTAATATTAAGCATCCTCGATTATTGACAGTATGTCACATTTGCAATATCTCCTCATTTCTAATTGTGTCAGATTTGATTAATTCTCTATTTCTTTTGACATGTCAATTAATTTTTACTTTAATAATACACTTTAATTTAGATTTTAATATGTGTTTAGTGTAACCCTGTTTTAAAGCTGCTAGCTAGTCTGTCCGGTTGTTCCATGAATGACCCCCGCCTTTGACATTCTAACCACCTTTTCTTTTTCCACGAAGCCTCTATGCCTAGGGATCCACTGTAATGTTACTTTAATATTAAAATTCGACAGTTTATGGTGTGTTATCACGATTAATGTTGTCAAATCCCTTGGTTTTTCAACGGCTTTGGTCGGGGTTGTATATTATATTGTAGTTATGTTCTGTCACTTATCTATATGCTTATGTCTTGTATAGAACATTGGATCCAGAAGTGTATTTTTGAATATACTCACACCTGGCATTCCGTTGACCAGTCTTGAATGGGAGTTGGAAAAATATTGGGGTCAAAACAGTGGCTTGTATTGTTGCCGGTACATTGCTGACAACTACAAGGTAAGCAGGTAGTTTAGGTAGGTCGTCTGTTGACCTGGACATTGAAATAGAAAATCGCAGAGCCATGAAATCTTTTCTAAAATGTTTAGGGATAGAGGATAAAGACAGAAAGAGAGAGAGAGAGAGAGAGACTAAAAGGGAGAGAAAAAGAAAGATAGAGAGAGGCAGACAGAAAAAAAGAGAAAGAGACAGTGAAAATTATATATATATATATATATTGTTACGAATCTCACTATCCAGGCTCTCTGCAAACTGCACCATACACCACCAACTTAAAGAACTTGACAAGTCAGGGCTCCAAAATAACGTAAAGGTTTAATGTCCATAAATAACAGCCAATACTGTACAATTGGCAGCACGTAGAACAGTACAAATAGCTCTGCGATAACAAATATCTCTCTGGCCTCTCCGTCTCGTTCCGGGCTTGCACTGGGTTCAACAGTTCGGGACTGACTTCACACACTTGGGCTCGTTGTGTCGGACTCGATCACAGACCAAGATCAAGACGCCGTTCGTCTCAACTGTACTTGACAGTACTCCGCACTGAACCGTCTTAATGCTCCGTACAGGACCACACCGTTGAACTGTGCTGTAGTCGACCGTGTTCTGAACTCCTGTCGTAAACCCGCTTTCTGAACCGTCTTGACTGCGTCGCCTCCGCTCTTATATAGGGTCCCTACTGGCCTTCTCGAACCGGACAGAACGCCGCTCGATGTTTCTAGGTGGTCAGATGACTACAACTCTCGTGACGCTCCTGAGCTCTGTTCACGACTTCGATCCTTCCCGGACCGCCGTCGATCCTTCCCGAACCGCCGTGTTGACACTCGTCTCGGCTGACCGTCGTAACTCGTCACGGTTGACCGCTCTTCTAGCGCTGGCCTGGGGCGATTTGCGTCGGCTGACTACACACACACCACTACCCCTCTTTGTGCCACCACCAAGTTTATAACAATATATATATTAATATGTTGAATGTTGATATCCTATTTGTATTTACTGAATGGTAGAGAAGAACCCTTGAAAATTCTCTATTTATTTCATGTCGGACCCTCCTTAGTTCCATTGTTATGCAATGTTTATAACTATTGAATTCTCGTCGTTTGTGTGGTGTAAATTATTTGACTTTCTAAGCAAAAAAAAAGATTTTTGTTCTTTCATTTAAATTGGGTTGTCAATCATTCTCAATTTTGTTTGATGTCATTTTTGTTTGTTTGTTTGTTTGTTTGTTTGGGAGGGGTGTGTGTGTGCGCGCGAATCATGATTAAAATGTGTAGACTTATGATTGATATATTTGTGACTATTGACATTAGAACACACTCAAACATTTGGATTTGACTTTGAATGAAACATCGCAATGGTCGTTGGAAATGTATTCAGAGATCGTAGACAAGTGAGTACATTATAGTGAAACTAATGACTAGACTTTATCTAGTCAAGTGAGTACTTTATAGTTAAACTAATGACTAGATTTTATCTAGACAAGTGACTACATTATAGTTAAACTAATGACTAGAATTTATCTAGACAAGTGAGTACATTATAGTTAAACTAATGACTAGATTTTATCTAGTCAAGTGAGTACTTTATAGTTAAACTAATGACTAGATTTTATCTAGTCAAGTGAGTACATTATAGTTAAACAAACGACTAGGCTTTATCTAGTCAAGTGAGTACATTATAGTTAAACAAACGACTAGACTTTATCTAGTCAAGTGAGTACATTATAGTTAAACAAACGACTAGACTTTATCTAGTCAAGTGAGTACATTATAGTTAAACAAACGACTAAACCTTATCTAGTCAAGTGAGTACATTATAGTTAAACAAACGACTAGACTTTATCTAGTCAAGTGAGTACATTATAGTTAAACAAATGACTAGACTTTATCTAGTTAAGTGAGTACATTATAGTTAAACAAATGACTAGACTTTATCTAGTCATGTGAGTACATTATAGTTAAACAAGTGACTATACTTTATCAAGACAAGTACGTATCTAAACAGGTGACTATACTATATGTAAACAAGTAGGTATTTAAACAAGTGACTATACTATATGTAAACAAGTAGGTATTTAAACAAGTGACTATACTATATGTAAACAAGTAGGTATTTAAACAAGTGACTATACTATATGTAAACAAGTAGGTATTTAAACAAGTGACTATACTATATGTAAACAAGTAGGTATTTAAACAAGTGACTATACTATATGTAAACAAGTAGGTATTTAAACAAGTGACTATACTATATGTAAACAAGTAGGTATTTAAACAAGTGACTATACTATATGTAAACAAGTAGGTATTTAAACAAGGTACTAGACTTAATCTAGTCAAGTGTGTATCTAAACACGTGACTATACTATATGTAGACAAGTAGGTATTTAAACAAGTGACTAGACTTAATCTAGTCAAGTGTGTATCTAAACAAGTGACTATACTATATGTAGACAAGTAGGTATTTAAACAAGTGACTAGACTTAATCTAGTCAAGTGTGTATCTAAACCTTATCTTATCTTATATAATACAGACGTTACTTCAAAAAAGAAGATGATTACGTCCTACGCGTCATGCATTTAGTCATGCATATTAACCAATGACTTAAATTCTGCCAAGTCACTGGTTTTCCTGGCTAGCTCAGGCAACCCATTCCATGCTCTAATAGCACTAGGGAAGAAGGAGTATTTAAACAAATTTGTCCTAGCATATGGGACGAGGAATGTGCCTTTATCTTTGTGTCTTTCAGAGTATTTTATTAAATTTTGTTTTTGTATTTGAAGATTATGGTTCAGTGTTTTATGTATTATTGCTACTTTACTTTTGAGCCTTCTGTCCTGAAGGCTTTCTAAATTTAGTGATTTTACTAAATGTGTTACTCTAGTCAAATGTGAATATTCGTTTGTTATGAATCGCACTGCTCTATTTTGTGTCTGTTCTAGTTTCTTAATGTTTTCTCGAGTTGAGGGGTCCCAAACAGAGGATGCATATTCTATTATTGGCCTAACCAAGGTTAAATAACATTTTAGTTTTATGTTCTTATTTGATTTATAGAAATTTCTTTTAATAAGTCCTAATGCTTTGTTTGACAAGTGACTAAACTTAATCTAGTCAAGTGTGTGTCTAAACAAGTGACTAGACGTAATCTAGTCAAGTGTGTATCTAAACAAGTGACTAGACTTAATCTAGTCAAGTGTGTATCTAAACAAGTGACTAGACTTAATCTAGTCAAGTGTGTATCTAAACAAGTGACTAGACTTAATCTAGTCAAGTGTGTAGACTAGACAAGTAGGTACAGAAGAAGTAGCAGACAAAGGAAAGGAAAAAGAAAGAAATCCTTTATTGACGCCGTTAGATAGCCTGCATACAATGTCACAAGGGACACGCCCTCAATCGGAACCCCCAGGCATAGAGGAAGACATACGTTACATAGCGCCAAGTATAGAGGAAGACATATGTTACATAGCGCCAAGTTTAGAGGAAGACATACGTTACATAGCGCCAAGTATAGAGGAAGACATACGTTACATAGCGCCAAGTATAGAGGAAGACATACGTTACATAGCGCCAAGTATAGAGGAAGACATACGTTACATAGCGCCAAGTTTAGAGGAAGACATACGTTACATAGCGCCAAGTATAGAGGAAGACATACGTTACATAGCGCCAAGTTTAGAGGAAGACATACGTTACATAGCGCCAAGTATAGAGGAAGACATACGTTACATAGCGCCAAGTATAGAGGAAGACATACGTTACATAGCGCCAAGTATAGAGGAAGACATACGTTACATAGCGCCAAGTTTAGAGGAAGACATACGTTACATAGCGCCAAGTTTAGAGGAAGACATACGTTACATAGCGCCAAGTTTAGAGGAAGACATACGTTACATAGCGCCAAGTTTAGACGAAGACATACGTTACATAGCGCCAAGTATAGACGAAGACATACGTTACATAGCGCCAAGTATAGAGGAAGACATACGTTACATAGCGCCAAGTATAGACGAAGACATACGTTACATAGCGCCAAGTATAGACGAAGACATACGTTACATAGCGCCAAGTATAGACGAAGACATACGTTACATAGCGCCAAGTATAGACGAAGACATACGTTACATAGCGCCAAGTATAGACGAAGACATACGTTACATAGCACCAAGTGTAGACGAAGACATACGTTACATAGCACCAAGTGTAGACGAAGACATACGTTACATAGCGCCAAGTATAGACGAAGACATACGTTACATAGCGCCAAGTATAGACGAAGACATACGTTACATAGCACCAAGTGTAGACGAAGACATACGTTACATAGCACCAAGTGTAGACGAAGACATACGTTACATACCGCCAAGTATAGAGGAAGACATACGTTACATAGCACCAAGTGTAGACGAAGACATACGTTACATAGCGCCAAGTATAGACGAAGACATACGTTACATAGCGCCAAGTATAGACGAAGACATACGTTACATAGCGCCAAGTATAGACGAAGACATACGTTACATAGCGCCAAGAATTGAACGCGGATGCCAATGAGATTGGAAAGACTTGGGAGACTGTTGGACTGGAGATACTCGTCCAGAACCGAGACGCCTAGAGTGAGTTGGTTGTTGGCCAATACGCCCTAGGTGGGACTAAAGGCAGCGATGAGATGTCAGGTATCCAAATGACGACACTATTTCTAAAGAAATGAACAGACTATATCTAAACAAGTGACCACACTCAGGGGCGTACCTAGGGTGGGGGAGAGGGGGGCTTATTTGAAAATCCCCCGGGCCCCCACTTGAATGGAGCCCCCAAAGTGTCCGAAATTTGTTTTTACTCTAAATATTACGTCATTATCTCATATCATGATGTCGAATGTCAAAATGCAGGGGCCCCTAAAGATATCAAGCTCCCAGGGCCTCCAAATCCCTAGCTATATATATATATATATATATATTTAAAGACGTAACTTTCTGCTTGTTTTGTTCAACGATATTTCTCTTTCTGCTTATGATCCCCTCTGCCCCAGATGTACCAAACTCAAAGCGCTGAATGTGAAGTCCTCTGACAGTACCTCAAAAACATTCAAGTCTGCTATGAGAAAATGTGTGCGTAAAACAGTGAATGGTCAAGCAAAGAATGAGATCGGCCAGTTCACTCTGAACGGGGTCAATGTTCCACAGGGGCAGTCTTGGATCAATAACATTTTGGAGTGGGTGCTGGGCACATATTGATTAGTTCTTCCTGTATCAGGTAAATAAGAGCTGATGCAATTTAGTACTTTCTCTAACAGGTAAATAAACTTTGGGACACTTAAGATTAGCTCTTCCAGTATCAAATAAATAGGAGCTGAAACATATTGATTAGCTCACGATTAGCTTAGGTAAATAATGAGTTGAGGTTCTTTGTTCGTGACGGACAAAGTAGCGAAAGATAAAATAGCGTCGTCAAAATAGCGCTGACTACATTGAGATGATAAAAAGGGCCAATATTTGTTACCTTATTTGTTAACTTTCAAGCTTCCCGAAGGGTCGAAGGCTCCTGTTTTTTCTTTTCAGATTGATTCCCAAAAGTGTTTTCCATTTATAGGTTTTACCGAAAAGCAGCGGGTTTGAATTAGGGGATTTCCTTCAAGGTAGGTGCTCAATCAAAGCCACTGAGCTTCTCCAACCAGATATTTTCTGGTTTAGGTACCACAAGCAACGGCAGAAATCCGAGCACTCATATTGAGAAGTAGTGAAAATCTTGAGAGGACTCCGAGAGGGCCCGTGGTGTCTGGCAGTGTATGCGTCACCCAGATCGCGATGATCGGTGGTGGCGGTTCGGTTGAGGAGGTCAGACCAGGCAATCATTGCGTAGTGTAGGAAGGAACACTCTGTTCTATTGGGGCATAATTGGTCCGGTTCCATCCGAACTATGATCCCGATGCCCTCACTGTGGAGAGAGCGTCGAAACAGTGTCGCATAATTTTTACGAATGTCCACAGCTCCGAGAGGTAAGGGGGGGGGGGCAGGACGGTCACTAGATCTGTATGGGGGTTACGAGGTATTACTACAGAGACTTACTGGAGTCCTTCCTGCTCTGTTCCCAACCGTAGTGTATCTCAGCTTTAGGTACTAGTTTCTCGCCTTTGACCCTTCTTCTGTCAGTGTTAATAGTTCTGCAGGGCTGAATATCTGAGCCAAACTTAAATGGCCAAGAGTGGACTGGTTACCAAGGCAATAAGAGACACGTGCCATTAGAAGCATTTTATAGGTAATGGAACACGTGTACTTTTAGCCACATTCACTTCCGGCAATAACAACATTATGGAACCTTTAAAATGAAATCCAAGTCATTATATTTTGACTGCAAATCTTTTTTGGTGTCACTGTGACATAATGTTCTGTTTGTCCTCTTCCAGGAGACCATTTTTAAAATTGAAATGTTTCATAGCAACGTTACTCCTACCCACTGTGTCTTTCACCTCAACTTGAACCTTAAGATTTGCATTGGTTTAGAGACTGCATGCGGAGGGCAACTTCAGCATCATTGATGGTCTACACATCTTTCACGTTTGAGAGCTTTGAACCATTTTTTTGTTTATCCGCTTCATCACTTGACCTCAACCTGGTTAAATACAGGATATTGTAATGTTTTTTTTTTTAACTTCCATTTTTGTTTCATTGGTCAGAATGATCACGTGCTTTTTCATTGTTTATTATCTTTTATTCTTTTTGAGGGATTAATTCGATCATTATCTCTTTTCGTCCATGATTACAAAAAAAAAAAGCAAGTTATAAAAATTCGTTTGTCAAAGTTATAAGAAATCGTTTATCAGAGGCGTAGCTAGGATGGGGGGGGAGGAAGGGGGAGAATTTGAAAATCCACCAGGGTCCCCACTTAAGGGGTCTCCCAAATGAGTGCTTTTTACATTAAATATTAAATATTACGCAAAATGCAGGGGCCCCCAAAGAGTTCAAGTCCTCCAGCCCCCAAATGAAGGCAAATTCCTAGCTACGCCCCTGTTGTTTATATATATATATATTTAAAAAGGACAAACATATAATAAATATTTAATAGAACCGTAGACCCGTTCTTTGTTATTTTGCAAAGTATATATTTACACACTTATTTACAATTTTTAGACAGTGCCTTATACTCGTCATTTAGAAGCATATATGTATATTTGTATATATTATAAGTATGATATGAATTTCTCTTAGAGAAATTAGAGCCTCAAAGGAATTGAAATTGACCCTTATCAGTGAACGGCTTTATCAGTGTCAATATTAGAAAAACATATAGGTCACTGCTGGGTCCTCTTTGCCACTTTAAAAACTTAATTCACTCGGAAGCTTTACACTTCAATATCTTTGTGGTAGAGTTTAACTGATGGTAAATACTGCATTTATTTACTTGTTTAACTTTTTTTTAATGCATACATTTGTTGTTCAGTGCTCTGTTCATTTGGTCAAGTATATTTGATGAATGCTGTAGTTCCAACATATAGGAAAGTTTAAATTAGAGATAGGTGTAATAACTAGGGTTATTGAAACCTGGAGTCCTTATTAGACCTTATAGACCCTTTTTCTTGTCTCTGTATTAAACAAATAGAACTCCGCGGATACATGAATGCAATGGGCAAAGAAATCTCTGGGTACGTTTCTTAATAAAATGATCTTTTCGTGTTCAAGTTAAACTTCACAATCGCAATGTCTTTTTTGTTTAGCATTCTGGGAAGTAGCTTTTATCTTTTTATGTTAAGCAGGGGTATATCTCCTCAGCCCAATACATTCACCACCCTACACCCCTTCAAACATACTTCGTAGATCCTATATATGATCTGGTAGGGCCTAGGAATATCTATGAATTACAAAGACAAACAATATGTATCATGTATCATGTCCATCCTATCTATTCTTATCATATTATATCTTATCAATTCAAAAGGTTTAAATAATCACTCTCAGGCGACTGTGATTAAAGTGAGTTTCGTGGCTGTAGTTTAAATTTGATTTCGCCCAATATATTCTAATGTCGTTTGCATTTCGTTTGCAATGAATAAATTTATAAAATGAAATAATTTAGCATGGTTCATTTTCTTGAAATTTGATTTGCCTTTGTTTACTATTTTTTTCTGATAAAATCAAATTACGATTTATAATACAGTTAAATAATAATAATAATGACAAAGTCTTCGATTCGGGGTGTGGTGGTTGAGTGGTAAGGCGATTGGTATGAGCGAGAGGCTTGGGTTCGACTCCTGGTGAATACTGAAATTTTTAATTTCTGGATCCTTATGGCGCAGCTGAGTCTATCAAGCTCTAATGGGTACCTGGCAGAAACAGATGACCTTTACATTATCTGCCCCATAGATCGCAAGGTCTGAAAGGGACCTTTTTTTAAAAACGTCTATTACGAAGGTTAAGGATGCCTGAAGTGTTTCACATGACTACGCAAACCCAGATAAATAAGTTGGACTTGAAATTTTACGTTGAATAGTCAGATAGTTCAAATAAGGCTGTTTGTTAAATCGAAGTGTTTTGGGGGGGGGGGTTATACTCGTATTTACGGGCAGGTCAAAATTATACGTAGGACAAAATGAACAATAAAAACTTCGGACTAAATCAACGGGCGTAGCCGGTGGGTATTGCTAGTCTATTATATGAACACTGAAATAGCGATATATAGTTGCACTAGTATTTCAAGTATAATGGCCCTCTAATAAATCTGGTTTAATCATGGTTTAACTTGATCATATGAAGCCCATAGATCTGAGATCCGGGTAAAATGAACTAAAACGACTCCTACCTGAAGAGAATCATGGATGACCGAAAGCCGCTGAACAAAATAGATGTAAAAAGTCGACCGAAATCTATACCTACTAGCCAGTAGATATAGCTGTTAAATGTTTGCCGTGGTCGAGAGGCTAACTGCGCTTGAACTTGGCTTGGCTTGGCTACCTAGAAGGGGGCTCGAGGTTCGACACCCGACTCGGGCAGAGTTGTGTTTACTGAGCGCCTAAAGGCAGCACGGAAAACCAACTCCTAGATACCCCCTCCCCACCCCCCACCGGTCCACAAATGAGATTGGACCAAAAGCGCTCTGAGCATGCTATAAGCATGAAAGTAGCGCTATATAAAAGCTATAATAATAATAATAATAATAATAATAATTGTTATTTGGCGTGAAGCCGTGAGTGTCGGAGTTTCAAGAAAAAAAAGCAGGCATACATACCTAACATACCTAACCTACCCATGCCATCTATGTGGCCAGCTTTGGACTAAATAGACATTTTGGAGTTAATAGGAAATGAGAAATGTGTTCATCTTCGACTACAAAAGAGAAGCTAGATAAGACTAATGACACAAATAATTTTTAGGTAACAACAAACAATAGCTTTTTTTTTCATAATTCACATGACTGAAAAGATACACACATTTAAATTTCACTATGGGTCGGGATGGCAGAGTGGTCAAGTGGTCCAAAGTACTAAATTCGAATGCTAATAAATTGAAGATTGAAGGATTCTGAAATCCTCCGAGACTATAGCTAAATCTAATATGGATATTATTTGGAGGAAGTAAAAAAAAGATTTTAAAATATTGGGAGTCCACAATTTGGTTTTTCATTAGACACCGCAATAACAAAAGTCCACAGTTTTCTCCTTTCCTCCTAATCACCTATGCATCGTTTTCCGACAACCCATGCACCAGGCTTAGCCCGTGCTAAAATGAAAGAGATGAACAGAACTTCCTTATGCGGGTAACTGGGTCCTTCTTGCGCACATAGAGCAGGAGCTTCAACTTGCTGTCAACACATTCATTGAGACTGTTACAAAGTCGCTCTCCAGAAGTTTTTCAAACGGAACTTACTTCAGTTCAGGAAAAGCTCTTACCGAAAACAGGAGCAGAGGGTGGGAAGAAAACAGGCGAACGGTTGAGTCTGCATAGTCATGTGACATACAGTACTCATCCTTAATCTTCAGACTCGAAGACCTTGCCTTTTTATTTTAAAACTGAACATTTTTGGTAATGAGTCAGATCTGCAGTAGTACCGTCCTATGAAAGGTAACGAAATTCTTCGTAACGTCTGTGAAGGCATATTGTCACTCTCGCCTCGTCTGCTATTATAACAATAATCTGGAATCTTACTAGATCTGTATGGGGTCTACGCCGGACGGCACAGTTTCTTGCCAGAGCACTACGGGCGGAGTAGTCCTTCCTCTTCTGAAATTAATCGGAGTTCAGAAATAATGACAATGTATTATTTATTTTCCGTCTCAACAAAACAGTGCTGAGAAGAACAAGCAGGCTTACGATTAGGCAGATCATGTGCAGAGTAGATCTTCGTTCTACGAAATATCATAGGACAAAGTCTCGAGTACCGCGTACCAACAATGACTAACCATCAGTTTCATAGACTTTAAGAAAGCGTTTGATTGTGTCCACCGAGTGTCACTATGGAAAATATTTAGAGAATACGGTATCCCCGAAAACTTCGTCCAGATCCCACGACACCTATACAGTCAATCTAGATGCTACATTAAAACAGAAGAAGGAACAACCGAGGTTTTTTTTTACCATCGAGACAGGTGTGAGACAGGGGTGCATCTTATCTCCCTTCCTCTTCCTCCTAACCACTACATAATGAGGAGAGCAATGAATCAGACTGCCTTTGGTATTCCATGACGTGAACAAAATCGAATAACGGACTTGGACTTCGCCGATGACGTTGCACTACTCGAGGCTAGAAATAGATGTATACAAGAAATGACGGAGAGCCTAGATAGAGAGGCACCCAAAATTGGCTTACGCAATAACTTGGATAAGACTAAAATTTTGCGAGTGGGATATAAGGCAAAGTGTGCCCCCGTCAGATTTGGCGAGTCAAAGCTTAAAGAGTTGGACAAGTTCACATACCTTGGTAGCATCATAACAAATGTTGGGGATGCCTTCACGGAGCATCTCAGAACATTGGACACCAGGGGGAGGAGGCTTCAGACATTGCTAGTGACAGATCTTTGTGGAGACAGCTTGCCGCCCAATGCGCCGAACGGCGCGGGAGGACCTAAGTCTAATTATTTATTTTAGCCAACTTCCATTGTCGCTCATTATCAGATTTCTTTATTATTATTTATTTCCTAAAAGAATGTAACTAGATTTCTTTATTATTATTTATTTCCTAAAAGAATGTAACTAGATTTCTTTATTATTATTTATTTCCTAAAAGAATGTAACTAGATTTCTTTATTATTATTTATTTCCTAAAAGAATGTAACTAAGTGCTAAACAGCGCTAAACTATTTAGACACTTTTTTTGACGTCACAGTTTTGTTTTGTTTACTTCAATGGCCGTCACTCTAGAGACTATTTGTTGACGCTGTCCGTCACATTTTAGCCACACACAGAGAATTCTTGTTACTGTATTACGTTTCAACATTTGTCTTGAAGTTCGACTAGAATCTCTAGTACTAGATCTAGATCTAAGTAGACTAGTATGCAATATTAGCTTTGATCAATATTTGTTGTAACAGTGACTTTCAAGGAGTCCTTTTTAAGGCTTTTATAGGCCTACTGTCCCAGATTCTAGATCTAGAATCTAATCTTAAATCTAGATCTAGACTATATAATAATCTAGATCTAGATATCTAAGTTTAAATATATCTAGATCAGATCTAGAATCTATATTCTTTATAAATATAGAGACTTTATTATATATTATAATATCTAATCTACATCTACTTGTAGAACAGATAAAATTTTCTAAATCTTATGATTTTCTAGGTTCTACTTCTAGATTAGATATATCTAGATCTAAATTTCAATAATTTTATACTGAAAGGCTGCAATGTCATGTAAGTTTTATTAAGATCTAGATCTAGAATCACTATAATAAGAATCTATTTTTAATATATAAATTGTTATAGTTTATAGTCTAGATTTAGATTGAGAATCTGTTTTTAATGTAGATCAATAATTTATGAAAAAGACGTAGACTTAATGTAGATCTAGACTACTTAGCAGTGGCGTCAATAAGGTGGGTGGCACCCAGTGCGGTCCTCATCCCTCCTCACCCCCCTAGTGACGCCACTGCTACTTAGGCATACAATCTAGATTTAGAGATCTAGAATAGATCATACCTCACTGTTCGGCGCCAACGGATTTAAGTTTTCTGAGGAGATTCGAAATCATGTTATGGCGGCTCTATATTCATGTCCCTCTTTTCGGGCTTCATGTATATAGATCTAGATCTATCAAGATTCAACTTTCCTTTCTTTGTAGACAATCTATAATATAGGTCTATCTAAATTCACCTTTTCTTTGTAGACAATCTAGAATATAGATCTATCTAGAATATTATAGAATTAATACTTAGAAAATAATTTTATGGAGCCTAGAAAAAATCTTAATAGTTGTTTTGTTGTTTGACATATTTCGGAGGTGAAGTAGTAAGAACTATTTTATGCATTGAGGGAGACACGACTATCTTTAGTGAATTTAAGATCAGATGTTTTACAGAGGAGGACTATGAACCCCATCTTATCAACGTCATTTGTAGGATGTAGCAGTAGATTCATGGACTTATAATCATAATCTAAAGTCTCGATGGTACTCACATTCCTCTATTCTGAGGTGTCGAATCTGTCTCCTGATTTATGGCTACTGATTCCTGGATCTTGATTCCTGACTCCTGATTACAGACTCCTAAACTGAGCACTTGAGTTGCATGTGGGACATTTGTATGTCCCAGTCAGTTTCTATCTAACATGTTATGTAAATGTATACGAGTTTATCTTAGGAAATGTCTCTATTTTTTTTTCTTCTAGTTATTCTGAATGAATTATTAGCCGTGGGCGTGGTCATTGGGGATGTTGTAAAGGGTCGCCGCCCTCCTTCCAGTGACACAGAAGATGATCCGCCAGAGAAGGTCGCCAAAGTGATGGATAGTCCTAGCACGTCTGAATCTTATAAGGTGATTTCTGCCTGCCCCCCATTACCACCCCACCTTTTTAAGCTAATTTAATATGACGAAACATAGCGCTCCTGTTTACAAACGTATCTCTTCAAATATTGTCTAATTTTCGAACTGAAAACCTTATACCGGTACCGAGTATATCAAACTCTTTGCCTAAATAGTTCAAGTAACCAGAATTCATAAAGTATATTATTTACTAGCGTTAACCAGTGAAGCCCAAAATACGGCCCGCGAACCAGATCCGGCCTGCGACGTGGTTCTATCCGGCCAGGCTGACACGTCAGCACAAAGTGTAGAACCCCCCCTCCCCTTTTTTTTTCCAGAAGAAAAAAGTTACTTTTAATGCATCTTCCCAACGTTAGGGTACTCACTTTCTCTCTGATGGATCGGTACTATAACCTTTAACATTTGTAAGTTTATGAAATGAGAGAGCCGAAGAAACTACAAGTGGACTCTGAATTTAGAATCTACCTGGAAAAGTGAATGGTTCTTTACTTTTTTTGTGTGGAACCTGCTACTAAGTCATGTTTAGCCAAAATATTTTATTTGTAAAGAAAATGAACAAGAAATAAACGGCACTTTAAAACAAATATGACGTCATTCTTGGTTTCAGTCGCGAAAAAAAAAAGATTGTTAAACTAGACTTTGGAAGATAGATGGGAATATTTAACTAAAAGAGGCAAGAAAATGTGTAGTTAGAAGCTAGTCCAAAGTTGCTCACAATCTAAGTAAAGAAATGAAGCTTTCTTCCTACGTATAACAACAGACAACTTTTAGATATTTCATTAATTAATGTAAGAACTAGATTCACTGGTTTCTAAAAAGAATTGTTTCAGGTCAATTCATTTCGTTATTGTATCTTTTCGGTCATTTTCCCCTCGAAGAGTGTCGGAGATTAAAATGGCCCGCACGTCGAATCAGGTTGGGCATCGCTGGCGTAAACAGTGCCGTATTGCATCTGTTTTTTTATTAAGTACTGATAATATATTGCTGTATTGTATTGTGTTAATACACTTTAATAATGTTTATATAGTTCGTCCATCGTGGTTCGATGTAGACCACTTTTGTCATCCAGAGGGCTGAGGGCTTTGCTCTGTGGTCTTATGCCTCTTATGTGGCTGGTGAGACCTATATGTGAGCCCGGAATGTTCGGATCTACACTAAGCAGTTTATTCCAGTTGGAGCTAGTATCATTAGCCTTGCTTTTTTTTCTGTGACTCTTTTCTTCTGCCAGCGCTGTTCTCTTGTCCTCAGCAATTTGCAATTATGTATTCAGATGATAAAGGCCTACTCTTGTGAAGTACTCGATATTCAACTATTATAGCATAGTCTCTTAATAAACTTTTACACCATTTGAACACGTTGATAACTTCTTTAACGTCCTATTGCCTTGATAATATACATTAATGCTGTCCATTTAGTGTTACAAATCTTAGATCAACATTGTCTGTCTGTCTGTCTGTCTGGTACAATTTTGTTTTAAACGTTATTTCTCACACTTCCCATTTACGGATCAAATTGAAACTTCACACAATTATTCATTGTTGATGACAAAACATGTATCAATTAAAAAAAAGTTCATTAATTAGTGATAATGAAGAAGTTCTACTGATTTAAGGGAAAATCTAATCTTACTTTATTGAAAAATATGTCAATAAATGTACAGTTATTTCCCTTATCTAAACTTTAAAAAAAAAATATTTGTTATAGCACGAAAATCTCTCCCCCCCCCCTCTCTCCCAACTGGTTCACATGAGTTATTGGACCATAGAATATTTAGTATAATAATAGTGACCATTGTGCTATACAAAAAACAATTACAAACACCAGTAGGCGGAGGGCTAACCAATGGTCCTCATTCACCAATCGTAAGTAAACAACATTTAGTCACGTGATAATATTGATAAGACAAGGGGGAAAAACTGTCACGTGATAGCCATTGAGTATTAAAATTAGCACTGTCTTTACAAAAACCTAATCTTGCTCCGCCTGACCTCACACACCGTTCTGGTTCTCGCCTCGTACTGGTCACATTGCGAGGTAAATTGAAGTGAAGTCTTTCTGACACACTCGCTCTTATATAGTGGCCTACACGAACCTTCTTGACCACTCCAGTTGATCACTTTCGCCGTGACTTGCGTGCGTAATATTTACGACATTGGCCCTTGCCGAACTGGCGTGTACTGTCACTGGTCACGGTTGACCGCTCGTCCTGCGCTGGACTGTGGCGGTTTGGATAGGTTAAAAACACACAGCACTACCCCCATCTGTGTCACCACCAGGTTTACAACAATATATATATCTGTTTTAGGGTTTGGGTTTGGAAAAAAAATCAAAAAAATCTACGCCAACACAAAAGTTCTGGATCCGCTAGTGAATAGATGTATATTGATCTTGTGTAGGCCTATGTTATTTTAATGACTATGGCTATCATTTATGTTCCATTAATGTATCAGTATCTCGTGTCCTAATCTCTTTTGTCTGACCATAGACTTGTGACAGTTCCCTTGGTGAGTCACGATGTCGCTCTTCACAAGTGTCAGGTAAGAGTTCTGTACTAACCTTCATGGACCAGATCGAGTTCGTTTAATGTTTGGTCAGACAAAGTGGTAACAAAGAAACAATGCATTACTGAGACAAGATGGCTATATTTATAATTTACTCTCCAAGTAGGACCGGGTACAAGCATCTAACAAGTACAAAGAATTAAAAAAAATAGTCCACACATACAAACAAAAGGATCAGGATTCTCTTCTGTCAGTGACTTCTAACATGACATTCCCCGTGTCATTGTCATCTACACAAATGCACGCGCTGATCAAAGTAACTAAATGACATACATTTATATAACAATTTATATAACAATTTATATAACAATTTATATAACAATTTATATAACAGAACGTGCACCCTAGAATTAAGTTAGGTGCATCGTCAGTAAGTCACAGTCCCATGCATTATTTGCATTCATAACATTGTCTAGAAACAACAAAAAACAAAAACGAAAAAAAAACAAAACAAATATAAAACAGTTTCTTGTATTCCTACCCCAAGAAGCTGGATTTTCGGATTATAATTTCTTATATATGTCCTGTAATGCTAAACGTGTTTTTTTCAAGTATACTCAATAATGAATTTGTTTCTACATTAGATGGTGCGCAATCGTTTATCTACGTCTATTTTTGTATTCAACTGTTTTACTGGCTACACAGAAATGAAAGTTCACTGCGGGAATTCCCACTGAATTCGTGTTTAAAACAAAGACCTATGCCAAATTTAATTTTAAGATGAATTTATTTTGAAACAAATATAAAGGTCAAACCACTGTTTTCAATGTGTGGCCAATTAGCTAGTTATTTTTTCCCAAAATATGTAATAAACAATCAAATTTCTAGGAAAATCATTAGCGCCATTTTCGAAAAACGCGCCAACTTTCCCCACCCTCCACCCATGCACTACTAGATGCTAGAGTTCAAATGTTAATAAAACATTTTTGTATTTCTCCTTCCATCAAATATTTGTCATTGTTTTAGGTGGTTTAGTAAAAGGTCGGCGCCCACATCAGAGTCACAGTGACGATGGACTGCCCATCAAGATTGCCAGATTAGAGTTGAACGATACCACATCGAATGCATTATGTGAGAACTCAGACGAGGTGATATAAAAAGTTGTTGTTTTTTTTTTCATATAACTTACTTAAAACTCTGAAAGTATACCAAGGTCAAGGTCCTGGTTAAACTTATACCAGATTTGTAATTGTCATAGGACTTAAAAACCATTGGAAGCTTGCCTCCCCCCCCCCCCCAGCCTTTTCCAGTGGTCTGGTTGAACAATGGCTATGTTTTTTTCTTTCGGGGTCCATATATCCTCAGACGATCGGGCTACAGGAGAAGCCAGAGGCTGAATCCTCAAAAGACTCTCATTTTTCTTTTCTGTGCCACATCATCCTTGTGGATGTTCCAAGTAGAAAGGCCCCTTTGAGAAACAGTTTGTTAAATGGTTAGAAGTACTCTAAATATGTGTTGTCAAGTAGAGCTTTCTATCTTGATTTTAAAGGTAAAATTTCTATTTTGGTTGTCAAGGTAAGCTGTTTATTTTGTTTGTCAAGGAGAACTCTAATTTGATAACTTATTTTTGGTTGTTAAGGAGAGCTATTTTGGTTGTCAAGGAGAACTTTTGTTTTGGTTGTTAAGGAGAGCTATTTTGGTTGTCAAGGAGAACTTTTGTTTTGGTTGTCAAGGAGAGCTTTTTTGGTTGTTAAGGAGTACTTTTTTGGTTGTCATGGAGAACTTTTTTTGTTTGTCATGGAGAACTTTTTTGGTTGTTGAGGAGAGCTATTTTGGTTGTCAAGGAGAACTTTTTTGGTTGTTAAGGAGAAAGTTCTATTTTTTAAAAAGTTGTATGTGTGTTTGATCGTTACGCTTACTGCTTGATACGAAGCCAGGACAGAAGCACAGCGTTTGTTCATTTTTGGATGCATTCTATATCAGTTCAAAGGTCATAGTGATGTTGTCGTGGAGTTTTATCCGTTACCAAGAACAGGCAATAAAATCAAATATATCTTCTGAATTGACTTGGGAGTTCATTCACTGCTACGTAATCAACTCCAATGGTTCGTGGAATATGTACTCCGGCCTCGCGGGACCCAAGTAATCCACGGAACAGAGTTCGGGGTAGATTGATATCTTAGAATGTTGAGGCAGTGTGAGATTATATGTGGCGTACTTATCTTAACACAATTAACATCTTCAATTATTTTTTTTTTGGTCTCTACAGAACAATGAGATTGTAGAACATGATTGGAGGCTATTGCCGTATCCTGCGTTGAAGCGAATTTACGCATTACTGCCCAACAAGGACCGGTACAATATGGCAGTGGCCTGTCCACTTTGGTCTGAGCCTTTGACCTCAGGTGATATCTGGAGGAAACTTAATTTCCGATTTAACAGAGTAGAAGATTGGAAAGCCAAACGGTTTACCCAAAAGGTGTTGCCAGTTGCAGTCCGTTACTTGAATATTGACTGCAAAGGTAAGGCTCTCATTTCTCTTGACCAGGAGATGACATAGAATCGAAAACTACATAAATATTAAATTCTTTAACTTAATAAATGCAATGGTTATTTACTGCAGTGTTTCCCAGACTTTTTCCTTAACGGAACATTCCTACACTCTGAGTATTTAGCGGAAGACTTTTCTTAACTTTGCTTATGTTTTTAGAGAGTTTAATTCATGTGGTGGTCTACTAGTTAATTATTCCAGTAGTTCGTGGAACACCTATTCAGGCCTCGTTGAAGACTAGGGCTTCGAGGAAGACAGTTTGGGAAACACTGATTTTGTGTGTGTGTGTTTGTGTGTGTGTTTGTCGAAGTGGGCTCTGGGTACAGTTGTTGTGCCTAAATCAGTCAAGCCTCTTAGCACGTGTCTTTCTCTTTCTTTCTCTGTTGGACTATCTGTCTACCTATTTGTCTTTCTATTTATATCTTTCTACCTTTTGACTTCTTACCTATCAAATCACCTACAGAACTACCTACCTACTTACTTACTGCATACCTATCTACCTATCTACCTACCTATCATTAGATAGACCAACCAAACTGTCTAGCTACTTACCAACCTATCTTCTACCTAACCACCTACTGGCATACATACCTACCTGCCTATTTACCTAGCTACCTACTTATTACCTTACTACCTACTGCCTATCTACGTACTAACTTACCAACCCGCTTACCTACCTATCCACCTACCTACCTACCTATCCACTTACCTACCTACCTATCCACCTATTTACCTACCTATCTATCTACTACCTAAATTCCTAGCTACTTACCTTCCTGTCGACCTACACTACTTGTACCTACTTTTTTCTACTAGTGGACGCAGGCGCTGTTCTTGTTCACAAAGAATGGGACTCGTTGGTGTATTTGGTCAGGCTTTTGCGCTACTTACTGAACCACAAAGTGAACAAGCTTGTCTCATTGCGGGTGGCCAACATGAGTCGATTGACCATGAGGTGGTTGACATGTGGCAAGCGTAAAGATCTGATCATGACGTTGCGTGGCTTACTCGACTGTCAAACAAATCTGAAGGTTTTGAATCTGTCCTGTGCTGGCTTGGACCTGGAACAAGGTTAGAACTCATCTACCTATCTATCTATCTATCTATCTATCTATCTATCTATCTATCTATCTATCTATCTATCTATCTATCTATCTATCTATCTATCTATCTTATCTATCTGTCTGTCTCTCTGTCTGTCTGTCTTTCAATCTGTCTGTCTCTCTGTCTGTCTGTCTTTCTGTCTGTCTGTTTATCTATCTATCTATCTATCTATCTATCTATCTATCTATCTATCTATCTATCTATCTATCTATTTATCTATCTATCTATCTATCTATCTATCTATCTATCTATCTATCTATCTATCTATCTATCTATCTATCTATCTATCTATCTATCTATCTATCTATCTATCTATCTATCTATCTATCTATCTATCTATCTATCTATCTATCTATTTAATAAATTGTCTTTCCTCGCATCAGTTTACCTTGAGAACTATACGTTTGATGTCTAAAGCTCTTTGATTCTCTTTGGTCATTTTCCCCAGGTACAATGATGTTAGTCAAAGCTGCCAACAATTGTGGATCTCGGATAAAGAAACTGATTATCGATGGATTATTTGCCGACAACCTGGGCACAGACGTACTGCCTATGGTACTATTAGAGCCAATCACTTATTTTACAAAACTGAAAGGTGACTTACTTTTTAAATTGACTTTATAGCTGTAACACTGTTGAGAACATACAGACATTTTTGTACATACTGTCTAACCTTAGTGACCTTTTAATGGACCATTCCTGACTAACTGACTTTACAAATAGCTTTTAAGCCTAAATAGACCTAGGATCTATAATTCTATATAAAGGCTTATATTTTATTATTAGAATTAGCTTTTGTGAGCTGGTTAACAATGAGTTAATCAATTCTTCATTGATCAGCTGTGTGATGTCAGGGTGAAGGACGCCATGTATTACAGAGGCACACATTTTTATTTGACATACTTATACTAAATAAAAGTGTACTGAAGTTTGTGTATATTCCGACTTTCACCTTGTCTAAGAGAAACACACATTTTCTGATCGTCAATAAGTTTCGTTAGCAAAAAATTAATAATTGTCAAGTATCAGTGCGCACTGGCGGATCCTGGGCGAAGGGACGGCAGCGATAACATTGTTAGTGTTTTCTAGAGATGTAAATAAACGACTCTCTAAATCAGCGGTTCTCAACCTTTTAAGCTCGGCGACCCCATTTTAGAATCCCCCACTCTGTCTCGACCCCCCCCACACACACACACAGCAATAGAAGAATAGACAAAAACAATCCATATTTTCGATGGTCTTAGGCGACTCCTGGCAAATCGTCAATCGACCCCCATGGGCTTCGCGACTCACAGTTTAAGAACCCCTGCTCCAAATAGAAGGATTTGTGAAAACCAGCAGCGGAACAATAAAAATAAATAGCTTCATCTTCTTTTTACACTATTCCTTGATTTTAGCTTAAAACATTGGTAAACATAACATTTTCAAGCAGTTGAATCCCGAAACTATTTCTTTTAGAATCCATTTTAGTTGCAGCCCGTTAAAAAGTCTAGATCAAAAGTTTTCCTTCACGAAACAATTCACACATTCTGAGTATTTAGCCGAACACTTATTGTTTAGAGAGATAAATTCAACGTGTAGGCTAGTTCATTATGCCAGTAGTTCTTGGAACTGGGAAACCCTGGTGCTGGATAGTTGATTGTCTCTGTCGACAGCGTTGTCCATCAGCTCTCTGTACATCTGTGACGATGTCGTGGAAGTCATTGCTGGTATCGCCACCTTGAAACACTTACGTATCTACACTGATGAAGGGTGTGAGGAGGAGCATGTGTCCACTCAGAGCTGGGAAATTCTGAAGGACGCTTGCCCTCAGCTGGAGGTCCATTACATCTTAACTGTGAGTTACTTGTTGATTTCCTTAGCCGGGTGTTGATGAATACATTTAAAATGGCAATGGAAATATTAATACTTGTTGATTTCCTTAGCCGGGTGTTGATAGTTTGATGGGTTAATACATTTAAAATAGCAATGGAAATAACTCTCTCTCTCTCTCTCTCTTTCTTTTCTACTCTTTTCAAACTCTCTTGTATTAATGACCTCTTACGCCCATTTATGTAGCTTGAAGAGCTAAAGTCCCTACTGTCCTTTTTGAATGGAGGAGTAGGTCCTTGAAGGACTAAGGATACGACATGGCCTAAGTTGTGCCAATATGCCATAAAATCTTAATCTGCCTGCAATATAATACCCCTTCACCCACGCAATACGCCCACTACTTCGGAAGGAAACACCTCTTGATGAGGCTCTGTCGTTCCGGCGGAACCATTTGAAAAAAGAAACATCCCATTCGCTTCTTAGTTCATTCTTTACACATTTTTTTTTTTTTTTGTCCCTCAAAGATCTAGACCTAAAAAAGCAGCGTATATAGAGTAACCTATCCGTATTATAAAAAAAAGAAACAAAGTGAATATTACTTTCTAATAACAGACCGAGTTGGTCCTTTATAGGCATTTTTGTAGGCTAATCTATATCTAAAATTATTAGCTAATAAAAATCCGATGTACAGAAAACAGGATATATACTGTTGACAATTGTTGACTTGTAGAACCAAATTGCTGTTAGACAACTAAACAGCTGTAGGCGTATTATAATTTCACTTGTAAAACTTTATATGACTTGAATAAATTCTTTTGTGAACATAAACAAAATAAAACTTTTATTAAAATATAGAAAAATGTAACTTGAGATGAAACGAAATAAATCTAGTAGACTAGTGATAATATAAAATGGTATTTTGAACAAAATCTCACTCACTACAAGAACAAGTCTTTTCACTTTGGTCTTTTGGACTCGTCTGGTGTACCCAAGATAGCTTACGACAATTTTGCATCATTCACACTACATAGCAACCAATCAATCGCTAACTTCTTCTCTCACCATCACCAAAGACGAACACACACACACACACAAACACACACACACACACACGCACACACTGTAAACCAAAATTTCTAATCCATTTCACTTGTAGTACAAACTAATTTCTTTATTTCGTTGGCTAAAAAGATCTTTTAATATAGCTTCCTTGACA
Source organism: Biomphalaria glabrata (assembly GCF_947242115.1). NCBI lineage: Eukaryota > Metazoa > Mollusca > Gastropoda > Planorbidae > Biomphalaria > Biomphalaria glabrata. The sequence continues at coordinate 13,139,964 of NC_074720.1, forward strand.
TTGTTTAGAATGGGAAAACAAATCTTGTCTTGAAAATGGCTCTGACAGTTTTCTATCTTTTCACCTCCAGAACGTGCACAACTATTACAAATTCAGGCAGATTCTGAAAAGGAATATCCCGCTGACTCGACTAGACTGGAAAGTTGATCGCAGCACAAGGTTTGATTTTTGGGTGGAGGAGGATGTCTTGGTCTGCTTATCGTATATCTCTGAAACATTTAAGGTAACCTCACCTTTTTTGTTTGGGTCACACTTCCTTGCAAACACTAGACTGAGACTTCCAAAATGACTCGTAGCGATTTTCCAAGAAATTTGACAGTTTGTGTATATCTTAATGAATAAAAACAAAAGCTAAATAATTGGCTACGCAGTGAAAACTTTGGTTTTACCAATATCATTTTTCAAAATATAATCATCCCAAAATTAAATTTGGCATGCATCTTTTTAACACCGCACTCTCGTTTCTTTGTTTTTATTAAAGAGCTGAATAAATAACAAGATGTACTTGAACATTCTGCGCACCGTCTGGCGTAGAAATCATTAGCTAGACAGCTAGAATAAGTCATTAGCTAGAACAAATAATTAGCTAGACAGCTAGAATAAGTCATTAGCTAGAATAAATCATAGCTAGACAGCTAGAATAAATCATAGCTAGACAGCTAGAATAAGTCATTAGCTAGACAGCTAGAATAAGTCATTAGCTAGACAGCTAGAATAAATCATTAGCTAGACAGCTAGAATAAATCATTAGCTAGACAGCTAGAATTAATTTGTGACAATATAATATGAATACGATACTGTTGTAAACCTGTTCCCCGCTTACTAACCTTTTCTACGTGCTAACCTGTCAAGAGTTGATTTTGTTTATGTTTGGGGGTGATTGAGAGATGGAGGATCTAGTGTGCAGACTCTTTAGTTCTCTTTCAGACCTTGCGATCTATAGGGCAGGTGATGTACAAGTCATCTGTTTTTGTGGCTCACGGTCTACGTGGGTGTCATATGGCCTGCACAACGACCAACTTTTCCCCAATTAATGTAAGGTACCCATTAGAGCTGGGTGGACTCAGATGCTCCCTAAAGATCACGAGATTCAAAATCCCAGACGTCACCAAGATTCAATCCCAGGTCGGAGGCAAAAGAGTGTAAGCGACCAGCAAGTTTACGAGGGCTATTGTAAAGACAATGGAACTGCGATTTGGGTCGACAATTAACCAGATACAATTGTCCTTCTCGCGAGGGAGTCTGTAATTAGAGTAAGAGCAACCTAATATTTAAGTTGTTTTTTTAAATTTCTGGACCCAAAAACATAGCAATACTTACACATTGTATCAATAGTAATCAATGCACAATATCAATGCTTTATCTCTGACCAAATCTCTGTCAACAGCCTTGACAAATGTCTTTAAATGTTTCAAAGCCTGGATCGTATAACCAAACTAGAAAGATCTATACATATGCCTAGCATTGGGGGGGGGGGAGTGTTTTAGATCCTCTTTTTTTTTAACCTATCATAAATTAGTTGAGTGCGGAATAATTGCTTTTATGGTGTAGTACAACTATAATAATGGAAGAAATATTTTTTAAAACATTTTTCTTTGTATTTACTTGTTTACATAACTATTTTTCTTTCTTTCAGAACACAATTCGCCACATTGACATTGCTTTGCGGTATAGCTCTGAAAAGTTTGCTCCCTTGTTTGATGACATTATAAGAAGGTGAGAAAATCGGTATTCGATTTCGTTAAAACGCACTTGTTGGCCTCCTTCAATCATAGAACGACTATGGTTCATCTCTGGAACACTATTTCATGGGACTTATGAGACCCACTCTCAAGACGGATGTATCGCAGGTTAAGGTGGTATTCGCTTTGATGGTGAAGGAGCCTGCCACTTTCCGTTTGGCACGCTTCTCTTTAAAAGCTGCCCATAGCTTGCTTGGTCACTCTCTCTCCTGATGCGGTCTTGGGCTATTTCCTTCCCAGTAGTAAGCATCAATGCCCACTGCTTTGAAGTTCCGTTTGATTACATCGACTTATCAGAGGTGAGGACGACAAGTTTTTCTTAGGCCTGTCGCGAGTTGCCCATTATATGGATGGCTGCCTGGTCGTGAGGTTTGCACGCTGGACTGTCGTTCGGATTTATCGATGGTCCCGGGTTTAAACCCTGCCCGCTCCCATCCCCCGTCGTCCTGCGGGAAGTTTGGACTAGGAAGTAAACTATCTTCAACTCTGAAGGAACATCCGAAACATGTAAAACATTTTACAAACAACCCACTTTCATTTATAGGTAGTGAAGTGTTTATACCCATTACCATTTTTAGGTAGTAAGGTGCTTATACCCATTACCACTTGAGGAAATAAACCAACTTAGAAAAAAGTGAAGAGAATATCAACGCGATCCTACCTCTTGATATCCCATCATTGTGATTGAATCTTTTTCTTTTTCTCTCTAAACGAACGTAGGTGTCTGAAACTTCAAACGCTGTCAGTCAAGGCCCCGGATGACGAGAATCAAACTCTAGAGAAAGCGTTGACACAATTTGTGTTCTGGGCCTCCATCCGACAGACGAAATGTGCCATCAGGGAGTTGAAGTTCAACGGGAAGAATATCCACCTGGAAAGATCCAGCCTCAACTCCACAGTAAAGTGGCTATTTGGGCGCTTCATGTAGCTCCATGGTTTCAGGTAAGTCATTTGAGTAACCTCGAATGTATCTTGTATTTCTACATTAAGCACTACAGTGTCTGGTAAATTGAGAATTACTGTATCTAGAACCTTGTAAAGTACTGTATTTGACATTTTTAAAGTATTTTATTTGATACATTATTAATTTCTGTGTCACTTTTGTATTGCAAAGTACTGTATTTAGTAAACTGTAGAGCACTGTATCTGCAAATTGTGAAACACATATGTTGTTACATTGTGAAGTACTGTGAATAGACCTTGCTTTTAATTACTTAACTGCGTGGCATTTAGCCCTTGTGATATAAAGGGAGAGTAATCCTTAAAGGACTACGGGCACGACATGGTCTGAATTGTGCCGATGTGCCAAAGTGTATCTTCAGGAATTGGTCATGCCGGCTGTAGATTTGGCCTCACTGCCCTTCAGAATGTAAAGTGGATTTAAACTACTTATCGCTACATTTATTTGTCTATTTCAGTTTAAGATTCAATTAAAAAATGATCCAAAATTAAAAATTGTTTATTTAAAATAAAGTAAGCTTTTTTTTTCTTTGTTCTCTCTTCGTCCACGTGTGCACATAGAGATCTATTTTGAAATCAGAAGGTTGCAACAAATGCTTGTCTGACTGGTGAATGATTACATTATTATCATGATTGAACTATAACTAGAAACATGATACACTATTATTTGGCTAGACTGTTAGCCTCAATTAACTTTAGTCACTGGCTACACTGTTATCCTTAAACTCTAACTAGAGATTTGCTAGACTATTATCTTAGAGACTGGCTACACTGTTATCGTTAATCAAATTTAACTATAAACTCTCTTAAGTTTTTTTTAATCTTGAGGGACATAACATCTACCAAGGTTGAGGATAAGGGGAAACAAAACTTAGATACAAGTATTAGATGTGAATACCAAATAAACAGCCGCGGACCAACTGGTTTGCAGTCATGGAGGATGAGGTGGGGGCATTTCACTTAAAACATATACAAAATCCAGGAAAATGATTATTATTATTATTATTATTATTATTATTATTATAGCTTTTTATATCGCTACTTTCATGCTTATAGCATGCTCAGAGCGCTTTGGTCTAATCTCCTTTGTGGACCAGTGGGGGGGGGGGGTATCTGGGAGTAGGTTTTCCGTGCTGCCTTTATGTAAACACAACTCTGCCCGAGTCGGGTGTCGAACCTCGAGCCAAGCCAAGCCAAGTTCAAGCGTACTTAGCCTCTCGACCACGCTACGCTTCCCACTTGCAAAAAGAGAGTGTAGGGCACTTAAACTGTAAACCATAGTAGGTGAAACAAGTTAACTTACTAAACTAGGGAATAAAAAATTCATCTAGGAGAGATCATTCAAAAATTAAACAACTGCTGCCTTGATGATCTTTGCTGATCAAAAACTATGGTGCATACCCAGAAAGAAAAGCAGGATAAAGCCGTAGTCAATGGGCCACCTGGTGCATAACACATTGACACGCAACCTCATCTATGTTGGAGTTCAGAAATGATTCTTATAGATCCGGCGTCCTGCCTGTGGAGTCCCGCCTTGCATGTAGGGGTTCGGACTCTCCTTCTCAAAGGAGCCCACACAAGCAAGCTGGTGATTCTTTTTTCTCTGCTTATGAAGCCAGGAGCAGAGAACAGAAAGTAGAAATTACTGCCCAACACTAAAATACAAAAGGACGCCTATTATAAGCTATCCCGACGTGACCAACGCATAATTTTTCGCCCTAGGACCGGACAAAATAGAATTAGACCATGTCCTTCAAAGCTGCATACCTATCAAGAGACCCGAACAAAACACTTGCTCGAAACCCTCCAATAGAAGAAAAACTGTATGGAGAACTGCCTAATATGGAAACCACTGTGCGGTTCTTCTCAGATACCTATTAGGATTACTGATCTGAACCCTCGAACATGAAAAATGAGAACTAAAAAAAAGACTATTTTTAATAAACATGAACTAGAGACTGGAAAAGATAATCAGCACTGTGTATAGGAATAAAAGGCTAATTACTCCAGCTACCGATGATAATTTATCTTTCATGATTTTTTGTTCACAGATAAAAGTGCTTTGATGATCAGCGAATGTTGAACACAAATGTTTCTCGTTCTGATAGGTGTGAAACAAGTGAAGCTGTATTTGAGATCCATAGTCAGTTAGTTAGTAATCTCTCAATAGACAACACACTTTCTGGAGTGTAACATCTGGTAGCCATAGAAGAGTTTCTGAACTTGTTAACTGTATAATACTTAAAGTGAGGTAAACTCTACACAAAGCAATAAAATATCGTTTCGTGACACAACTATCCATTTGAACTAGTTGACACTTAAACCTATAAAAGTCATATTATGTATAATGGCATTGTCTACACTATGGCCTTTGATGTAGTATGGTTAATATATATGTTAATATATATATGTTATATTTTGTATTATGCACATGCATGTTATGATGATTGTCCTTACCTCCCTTTTTGTCCGTATTTCTTTCATGGTCAAAAGATCAGCAGTCTTTCAACTCCACAGTCCAATAGATATATATATCAGGCTATTGGATGGCTGCCTGGTCGTGCGGTTTGCACGCTGGACTGTCGTTCAGATTTATCGATGGTCCCGGGTTCAAACCCTGCCCGCTCCCATCCCCCGTCGTCCTGCGGGAGGTTTGGACTAGGAAGTAATTATCTTCAACTCTGAAGGAACATCCGAAACATGTAAAACATTTTACAAACATTCGTTTCTATCATGTGGATTGTTCATTCCTATCAAATAAGCTACCTAACGTGAATATGCATCATATTTAAAAAAAAAATGCTCGTATGAATGTGTCTTCCTGATTCTGTAATCTGTGAATGTGTGAATATAAAGCCTTTTTATTAATTTTTTTAATACTATATTTATTTAGTATTGAATGTTATGAGTTTTTTTTAGCGAAATTATATTTATTCTTTTTTTTTTTTACAAGTGATAAATTGTATAGAAAGATTTATACCTACCACAAAGTAATTGGTTATATAATATGCACATGTTATAGATTGTATTAATACATCAATTTACACCTCAATTTGTCGTGCCATAAAACTCTAAAGTTGTCATGTTCAGATATTGCCGTTGCACAGAAACTTTAATTCAATATTGTCAAAGTCCTACTCGTTGTACGATTTTTTAGGAGCTAAGGGAAATAACTTTGTTCCATTTAGTGGACTCCTCTTCTGAAAAAAAATTGCTTTGTATATATATATATATATAGTCACATCTTATCTGAGTTCAGCTATTTACGGAGAACAGGATAAGAAATCCTTAGAGCTAACTTCATGTCAATCTACAAGTCTTCAGTATTTTCAATAAGCTCCAGACTTTCTCAAACTTTCATTAGGGAACAAGGATTTAGTCGCACAAGTTTCAACATTGATATCAGTTACGAATTAGTAAAATATATTACAAGTGCCTTAATGTAGATGAAACTACCATACCGATACATATATACACTAAAGTTCTCTACTCCGGACTGTATCCATTCCCAAACATGTTTAACATTCACAATAAATGAATAGAAAACTAATTGTAGCGAGATTTTACATGCATTATATTGTTTAAACTTGAGGCGTATTGATGTATACAGTAGATACTTGTGCAATTAATTATATCAGTAATCATTAAAATGTTATCAATTAACTCAGAATGTTAAGCCATATTCTTTCTTTCTATTTTTGTGTTTTTTTATTTTTGTGTTTAATTTGAATTTTTAAAAGTTACATTTTTAACTTGGCAATTAATTTTGCATGTCAATGTACTTTTAGTTTCACGTGTCTATGTACTTTTACTTTTAGTGTCAATGTACTTTAGTTTCATGTGTCATAGTACTTTTTCGTTTGTTTGTATTGTACTTTTACTTTCATGTGTCAATGTACTTTTACTTTCATGTGTCAATGTACTTTTACTTTCAATGTAATTTAGTTTCATGTGTCATAGTACTTTTTCGTTTGTTTGTATTGTACTTTTACTTTCATGTGTCAATGTACTTTTACTTTCATGTGTCAATGTACTTTTACTTTCATGTGTCAATGTACTTTTACTTTCATGTGTCAATGTACTTTTACTTTCATGTGTCAATGTACTTTTACTTTCATGTGTCAATGTACTTTTACTTTCATGTGTCAATGTACTTTTACTTTCATGTGTCAATGTACTTTTACTTTCATGTGTCAATGTACTTTTACTTTCATGTGTCATAGTACTTTTTCGTTTGTTTGTATTGTACTTTTACTTTCATGTGTCAATGTACTTTTACTTTCATGTGTCAATGTACTTTTACTTTCATGTGTCAATGTACTTTTACTTTCATGTGTCAATGTACTTTTACTTTCATGTGTCAATGTAATTTAGTTTCATGTGTCATAGTACTTTTTCGTTTGTTTGTATTGTACTTTTACTTTCATGTGTCAATGTACTTTTACTTTCATGTGTCAATGTACTTTTACTTTCATGTGTCAATGTACTTTTACTTTCATGTGTCAATGTACTTTTACTTTCATGTATCAATGTACTTTTACTTTCATGTGTCAATGTACTTTTACTTTCATCTGTCAGTGTACTTTTACTATTATGTGTCAATGTACTTTTACTTTCATGTGTCAATGTACTTTTACTTTTAGTTTCAATGTAATTTAGTTTCATGTGTCATAGTACTTTTTCGTTTGTTTGTATTGAAAACATCATTATTGTTGGCACTGATTTGGACAAAAAAATAGGAAACGAAATTAACCAATTAGTTACTTAGCTATTTGTAATAAATTAATTTGATTGGGATCGCAGAAGGGAAAGAAGTTGTACTTGATAGATTGCCCCAGATACCAGAATATTAGAGGAAAATATTTGGAAACAGAAAACCTTAAAACACTGCAAGATCATGTGGATCCTAGGCAACTACTGGGCTTTATCCGGCAGGTGGCGTTGGCTGCTTAAATTTGAGTTTAGATCGGGCAAAGTACTTAGAAATATATATATCACGAGTTCTCTTCTTCTTCTTGTAAATACTGAAGGTACTAATTCGTTGATGGTGCTGAGAATTGCTATAGTTGTAGATTCTTTCTTGAGATGTCAGATGCTACAAGAAGCTATTTACAAGAGGATTCTATAAATGTATATGTCTAGATCTAAATACTATCTTAGAGATTGAATAAGTGAAAATCCTTTTTAAACAAATACAGAACTTTAATTCAAAAACTAGGAATCACTGCAATGTACAGTATTTACAAAAGTAAACTGTATCAAAATAAAATATTCAAATTTACTACTAGATTGAATACAAATACAAAACTGATCTCTACCAATACAAGACTGATCTCTACCAATACAAGACTGATCTCTACCAATTCTAACTGAAGACTACTGTACGTCTTAACCATCTGAGAATTTTAACACGACTGACTCTTACTTTATTCTTGCCCTCGCGTCTGTACTTGACCTTTTAACTAAGATATTTGGCTTAACCAATGAAAATATTTTCTGCAACCAATCAAATCAAGTGTCAAGCATGATAGATGGGTGCTTGCTACGTCGTAGTAATTTCCGAGTTTGACCTTAACCTTGACTTAAGTTTATTTTAAATTATTTAATATTTTAAAACTAAAACTTGGCCTTGATACGTTACAATATGCTGTGGAGCACTATAGAGCAGGACAAGACACACAGAAGGTCTCTGCTCTTCCACTGCACCCAAGTTTGTCCCCGGACGCCTTGACCAAATCTTGCTTCCCGAATAGGATGGGCTTTAGGGCGAGAGAGTGAGGTCGACGTGTTGCTCGAATCCTCCTCACTTAAATCCAAATTCCAACGCAAGTCATTAGTCACCTCCCCCCCCCCCCCGAAATACAACTAACCTTCCGGGATAACATAGGTCTCACCATGAGGAGGCACAAAATCCCAATTGCAAGGCGCTCGCCCCCCTGGATGACAAAAGTGGTCATCATCGAACCACGATTATTATTATTATTAAATTATAAAAATAACTTACTATTTGATTTGTGAATGGACCAAATATTTAATAGCACTTGACCTATACAGGGGAAGTAACCCCTGAGGGATTACGGGCACGACATGGCCTGAATTGTGCCAATGTGCCAAAACCCAAAATATCAAATATACAGTTAAAATTCTTTTTTTTTTTTTTTTTTTTTAAATGTATTTAAAAAGCGATCACCGTAGGAAATGCTTAGAAAATAATTGGGGATTTTTACACTAAAAGTTACTCAGTTATCTGCTCTTTGCTTATCAAAAAAAAAATACAGTAAGAGCGAAAACAAGAGAAATCAATAAGCAGAAATAGACTCGCCTCAAAGTCACTGATGTGTATCATAATACTGCTGTACAGTGCTCTCTTTTTGTATAAAACAAAATAGCAATATTTCATTAACTAATTGTTATTTTTTGTTCATTTATTCGTGAATTATCATCGACTATGAATAATTATGCAAAATTTCCACTTAAGTTCAGGAATGGTCAGTGGAAGAAAAATAGTACATATAAAATAAGGAAGGAAATAACTCCAGAAATACAGAAACATCTCTATAATTTAACCCTAGCTCATTGCGTGGCGGGTGATCTTCGTATTGATTCTACTTTAACGGCTAGAGTTAGTTGCCCATTTGTTGGACATAAGACTAAAGTCATAGAGTGAAAGTCTAATGCTTCCCCCCTTATTGAAATCATCTTATCTTATCTTATATAATTCAGACGTTACTTTAAAAAGAGAAGATGATTACGACCTACGCGTCATGTATTCAGTCAACCAATGACTTAAATTCTGCCAAGTCACTGGTTTTCCTGGCTAGCTCAGGCAACCCATTCCATGCTCTAATAGCACTAGGGAAGAAGGAGCATTTGTACAAATTTGTCCTAGCATATGGGATGAGGGATGTGCCTTTATCTTTGTGTCTTTCAGAGTATTTTATTAAATTTTGTTTTTGTATTTGAAGATTATGGTTCAGTGTTTTATGTATAATTGCTACTTTACTTTGGAGTCTTCGAACCTGAAGACTTTCTAAATTTAGTGATTTTACTAAAGTTGTTACTCTAGTCAAATGTGAATATTCGTTTGTTATGAATCTCACTGCTCTATTTTATTTTTGTTCCAGTTTCTTAATGTTTTCTTGAGTTGAGGGGTCCCAAACAGATGATGCATATTCTATTATTGGCATAACCAAGGTTAAAGAACATTTTAGTTTTATATTCTTATTTGATTTATAGAAATTTCTTTTTATAAACCCTAATGCTTTGTTTAATGTTTTGATAGTTTTTCATTTATTATAAACACCTAGGTATTTTGCGTTTTTAGTCTATGTTACTGGTTTGCCATGAATTAGATAAGTGGAATTATTTTGCGCCACTACGCGGTAATTACATGCATGTGAGATGCCTTGGATCAGAAAGATGTTTTTGGACATTTCTACGCTCTAATGGTTAGCTAGTTTAGTACTGCGTTACTGCTAGGCGGTGTTGCCGTATCTGGGGTTCACTAGTTCGTGCCCTGGTCCCTTAATTTTCGATGTATTTTTTTTATTCCCCATCTTCTCTGGTGAAAGAAAAAAAATGAGTTTTTACTTTTACAAGTCAACACTATGGCTGTTAAAACAAAACAAAAAAACTCCTCGATGCTTTGAAAAGAGGAAAGCTGAGCTGGTTTGGTCCTAGTGTAAGACCTGCCTGTCAAAAGTCATCCTTCAAAGTACAGTGGAGGGAGCACGAAGAAACAGTTTTCATAAGAAAAACTTGCTGGAGAAGAAAAAAGAATGGACCGTCTCTCTCTCTTGTTATCCTGCTAAGAACAGCTGCTAACCAGGATAAGTGGAGGGATTTGGTTACACGATCTGTAACCGTTACGATGAAAGTCAAGGGACAGATGATGATGATGATCTTGAAATCTTCTGTCATTAAAATTTAGTCCCTAGTGCTGCCTTCAGATATGTAATACGTTGAGCTAGGGGTTAAAGGTCAATTCTGTGTATTTTAGTTGGCAACGCAAGCTTAAAATATATGACCATATTACAAGATCCACGGGGCTCGCAAAGACCTTCCTTCAGGGAACAGTACCAGGAAAAATAAGAAGAGGCAGAGAGCGAAATCGATGGGAGGACAACATAAAAGAATTGACCGGCCTACCACTGATAGAGGCAAAAGACATGGAGGAATGGAGAAAGACGGTCGACAAATCATGCTTGGTGCCCTAACAGGCCAACAGACTAAGGGAAAGGTAAAGGTAAAAGAAAAAGGCAATATGGATACAAATTGAAGAGCGTAGCAAAGTTTATTCTAAAATCTGCAGTGCTAAAACGTGTTTACAAAATTATCCTTTACCTTTTAAAAAACAAAGTTTATCTACACTCCCTTTAGTTGTGACGCTAGATTCACCAAATTCTGGGTTTTTATAGTCTTTCCGTCATATACGAACGACTCTACTATAGACACGTAGCTCGAGATGAAATCTATTTTTATCCGTTACGTAGAACGTCATAAATATTTGTGTTTACATATGGCCGTCATATTGGAGACTACATCTTTAGACCATATAATATTTCTCATTAAAATAGCATTTTTATAATACGATACCGTTCTATACTCAGATCATAACTTGTATGGGATCTATGACTCATTTTAAAAATAGCTGTTAAATCGAATTTAAAAAAAAGAAGATCTAGAACTAGATCTTGATTGAGTCGTGATAGATAATTTAGATCTATTCGATTATTCTAGATCTATAGAGACAAGATTAAGAAATTTTAATATAGATCTAGATGGGATCTAATGTACATTTGAAGGCAGAAATGCTGTGTAAGTTGATGTCAGTTAGTTAACAAGAAACAGAAAGATAGATCAGTTTGTATTGTAATTGCTGAACATTGTTCTTATTAATGCTGATTACATGAACTTCAATATAGTTTTAGAAATAAAAGTCTTTATGAGAAGCTAAATAACTCCTAAGTAGGTATATGTATTTAATAAAATACATCATTCGATAGATAAATGGATAAATATAGATAAATAGATAGAGATAGATAGATAGATAGATAGATAGATAGATAGATAGATAGATAGATAGATAGATAGCATGGATTCTTGAGTAGCCAATTTCTATCCATTTTGTTTGTACCATCAGATCAATTAAAATCCAAGTAGCAACTATGAACACTGGTGACTGAAGTACAGTTGTAGTAGACTAGCCTAGGCTTATCAGGAATTGATGTCTGAATTCTGAGTAGCCAAATTTTAGCCAGTTTTTTACACCTTCAAATCAATTAACTTCTGCCAGGAAGCAACTTAACATGTAGTGCTTCCACTGAAATAAAGTTAATTAGGATAAGCTTTTATTGTAATCAACTAGAATAGGCCAATCTGTAGTTCATGTCCGACCAAGTGCGCTTTATTATAGGCTTGTAATTCAATATTGTATAGCATGTTAGTCGTGACGATTTGTTTTCATTTCCACAGAATCAATAGTTCTCATTCGATTTAGTATAGACCAGATACAAGTTTGGTTGTTGTTATTGTTGTTTCCATGTGTTGGAAGACAAATCCTTGCCAGCTGTCTTTGGACATGGTTGAAGAGTTCAGTCAATCTTGGCACATGTATTCACCTCTTGTGGAGTTGCTGGTCATTGTTAGCGCTCGATAAAATAGCAGGTGAAACACGTCCACCAGTTTACGAGATCTAAGAAAGTTCTTCCCATGCCATCTGAGTCAAAACGTTTATTTGAGATTATTAAAGAACAAGACTTTACATTCCATATCTTACTTTCGTTACTTTCTTCATTAACGTCTCTCTTTTCAAGCAATAATTATTCTCAGTCAAGCCTGTTTTGTCTTCATCCTAAAACGATTCAAGAATTGCAACGTAAAGAAGAATATCAGCACTGCCAGATGAGCGTTCATCGCCGGCTTGTCCATCGTGACGAGAAGCAATTCAGTTGTAAAGTTATTGACAGTTTTGGCAGCGTTTGCAATTTTTGTTTGATCAACCGTTGAGATATACGATCCGCACGGATAAACTTACCAACGTGTATAGTAAATAGTTGGTTCACATGTTATTATTTTTTTTTCAATTTATTTTTGACTCAAGTATTTACAGTGAACTTAATATTGTAAAGGTAAGGGGAGGGGGCGACAGGGCAACTGTTCTTTTCTATAATATTCTCTGTAGTAAAACAGTTGAAGTTACGACTTTTGCCATAGGTGGCAACTTGCACCCCTGCAAAAAATCCTGCAGGCGCCCATGGTAGATAGATAGATAGATAGATGGACTGACAAATAGATAGATAGATAGATAGATAGATAGATAGATAGATAGATAGATAGATAGATAGATAGATAGATAGATAGATTGGTTGATTGATTGATTGATTGATTGATGGATTGGTCGACAGATATACATATATAGATTGATAGATTGATTGATTGATTTTATCAAGAAAGAGTGACATAGAGAGCAAGAGTGAAAGGGAAAATGTGTTATGGAAAAAATGTCCCAAAGATTTAGAATGAAAAATGCCTTATACAGATAATGCCTTCTAAATTTTGATGGATTTGGTCTAAACGAATAATATTTGATGGAACAAATAGCCTAAAATAATATTTTTGTGTATGATATTTTATCTGTAGTCAAAAATAAACCTAATGTCGTGGATGTCAAGGGCGGCGTCATTAGAAAAGTTCCTGACGAGCCCATGGAAAGTGAAGAGGAACAAGCAGCTAAAAGGATGAAGCTAACAAACAATGAATACACAGCTGAGTGTACGTCGAATGTTTTAGACCAGGTAAACTTTCAGTTATTTCTCAAAATCCTTTAAAACAAATTTGTGAAATTGTATCAGTACATATGTACATCACTTTTTATTTTGGTCACAGTGTTGATAGTGGATATTGGGCTTTTAGACAATCTGGGTCGACATTTGACATGTTAGGTAGAGACTTCGCAAGTACCTGCTTGTATTGTTGTGTAACTTTACCAGTAGCGTAGAGTTCATGATCTTTGAAATGTTGTGACACGTCATAGCTAGCTATACATTCATGGGGCAAGGAATTTTGAATGGAAAAAGTTCACATAACTTATTAGGGATGTTTAAAATAAGAATTTGACATAGTCCTCTGACACATTCAAAGTCGCAGAAAGGAAAACTCTGCAAGATGGGAGGGTGGTCAAGCTGTAGTAAACGGTTGGCATGTCTTTTTTATTTTGTCTGCTTGATCTTGCAATGAAGATAATTACAAAGAGTCAGGGGGCGTGAAGGCGCTGATAGATGAGGGCAATAATTCTTGATTCGCTTCACCAAACCATTCAGTGTTGATCCTAATTAGCTCCTTGAAAGAATCACAGGTTTCTATTTCATGCGATTAAATTGTTTTTTCTTGTATATAAATTTGTCGATGAATTGACAGTCGTATCTTTCGATACATTCGCTCAGAACATCGGCTTGGAAATTTAGTTTCTTTGATGTCCTCCGACATTCAGGGTGGTGATGAGACTTAATGTGTGCCAAGTGGTGCCTGGCTATTCAGCCATTTCTGTATTCAAGCAGGAAATGTAACTGCTCAGCGCGTTGGTGAATTTATGGCTGACGTTGTTGTGATTTCCTATGTGTAGCTATAACATTGTTTGTTAGGATTGCTTCTGTGTAGCTATAACATTGTTTGTTAGGATTGCTTCTGTGTAGCTATAACTTTGTTTGTTATGATTGCTTCTGTGTACCTATAACATTGTTTGTTAGGATTGCTTCTGTGTAGCTATAACATTGTTTGTTATGATTGCTTCTGTGTACCTATAACAATGTTTGTTAGGATTGCTTCTGTGTACCTATAACATTGTTTGTTAGGATTGCTTCTGTGTACCTATAACAATGTTTGTTAGGATTGCTTCTATGTAGCTATAACATTGTTTGTTATGATTGCTTCTGTGTACCTATAACATTGTTTATTATGATTGCTTCTGTGTAGCTATAACATTGTTTGTTATGATTGCTTCTGTGTAGCTATAACATTGTTTGTTAGGATTGCTTCTGTGTAGCTATAACATTGTTTGTTAGGATTGCTTCTGTGTACCTATAACATTGTTTGTTAGGATTGCTTCTGTGTAGCTATAACATTGTTTGTTATGATTGCTTCTGTGTACCTATAACATTGTTTGTTAGGATTGCTTCTGTGTAGCTATAACATTGTTTGTTAGGATTGCTTCTGTGTAGCTATAACATTGTTTGTTATGATTCTTCTGTGTACCTATAACATTGTTTGTTAGGATTGCTTCTGTGTAGCTATAACATTGTTTGTTAGGATTGCTTCTGTGTAGCTATAACATTGTTTGTTAGGATTGCTTCTGTGTAGCTATAACATTGTTTTTTAGGATTGCTTCTGTGTACTTATAACATTGTTTGTTAGGATTGCTTCTGTGTAGCTATAACATTGTTTGTTATGATTGCTTCTGTGTAGCTATAACATTGTTTGTTAGGATTGCTTCTGTGTAGCTATAATATTGTTTGTTATGATTGCTTCTGTGTACCTATAACATTGTTTGTTAGGATTGCTTCTGTGTAGCTATAACATTGTTTATTATGATTGCTTCTGTGTAGCTATAACATTGTTTATTATGATTGCTTCTGTGTAGCTAAAACATTGTTTGTTATGATTGCTTCTGTGTACCTATAACATTGTTTGTTATGATTGCCTCTGTGTACCTATAACATTGTTTGTTAGGATTGCTTCTGTGTAGCTATAACATTGTTTGTTATGATTGCTTCTGTGTACCTATAACATTGTTTGTTATGATTGCTTCTGTGTACCTATAACAATGTTTGTTAGGATTGCTTCTGTGTACCTATAACATTGTTTGTTAGGATTGCTTCTGTGTACCTATAACAATGTTTGTTAGGATTGCTTCTATGTAGCTATAACATTGTTTGTTATGATTGCTTCTGTGTACCTATAACATTGTTTATTATGATTGCTTCTGTGTAGCTATAACATTGTTTGTTATGATTGCTTCTGTGTAGCTATAACATTGTTTGTTAGGATTGCTTCTGTGTAGCTATAACATTGTTTGTTAGGATTGCTTCTGTGTACCTATAACATTGTTTGTTAGGATTGCTTCTGTGTAGCTATAACATTGTTTGTTATGATTGCTTCTGTGTACCTATAACATTGTTTGTTAGGATTGCTTCTGTGTAGCTATAACATTGTTTGTTAGGATTGCTTCTGTGTAGCTATAACATTGTTTGTTAGGATTGCTTCTGTGTAGCTATAACATTGTTTGTTAGGATTGCTTCTGTGTAGCTATAACTTTGTTTGTTATGATTGCTTCTGTGTACCTATAACATTGTTTGTTAGGATTGCTTCTGTGTAGCTATAACATTGTTTGTTATGATTGCTTCTGTGTACCTATAACAATGTTTGTTAGGATTGCTTCTGTGTACCTATAACATTGTTTGTTAGGATTGCTTCTGTGTACCTATAACAATGTTTGTTAGGATTGCTTCTATGTAGCTATAACATTGTTTGTTATGATTGCTTCTGTGTACCTATAACATTGTTTATTATGATTGCTTCTGTGTAGCTATAACATTGTTTGTTATGATTGCTTCTGTGTAGCTATAACATTGTTTGTTAGGATTGCTTCTGTGTAGCTATAACATTGTTTGTTAGGATTGCTTCTGTGTACCTATAACATTGTTTGTTAGGATTGCTTCTGTGTAGCTATAACATTGTTTGTTATGATTGCTTCTGTGTACCTATAACATTGTTTGTTAGGATTGCTTCTGTGTAGCTATAACATTGTTTGTTAGGATTGCTTCTGTGTAGCTATAACATTGTTTGTTATGATTCTTCTGTGTACCTATAACATTGTTTGTTAGGATTGCTTCTGTGTAGCTATAACATTGTTTGTTAGGATTGCTTCTGTGTAGCTATAACATTGTTTGTTAGGATTGCTTCTGTGTAGCTATAACATTGTTTTTTAGGATTGCTTCTGTGTACTTATAACATTGTTTGTTAGGATTGCTTCTGTGTAGCTATAACATTGTTTGTTAAGATTGCTTCTGTGTAGCTATAACATTGTTTGTTAGGATTGCTTCTGTGTAGCTATAATATTGTTTGTTATGATTGCTTCTGTGTACCTATAACATTGTTTGTTAGGATTGCTTCTGTGTAGCTATAACATTGTTTATTATGATTGCTTCTGTGTAGCTATAACATTGTTTATTATGATTGCTTCTGTGTAGCTAAAACATTGTTTGTTATGATTGCTTCTGTGTACCTATAACATTGTTTGTTATGATTGCCTCTGTGTACCTATAACATTGTTTGTTAGGATTGCTTCTGTGTAGCTATAACATTGTTTGTTATGATTGCTTCTGTGTACCTATAACATTGTTTGTTATGATTGCTTCTGTGTACCTATAACAATGTTTGTTAGGATTGCTTCTGTGTACCTATAACATTGTTTGTTAGGATTGCTTCTGTGTACCTATAACAATGTTTGTTAGGATTGCTTCTATGTAGCTATAACATTGTTTGTTATGATTGCTTCTGTGTACCTATAACATTGTTTATTATGATTGCTTCTGTGTAGCTATAACATTGTTTGTTATGATTGCTTCTGTGTAGCTATAACATTGTTTGTTAGGATTGCTTCTGTGTAGCTATAACATTGTTTGTTAGGATTGCTTCTGTGTACCTATAACATTGTTTGTTAGGATTGCTTCTGTGTAGCTATAACATTGTTTGTTATGATTGCTTCTGTGTACCTATAACATTGTTTGTTAGGATTGCTTCTGTGTAGCTATAACATTGTTTGTTAGGATTGCTTCTGTGTAGCTATAACATTGTTTGTTATGATTCTTCTGTGTACCTATAACATTGTTTGTTAGGATTGCTTCTGTGTAGCTATAACATTGTTTGTTAGGATTGCTTCTGTGTAGCTATAACATTGTTTGTTAGGATTGCTTCTGTGTAGCTATAACATTGTTTTTTAGGATTGCTTCTGTGTACTTATAACATTGTTTGTTAGGATTGCTTCTGTGTAGCTATAACATTGTTTGTTATGATTGCTTCTGTGTAGCTATAACATTGTTTGTTAGGATTGCTTCTGTGTAGCTATAATATTGTTTGTTATGATTGCTTCTGTGTACCTATAACATTGTTTGTTAGGATTGCTTCTGTGTAGCTATAACATTGTTTATTATGATTGCTTCTGTGTAGCTATAACATTGTTTATTATGATTGCTTCTGTGTAGCTAAAACATTGTTTGTTATGATTGCTTCTGTGTACCTATAACATTGTTTGTTATGATTGCCTCTGTGTACCTATAACATTGTTTGTTAGGATTGCTTCTGTGTAGCTATAACATTGTTTGTTATGATTGCTTCTGTGTACCTATAACATTGTTTGTTAGGATTGCTTCTGTGTAGCTATAACATTGTTTATTAGGATTGTTTATGTGTAGCTATAACATTGTTTGTTAGGATTGCTTCTGTGTAGCTATAACATTGTTTGTTAGGATTGCTTCTGTGTAGCTATAACATTGTTTGTTATGATTGCTTCTGTGTACCTATAACATTGTTTGTTATGATTGCTTCTGTGTAGCTATAACATTGTTTGTTATGATTGCTTCTGTGTACCTATAACATTGTTTGTTATGATTGCTTCTGTGTAGCTATAACATAGTTTGTTAGGATTGCTTCTGTGTAGCTATAACATTGTTTGTTAGGATTGCTTCTGTGTAGCTATAACATTGTTTGTTAGGATTGCTTCTGTGTAGCTATAATATTGTTTGTTAGGATTGCTTCTGTGTAGCTATAACATTGTTTGTTAGGATTGCTTCTGTGTAGCTATAACATTGTTTTTTAGGATTGCTTCTGTGTACTTATAATATTGTTTGTTAGGATTGCTTCTGTGTAGCTATAACATTGTTTGTTATGATTGCTTCTGTGTAGCTATAACATTGTTTGTTATGATTGCTTCTGTGCAGCTATAATTTTGTTGGTTAAGGTTGATTCTGTATTTCTATAACATTTTTGTTATGATTGCCTCTGTATAGCTGAAACGTGTTCGATATGATTCTTTTGATTGTAGTCTTTGTCTTTTCTTCGCTTGTAGGATACAGATGCCATTACCCATGATTGGAGATTGTTGCCCTATGTTGCCTTAACTCAGATTTACTCTATGCTGCCTAACAATGACCGGTACCACATGTCCTTGACCTGCCGAAACTGGGGTGTGCCTCTGACATCACCAGAGATCTGGAGAGCACTGAAGTTCAAGTTTAACAGAGTAGAAGACAGGAAAGCGGCGGAGTATGTCCTGAAGGTGCGGCCGTATGCGTTACGCTACCTCAACGTAGACTGCAAGGGTAAGGCCTTCACTTAGTAGATTTACAGAAACAAGGTATTCATTCTCATGGATAAAATGATCTAATAAATGATTCGATTTACAGAAACAAGGTATTCATTCTCATGGATAAAATGATCTAATAAATGATTCGATTTACAGAAACAAGGTATTCATTCTCATGGATAAAATGATCTAATAAATGATTCGATTTACAGAAACAAGGTATTCATTCTCATAGATAAAATGATCTAATAAATGATTCGATTTACAGAAACAAGGTATTCATTCTCATGGATAAAATGATCTAATAAATGATTCGATTTACAGAAACAAGGTATTCATTCTCATGGATAAAATGATCTAATAAATGATTCGATTTACAGAAACAAGGTATTCATTCTCATGGACAAAATGATGTAATAAATGATTCGATTTACAGAAACAAGGTATTCATTCTCATAGATAAAATGATCTAATAAATGATTCGATTTACAGAAACAAGGTATTCATTCTCATGGATAAAATGATCTAATAAATGATTCGATTTACAGAAACAAGGTATTCATTCTCATGGATAAAATGATCTAATAAATGATTCGATTTACAGAAACAAGGTATTCATTCTCATGGATAAAATGATCTAATAAATGATTCGATTTACAGAAACAAGGTATTCATTCTCATGGATAAAATGATCTAATAAATGATTCGATTTACAGAAACAAGGTATTCATTCTCATGGATAAAATGATCTAATAAATGATTCAATTAACAGAAACAAGGTATCCATTCTCATGGATAAAATGATCTAATAAATGATTCGATTTACAGAAACAAGGTATCCATTCTCATGAATAAAATGATCTAATAAATGATTCGATTTACAGAAACAAGGTATTCATTCTCATGGATAAGATGATCTAATAAATGATTCGATTTACGGAAACAAGGTATTCATTCTCATGGATAAGATGATCTAATAAATGATTCGATTTACAGAAACAAGGTATTCATTCTCATTGATAACATGATCTAATAAATGAGTCGATTTACAGAAACAAGGTATTCATTCTCATTGATAACATGATCTAATAAATGATTCGATTTACAGAAACAAGGTATTCATTCTCATTGATAACATGATCTAATAAAAAAAAATATTCTTATCATCTAAAAACAAGCTATATTGTTTTTAAAATAAAATATACAAACATTTAGATTTAATTTTTTTTATTTTGAAACAAAATAAGAAACTAATAAAGTATTGCAAAGCTAAATGTACATATCTTCTTAATTGAATAATTTCTGCTAAAAACTATTATAATTTTCGAAAAGTTGCACTTTAAAACAACATCAACAACTAAATAAGTATCTGTATTATACGCTGGGATGTGGTGTAGGGAAGAAGACCAGTATCGGATGGCTTCTAGGAGAGACGCTTGGAGAGCCCTTGCAAGGGTCGGGGAAGACACATTTAAGAAAGAAAATCCCTTGTAGAAGGCAAGACTTAGATGACGAAAAGAAACTACTTTGACAGACCTCAGGCGGACAACAGACTTTGTCTGCATCCGATTCGTCGAAATATGCAGGTCATAAAAGGGCTTGTCTTTGTGTCACCTGAATCACTGCGCTAATTTGTAATCTTCAGAATCAATGACAATGCCAAAACATATTTATACACATATTGTTTGAACACATGATTAAATAGACAGTGATGTTAATGCTCTAATTCAGTGCAGTTAGTTTTTATGTCACATTCACATTCACCTGTCAATTGGTCTGTTAGACCGCTGGGACACTACACGAGATCCGTCGACCGTCCTTCTCCATTTCTCTCTGTCTTTGTCAGAATTAGAGCCTCTACCAGAGACAAGTCCGTCTTACCCGAATGTTGTCCTCCCATCGCTTTCTTTGCTTCTCCTCCCACCCTTGGTACTGTTATCTGCAGAAATGCCCTGCGAGCCCCGATGACCTCATTATATAACCGTACAGTCTTGCGTTTTTAACTGTGGTCAGAAAATCATCATGGGGCCAAATTGCCATTCCCGTTTCCAATGTCCACTCTTGTTGCATGATTCTTGGATGTGATGCCTAGAATCTTTCTGTAACATTCCAATTCCGTGGACACCATAGTTTATAAAATATGAGAAAATTGACACTGTAACAACTAGAAAAAAGTGGCTCTGGATAGATGCACATGGAGAGCGAGCATAAAGGAAAGATTGCAGATGCCATACACAACAGCTGCAGAAAGAATGGTGAAAGTGCAACGGCGCCTGGTGATTACATAAGTCCAACCTGTGACCTCAGCTGTGTTTCAAGGATTGGCCTCTTGAGTCACACAAGATATTGTAAAGGGAAAATACCATTACAGGAGTCGTAAAATCCCACCGAGAATGTTTTTATGTGGTTTGTTATGTAAGTGTATTTATCTCTTTGTCTTTAAATTCATCACTCTGATGACATATTGCTGTTGTTTTGTTTCCTGACAGTATCCGTTGGTGGTATTGTTGGAGAAAGGGACTCCATCATTTATTTGCTCAGATTAATTCGCTACTTGGTCTACCACAAAACTGACCAGCTGATCTCCCTTCGGTTGGCCAACATGAGCCGAATCATTGTGAAGTGGACAAAATCCACCAAACATAGAGATCTAGTCCTGACATTGCGCCGCTTCCTGGAAACACAGAAGGAGCTGCGGATTTTGAATTTGTCCTGTGCAGGTTTCACTTTAGAACAAGGTGAGATGGGAAAATGTAGTTCAATAATGCTCTTCAAATCATGGGCGTAGCCAGGATTTTATTTCGGGGAGGGGGGTTAGGGGATTTTTTCGCCCTCCCCACCCGCGAAAAAAATATATATATGTATGTATGTGTATGTTTGTGTACATAGTTAATCTTAATTACATTCTGACCATTCTTTCGGAAGACGTTTGAACCCCAACCCCCCCCCCCCCTGGCTACGCCCATGCTTCAAAATTATGCGGCCTGTGTTTTTTGCATCCTCTGGGTCATATGAGCTCAGACACGCGTGTCGTGTCACGGACCTGTGCTCATTTATTCAACCAAATGTGTGGGATAAGTGCCTAAGTAGACAAACAGTTTGGCTGCCTTGAGGGATTGAGATTGATTCCAGATATAAATAGTGAATATTTTAGTTCCATATTTGACTCGAGCTGACTGTTGAGCACCTAATGAGAGCACGGAAACTTTCTCCAATAAGATTACTTCAGAGCACGCTGAGCATGCTACCAGGGCAAGAAAACGCACTATACAAAAAACGACAATAATAATAACAGTTATATTAAAAGGGGGCATGTTGGCTTGGTGGTAAGGTGCTTAGCTTCAGAACCGACTGTTCTCGGTTTGATCCTCGGTAAAGGCTGGAATTTATTTGAATTTCGGACTTTTAGGACGCCCTGAATCCATCCAACTCTGAAGGGTACCTGACAATTGTTGGGGAAAGTAAGGGCGGTTGGTCGTTGTGTTGGCAACATGACATCGTTCTAAACCGTCGGCAATAGAACTTTTATAAAGGCTACCTTTGCATCATCTACTATAGATCGCAAGGTCTGAAAAGGGGTACCGTAACTCTTTCTCTCCTAATTAGCGATGCCAACGTTGATTTGATCCCATTACAGTAAATTGATTTTTGGATTTATAAGCTTTAATTTGTGTTGTTTAAAAAGAGCATACATTCCCCTATAATTCGATACCAATTATAACATTTTCTGATTAACAAAAAAGTTATTGAAGTTTAATCACAACAAGATAGTGAAATACAAATGAGCAAAATGAATAAATTTATCGGAACGAAGAAAATAATTACGGAAAGAAAGAGTTAACTTATTAATAATAATAATAATAATAATTGTGACATCTAATGACCTCGCAGACCCTGAACATTCCTAGGAATATTTTTATTATTTTTCTTAGGGTGGTACTGATGCAGAACTGACTTTATATATCTGATATTTATTTTTGGAACGATGATTAATTTTCTTTTCTTCTTAATGGAACCTTTTCCTGGTGGCGGATTCTCGTATGAAATCGAAACTTTACACAATTCGTTCATTGGCGCAGGCAATACGTGAATCAATAAAAATAGTAATCAATAAGTCAATTAATTGCTGGTTTTTAATTACTTTGTTTCATACCAACAAGTGAAACTAATCCTTCAGTATTCACAGATATGATTAAATACGTCGGGTTTTGTCCTCTTCAATAATTGTACACGTTATTTCTCCCACATCCAGTCTTCGATCAAGTTCTAATTATTTTTTTATATATTTTTTTATTTAATTAATAAAATTAATTATCTATTGTACCAGAACAAAAACAGATTTGTGACATTAGTCAATTAATTATAAGTAATTAATTTTTTGTTTGATATCGACAAAGCGAAATAACGTCAACATTCTTGTGTAATGTAGTTCTAGGTGCGGAGTTATTTATAGTAGATAAGCTTTGTTTTGTTTTTTGTTTGTTTTTGTTTTGTTTTTTTGCTATTTATATTTTAAAATGATTTCTTTAAATACTCTCCCCCCCCCCTTTTTTTTAGGAACCACGATGTTAAAAAAGGTGGGACAAAGTTGCGGATCAAAATTGGATAAACTGATCATTGATGGATTGTTTGCCATAGAGGAGGACAGAGAAATGTTGTCAGTTGTTATAATACAGCCTTTAAAATATTTTACAGAAATAACGTGTAAGTTCTATTATAAGCAGCCATTGATAGGTATAATAGATACTCTACTTGGTCCTAGAAGAAAAATATTAGTAGGCATAGTAGTACAGACTCCTAGGAACACGGTACTTGAAATAAACACCTGTTTGATTTCAATATATGCAACCATGGCGTCACTACTTGTAATAACTTAGTTTAAAATTAAGCTACAAGAGGCAGAGAAAAAAAAACTCTGAGTAGAAGTGAATATATTACGTACATAAATAAATAATAAATGTGATATTGAATTGAAAATTCCAATGAAAAAGCAAACGACTAAGTAATGAAGCAAAAACAAAAATACATGTATGTGGTCAATAATTAAGAATTGACCATCCTAATACCGTTTAATTAATTATAGAATCGCTCTCTGGGACAAGTCCAAAAAAAGCCCGTGGAGTCTAGGAGCGCTTGAGGCGCCCTGACCTTACTTACCCTTGGAGGAGGCTATTAGAGCATGGAATGGGTTGCCTGAGCTAGCCAGGAAAACCAGTGACTTGGCAGAATTTAAGTCATTGGTTAATATGCATTACTAATTGCATGACGCGCAGGACGTAATCATCTTCTTTTTGAAGTAACGTCTGTATTATATAAGATAAGATAACCTTTGACATCCATGGGGTGCAGGTTAATTTCCTACACATTTATATATATATATATATAACTTTTATATACTTTCATGCTTATAGCAGGCTCAGATCTCATTTGTGGACCAGTTGGGGGGGGGGTATCTAGAAGTTGGTTTTCCGTGCTGCCTTTAGGCGCTCAGTAAACACAACTCTGCCCGAGTCGGGAGTCGAACCTCGAGCCCCCTTCTAGGTAGCCAACCCAAGCCAAGTTCAAGCGCACTTAGCCTCTCGACCACGCTTCCCTCATTTGTCATGGGCCGCATGACTAAAAGTAAAACGTTGAGTAGAATACAAATCAATATCTACGGTGGTATGTGTGGTCGAGAGGCCAAGTACGCTTGAACTTGGCTTGGCTACCCATCAAGGGGACTCGAGGTTCGACGAATGAGATAGGACCATAGCACTCTGAGTATGCTATAAGCATAAAAGTAGCAGTATTTAAAAGCTATAATTTATTTCATTGTGCACTTTGGAAAAAACTTTGGGGTGACCAAAAGGCAACGCTTCACCGGCTGGTAATTGGTGTCGTAAGAGTTATCTTTTTGTTTCTTTTTTTTTTTGTGACAGCCTTGTCCATCAGTTATGAGTACCTCTGTGATCAAGTCATTGATGCTCTGATTGACTACGGGAAACTGCTGAACCTACGGATTTATGTGGAAGATTCAAAGCAACTGCATCGCATTACAAGCGAGTCCTGGCGGGTACTGCAGGCTGAGTGCCCAGACTTGGAGGTCCATTACGTCTTGCATGTGAGTTACTCGTTTGTTGAGAGCCAACAAGACTTGTGATTTACTTGTATCACGTAATGATAAGTGTCAATGTTGTTTTGATTGTGTAAATAGTATACAACGTGTTTACATTTCGATAAACAACAGGAAGTTTCCAATAGAACTAATAATAGTCAAGGAGATAAACAACAGGAAGTTTCCAATAGAACTAATAATAGTCAAGGAGATAAACAACAGGAAGTTTCCAATAGAACTAATAATAGTCAAGGAGATAAAAAAAAACAATTAAAGAATGAATTTTTACAGCCGTGGGTTCTGGTTTGTTATTATGTATTTGGGGTTTAATTTTAGAAGGTGGAAATAAAGCTAAGCTTATTGTTACGTTTTAATCTTTATGATAAAAAGTACTTATGTGAATATATTATTGACATTAATTTTTTGTTTTGCCTGTTTAATGTGTGATCAATTATTTTATAATATGTAGCTGAAGGATTTAATTTTATATTTCGTAAGGAGGACTTATATTATTTTTTTTAACCTTAAATAATCTCCAATATACAATTTTTATTGTGCTATCAGATTCTGAAATTTTCAAGACTACTTCACCACCTTATCCGATTGTGACAACCTCTTTGTTTAGCTCCAGTATTATATTTGATTGTGATAGCCTCTTTGTTTAGCTCCAGTATTATATTTGATTGTGATAGCCTCTTTGTTTAGCTCCAGTATTATATTTGATTGTGACAACCTGTTTATTTAGCTCCAGTATTATATTTGATTGTGACAACCTCTTTGTTTAGCTCCAGTATTATATTTGATTGTGACAACCTGTTTATTTAGCTCCAATATTATACTTGATTGTGACAACCTCTTTGTTTAGCTCCAGTATTATATTTGATTGTGACAACCTGTTTATTTAGCTCCAGTATTATATTTGATTGTGACAACCTCTTTGTTTAGCTCCAGTATTATATTTGATTGTGAAAACCTCTTTGTTTAGCTCCAGTATTATATTTGATTGTGACAAAATGTTCGGTTAG